>NC_137983.1:10394678-10994678 GCF_963924665.1 Micromys minutus
TGTTTGTGTGTTTGGTGGCTTGATGGTGGCAGCCTTTTGGAATCTCAGTTGAGGAAATGAGTCTCTGTGCAGGACCTTAGGTTTTTATATCTAGGCTGTGTATTAAGATCTATGTAATAAAGAACAGCCAGTTTCAACCCGAGTTTGTATAAGCCCTTGGATGGGTCATCTATTGATAGGTTAGAATCTTTATTCTCTGTACTGCTTTTCTTACCTATGGAGAGCTTAGCCTTCCTCACCCCATGGAAAAGTGGTAAGGTTCTCACCACTGGGTACATGACCCAAGTCCTCCCACATTTAGCTCTTGAAGTGGTTCCTTTAAAAGATCATGAGATCTAAGCCAGAACTGAAAGTTCTTGTAGATTTTCTACGTGAGCATTTGCAGGGGACCACCTCTCTTATTGGAGTTACAATCCAGGGTGGTAGAAGCCAGGACTACTCGAATACCCTTCAAAGAGAAGGTGCTCATCTGCAGTGAGAAAGGAGGCATCTGACAGAAACCTGGAGGTGAGAGAGAAGAAAAGTGAGGCACAGAAAGAGAGGAAGGACACTTGTTGACTTTGTGCAGTTTTCTGGATCTTTGATTTGTGCTCCATGCACTTCTGGACTTTGAGTGAGTCAGTAAATCTATTTTTAATCATACTATCTTGATGGAGGTTTGTTCCCGATTCACTGATAAATACCATAGTCATTCCTTTCATTAATTGTCAATACGTTTATTTGTTTTAAGAGGGACAGACAACAAAATGGGAATTCACAAGCACAGACACCATTGTTTTTAAGGCTTTTGGGATGCCAGAGGTACCCCTTTCTTCTCAACTATGTCCCCACAGGAAAAGGAAGTCATAGAATGAGTATACTGAGAGAAGAAAGAGTCTTTCAGGAAAACAATACTTTCTGTGGCTAAGGAGAGTTTTAGAATGTGGAGTGGCCATCCTGCCCTCTGGTTAATACATCCCCCATACTCAAACCAAGGGAAGAGTTCTGTCTCCTTTTGCTGCTATAATAAGACATTCTGGCCAGAAGCGGCTTAGCTGGGAACAAGATCTACATAGCTTATACCTCAGGTCATAGCACATCTTTGAGGGAAGTCAGAGCAGGAACTCAAGGAGAGGCTTGTGACGGAATCCACCTGGACCACTGCTTGCTGCTCACTCGGAGGTCCATGATTAGCTAGCTGTCTTATCTAGCCCAGGATCCCTTTTACTGATGGTGCCACCTACAGAGTTGGGCCCTCCTACATCACCTAACAAGATAGCCTCCCACAGACACAACCACTTTAAGCAATCCTTTAGTTGAGACCCCCTTCACTGGTAACTCTAGGTTATATCAACTTGACAGTTAAAGCTAATGGGGACAATGGTAGCAAGATCTAAGCCCTTCCCTACTTCTTTAGTGCCTCCTGTTCACCTCCCTATCCCATTCTTTGATGAAAAAATTCAAGCGGATAAAACATAGAGGTTATGATTTAAATATGAAATATCTACCATGGGTTCACATACTGATTGAATTCTTGGTCCTCCATAACTGGTGTTATGTAAAGAAAGGTTAGAAACTCTAGGGGTTGAACCTCACTGGAGAAAGTAGATTGCTAAGGGGATGCTTTGGAGGCTCCTTTCTAAGACCTGGCTCCTTTCTCCCCTTTGCTTCCTGGCCAGTTTGAGGTGTCTTAGTTAAGGTTCTACCGCTGTGAAGAGAAACCATGGCCAAGGTAACTCTTATTAAAAATCAAACAAACAAACAAACATTTAATTCAGGCTGGCTTACAGTTTTAGAGATTCAGTCCATTATCATCATGATGGGAAGCGTGGCACTGTGGGAAGCAGACATGGCACTGGAGAATAGATATCTACCTCTTAATCTGCAGGAAGGAGGAGGAGACTGTGCTCCTCACTGGGCAGAGATTGAACATAAGAGACCTCAAGGTCCACACCCACAGTGACACACATACTCCAACAAGGCCACACCTCCTAACAGTGCTACTCCCCAAGAGCCAAACATTCAAACACATGAGTCTATGAGAGCTATACCTATTCAAAGCACCACATGAGGTGATGAAGGCATCACGAGCTCCTAATGTGTACATTATGTCTCACCATAGGCCCACAATCAACTGAGCCAGAGACTTAAAGCTGAAACCTGGAAAGCAGTGAGCTAAAAAGATTCCTTCCTTGAGTTGTTTACTCAGCTATGTGGTCACAGCAGTGAGAGCCTCACCAACCCTAGGAAATAGTTGCTTCTCAACTCCCCCCCCCCCGAAAGTCATATCGTTCGGTGTTTAACATATGGCTTTCGATCTTGAATGCTGCCAGTTGGTCTTCTGGAGCTCATTGGAGATCAAACAGGAACCAATGTTAGTTTGCAGCAATGACAATTTCGAAATTCCCAGTCAGGCGTGCTTGAGAACCCTGTGAGGATGCAGGGAACATCCGAATACTCGCACTGTGATGCCGGCCTGAGACTATGGGGAGGGAGCCCAGGAGCCCAGGGAGAGGTGAAGAGTGGGCCTTGCTGCAGACCCTCTTGAGCAGCCTTATGACTGTGCCTATGGCCTGTGCTGACTAGCTTAGGCTGGTTAGCTGAAGCATTCCTTTGGTTCTTTCTCCTGCCTAGTGCATGATGACAGGGTCACTGATATGATGTATTAGCAGCGTTTAACCACAAACGGCACCAATTAGTTATTCCATAAAGTGGTTCTCTAGCATGATGTCTTATCTCAGCTACACGGGGGTGAGGACTGGAATCTATATCTCCAGCCTGAAGAAAAGCTGTCAGCAAGTGGTCTCTGCATCTAATTCAAGGTGACAGGCAGGGATGATATATTCTAACCGAGGCATTCCTGACTCCACACAACTTCATAAGGATAAGAAAGGCTGTCCATGTTCTTATGTTCATCAATGTCCCTGCTCTTCCATTTGGCTCGTTTTCAGACCCAGGGTTTCCCCTCTTCTTTCTTCTCTCCCTTCGCTGATGAAAGCGGAAAACAGCATAACGGATCAATCTTGTTACAAGACTCGTCCTTGGCCAGCACTGTTGACATAATTTCAGAGTATTGTAGGGAAGGCACAGAATTAAATTAGGCATTTCCAAGAGGCAAGGAGAGTGGGCTAAAGTGACACGTGCGGCCTCATTATGGAAGATTTAGGGATAATATCTGCTATTAACTGTGGAGAGTCTGAGACTTAACATAGAGTAATTCTGACAATTCGCTCTCCATGGTTTTATGGATAATAGAAGACTCCTAGGTTAGGAGACAAAAGACACTTTATTATCCCTCCCCAACCACCTGGAAACCGAACCCCTGTTGTGCTAGGCAGGGGTGCTACAACACAGCTATGTTCATAACTCCCAGGAATCAACTAGTTTACATCAGTTCCCAAAGTCCTGGTTTCCACAAGGTAGTGTGTACGGGTGTCAAACACACAGTGGGTTGTTTACATAGAAGGGACCTGTGCTTAGAGAACTTACATCTTAAAAACAATTTATATTCAATGATTTGAGAATTTTATACACGTATACAATGCATTTTAATCAAATCTATGGCCATTTTCTCCCTTCCAACTCTTTTCATATACCCCTCACTTTGTCCTTAAAACTTCTTGTGCTCTAAATCTACTGAGTTCTCTTAGCACTGCCCAAGGTTGCATAAGTGTAGAGTCAGTCACCCACTGTGGTGGAGCAACCTACCTTGTTTTGTGTGGACATTAACCATGTGAAGGAAAAAGTGGAATAGAGAGCGAGGCACCACAGGCTCCTGTGACTCTTCAAAGAGTCCTGATCTGCGCACATTAGATCCAAGATGGCTTCCATAACACTGGCAAGGCAGCAAAAAGGAACCGAGGCCAGGGCAGTGGTTGCTTCCCCATCTTCATAGAAGTCCTAACAGGTGATGATGCTTGTCCGCTCCTTCTGAGTTACCTCAGCAAGCCATGCTTTCACTGGGGGTATGGGGATAGTGAAAGAGATACAATGGGCTAAGGATTTAGGGGCTTGAGATTGGCTCATATACTGTATACAAGTAAACTCAGATCCACACCCTGATGCTGGTCTCCAGAATCTGGTTCTGGGGATTCATCATGTGATTCCACTGTCTCTCAACCCTCCCTCCTCCCACCTTCAGTCCTGTTCCCACAGGGTTGCATCCCCGGAGAAAACGGACTCTTCTCCCAGGAGCCACCAATAGCTCCTCTGCTAGGGGTGGGGGTTCATGAGCCCCTCTCCATCCACACTGAAATTCTGGATGCTTTGATCTTGTGCTGGTCAAGGCCACGTGAGCCGAACCTATGCCTTTTGAATAGACAGTGATTAGCCTTACACACCCTTTGCTCTGAAGGGAAAGCCTGTACTTTCCAAGTCGGTTCAACAATACAAGCGCCCTTGAAAAGATAAACCAGAGCAGAGGGCGCTTACCTCACTGGAAAGCACTGTTAGCTTGAGACATCTCCTAGGGAGGTTCTCTCTGCACTATCACTCCTTTCTTCCACTTCCGGAGACTGCATCACAAATCACCACAGTCTGGAGGGGGAAACACCCTAAGCTGCTGGCCTGCAATTCTGCAGGGCTTGGCGATGTTCCTTCACTCTTCCATAGAGGAATCCTTCCTTGCTCCTTCCAGATTCTGGTGGTTCCAGGCATTTCTTGATCCACTGTGGCACCATCTCAGTCTCCTCCCTCTCCTCATGACCTCCTCCTCCTGTTCTTTCTTATGCCTCTCCTCCATGTGAATAAGAACACTACATGGAATTTAAGGGCGCTCTAGATAATTCATGATGATCTCACTTGAGATAATGGTCTGGAAAGGACCTCCCCCAGCCCACCCCCAACCCCGACACACATACTTTTCTAATTAAGGTCACATTCCAGGGTCTGAACATTAACACAAAGAAATATCTTTTTGAAGGTCACTGGTCAACCCAATTACTCGAGCTTCTGGTAAATTTCCCACAAATATTGGCAGCCACGCTGAGCATTTAACAGAAGCTAAGACCAAATCTACTTCAACTTGTCTCACAAAGACTTTCATTAAACCCACCATTCACAGGACTCTAAAGAGCAGCACAAAATAAACTGCCTTTACCATCACTAAATCAGGTTGAAGCCAATCCTATACCCTCTCAGGGTCTGCTCTCGAAATCTACGTGGGTTTCTTGTTCTTTTCTGGTCTTTCACTAGTCGCCATTGCTGCAGACACAGCAAAAATATCAGCGACTGCTTAAGAGGAAACCTTGCCGAATGCTTTCGTCCATTAGAACACTGGCCAGTGAACTGAAACCACCCGAAAGCCTTCAAAGCCTGGAGATCTATTTCATGACTCCATCTAATGTGTACGCCACGGTTTTCAGAAGGAAGTGAAGTCAAGGCATAGCTTCTGCATTTGTACAGGCTTTGACACGATGGTGCCCCATCAAACACTGCTGTTTAAAATTGTTGGTGCTCTGCAAGCGGCACCATGGACCACAGGTCGACACCTCGACAAACAGACTCTCCTGGCCAATCTGTAAGACACTAGGGCTCGCCACAAAGCACAATGGCTGAGTCTAATAATTTTTTTGTGGTGTGTTTATGTATGTGTACATGTTCATATGGGAGAACGTGCTAGCCACCAGCCTAGCACCAGGTTCAGGGAAAAGACACCACTTCAAGAGAATAAGGTAGAAAATGATATAATAAATCAGGACACCTGAAGTCTTCTTGTCTCTGTTTATGCATAGGCACATACAATCCCAGCAAGTGTACATATATCACAGATACATATACACCACTTACACACACACACTGTGGGGAGGAGGAAGAGAGAGAGAGACAGAAAGAGAGAGAGAGAAACGGGGAGAAGGAGAATTGTTAAAAATAAAAACAGACATGGAAGTTGCAGTGGGAAGAGGAAGTGTTTTCAGTGGGTGTCTTAGGGTTTTACTGCTGGGAACAGATGCCATGACCAAGGCAATCCTTATAAGGGCGACCTTTAATTGGGGTTGGCTCACAGGTTCAGAGGTTCAGTCCATTATCATCAAGGCTGGAACATCTAGGCAGACATGGTGCAGGAGAAGTTGAGAGTTCTACATCTTCATCTGAAGGCTGCTAGCACAATACTGACTTCCAGACAGCTAGGATAAGGGTGTTAAAGGCGAGGCCCACAGGGCCACATCTACTCCAACAAGGCCATACCCACTCCAACAGAGCCACACCTTTTTTTCACAATTTTTTTTCAATTTTATTGGATATTATCTGTGTTTACATTTCAAATGTTATACCCTTCCCCACCCCACTTCCCACCCTCCTCCCCCTCAACTTGCTTCCATGAAGGTGCTCCCTCTCCCAGTCATCCTCTTCACCTCAGTTCCTTGGCTGGTTGATGATGTTGTTCTTACCATGAGGTTGAAAAACTTTCAGCATCTTCAGTCCTTTCTCTAGCTCTTTTATTGGGGTTCCTGTGTTCAGTCTCAAGACTTTTTTTATTGGATATTCTCTGTATTTACATTTCAATTGTTTTCCCCTTTCACCCACTCTCATCCCCCCTTCCCTTGCCTCCATGAAGGTGCTCCCTCTCCCAACCACCCTCTCCCACCTCAGCACATTGGCATTCCCCTACGCTGGGAAAACGAGTTTTCGCTGGACCAAAGGCCTCTCCTCCTACTGATGCCAGAGAATGCTATCCTTTGCTGCATATGCACCTGGGGCCATGGGTCTCTCCATGTGTACTTATTGGTTAGTGTTTTAGTCCCTGGAAGTGATTTGGTTGGTTGATAATGTTGTTCTTCCCATGGGCTTGCAGACCCTTTCAGCTCCTTCAATCCTTTCTCTAGCTCCTTCACTGGGGTCCTTGTGTTCAGTCTGATGTATAGCTGCAAGCATCCTCAACTGTATCAATATAGCTCTATCTGAGCCTCTGAGGAGGCATCCATAGCAGGCTCCTGCCAGTAAGCACTTCTTGGCATCAGCGATAGTGCTTGGGTTTGGTGGCTGCATATGGGATGGATCCCAATGTGAGGCAGTCTCTGGATGATCTTTTCTTCAATCCCTGCTCCTCTATTTGTCCCTGTATTTTCTCTCATGACTGTTTTGTTCTCCCTTCTAAGAAGGACTGAGACATCCACATTCTGTCCTTCCTTCTTTTTGAATTTCATGAGGTCTGTGGATTGTTTTTTGGCTATTCCGAGCTTTTGAGGATAATATCTGCTTATCAGTGAGTGCATACCATGTGTGTTCTTTTGTGACTGGCTACCTCATTCTGGATGATAGCTTCTAGTTCCAGCCATTTGCCTAAGAATTTCATGAAGTTATTATTTTTAATGCTGAGTAGTACTCTACTGTAAAAATGTACCACAATTTCTATATCCATTCCTCTGTTGAAGGACATCTGGATTCTTTCCAGCTTCTGGCTAATAGTGCCGAGCATATATAAACCATCACAGTGGGAGTGGAACAAGAGAAAGTAGCAGGTGACGAAAATATGCTACAATACATGTCATAACAAATCATTTTTACATATGACTAATATAGATCCTATTGAAAACATAAAAGTAATTAATAAATTAAAGACTTTCTAGAAGTGAATTAAAAGGAATACACAACATTCCCAAACTTATGGGACACAATGAAGAAATGAAGAGGCAAGTTCATAGCATTAAATGCCTACATTAAAAAAAAAATAGATATATCTCGAATTAGGAACTTAACAACATACCTGAAAATTCTAGAGCCATTTGGTTCTCAACCTTCCTAACGCAGTGAAACTAATAAACCAAGGACTGAAATAAATGAACTAGAAACAACCAAATAAAAGTACAAATAATCAATCAAACAAAGAGTTGGTTCTTTGAGAAAAGCAGTAGGATTGACAAGTTCTTATCCAAATAAACCAAAAGGCAGGCAAAAAAAAAAAAAATCAAAATTAATAAAATTAGAGAAGAAAAGGGGGGTGTAACAACAGACATGAAGGAAATCAATTCATCTCCAAATGGATCAAAGACCTCAACATAAAACCAGAGACACTGTACCGGATAGAAGTAAGGCATACTCTTAAACTCGTTGGCGCAGGAAAAGGCTTTCTGAACAGAACATAGATAGTGTAGACGTTAAGAACAACAATTAATAAAATGGGGCCTCGTGAAACTGAAAATCTTCTACATGGTAAAGAACACTCATTCAGGCAAAATGGCAACCTATAAAATGGGAAAAGATCTTTTAAAAATCAACAACATATCCATCCAATAGAAAGCTACTATCCAAAATATATAAAGAACTAAAACCACTACACACACACACACACACACACACACACACACACACACACATCAATTAAAATAGAGTGGAGCTCTAAACATAATTCTCAAAACAAGAAACTCAAATGGCTGAGACACACTTAAAGAAACGTTCAGTGTCCTTTAATAATCCATTAACATGTTTTAATATTTAAGTATATTAAAGCTACTCTGAAATTCCACCTTATTGTCATGAGAATGGCTAAGATCAATAAGAACTGCCGGCAGCTCTCGATGGCGAGGGTGGGAAATAAGGGGAACACTCGTCCACTGCAGCTGCAAACTTGAGCAGCCACTATTGAATTCAGTGGCAGAGGTTCCTCAGCAAGATGGGAATCAGTCTGTCTCAAGACCGAGCTGCACAACTCTTGAGCATATACCCAAAGGATGATTCATCCTACCACAGAGACATTTGTTCAACCATGTTCAATGCTACTCTATTCATAACAGAAGACGGAAAAGAAAATGTGGCATATTTACACAAGGGCACATCCCTTAGCTCTTAAAGAATTAAATAATGAAATCTATAGGTAAACAGATGAAACTAGAAACATATCATCCTGAGCGAGGTAACCAAGACCCAGAAAGGCATATGGTATATGTTCACTTCTATGTGGATAAGAGCCGTTAAGTAAATGAAAACTAACCTACAATCCGTAGAACCTCAGAGGTTAAGTAGAGAGGTTAGTTCCTGGTGGTTGGGTGGGGCAGATAGATCCCCCTCGGAAGAAGAGAGAAGAGTGCAAGACCAGAGGGAATAGATAACACCAAGAAGCAAGGCTTTCTAGACACAACGGCTGTACATATGAACTCACAGAGACTGCAGCAGCGCGCACAGGTCAGAACCAGATGGGGTCCTAGAGGTGAAGGAAAAGTGGACACTGTAGTCTTCGGTCAGATGGTATCTCCCATTAATTTTGGGAAATCATTGAAAGTTTTCAGTTGGTCCCTATGAATCTGTACCTTTTGTGGTCTGTTTCTGTTGTTGTTGTTGTTGTTGAGTTTATAGTCCAAATAACTAAGCGAATCTCCTCTTCGTATTTTTTTTTTTTCTGGAGCAATCTGTAACCCCCAACATGACATAATTCTTTGTGTTGCCTTAAACACATTCTCTAAAACATCTTCACCAGAACCAGCCAACAAAATTTCATCCTTGTAATGACAAATGATAGATTGAGGAAATTGCTTATGTATTATTTCTAATGTTGTGGCACAAGATATTGACATAAAGTTGGACTATTTAGCATTCCCTGTGGGAATACCTTCCAAGAGTACTTCCAAGAGGTGGTATCTCTTTAGCAAAGCATGGTTCAGAGCAGGCACTGAGAAAGTAAACCTTTCCATATACTATGCATGCAAGGATATGGTTAAAAAAAAAAAAAAGCAATCTTTCAAGCCAATTACTATTATAGGCCATGATATTATAACAAAGAAGGTAAAGGAAGTCCAGGCTGTGAGGATCCATTGGTCAAAATACTCTATTAACTGCTCTTAAATCTGCTATCCACGTACCTGATTTCTTTTTTACAAGAAACACAGGGAAATTCCACTGGACTGGTAAACTCTTCTGTATGTTGAGTCTCCAACTGCTCTTGAACTAGTTGTTCAAGTACCTTTGGTTGTGGCTCGTGCCATACAGATCTGTTTGATAACCATTTGAAGGGTAAGGCTACTGGTATGTCAGCAGGACACCTGCCCTCATTGATAACCCAGAAGCAACCTTCAACTGATAACCGTTTGCAAATGAAAACTTCGTTCTCTTTATGGGAGTCTCTCTGGGGAAGCAAATCGCTCTTAAGGGGATGCTGCATGCCCAGCAATAAACCAACAGAAAATGAACTCTGTGGTATCTCGAGAAGTTTTCTTTTTTATAATGTATCCAGGCTCTTTTTTAAAAAAAATTGACTTAATTCATATTTCTCTTCTCTCTTTTTATGTTATATGTCTTTCGTGCATACGTTATGACTTCCAGTTTAGTGTTTTCATGAGATTCTTGAGTGTGCGAATGACTGGGTCTCTGTTTCTTGTGCTTCCTCTAGGGATATTTTCCTTTTCCTTCGGGTTGCTTGTTTTGTCCTATCACAATGTGTCAGTTTTTCATTTATATTATTAAATTTTACTGCATTATAGTTTATTTTGTCATCTCTTAGGAGCCTCTCTGTTTTCTAATGAGAGAGAGAAAGGGGGTGGATCTGGATGGGAGGGGAGTTTGAAAAGAACAGGGATGAGTTTATGGGAAAGAATATAATCTGAACATATTATGTGAGAAAAAGTCTAATTTCATTAAAAGGAAAAATCAATCAAAACTGAATAGAAACAGAAAGACACCTTCTGTTTTCAAGATGCTACCTAGAAATCAACCAAGTGGCGATCACTTTCTGTTGACAGTCACATCCAGTGACAGCCTAAGATTCATGTGAGAAGCTGGGCAAGGTAAGGTCATATATGTTCTTGGGTTTGTTTTCGAGGAAGCCAAACTGTGTCTGTGTCAAATGCATGGGGATTGCAGAGCACAGAAGTTCCATAGGCATGTCACCGCCAGACTTGCAAATCCCCTAGAAAGCCAAAAGCTTGTCACAGCTGTGTTGAAACTCCTGTGGTGATGTGGGTAGAGACTGAAAGAAGAACACTATGACCCAATGTGTCAACAATAGTGGGGAATCACACACCTCCCAGAGAAGGTTACACACTCAGTTAATGCCTTTTCCCAGGTGTTTAAAGAGCCAACTCATCATGCAGGGTGGCTTCTATTGCCACAAGACAGATAGCCAACTTAGGGCAGGAGTCACAAGTCTGTGGTACAGCAGGGGTTCTCCATCTGGAGTTAATGAGCATTTACAATTCAAATATGCAAAACAATTAGACACTATCAATACCAATTAGACATTAGCAGTACAATCCACAAGGGCACAATAAATTTGCACAAATGCCTTGGCACAGGATCACCTTTGTCTCCTGTTCCCACTGAAAACCTTGTCCAATCCCATTAGTTGATTTGGGAGCCCCTTAATCTCACAGAACTAGATAGGATAGTGCCTTAGGTATGTATAGTTGGTAAAGCCATACCAATATAAGTCATTATATAAATATGTTAGGAGGGTTTTTAATGTTCCTTGCAGATAGGGAGACCATAGCTTCACCTCTGTTTTTCTTCTGAACATGGTGGGGCAGAGAGGATTTGGGCTGAAGGAAGGGAGTGGCCTTGACTGTTAAAAAAGGACTTGTATTTGCTTGTAGTTGTAAGTGACATGTGCCAGCACTCAAGTGACTTCCAATGCTTTTGGCTTTCACAATACACTGTTTTGGTTGGCAATGAGCCTTCCTTGTTCTGTAAGAGTTTCTTAGGGAAACAAATATCTATTCATCCCATATATGGCTATGGCACTGACAACAGTCCAAAGAAATGATTCCAATGAAGTCTGGATCGATGAAACACTGAGTTTAACAGATTCTTACAGCAACATGAGTTAGGGTGAGTTACCTATGAGAAATGGTTGGCTAGACCACTAAAGAAAATGTCTCTGCCTCCTAGCATTAAATATATATAAATAATATACATACACACACACACACACACACACACACACACACACACACACACAGACTTAAGGTTGATATGCACAATTTTCTATGAGTCCCATACAAGTAATCACAGTTGCTGAGGGTTAAAAACAGTAATGGCCGACATCATGCTTACAGACCATATCCCATAACACCTCAATTGCAAAAGGGGGAAGAACCTTCTGCTCACCTAGGACAAGTCTAGGTATCAATCATTAACCTGTTGGTGGACCCAAAACTATTGTCCTATTGCTAAGTAAGTTCCCCATCCAGAGGGTGATTATCAGGCACTATTTGGGCAGCTATCTTTGAACCCACCTGAAAAAACTCACCAATTTCTCCTGATTCATAGCCAACAATGTGGAAGGCCATTTATTGCACCATTCACTATAAGATATAGTCAACATGCTTCCTGTGAACCACATGATCTGGCATAGAAGGCTCTTTTTTCTTCTGTAGAAGATCATATCTCTATTATCAAAATTCTTTTTGAAACTTGAAAGGGCCAGCTCTTACCCTCTTGAAAGTCAGAAAATTAGCATGTTAGCCTGGTGAAGTTTGACAAAGCCTGTTAGGAGACATGAGACTCCTGGGCCAGAGAGCAGAATCAAGTTGTTACTTAAAACAACAGAAGAATTCTCTCTATAGTATCTGTGATCTAATTGCATCTGTGACCTAACAGGCCAGAATCGTATGAGCACATATCATGGCTTGTGTTGTAGGAGAAGTCCCTGAAATTGGGAAAACCAACAATATCTATACAGGCAGCAGACATGCCTGCCTTTAGCTCTGATGAGAGGCAGTCTAGCATCTAAGGGTGTTCACTGAGCACCCATCTCTGAAGAGTTAATACAGCAAAGCTCAGTCAGAGCTTCCCTCTCCAGATGTGTACTTTCTTCCAAAACACATGTTTTCAATGTGTAGAGTACCATGATTTCAGTTTATAGTTTATATAATTTGCAGTAATTTCAAGAGTTAATTTTGTGACATAAGAAACCAAAGACAGTGGGACAAAAACCTAACTGGCAAAACTGTAGGAGAGAATATTAAATACTTATCTCCAGAAGCCTTTCTGCCAATACTCCATCCAACAAGTGTAAGAAATATCTTTGAGCAATTTTTAATTAATTTTGTTTTGTTTTGTTTTGAGAAAGGGTCTCTCACCAGCCTGAGAAAGATCTTAAAACGATGCTGGTTGACCAGTAGGCCCCAAGTCTTTGTCTCCTCAGTGATGGGGTTTCAAGAGTGTATCACTATGTCCTTCCTGTTTTTCATGCAATTACGTCCATTATGCCCTTTGGCCCACTAAATCCTTCATGGCACCATGGCCACTAAGCCTAGATTATTTCATGTTAGGCTCTGGGAACCATTGTGCTTGCAAGATCTCTCAAATATTCTAGTTAGGAGATTGTTCTAACACACACACACACACACACACACACACACACACACACACACAGAGAGAGAGAGAATTAAAGAACTCAGAAAATACTGCATGTTCTGTATTTAGGACTGTTTGCAGAGACTAGAGCTTCAGAGGTAGTTAGAATTAAAAATCATTCTTCTGTATTTATTTATATATGTTTATTCTGTGTGTGTGAAAGCACACACTTGCCACAATCTACATGTAAAAGTCAGAGGAAATTTTTGAAAGTCCTTCCTTTAACTTTATGGATTCTAAAGTCTGAATTGAACTCAGGTTTGGAGACACAGTTGTGGCGCAAGAAACCAACTCCCCCATCTATGTCAAATTTTGGCTCCTTCGATCTCCTGAATGTGACTGCTGTGAATTCCTAAGTGTGACAGCCATGTCATGTCCTGACAGGACTTTACGCATCTGTCTTCCCTTTTCTGATTCTTACACTTTTTGGCTCCCCTCCTATGGTGTTTCCTCAGGGGTGAGAATGTGGGGGTGAGTGGGTGATGAAGTCCAACTGATGGGTGATCATTCTCACCAGTTTGAACAATTACTCACCTATGCACTGCCTCCTGCCTACTTCAAAAATCCAGTTCCCCTGATGGAGGCTGGGAGCAGTCCAAGCCTTTGGGTAGAAACAAAAACTCTTAGAAAGCCACCACATTAAACTTGAAAGCTTTGATTGGAGTCCAGTGGCAGAATACTTGCACCACTTGGGTGAAGTCCTGGGTTTGGTCTCCAGCACTGAAAGTAATATAAACTAAAAATGAAGGCTTTATTTTGAGATAGTAAAAGATGCACATAGAGCTGTAAGAGAGCCCTGTGTGTGCTGTGTGCAGTCTTCTTCAGCCTTGCTGTGCCATATGCAGGCTCAGAGTCAGGGCATCGACATGTAGTCATGACACAGAACATTCTCACTGCCAACAGGCGCCTTTTATAGCCAGTGGTATGTCCCTTAAACCTTTCTGGGACTCTTCAAATATGCTTTCTTGGCTAATCCAAACCTTCTTTTAATCTGTGAAGGAACAGAGTCCTACGTATTCCATCTGTCGACTTTAAGGTAAACCAGCACTTTAGGTAATTAGATTGTCTCAGATGGAGAGGAGAGGATGATTTATACCTCGATCAGGAAAGATTCTATATATTATAGACTTTTCTACAAATAGAAACAAAAAGTCTTATTGAAGAATATTTAGGATGTACAGGAACAAAAAATTTTGGGGGAAATTAGCTATCATTACTTACTGATTTAATGCATTTCCTTACAACCTTATCCTTTGCTAAGAAAGAAAACCAGAATCCATATTTCCATATATCTATACATTTATTTATAAGCAAATTTAATTTTCTACTGTTATTATTTGAATATTCTCACTAAAATTCATGTTGGTATTTGTCTTAAGGTAGAAATTTAGACTATGTGACATTTACAGTTGGGACTTTTGAGAGATAGTTAAGGTAAATGAATTCACAGGGGGGGCTGGTCCATCAGGACTTGTGGTGTTTCTTTCCTTTTCTATTTATTTTGTTATTTGTAGTGTGAAGGGTCCAACCCCTCAGCATTCCCGGCAGGCACTCCACTGAGCTATTCCCTCAGTCTAGAGCTGTGGCTTTCCAGGAAGAGGACTAATGATCCATGCTGGTGTGATCTGATAGGAATAAAGATCCATGCTGATATGATCTGATAGGAATAAAGATCCATGCTGATATGATCTGATAGGAATAAAGATTCATGCTGATATGATCTGATAGGAATAAAGATCCAAGCTGATATGATCTGATATGATTTGAGACAAGTCTCACTAGCCAGAGGAACCTGACCAAGCACAGGTTCCAGTTCCCAGACTTCCAAACCATGAGCCACATAGACCTTAATTCTTTATAAATGACTCAGTCTGGGTCGTGTCCATTACAGCAGTTGAAAACAGACAAGAACACTGGCAATCTTGAGAGAAACAGCATCAATGAGAACACAGAAAGTTCTCACGTTATTTTTCTTTTCTCTTGGTAATCAGAAGACAATGGATGAGTGGTAGATCCTTACAGGCATGTGATCAGATCTCTCTGACTGTGATAAATGATACTCATCCGGGGTGGGTATCAGAAAAACCCATCAGTAGGTAGACGGCCAGGAGCTTTTGCTTCAGTGGAACAAGAAGCAGCTGTTGAGTCCACAGCTGGAAAGACCCCGAAGAGAAGAGGAAATGATTGTCCCGTAGAGAAGCACGTTTCCAATGATCATGAGACGGATGATAAAAAGTTGTTATATATAATTGTGTGAAATATCTGACTTGGTCCTCAGAGTTCAGAGCATCTGCCACTGTGAGTCAGGCGGCAGTCCAGGGGTCCCTTATTAATGTATCACCTGCCATTAACCAGTGCCGGGCTCTAACCACAGGTCTGGTGCTGTGGTTGGACTTCTGCCAACAGCGTTCTGAATGCCAGTGGGCTGACACATCAGTGCACCCTCAAACAAGCTTTCCCGGAGAAAGTACAATTACCTCCCACTCCCAGAACAGGACCGACGAATGCGGTTATTTATATACAATCATTTTCACATGATCTGATACATTTCACTCCTACCGATGGATATTCCCCAAGAGATTTCATGTTCCCTGGGAGATCATAACTATAAGTAAGATTCCCTTATATGAGTGCTATTCTAAGTAGGGTGTTGGCATAAAGAAAAGCCTGCTAATTTCATATTGCCACGAGGGTGGAACTATTCACTCCACCATGCAAACTTACTTTGCACTATTTATTTTAAATATAATTTCTTTCATTGAATTTATGAATGATTCTGAAAGTCACTTAATTTTAAGTGTGAAAACAAGACAAGAGATTCTAAAAATAGAGTAATTTGGTTGTGGAGGCAAATACAAGAAGATTTTATTTTAAATCTTGAAGCTATAAATATGTGACCCTATTACTAAAATCTGTCTGTATGTCAGTTTTAACATCTGCAAAGTGGAGGTTACCTGGACCAACACCAAGAGGTATTTTGATTTAAGAAGGAGGCTTCCACGCACTCAGGTTTGGCTTAGAGCAGTGCTTCTCAACCTTCCTAATGCTGTGACTCTTTAATACATTTCCTCATGCTGTGGGGACTCCCAACCATAAAATTGTTTTCATTGCTACTTCACATAACTTTGCTACTGTTATGAATCATAATGCAAATATCTGGTATACAGCATATCTGATATGAGACCCTCCCCAAGAGGTTGTAAACCACAGATTGAGAACTTCTGGCCTAGAGGAGCCACCCCAATGTTGAAATTTTCCATCCTCAAAAGAAACGGGCCAAACTGATGTTTTCAGCTAAATGCCATTGAGCAGGTGATAATGAGAGAGTCACAGGCTCTCCACGTCGTCGGGCTTTATCTGTGAAATGATGTGGAAGAAGAGGGAAGCAGTCACTGGGTTGGATCAAGAGTCTCCAACCCTTACAGAACACTAGAATTACCCAGGGATGTTTTAAAAGCCTAATGCCAGACCACACCTAAGACCAACTCAATCACAAACTGGTTAAATCATACCAGTGATTTTTAATTCTTCCCCAGACGATTACACCCTACCACCAAGATTAAGAACTGTGAAGAGCCATTCAAGTATGAAAATTCAATGACACTAACTAGGCAATATTCTAAAAGAAGGGATTATTATTGTTGTGAACATTTGATTCACAGCACTCCAACTCACAGATGCCATGTTTCCTAATGGATAGAGACATGAGACCTTCTGAGGAAGGCACAGTGCTGAGGTTTTCCACAGGTCTCTTGTTGCCTTCAAGCCTGTTCCAATCCACTCTGGGATTTCTATCGCTGTCTGTCATAAGATATGTAAGTAATAATCGCCACTCTCATCTATTGATCTTTGCTGCCATATGTAATGGGGCAAGCACATGTTCTTGGACCAGAATATATATCCTAATGGTCTGTCTATTCATAAATTTGAACTTTTGAGTTTCCAATGCAATGTTTTCTGTAATGGAGAACTAAATGTTTGTGATAATATTTTTTCTAGAGGAAGATATAGGAAACTGGATTCCAGTAGCTTACAAGTAGTCACAACCTTATACTCAGTTCTGGGAAGACTTTTTAAGAAATTCTATTTTATAATTTTAAGGAGGAATGTCTCTATTTTATTCAAAGTGTCTAGTCCCACTAGGGAAATGTTTCATACAAGTGGTTTTATTGTTATTATATTTACACTATAGCTTTATGATGCATTTGAACCTTTATAATTATAAAAGGCCTGCTTTTTGAAAAGCAAAATCCAAAACATTGGCAAAACTATATAATTAAATAAAATTAAGATGGTGAGTACATAAATCACAATAAACAATATTCTCTCAAGAGAAAACTACATCTCAGAATTATAAGATTATAGCCATGTTTGAATTTCACCTGAATGATAATAAGAAAACAGTTTGGGGATTCATTTTATGTGTGCACATTTTAGTAGAACACAAAGGTTCTGCATGGCTCAGCACTCCTCTAGGTGATTGATAGCTTCTGCAGAACACAGGATGAATATTGCCTCTTTTCCTTTTAACAGCATGAATACATTTATTTCAACTAAGCTGAAAGCATCTTTCTCCTACGTCTACATTATTTAATATAAGGTATGTTATTGACTGTGAAACATAAATACATTATAGATTATCTTCAAGGCTTTCCCTAAACCTGAGGACGAATAAACTGTCTGTGGTAACTGACAAGCCTTTCAGTTACATCTCAATATGGAGAGACTACATACATTGTTCTTATTAAATATTCTGGCTAAACATTCATATATACATATATATGCATCATGAAGCATTATAAATGCATCACAGAGCATATTAAAGCTATGGTTACATTGTAGAGATAATAACAATAAAAACAACATGTAGTGGACCTATCTTTAAGGAAAAAATAGGAATATATTATATACTATATTATTTTCTATTAGATATTATATTATTTTATTATTTAGCATATATAATAAAATATATTGTTATATAATTATATTTATGTATTATATAATATATGAGAATATATTATATGCATAGGAAAGAAAAGGGCGTGTGTGTGATTTAGTTTGTCCAGGATCTGACTGAAACATCTTACTGTGATTGGGAATTCTCTGCTGGTCAGTATCGAAAAGCCCAGAGGCCCCATTTTGCTTATAAAAGAATGAAAAGATTATGTCACAAAAAAGATGGCACTTTCCCCCCAGTCTTTTCCAGTCTTCCTTGTGTGGTATAACAGTTTCCTTCAAGATTGAAGCATTTACATCTTGCAGGGGGAAGGCCTTAAGTAGCAAGGTAGACAACTCACAATAGCATCAGGAAGTCCCTGAAACTGATCAAATTCACCAGGCCCCTCTCTAGTAGAGTAGGCAATAAGATCTGAGTCCCCCCCCAGATGAAATGAAGCTGAGCTGCAAAGACTCTGAGACCAGAGCGGCTGCATGGAACAATTAGAAACCAGCCACACCAAACCTGTTTAACTGCCTGCAGACTGTGCAGTGTGCTCCAGGTTCCCAGCGTTATTACCCATGCTGGGTGGGCTTTGGTGATGCAGCCATCTTTGAATCATTTCTGCTGCTGTAACTCCTCACCCACACTCCTGTAAGTAACCTCAATAAAACTCATGGTTCAGCAAGTTAGATTTTGGTGGTGTTTGTACTGTTTTTTTTGTGGGCTCCCTATCCAGGGTAAGTAGACATTTGTACTGCATGTTCCAGGAAAAGTTTTGTTTTTGTCACACAATACCTTGTCTCATAAGAATGACCAGAAGATGCCAGGACAACCAATTAGAAACAAACATACTGAACTGTGAGCAGTAATATGAAGAAAGGGACTTTGAAGGATCTGCTGTTGGTTGGAGTCACAGCTAATGTCCACTTTCAAGAGCAGCAAGGCAGCTTCTCAATAGCTACTAGAAGATGGGAGGAGACCAGATGCAGCCACAGTTTGGCACAACAGCACTACCCCAAGCATGGTTCTTTGCAGTGGTTTAGACCATAGTTATAGCTGCTGGAAAGACTTTCTGGAGATCTCTCAAGGCTCAGTCCTGGAGACTTAATTTTTGTGAGCCATCCTCTAGATGGAAGGAAATCCATTTTGTTTTCCAACCAAACACACTGTGGTGGTTTGAATGTGCTTGGCCCAGGGAGTGGCACTATTAGGTGGTATGGCCTTATTAGAGTAGGTGTGTCCTTATTGAAGATAATTTGTTACTGCGAGTGTGGGGTTTAATAAGCTCTTCCTAGCTTTCTGGAAGCCAGTCTTCTCCTGGACTGTGCCCACAGATGAAGATGTAGAACTCTCAATTCTTCCTGTACCATGTCTGCCTGGATGCTGCCATGTTCCTGCCTTGATGATAATGGACCGAAGCCCCAACTAAATGTTGTCCTTACAAGAGTTGCCTTGGTCATGGTATCTGTTCATAGCAGTTAATCTCTAAGACACACACACACACACACACACACACACACACACACACACACACACACGTCTGAGTGCACACACAACCTCCTCTTCATATCTCTGTCTTCATTGCACTTAAATAGCTCATAGACTAAAAGATTTAAGTATAGTCTGTTCCCTAACAGTTTGATGTGTTTCTCTTTGCAATGTTTTGATTAGACAAGTGTATATTTCCAACAAATGTGACCATTCTGTTACGATTTTCAGTGTTTACAACTTAAGCCTTCATTCTTATTTATTTTACAGACTATATTGTATTTTGTCGTGACCTTTGACTAAAATAATGAGTTCACTGATTCATTTTTAAATTTTAAGTCTTCAAAGCTAAAATCAGCTCTGCATTGGAAAATCATTCTCAGGCAAAGAAATGGAAAATCGCATATGACCTAAAACACCGATGTTACAATTTGGGGGCCCTTCATCTGCTCCAACCCCCACCTCATCCTCTGCTTGCAATGGGGCATGAAATCTACAGACTTGCTACATACAGACTTACTCTCTTGGGAAACTTTGGGACAACTTAAGAAGGGCTGAGCCTTGACAGATCTACATGGGTCCAGATAGCACCAAACTCACTGGAGGACAGAGGAAGCATGGTTGCCATAAGCAGCAAACAGAGCAGGAAGGCTGTAGATGGGACCACATGCTGGAATGGTGTTCTGCTCTGTGAGTCTCTTCGACTGAGTCTCTGGCAACTGCTTTCCCTTTCTGCCTCTCCCCCTCTCTGTCTCCTAGCCTGTCTCTGTCAGACCAAGGCTTCTATGCCTAATGTAGAGAAAAGCAGCTGGTTGTCCTCACTCCTGCTTTGTGGGTTACTTTTAATCAGTTATTTCATGACATTATTCTAAGAAGCACTTTTTAGAAGAAGAGGAGGATGAAGGAAAGGAGGAGGAGGAAGGGGAGGAGGAGGAGGAAGGGGAGGAGGAGGAGGAAGGGGAGGAGGAGGAGGAAAGGGAGGAGGAGGAGGAAGGGGAGGAGGAGGAGGAAGGGAAGGAGGAGGAGGAGAAAGAGGAGAAGAAGGAAGAGAGCCCAGTTCTCTTTATAAAAGTCTCTGATTTCACTAGGCTGGGAAGCAGGTCTGGTGACCAGCTGATGCTGTTGATTGGATAATGACCTCTTTTTTAGTGACGTCAGGAAGTCAGGAAGGGCATCACCAGAGTCAGGGATGGATACTGCATTTGGCAGTGCAAGAAGCTGTGACTGCCAAAAAGTGCAGTTTGCTGAAGCCTGAACTGAAGCCAGGGCAAGATAAAGGGGGCCTGGTCCTTATGAAAATAGTATTGTTTTTCATTAACAATCTCTTTTTAATCAAGTGCTCTCAATCCAGAAGCCGTTTTTCAACTGAAGCTTTAAGTTTCTATTTGAAGATTGTGGTGGTGGTGCTGAGAAACTTTCTGTGCCAAGTGAAAAAGTTATCTGATGAGGCTCAGTAAGCTTTATTGGCATGTTTAGGGAGAACTTATCAATTTGATTAGTAAAAGACACAAACCTTATATTAAAGATACATTTTCTTTTCCAGAATTTCCAAGGCTCTGAAGGATTCCTTAATTCATCTAGTTAATGAACATTGATCAGATACCTAGTATTGTCCAGGCACTGGAACAGATGCTGGAAATGCAAAGCCAGGTGAGACGGTCTGTAGGCTAAATTCACTACACTGTTAGGGAAGAAACTTCAAATGAAAACCTTCTTAAGGGGTGGAGAGAGCAGAGTGTTTGCTGCCCTTCCTCTCCTGTCTATGCAGTTCACAGCAGCCTGTATCCAGTTCCAAGGCATGGGATGAATTCTTTTGGCCTCTGCAGGCACCTGGATATGGTACACACACACACACACACACACACACACACACACACACACACACATGCACACTCACTACCCTGAAAAAGTACTTAGAAGTAAAAATTTAAAATCGATAAAACTATAAATAACAAGCTATTTATGAAATGTAAGAATTGTAATGTTTATAATCTGGATAAAGCACTGAGGGGATCACTGAAAGAAGGAGGAATTTGCACTCTCTTGGAATTTCAGAGAATGATGGGAGTGTTACAGTTCAGGGTGGCTACAGGACCTGGTGGGATGTTGTGACGGTTTGAATAGGTATGGCTTCCATAGACTCATGTCCTTAAATGTGTGGACCATAGAGAATGAGACTATTAGGATGTGTGGCCTTATTAGAATAGTTATGGCCTTGTTGAAGAAAGTGTGTCACTGTGGTGGCAAGCTTTGAAGTCTCCTATGTTTAAGCTACACCCAGTGTGGCATACAGTCTCCTTCTCTGTCTTGCAGATCAACATGTAGAACTCTCAGCTCCTCCAGCATCATGTCTGCCTGCGTGCTGCCTGATAATAATGCTTTCTGCCATGGTGATGATGGACTGAACCTCTGAAACTGTAAACCAGCCGCAGTTAAATATTGTCCTTATAAGAGTTGTCTTGGTCATGGTGTCTGTGCACAGCAATAAAACCCTAAGACAGATGTAAACTATGGAAACTGTAATGTACCAACCACTATCCACTTTTAGACAACATCAATAATTTTTTATACTTTCCATACATGTATCATTTATACTACTATTTATTTGACATTGTTCTTCTTTGTTGGTTGTTGATACATGGCTTTCACCATGTATCCCTGATGGATCTTAAACTCATAGAAATCCTTTTGCTTTTGTCTCATGAAAAGATATGTACCACCAGGCCTGGCTGACATTATTCTTTAAAAATACCTAACTCCCAAAGATCAAGTTCAGTCTTCAGTATTCTAATCATGTTTTTCTAAGGTTATTAACTCACTGGAAGTGATGTTCCCTTTTTCAAAAGATCATTTTGAGGCTGAGGAGATTATTCTGTTGACACAGTGTACATGACTTGACTTCCCAGCATCCATTTAAAACTGCCAAACCTGGCATTGTGCCTTTGCATCCCCAGTATTCCGAGGAGGGGGACAGAAACACAGATCCCTGGACCTCTAGGTGGCCACTTTAGCAAATCAGTGAGTGATCTTCAGGATCAATGAGAGACCATGTCTCAAAATGTAAGGTGGAAAGTGCTGTAGTAGTCGATTATATTTTCATATGCTTCAAACAGGCCAATGGCTGGGCCACTCTCAAACATACACGTTGCTAACACCTCCCCTCTGATATTCCTGAGTTATTGCTTACTAGAATCTATATTGTATTTTTGCTGCCCTAGACCCAATTGAGGCAGTTGTGGTGGTGCTGGGGCTGCTCTTTCCAGGCTCATACATAATTGGTACACTTTCTCTTCTGCACCTTTCAGGCCTAGTCCTTACTCACCCCTTGCCTCCACCTCCACCCTGCACCCCCCACAATGGCAGTTATCAATCGTCTTTCCTTTCTCGGTTCGGTTTGCACCTTTGCCTGCAAATCCCAAAGAATTGTCTCTGTCTCTCTGCACAGGCATTGGCCCCGGCAACTTTATTTACCAATTAGAACCAAGTGGGGGCGGGGACCTTCAGCGCCTTATGTGCGGATTCAAGTGCCTGTGTGTATACCCCTACATATATATGCTCAAACATACGTGGCACACATGGAAAAACTATTAAATGTTTACACACGTGTTCTAGGCTTCTGTCTCCTTCGATCACCTAGCTTGAGCTAATGGAAATTTATGTTCTAGAGTTGGCAACTCACCAATCCCTGACAAATTTGGGGGTATAAATGCCACAACCACTTGTCATGACTGTTGGTTTGACAGAGGTCCTTGGAGATCAGATTGGAAAACTACCTTTCCCTAAAAGTTGAGCTTAGCCTGAATTTGTATGTTTCTAACCCATCTTCCTCAACTAGGCACTTTTCTTCATAACCTCTTTCATGTAAGTCCTTGTCTCCATATCTGCTTTTAGGAACTCAGTTGGGGAGGTACGACTTCCTTCTGCCACCCTTCCCAATCGTCCGTCTCCCCCACTCAAAGGAGAAACTGCCCATCTCTGTACTCACAAAATATCTGGTGTGCTTGCCTCAGTAGCAGCTCTGGAAACATTAATATGACACACACACACTTAATTCAAGGACATGAAATTCTAGGCAGTTAGCTGGTAATCCCTCCAAGGTAGGGAATTTAGTAGATAGATTTCCCTAGTTAAAGATCTTAGTTTTGAGCTATTACCAAAGCAGTGTCTCTACAACTTTGCTTGTTATAATTTTGTTTCTTCGGAGCTTAAATTTGATTAGCATTTGACCATTACAAAGTGTAGGGTTTCAGGACAGCATGCAGAGAATAGATTTTGGTCATATTTATCCCACTCACTACTCTTTCTTATCACTCTTCCCCTTCCACAGTTCTAGAGGCCTCTGTGTTACTTTCCTGTTCTCCCTTCTCCTGACTCCACGTGTGTGATAACACATATATTATTTGTCTTCATGTTTTTGGTTCATATTGTGATCTCCAGTTCCACCTACATTCTTTTGTACAATACAATTTCACTCTTTATTGTGACTAAAACTTCAGTATGTATTATTTGCATTTTCCTTATCTGTTTCTCTACTGATAGATGTTCCACAACTGGGCCTCTGTGAAGGTTTTCAGGACAAACATGGATGTGTAGGTTTTCCTAGGGCATGGCTAGTTCCTTTGAGTATCAGTTCAGGAGTGACATAGCTTAATCATCGAAGTTCTGTTTCTATTTTGAAGAACCTCCATGGTGATGTCTACATTAGTTTAATTTATAACACCTCCAAGAATATATAGGGATTTGTTCTTTCTACATCCTTGACAACATATGCTGGGTTTAGTTTTGTCTTCTTGATGATAATCATTGTAAATGCAGTAAGACAGGATCTCAGTGTATTTTGATTTATTTATATTTTCCCAACAGCTACAGATATTGAATATGTTTTTATTGGCTATTTGTAATTCATTAGAAAAGTGTTCACATTCCCATTTATTGTCTATATTGTTTTCTTCCATATTATTTAAATCTTTGAGATCTTTATATATCCTAGAGATTGATCCTATGTCTGGCAAAGATTTTCTTCCCTTTTGTCAGTTGTCCTTTTAGTCTGGTAATTGTTTGCTTGGTTGTACAGAAGCTTTCAAATCTAGTGCAATTCTCCATGTTAGTTCTTGCTATGATTTGCTGAGCTATTGAGCTGAGCTTTGTTCAGGGTGAGTGTTAGAATTACACATGTGAATAACCATTTTTTCATGTGCGTTTCCATGGTAGTAATGTGCAGTGTTTGTCAGTACGGTTTGCAGTATTGTTTGAAGTCATGTATTACTATATATTTCCCCACTGTTCTTTCTCCTTGAGAGTACGTTAGAATCTCTTAATTGGATTTTCTTTATGATTTCATTATTTTATTTTAAAGTGGTGTGTGTGTGTGTGTGTGTGTGTGTGTGTGTGTGTGTATGTGAGAGAGGTGGGGGGAGAGGGAGAGGAAGGGAGGGAGAGAGGGAGGGAGGGAGGGAGGGAGGGAGGGAGGGAGGGAGGGAGGGAGAGAGAGAGAGAGAGAGAGAGAGAGAGAGAGAGAGAGAGAGAGAGAGAGAGAGAGAGACCCGATGAGTTTAATTAGGTTTGCTTACAGAAGTATGTGTAAGGAGTTATTTATGGGAACACAGACAAATTATCAGTGGCTACCCATCTGAAGAAAATGCCTCTTTCTCCAGCAACTATTACCTCCTGGCTATAGATCTTCCAAGAGAGTAGGACTCAATGAGCCCCTTCCTACTCATGATGAAATGTTGATGGCTAGAGTCCTCTGCAAGTCCTCACAGCTGCTATGAGTTCAAGTGTTTAGTGTCATGTCTAACAGACTATTCTACAACAGTCTACCCCTTATTCCAGGTCCTACACTCTTTCTACTCCCTTTCTGGATATTCCCTCAGCCTTGATAGGGCTGAGCATTCAATAGTGATATATTCTTAGTTCTTTGTCCAGTTTTGTGTCTCTGAATTAACGGCTACAGTTATGGTTTGAATGTGCTATGCCGGGCTAGAGGGATGGCTCAGCGGGTTAAGAACACTGACTGCTCTTCCAAAGGTTCTGAGTTCAATTCCCAGAAATCACATGGTGGCTCACAGCCATCTGTAATGGGATATAGTGCCCTCTTCTGGTGTGTCTGCAACAGTATGCTCATAAGATAAAAAAATAAATAAATGTTTAAAAAAAAAAAAAAACAAATGAATGTGCTATGCCCCTCATAGGTATGTGAGTTCATGTATGTGGTCCTAGCTGGTACCACTGTTTGGAAAGTTATGTTCAGACCCTTGAAAAGGTGGAAACACACAGAAGGGAGCATGTCACTGAGAGTGGGATTTCAGGATTTATAGCCTAGCCCCACTTACTGTTCTGATTCCAGAGAGCTGATGCATTGCGAGTGGGTTGGCTAAATGATCTGGTCACCATGCCTTCCCTGTCTTTATGGACAATATTTACCTCTAGAACTCTGAGCCAAAATCAACCCTTTGCCTTTAAGTTATGTTTCTTATGGTGTTCTATAACAGCAGGCATCACACTACAGACAACCGCCTGCTACACAAAAGCAACATCTCTGCCCCAAATGGCCACCGGTACTAACTAATCTCTTGGAGTGAGTCTGTGGCACACCTGTGGAGAGCTGAACTGGGTAGTTCTCAGTTCCCTCTTGGCACTCTCTTATCTTTGTTCAGGTTGGCTGGTCTGGGTGCTGTGTAGAAGGGGGCAAGTGGAGGTTGTACTTTTACTTCCAAATGCCACTTCAATGCTTCAGAATCTTGATCATGGCCACAGCCACCCACATGTATTCCATTAGATCAGCATTTGATGCAGACTCCAGAGAGGATGCAGTGTAATCATAATGCTTGACTACTACATGAAAGCACAGAAGGGAAAAGAGAACTGGAAATCCCGTATCTGATGGAAAGGCTTGAGGACTGAATAGTTTCTAAGGGTTTCCTGGTAGAAGCTAGAAAAATCATTCCTACAGAATACGTTGGTGAAAGATTTGACCACATGGTGGGTAAAGAGGAGGAGAGGACACAGCGAAAGTCATTGAGAGGCAGTGAGTAAGGAATTAGGAGAATTTGTGCATTGTCTCTAGAGGAAGAACAGACTGGGGAATCTGAAGCAGTAGCTGCTATGTGGACACTATTGGATATCTCCCAAGTGTTTTGAGTAGGTCAGACATTACAAGGCAGAATCGTGACCATGCTCAGTGAATGGAATGTGGCACTGATTTCCTGTATGGTCACAGAAGCATTTCAGACACTGAAGTAACCTTTTCCAAGTCAAGAAAGAACTGCTTCCATAATGTTCTTTCAAAAGCATGTGGCAAAACTTCAACTACTAAGAATCCACAGCCATTATCTGTTGCGAATGGGCAACCATTGACATCATGACTCCATGGTTAAGGATTACCAAAAGCAGAGAGGTCTTCCTTCTGAAACACAAATCCAGTGGCAGTCTGATGCTGTGTCCCAGTGTTACTTTACCTATTTAACTGCATACTGTATCATCTCATGTTATTAAAAAGTACCCAGTACAGTACTGTCTCATGGGGGAGAGCACATTCTCATAATGTTAGTCATTAGAGTGTCATTACTGTTAATCTCTTATGAGGCTAATTTATTGCTGCGGTTTGAATGTGAGAATGTCCGTCACAGGCTCATGTGTTTGATTACATCCTTAGTCAGTGGTCCTGTCTGAGGAGGTTGTAGAATCTTTAGGAGGTGTGCATGCTGTAGGAAGTGAGTCACAGATGGTGGGCTTTGAGGCTTTGTAGCATGCATTCTTTGTATGTGTGTGGCTTTCTGAGTGTGCATGCAGTGTGATCAGTCAGCTTCTTGCCACTATGCCTTACCTGCTACGATGGACTGTGTCCTTCTGGAACTGTAAGCCAAAATAAACTGTTTTGTAGGCTGCTTTTCTCCAAGATATTTTATCACAGCTACGAGAAAGTAACTGAAACATTTATTAGTTAAATTTTATCATAAACACAAAGAGAAAAAATTTATTATACTGTCCAGGATTATCTACAGTCTCTGCATATACTGAGGAGCTCTTGAAGCCCTTGCAATGGACAGAGAATTCAGTTGAGTTTCCTCAGTCTTTGGATGTATTTGACTTATTTTTCCCATTTTAGATTGGGTCATCTTAGTTATATGTCCTTTCTTCACCGTACATGACATCTTTGTCAGATACATATTTAGTAAGCATCTAGCCTATGGCTGGACTTTTCATTTTTGATACAGTATCTTTGTGAAAGTATGAAAATAATTTTAATGAGGTCACATTTACTTTCCTTTTGTAGTTTGTACCTTTAAAATAATTTATTCTCTTCTTTACCTGCCTGCCGTACAGAACTGAGCAACTGCTAGATCCATGGACTTCCATTCATAGCTATTGCTGACCATTGTTGGGGAGTTGGACTACAGCCTCCTCCGCCCCTGAGTTGTATATATAGAGAACATCCTGGAGTCCACAAAGAATGGGCAGTTGGAACTAAGTGGAAAGCTGATTATCAAAGCTCAACTTGGGGAAGATATCCGACGAATTTCCATTCTTAATGAAGACATTACTTAGGATGAATTAGTGCTAATGATGCAGTGAGTATTCAGAGAAAAACTTCTGAGTAATGATGAAGTTACAATAAAGTATATATAGGATGAAGATGGAGATCCTATAACAATCTGTGATAGGTCTAACCTTTCCTTTGCAGTGTAGTAGAATACTGAACCTGACATTATTTGTGAATGGCCAACCAAGACCCCTTGAATCAAGTCAGGTGAAGTATCTTCAGACAGCTTAGAGCATCCTGGAGAACCAGGGCCTTCCACCAGTATTCCTGAAAATGATACTGTGGATGGAAGGGAAGAAAAGCCTGCTGCTTCTGATTCTCCTGGAATCAAGTATGTCAGCTTTTGGTCCTCTGAAAAACCAAGATGAAATCTACCAAAATGTCATGTCAGCATTTGGATTAACAGATGACCAAGTGTCAGGACCACCCAGTGCTCCCACAGAAGAATGTTCTGGAACTCCTGACAGCATTGCTTTCTCCTCCTCAGCAGCACACACATCAGCAGTTCAGCCACAGCAACCTCCCTATACAGAAGCTCAGACACAAGCAGGTCAGACTGAAGGTCAGACATACCAACAGTACCAGCAGCACAGCAGCCTCAGGCCCCACCTCAGCACTACAGTATTCGGAATTCAGCTAGTTATAGCCAGCAGACTGGACCCCAACAACCTCAGCAGTTCCAGGAATATGGCCAACCACTAACTTCCCAGGCACCGGCTCCTGCCTTTTCTGGCCAGCCACAACAACTGCCCGCTCAACCACCACAGCAGTACCAGGTGAGCATTTACCCTTCACAAATTTATACCCAAACGTCTCAACCTGCTAACTATACTGTTCCCCCTGGCTCTCAGCCTGGAATGGCTCCAAACCAACCTGGTGCTTACCAACCAAGACCAGGTTTTACAGCATATCCTGCAAGTACCCCTATGCTCGTAACAGGCCTCCTTTTGGTTAGGGCTATACCCAACCTGGACCTGGTTATTGATAAGGAGGTTCAGCCACACTAATAATAATGGCTAATTGCCTCCCAAAGACTATACAACACTATTTTGTTTCAATTTGTATTGAAGTTTAAAAATTTAAAAAGCAGAGCATTTTTATGATATCATTGTTGCTGTTAATTAAAAATATAATTTATCAGAATACAAACACAAAAAGACCAGAATGAACATTGTTTCCTCCCCTGCTTAAAATTATTTTAAAATTTATCAGCCACTTCCTAATTATTTTGGAACATTACTCTTACATGCGTGTAAAATGACTGGCTTTTTAGTTTCCCAGAGGATATTAAAAAGCCAGGCTAAGGTATAGCCATCACACTTGGCTATTTACTATTAACATGATGTACTAAAAATAGAGCCCTTTGAGAAGATGACTAGACATTATGTATAAAATGTAAAACTGATTGGCTAATAAAGCTGATTAAATAAAAAATTTTTAAGACTAAGATATTTGTCTTTGTTTTCTTGTAAACAATGCTGTATCATTTGACTCACAATCAGGTTTATACTAATTTCTCTGAACAGTGTTTTATAACTGCCCATATACCGCCCTGTACACTGTATTTTTTCAGATGGGATTTCATGTGTTCCAGGCTGATCTCAAACTTGCTATGTAGTAAGGGATGACCGGGAACTTCTGACGCCCTTGCATCCACTTCCTGTGCAGTGGGATCAGCAGGCCCAGGTTCTATGTGGTTCCAGAACTCTGTATGCCAGGTAAACACTGTGAACTGAGCTGCACCCCAGCTGAATGACCTTAGCTCTTTAGTGTTTGCAGCAACTGTATCGATTCCCCCTTGATGTCTTGCCTACCATGTCATTTGTGAACATGTTCCTTTCTTTATAATTTGTAGGTGTCCTGATTATTTTTATAGAAGTGTAGTTAATAACACAATCCCAGTGACATACAAGTATAATTGGTACCTGTATTAGGTAATTTGCTAAAAAAGAGAGGGGTAAAGTAGCAACAGTGGGCGTTTCTTACCTTATTTGTGGTGCTGACTTGCAAATATTTATTTTATTTTTTTATTGGATATTCTCTATTTACATTTCATGTTATCCTTGTCCCCTAATCCCCTCCCCCCTCCCACTGCCTCCACGAAGGAGCTCCCTCTCCCAACCACCCTCTGCTACCTCAGCACCTTGACATTTTCCTACACTGGGAAAACAAGCCTTTGCTGGATCAAAGGCCTCTCTTCCCATTGATGCCAGAAAATGCTATCCTCTGCTGCATATGAGGTGTCCTGATTATTGTCCATCACTGTGGTGTGAGCTCAAATGAAGCAAGCAGAAATCCATGTTCTTTCTTGATTTAGGGAGAAAACTTTGTTTTAAGCACATCAACTGCAGGTCTGTTTTTTGAAGGTGGCCTTTATCAGAATTGAAGTTTTCTCCTTCTGTTTCCAGTATGCAGAAAATGTAAGGGAATCACCCCCTAATATCTCTAATCATCTTTTCTTCCATGTGAAGACATGTTTCCTTCTCGTCTGTTGATAGACTTACATCGTTACTCAAATGTTAAAGCAATTCTGTGTTCCCGGCATTTACAATGGTTACAATCCATTGGTTTTTGATCTGTTGTTGAGCTTGACTGTTGCAGAAGTATGATTCCTTAGTTCTCTCTGATCACGATCTCCCTCCATCTGTTCCTCACCCACTTTGGGAACAGGTTGTGCTCTGCTCTCCTGAGCGTGCACAATGCCCCCTGCATGGAATCCAGAAGTGCTTGATAGAATTTTTCACTGGATCCATCTGGAAGGCTCCTACATGGAAGGCTGTAAACTAAATTTTTCTTTCATACTTAGCTATAAGGCTATGAGTAATTAATTAGATAAAGGCTTCTTGTGCGAGTTTGGATAAATGTTTGTGATTCCTCTCCAACTGAACAATCCTGATCACTAAGAAGAGCTAGTGGACATGGGGCTGCCAAACAAGCAGTCAAGGTCAAGTGAGGTCATATGCTACAGAATGAGCAACACAGTGCGGAGCTCACCTTCACGGCATGAGGAAACTACCTGCAAGCTGTCTTGAGAACCCACACTAGAAATCACAACTGGACTTCTAGCCACTATATTATACTAAGAAAATTCTAGCACAGGTAGATGTTATTCAAGAAAAAGACATTTTGAATGATTTGGGCATGAACTGCTCTTATTTCCTTCTGATCTGTTAGATGGCTGTCAGACACAGAGTCGGTCATCCTCATTCAAGATATTTTCAATTATGTATCAAGTATTTTTAATCTAGCTATGATTTATCAGTGTTATTGATATCATTAAATTACTATCCCTTGGATTTTCCAGTTTTGCTTACATTGGAATGATTAGTCATTTAGAAAAATAATTTTCTTTCTGATACTTTGAATTTACTTGTGTTTCAAGGTAGAAACTTAAGTTATTGAATCGTTTATAACTGTTTATTGTAACAAACTGCACTTTAACCCATGAATTCAATGTATTCAGTAACTGATAAGGATCCCTGGTTTTCCTTGACCACAAGCTCTTCATCCCCACCCGTGTTCGTCTGTGAGTCTGTGGACCTACAGCACTGTTTCCAGCCCGTTGCTGCTGTTGGTTCGTCTTCCTTACTCAGTGCTATAAATCCATCCCATCAGTATTTTGTCTGGTTCAGGCTTAAAGATAAGCCTGCTCTCTTTCATTTCATCACGGACAACACTCAGAACTCACATTTTCTAAACATATGCTCTGGGTTGAAGATAATCTGTGTGTTCAAGGGTCCATGTGCTGAAAGTGTGGCTGGCAGGGTGAAGGGGAGGAGGTGTGGCCTTGGGAGGCGGGGCCTGTCAGGAGGTCCTAAAGATTGCTAAAATCTCTTGTAGATTTAGATAGTGTCAGGGGAGAGTTGCTTAAAAGCCTAAATTCAGCCCTACCTACTGCCTGGCATCACGCTTCCAGCAATAATCTCTTCCTCTGCAGACCTGTCATTTAGAGCCTCCTGAAGACGACTGAAGACACTGAGAAGAGCATTAATAAGGACAACCGATATACTTCAGGTACATAATAAAAATTTAATAGTACAAAATAAAAATATAAAAATCAACTATTTACTTTTGGATGTTAGAAATAATACACATAATAAAGTCAACACAGTACTAATAGTGCTATAAGGTAAGATTCCATGTTTCAGATGACAGGTACAGCAATTAGGCCCACTGGTACCAAGAAGCACACATTTCTGCTTTTATTTCACGAGGAACATCTGGACTGTAGATAATGACACCAGGTATACTTGGCAAATTCTGAAACTATAACTGCTTCTATATATAGGGTCACATAACTGAAACTATGTGAGAATCATTGTAATGACTGGGTTAAATCCTCACGCTGAAAATAACAGGAAAACATTTCCCCACAGTAGTTACTAAATTGTCATTGTGCCAAAACAAAAAGGCCCCTCTCCTTTTTAACACAGGTGACCACTGAGGCACATGTATGCAAGGAGTTAAAAACCAAAAGCGTAATTTTATGCTATATGCTAGGTTTAAATTTATAGTCTGATTTTTAGATACAGCATTTCTGGTCTATAAAGAGAAATAGAAGAATTAAGGAACTTTGAAGTATCAGGAAAAATAACATTGTTATTCCTTCAATATCAAATCTTTCAGTGATTTTTATTTAGGATTGCTTTTATAGCCTGTTTCCACTAGGCTAGCTCAAGGAGATCCAGTGGTTGAAAATAACTTGAGAATACAAACTTCAAGGCTAAAATTTCATCATCTAAATGAAGAGATTTGAACAGAGCCCTTTACAAGAATTATTTAATGCAGAACTGCTACCCAGGATGAAAAATGCTAGACAGAAAAAAAAAAGTCATGCTGAAATTTCAATGAAACACCAAAAGCAGGCCTTTTTGATATAGGCAATTCTTCCACAGATAGGTAGTTTCTATTGCATGGTAAATCTCCAGTTCTGAGTAAATGCTTTGGTGGGTGATTTAAAGAAACATACATTCTATGGGAGTCAGCTGTAGAATCCAATCAACAAAATAAAGTAGATAAAATGTGAGGAAAAAAACTACACTTCTCAATTTTTTTCATGCAGTAAGCATGCCCATCTTAAATCTGGTATTTTCATAAATAATCTCTGTTTCCCAGGAAGCTTGTATTATGAGCCAAGTTCAAACATGTTCTTACAATTGATTATTAAAGAATGTTCTGAGGATTATTCATCATTATCTGTAGAAAAAAAGAAAAAAAATCACTTAATTTACATTCAAGCAGCATCAATATTTTTTTATAAAAAGCATTTTTCCTCTCTAAAGATTAGTTCATCATTAAATATAATTTTGTTATAAAAGCACATATTCATTGTACAACATCCAGACAGTATTACAAAGAATGAGGGTACAAAATTTCAAAGACAACTAGTATTACAATTAAGAACATATAAATCCTCAGATTGCCTTATGAATCACTAATAGCTAAGCAAATTAGACCAAGATGGATGCTTGGGACATGAGGTTTCTTTCTTTTTTTCCTTACAACTTTAATTAAATAAAAAGAGAGATACATGTACAGATTTTAAAAAGCATTTTGGCATAAAATTGTATGAGTATATTTTTGTCAGTACTTGACTTTGTTTTAAAGGTTTGATAGTATGCATTGAAATCTTACTAGTTACCATGAGCATAAAGTACATGTAAAACAAAACATAACATGAAAATAGTCAAAGTTTTCTTGGTGTGTATAGATTAAACAATGATTTTTAAAAACCAAAAATTGCCACAAGGCTATCTTCTTAGTTCTTGAGTTATTAATGATTTAAGGTCTAGGTGTACCACACTCTGAGTGGGTGCTATGCACTTGTTTCTGTTTTTTTTTTTTTTTTTTTTTTTTTTTTTTTTTTTTTAAAGAAGGACTGAAGCTTTCACTTTTTGGTCTTTCTTTTTTTGAGCTTCATAAAATCTGTGAGTTGTTTCTTGGGTATTTAGAGCTTTCAGGGGTTAGTATCTAATTATCAGTGACTGCATATTATGTCTGTTCTTTTGTGATTGGGTTATCTCACTCAGGATGATATTCTCTAGATGCAGCCATTTTCTTAAGAATTGGTTCAAGTCATTGTTTCTGGTGGCTGAGTAGTATTCCATTGTGTATATGTACCACAATTTTTGTATCCATTCATCTACTGAAGGACGTCTGGGTTCTTTCCAGTTTCTGGCTATTATAAATAGATCTGCAGTGAACATTGTGGTGCATGTGTCTTTGTTGTATGTTGGAGTGTCTCGGGGTAAATGCCCAGAAGTGGGATAGCTGGGTCTTCAGGTAGGACTATGTCCAATTTTCTGAGGTATCGCCAGACTGATTTCCAGAGTGGTTGTACCAGTTTACAAACCCACCAACAGTGGAGAAGTGTTCCTGTTTCTCCACATCCTCGCCAGCATCTGCTGTCACCTGAGTTTTTGATCTTAGCCATTCGGACTGGTGTGAGGTGGAATCTCAGGGTTGTTTATCTCTGTACCCCAGTTTTAATAGGATTGTCTGATTCTCTGGAGTCTAAGTTCTTGAGTTCTTTGTATATATGAGATATTAGACCTCTATCAGATGTGGGGTTGGTAAGGGACATAGATCCCACACAGAAAAATAAATAAAAACAGTGCAGTGATATGACATAATCACTCACGGTAGATTCTCTGTGTGGGTATGCCAGGTCCTGCTATAGTGTTAACTTCTCCATTCAGGGAAACCCTCACAATAGAATGGTGTAGGACAAATGATGTATATATTCCACCACTCCATTTTATGAGCATGACATAACACATTAGTCATTCTTACGTAAACCACAAGAATGTTCATTCCTAAAAACTGTTGAATGAACTCAGCACATTGATTTGCATCTCACTTTGCAGTGAATTCAAGCATCATGTCACACACCACACTCTGTACAACCACCTACTTTCTACTCGCTCCCGACCTGCTTAATATATGCTCACAAACTTCTCCTGATCCCCAGGTCGTGAAAATATTTGGAATATTCCCTGAGTTAGTTACCAGTCTTCCCTCATCCTCTACTGGGATGTTCTGCATGCTTCTATCCAGCAGGATGCATACTGGCCCATGACACACTGCCATTCACCTTTGACAATCCAGCTTCGATGTCTTCTCCTGGACCCTGCCACCACTGTTTCATCCCATAGAGTGACATCAGCGCTTCATATAACTTAAACATCCTTTGACTGCTTCCAATATCACTCACCACTGGACTATGATTCTCACTTTTCATTACACATTAGTGTATTTTAGTTGTACGTTGCTTCAGATAATCAGGAAAGCAATGAGCACACACATGCCTACATGCAAACATGTTAAACAGAGTTTAACTTTTGGCCTTACTGATTTGATATTTAAGAAAGTCCATATTATAAGCAGTATGCCTTTCCACTTTGGTGATCTTTTCTTCTTTTCTAGAGACATTTTTAAAAAGACTTATTTATTTAATGTATGTGAGTACTCTGTCACTGTCTTCAGACACACCAGAAGAGGGCATCAGATCCCATTATAGATGGTTGTGAGTCACCATGTGGTTGCTGGGAATTGAACTCAGAACCTCCGGGAAGAGCAGTTAGTGTTCTTAACCTCCGAGCCATCTCTCTGGCTGTTCTAGGGACATTTTTAGGGACACAAAATTGATGTAAAATTTTCTTGCTTAAACTTTTTCACTGTTATTACACATATGCAAAAGTAAACAGGACTGTTTTAGATGACATATAAGTCATAACACATATGACTTATTTAACTTAGGTTTTTGGGTTTATGTATATTGATAGCTAAATATTTGGTTCACTTATTTGAATAACTGTGTAGAATTTCACTACATAAACACAATATAAAATCCCATCTAAAGTGGATACAAAGGGAAGGTACATTGGGGAAAAAAAAGTCACATGCTTGGTCTGCTGATGCTCAATGGGAGTTTCTGGCATTCCTCCATGGACTACATTCATTCTCTTCCTGTGAAGGAGCTCCTAGAAACAGTTTAAGTAACCTATAAAATTACTACCTCTATTTGACCTCTGACTCTGGGAAGCAGCTATATGTGGGTATGTAGTATTAATTTCACCAACAGAGATTATTAGATAGTTACCATTATTAAATGCTCACCAAACTTGCACTGTAACAGTTATCACAGGAGCTGAACAGCTGAGGTCATTTTGGGAGACTCTGACAATTTCCAGTGAAATTAAACAGAAATGACATTTAAAAAGTTAAACTCGCCACCGGGAACAGCGGAGATCCAGAGATGCAGGCCTGGTGAGACTGTGCTGTGAGTAGCCGGGACACAGAGAGGTCTGGGCCGAGCATGCAGAAAGAGCCGCCCCCTGATTGGTTCAGGGGAGCAGGAACCCTGAAATAGGGACTTGTTATCTACCCAGAAAGCCATCGTGTGTAGACCAAATGCTCAGGCCATTTGCCACCGGAAGCAGAGGAGATCCAGGGACACAGGACACAGGACACTGGAGATACTGCGCTGCAAGTAGCTGGGGTGCAGAGAGGGCTAAGGTAAGGCCTAGTGTGCGGTAGGTGTGACCCTCTGGTTGGTCCAGGGGAGTAGGAACTCTGCCATAGAGACTCAGGTCCACCCAGAAGGCCCTTGTATTCAGACCAAATGCTCAAGCCATTTGCCACCTAAAACAGCGGAGATCCAGGGACACAGGCCAGGTACACAGGAGAGACAGGAACCAATCACTGACAAGAAGACCACGTATAATCACAGACAACAAGATGGCAAAAGGAAAGCAAAAGAACTTACCCAATGGAAACCAAGACAACCTGGCAACATTGAAACCCAGCTCTCCCATCACAGCAAGCAGCAGAATGCCAAACACTCCAGAAAAAGAAGACCCAGACCTGAAATCATACCTCAAGATGATGATGGAGATATTTGAGAAGAGCGTGAATAACTCATATAAACAAGAACAGGAGGAAAAGCATAAAGAAATAGAAGCTTTTAAAGAAAAAACATGAAAAACACTCAAAGAAATCAAAGAACAAGAGGAAAACAGAACCAAAGAGATGAAGGAATTGAAGAAGGAATTTAAAATGGAAATGGAAACAATAAAAAAAAAAACAACAAAAGAGACAACCCTAGAGGTAGAAAACCTAAAAAAGAAATCAGGAGTCACAGATGCAAGCATCTCCAACAGACTACAAGAGATGGAAGAGAGAATCTCAGGGCTGAAGACAACATTGAAAACATAGACAAAACAGTCAGAGAAGATGAAAAAGCCAAAAAGCTCTTAACCCAAAATGTCCAGGAGATCCAGGACACAATGAGAAGACCAAACCCTAAGGATAATAGGAATAGAAGAGGGCGAAGAATATCAACTAAGAGGCACAGTAAATATCTTCAACAAAATCGTAGAAGAAAACTTCCCTACCCTTAAATATGAGATGACCACAAGCATAAAAGAAGCCTACAGAACTCCAAATAGAGTGGACCAGAAAAGAAATTCTTCTCGACACATAATAGTCAAAATGCCAAGTGCCCAAAGCAAAGAAAGAATATTAAAAGCAGTAAGAGAAAAAGATCATGTAACATATAAAGGTAGACCAGTTAGAATCACACCGGACTTCTCAACAGAGACTATGAAAGCTAAAAGATCCTGGACAGACATCATGCAGACCCTAAGAGAAAATAAGTGTCAGCCCAGGCTGCAATATCCAGCAAAACTCTCAATCACCATAGATGGAGAGACCAAGATATTCCAGGACAAAACTAAATTTATGCAACATCTGACCACAAATACAGCACTACAATGAATTATAGGTGGAAAACCCAATATAGGGAGGGAAACTACATCCTAGTAAAAACAAGAAAATACCTAAGTAAGAAAACCAAAAGAAGAATGACACACAGGCACAATTCTACCTCTAAAGGCAAAAATAGCAGGAAACAGCAACCAGTATTTCTTAATATCTGTTAACATAAACGGGCTCAATTCCCCAATAAAAATATATAGGCTATCAGACTGGATCCATAAGCAAAACCCAGCATTTTGCGGCATACAGGAAACTCATCTCAGAGACAGAGACAGACACTATCTCAGAGTAAAAGGTTGGGAAAAAACCTTCCAAGCAAATGGCCCCAAGAAGCAAGCTGGAGTGGCCATTCTAATATCGAATAAAGTAGATTTTCAACCAAAAGCTATCAAAAAAGATAAGGAAGGATACTTTTTACTCATTACAGGGAAAATTTGTCAGGAGGTACTCTCAATCCTTAACATATATGCTCCAAATACAAGAGCACCCATATTCATAAAAGAAACGCTACTAAAGCTCAAAAAATACAACTCACCCCACACAATAATAGTGGGAGACCTCAACACCCCACTCTCACCAATGGACAGATCATGGAAACAGAAAATATCATCCTAAAACAAAAGAATACACCTTCTTCTCAGCACCTCATGGCACCTTCTCCAAAACTGACCATATAATCGGTCACAAAACAAGCCTCAATAGATATAGGAAGACTGAAATACTCCCATGCATCCTATTAGATCACCATGGTCTAAGGCTGGTCTTTAATAACAACAAAGACAACAAAAAGCCCATATACACATGGAAACTAAACAATGCTCTATTAAACAATAGAAGGGTCATAGAAGAAATAATGAAAAAAATTAAGAATTTTCTAGAATTTAATGAAAACAAAACACAACATACCCAAACCTATGGGGTGCAATGAAAGCAGTACTGAGAGGAAAACTCATAGCTCTGAGTGCTTCCAAAAAGAAACTGGAGAGAGCATACACTAGCAACTTGACAGCACAGTTGAAAGCTCTAGAACAAAAGGAAGCAGATACACCCAAGAGGAGTAGACAGGAAGAAATAATCAAACTCAGAGCAGAAATTGACCAAATAGAAACAAAAAGAACCATTCAAAAAATCAAAAAAAAAAAAAACCAAAAAAAAAACAAAAACAAAAAACAAAACAAAACAAAAAAAAAAAAACCCAAAAAAAACAAGAGCTAATTCTTTGAGGTAGTACTACCTGAAGACCCAGTTATTCCACTTCTAGGTATATACCCTAGAGAAGCTCCAACATACAACAAAGACACATGCACCACAATGTTCACAGCAGCTGTATTTATAATAGCTAGAAGCTGGAAAGAACCCAGATGTCCTTCAGTAGATGAATGGATAAAAAAAAATTTTATTTACACAATGGAGTACTACTCAGCTATCAGAAACAATGACTTTATGAAATTCATAAGAAAATGGATGCATCTAGAGAATATCATCCTGAGTGAGATAACCCAGTCACAAAAGAACAGACATAATATGCAGTCACTGATAATTGGATACTAGCCCCAGAAAGCTCTGAACACCCCAGAAACAACTCACAGACTATATGAAGTTCAAGAAAAACAAAGGCCAAAAAAAAAAAATGAAAAATCATTATGTTTAATCTTTATACACCAAGAAAACTTTGACTATTTCCATGTTACATCTTGTTTTACATGCACTTTATGCTCATTGTAAGTAGTAAGATTTTAATGCATACTATCAAACATTTAAAAATATCAAGCACTGACAAAATGTATTCATATACTTTTATGCAAAAATGCTTTTAAAATCTGTACATTTATCTCTGTTTTTTTCAAATAAAGTTGTTCAGTTAAAAAAAAAAAAAGTTAAACTCTTGTTTGTGGTGTGGGTGTATTCCTGAGAGCAGATGTGTGCCCGCACACCAGTTTATGTGTGCATATGCACAGGCCACCAGTTGATGAAACCACCGTTTCCCTCAATCTCTTCACCTCACTTTAGAGACAGTCTTTCAGAAGAATCGTCATTGTAATTTGTCCCTTACGGGTTTTACTTTGAATGAGCTACATCAAATTTTGCCATAGAGAATAAGAGTGTGTAAACATCATGTATGGCATGATTTTATCACTTAGTTGTGTTTATGATCTAAAACACCACTGTCCATAAGACGGCTTGATTTGAGATCCAATTGTTTCGTGCAAGAAGGCTCCCTTCTAACCCAGTGACTGTCTAGCATTTAACCGTCTAATGTTTAACATAGCGTGCTAGCTTTTACTCAGATAGTGTATTTTACATGAGCTTATTCAGTAGCTCTATCAGTAAGTTAAAGTATGTTACTGGCTACACTAAGACGTTTCTAAAGGCTTCTATGGTGCTCTACCGTGTCTTTAGTTGTTATTTATAAAGACAGACACTTGGCTTTCAAACTGCTTTCTATTTTCTCCCAGGCTGGAGAGATTACAGGTGGGCTCTGTCCTTTCTGCCTCCACTGCTTTCCACTGTGAAGCTGATCGTGCTTCTCGAAGGCTGTATGGCCCAGCCTAGCCTTTGGCCCTGCAGGTGAATGGGCTTCTGTGACGACAGGCACCCTTTAGAAACCACTCAGCTGGGCCAATTCTACCTTGAGGCTCACTTGATTGTTACAGCTCTCTGCTGAAAGGGCAAGGCAGAAATAAAAGCTTCTCAGATACTTGACAAGCCATACTGCAGTCTGAGGATGCTGCTGCTGACTCGTGGAAAACTCCATTGAAACAGTCTGTGGAGAGCTGCCTGAAGGACCAGATGAATGAGATTAGAACTCGCTACATCTCACCACAGATTTACTGAAGTAAGATCATTCTCTGGCCTCATGCTGTTACTTACACAAAGATATGAGAAACAATCTATGAAATCCAAAAGTTACAGGCTATTTCTCATCTCAGAATAGTATAGATGGAGTTCAAGATCTCAGTATAATCAGGAACCTGCACGTTTCAGACACTGGTTAAATTAGAGACTTTCATCCTAATGATCAAGTAATCTTTTATCATTTCAGAAAATAAAATACCTATTTTATAGTAATATAACTGAAGGACATTTTCAAAGTCTTAACACTTCAGTTGTAGTGAGATCTATAGACCTTTTGATTCTGTTGTACCTGGGAGGAAAAAAAAAGCCTTTCCCTTCTTAAAGGGATCAGTATTAAACCGAATTTCAAGGAACTACATGAAAGCTGGCTAGGCATGGTGGTGGAGAAAAAGGCAGGAGGTGCATGTGCTTGAGGCTAACCTAGAGTATGCAGAAAGGCCTTGTCTCAGACAAGAAGGAAGACAGCAGACAGATCCCTGGACTGAACTGTCTCCACCCCAGACAGGGCCTGTAGGCAAACCGAGCCTGCTTTGCCCTGAGGACTCTGACTGCGCGAGCCCGGTTTCCGGCTTCACTGCTTTTCCAGTGCCCACAATGGAGACCTGCTAAGATTATCAGAGTTTTCCTCCAATTCTTCTTTGGTGCTTATCTAATATGCTCTGTTCTTAAATATTTTTAAAAACTTATTTTAATTTTTGTACCTGGATGCATTTTTAAACATGATCTTATTTTTTTAGAGGAGGGAATATAAATATATTTTGATAAAAACTGCATTTTTAAAATTAATATCAATATTTTAAAATCCTGTTTTAATCTACAAATTAAATCTTTAAAGTAAATGTATTAATTTTGGCAACCATGTTAAAAATAAATTCATGCTCCGAATTTTACATTTTCTTCCTCTGCAAAACAGTTTAATGGTTCTTAATTGATGAGAATTATTCTAATTTCTAGAGCTTGAGCTTTCAATTAGGAGACTTAAAATATTTTCCTCAAGGGCTGGAGAGGTGGCTCAGTGGTTAAGAGTATGGGTTCAATTCTCAGCACTCATGTGGTTCCAGGGATCTGATGTCTTTCTATGGCTTTTGTGGGAAATGTACACACAAATGCACATACACACACATGCAGACAAAATACCCACGTACATAAAATAAGACACTAACATTCACTCAAACCTTACAAACTAAAGAACAGTGACTTAAAGAACCTAAGGCAGCAACGTCATGTGACAGGGCAGAGGAACTTCATAGTTGCTTCAAAGCATCAGACGGGCTCTAGCACAGAGCACACCAAAGCCTGTGTGACCCAGAGCCTCATCTGACAGCTGCCATCTATTTCTTCTTCTCACATTTGTTACAATACGAAGACACAAGAAAACCTTACCTTCCTGATAGGCTCCATCTGCCATGACTAAGTGTAGAATCTTGGCATAGAGATGCTGATGCTCACTGCCCAAAATGTTCTCAACTATTGTTGAACAAATTTCAATATTCTCATCTTCATCCTCATGAATAGCCTATGCCAAATCACCAAACGTAAGTTAGGATGGAGGCTGCTGAAGGAGAGAAGCAGTTACTCATGGCCTAGGAACCATACATAGCATTGCCTAGCACAGCTAGTGCTCCCCAGGGCAACAGTGGCACTTACACCTTGGTGGTAACCAACAGCTGTCTAATTAGACTCCAGCGGGGTGGGGTGTGGGGGGGGGAATCATGCCTAGTACTAGAAACCTAGCCACTATATGTAGCTGGTGACATCAGGGATCGTAGAAGAAAACCCACTACTGCCGCTTTCCTAAACTAGCCTGATTCCTAACTACATCTAAGTACTTACTATAATAACCACAGTTGAGTACAGGTCTCACTCCTCAACACTGAAGCTTATCTTTCTTTACAATAGCAGGAGACCATTACAAAAAGCTAAACCTAGCTAAAATACAGAGACTAAACCATCATAGGAACTGACCACTATTCTTTCCTCTGTGTGGTTAATATCCATGGTTAAAGAAGTGGAAGCTGGGAATTTGGGAGGGGCCCATATGGAAGAGGCAGGAAGAAAGAGTGGGAGAAATGATGCAAGTGAATTTCAATAGTTAATGTGCCAATGCTTGCTTTGAGTGGAGCCTTCAGTGTTTGTAGAGTAATGAAGAGAGCAACGAGATAATAAGGTAAGCCGCATCTCACTCCTTAGCAGCACATTCCAAAAGAATTCCTAAGTTTACGTACCTTCACTTTTTCATAAACCTCAAAGAACTTTTCAAAGCCCATTTCTTGTTCCAAGTGAAGTCTTAGTTCCTCTAAATGGTTAAAGACACTGTCATATTCACATTCACTAGTAGTCTCAGCATCACTATTATCTAAAAAAAAAGAAGAGGTACTTTATGAATATAAGTAATCCTTGTAATAAGAGACCAGCATAATGACAAGTGAACTACAGCTTCTTGCATCCTTCTGTCTTTAGTATAAGCATCCTCACTAGGGCATCTGGACATCACAGTACATATAACGCTGTCTTACCCAGGAATCCTACTTTGAGAATTGTTTCTTAAAGACACAAGTAGTAAATTGGGTTACAACAGATAGATTTCCAGAAACCTCACTATCAAATGTTTAGAAACAAATGGAAAAAACACATTTTGATGTTTAGAAATGAAGCAACCAAACCCATGGTGAAGGTTTGACAAACATGGGGCAAAACATGCAAAACATATGGATGAGCCAAGAAGCACACATGCCAAAACTAAATCATTAGCTTTATTCCTAAAACAAGTCAAGAAACGGGGACCAAAGCAGAGTGAAAGCACTGCAGAAGTCACTTAGCAGAGGAGCTGAGAAGCTGTTGTATCTGTGTGGAGTCAACAGTGAGCACACAACAGAAGCACACATCAGCTGTAAGGCTGACATGGTCGCATGAGATACCAGGAAACCGTCTCCTACATGGACTGAGCGGAGAAACAGCAACAGGGGCTCAGCCGTGAGCAGCCGTGAGCACACACCTGAGTGCCACTCCTCATTCAGGGCGCTTTCGCTGCTGGGGTTGTCCTCCTCCTCTGGGGCGTCTGTCCTTCTCGTGTGCCCCACATCACTGTTTTTTAGGACAGCCTCTTCCTCCTCACTGTACTCGTCACCTGGTTGCTCCCTCAGTAGCTGCTCCATCGAGGCCTGGAGCTCTTGTAAGTCTGTGTCAGCTTCTTCAAATACACTGGGATTTAAAGACAAAACTGAACATTACCCAAACTTTAACTTATTGTCAAACAGTACTTCAACAAAAGCATATGCATTCTCTCCCACATAAAAGTACTAACTGTGGATAAGAAAGACGTCTGAATAGCAGGAACAGTTTTAACTAAGGAAGTGAGGGTGAATACAACTGAGAACAGCGTACAGGAGGGATAGTTTGCAGTCTGTAAGTGACATGATTTGCTTAAATTGGCCCTGATTTGCTGAGGAGAATCATGTACCTATTAGCATCAGTCACTGCTTAGACTTTGTATCAATGTTCTGTGTCTACATGTCCTAGCCATAGTTGGATAATTTAAGAAAGCACAGATGTTTATCATTTATTTTTTAAAAATGAACTAATAGTCAAGTGTTTAAAAGAAATTTGGAAAAACCATGTAATTTTAAAAGTTCATCACAATTTTTATATAAATACCGTGTACTCTATGCATGGATTTCCATGTGGATGCATTTGAACTTTTAGATACATGTATTCAAGGTCATGCATAATATTTGTAATTTTTAGGCTAATGAAATGATGATACAGTGAATATAATAGTCATCAGAAATTTATCTTTATGTGTATATTCCTGAAAAGAATTCTAAAATATATACATAGATTTTCCCAAGAATAAAATAACTATCATAATCCTCACAGGAGAATTTTGTTGTCAAGGCATTGGTCAGCATATAAATTATATTTTCTGAGATTTAAAATGTGGAATGAATTTATAGGTCAAGTCTTATATGTATATAGCACGCTAGTTTACTAAGCAGTTTTATCCTATTTAGGTTTTATCCAAATGAAACTCGTGTTAGAGACATGAAACTATAAACGAGGCCTGACCAATGGACAGCAAGTATCTCTAACCTTTATCCTTGGGCACTTGTACAATAACTGAGAAACTCAGTTCTAAAGCTCAAGGTTCATCTCTGAGGACACAGCTAAAACTGAGGAGTTATCTGAGTCTGATGTGTGAGGACAAGGGATGAGGTCTCTAGGCAGGAGTCCCTGGACTAGAAATGCAATGCTAAGGAAGGTATAGGGTTGATGAGGACCGTTCCCAATGTTTACAGTCAACTCCCAAGTGTAATACTCTGTGAGACCTTGAAGACAATTTTCACCAATGAACAAAGAAAATAATCATTTACACAGAAATACCTTTATTTTGTACTTACAGCAATTTGACTCTGTGGAAGCTACAGAAAGTGATCTGATCAGAACAAGACTTGGTGTTGGATGACAAGCCTAGCTCATCATATGACCTTTGATAAAACGACTAAATTTTGACCTGGGCATAACCCATTTCCTAGCTAGAGGAACCAATGGGAAAGTGTTTGGGAGTTAGACTGGGGAGGCTGGCCTGACTGCTGTTTAGGAAATGTGAGAAGATCCAATACTGTATGAAACCAGCACTCAAAAATCTGTGCTAGCTAACTGGAAATCTCCTAAGCTTAGTTTTTAGTTGTCTTTCTTGTTATAAAATCTGGAGAAAGGACCCAAATGGGTTTTCAAAGACAAACAGGTGGATAGAGAATAACGTTTTAGAATATTTTTGTTAGAGCTGGCTCAGTTACAAACTGTCCATTTACTTCAGAGCAGCATGTTGTGCTCATCCAATGAGCTGACTAAGACAGGGACTAAAGTGACCTTCCTCCACACCATTAGGTTCCTAGTAAGACCCACCCACTAAGAGGCCTCTAAGGGGGCTGCTGAGAAAATGGAGCTTCATTAGAATCTTGAGAAGTAACATGTCAGCTTCAGCAATCCTGATTCCAACTGCCGCCTCCCACCACACTGAGCTGCATCCCTGCTCCCCGCTCCCCTGCATCCCTGCACCCTGCTCCCCTGCATCCCTGCACCCTGCTCCCCGCTCCCCTGCATCCCTGCACCCTGCTCCCCGCTCCCCTGCATCCCTGCACCCTGCTCCCCGCTCCCCTGCACTAGATTCCTTCGTCCAGCACCTCATGACAGGATGTTTTTGTTTTATTCCTCCCAGTGTGTCATACTTGTCTGAGGTGGTTGGAAGGCTGAAACTATAAGATAAGGATTCTTATCTAAGGCTTGGCCAACATTTCCCATAACTTTCAGAAACATTGTTACATTTCCTTCCTGAGTTCTATATTTCCCATGAATCACAGAAAAAAAAATTTCTGTACGCAACAAAGTTACATGGAACACACACACACACACACACACACACACACACACACACACACACACACACACAGAGTTATCTTATCCCATTCCCACATATTCCACACAAATAAAATCACCATGATACATCCTAAAATCAAGCATCACTAAATTTGAATCTTTTAAGCAGTTTCCTGATGAAATACAGAGTGCTTAATACTTCCCTATTTCCCATTTCAATCCCAGTATAATGGAGATTTCACTGTTCAACAGTCATTATCCTGTGAAAATGATTTAATCACTATTTAGTAATTACTTCCTATAGTCACATGAGTGTACTAAATGGATGTTAATGGGGAAAAAAGACAGTGAGCAGAAATACAAACCATTTTTATGTGCCTCAAATAAGACAGTAAATTATTTAGAGGCAGACATACCTTATCAAAAGGTGAATTATACTTTAATAAAGTTGTGAGAGCTTGAAGGGTGATGAAAAGCCAGCTGTAGGCCACACCCTCTGGATGCTGAAGAAAATCACAACTCAGATGTCAAAGTGATCCTAGCATTTGCTAGTGGCCCCGTACTTACGTGTCTTCGAAATCAGAGGGCCCTTCTTTACTCTGTTCATCTTCAAGCTCATCTAGTTCAAGACTGTCTTGATGAACGTCTCCCACAATGGGAACGTCCATTAGGGTTCTGAACAGCTTGGAAAGATCTGGAAGTGAACAGGTCCTCAGCATCTACAGAAAGGTTCACAGATTGTTCATTAGGAGGAAGATAATTAAAAGCAAAGGGAGAAAAATCACAGGTAATACTACTACTACTACTAATAATAATACAAACTTAAATTATATAGTTAGATCTAAAGGATTCAAAGGTGACTTGCCTGAGGTTAGAACCCAATTTTCTTAAAGTTCAGCGCATATAAGCAACACTAAATTGACTTATATGTATGCATGAATGTACCAGTGATACCTAAAGAAGAGGCCATGGATGAGAGAATGTGCAAGCACACGGGAGGAGTTCGAGGTGGAGATGGATGGGTGGGAATGATGCAAATGGAATACTCGTGAGAAAATATCAAAAAAATTAAATTAAAAAATTCAGCCATTTTTTTCATAAAAAAACTTAAGCTCATGAGTAATGACTGGTCTTTAGCACAGCAATTCAGTTGGGTCAGCTTTTAATGAGTGGAGAGTAGTTATTTTGGTGAACACATGGCCTGGAAATGCCCATGTGCTGGCGATCCGGCAGCGTGAGAAGGGCCCATCTGTTTGTTCTCATCTGTACTGTGTTTCTCCTAGCTTCCTGTGGCCAGCTCTCCCTGTGCACACTTGTCTGGAGTGCGGTGAGGCTCTATGTGTACAATCAGCCACTATGCAGCACTCACTCCTCGGAGTTGCTGGCTGGCTAACACGGGTTAAATCAGTGAGTGACCTTTCATCGCTGTAAAGAGAAACCTGACTTTGCTTCCCAAGAATGGGGCTGGGTGGGGTCCTCACGTTCACACAGAAGGCTGTAAGGACAAGCTCTTTGAGGCCAATGTGGAAAAACATTTATAACAACACCAAGAAGGAAGTAGGCCAACTGTGGTAAAGAAAAACAACAACAAAAAAACCAAAAAACACAGACAACGAAGGTGCTGAAAATTAAATCCGTGCTGGACAAGAGCAGGAATAGTTGGAAGTGTCTCTATTCATCAACGTTTCAACAACTAGCATGTGACAAGTAGGACATGAGACAGCAGTACACACGTCTCTGGGCTGGCTTAACTCTAAAGGAATCTGAGATTGAAATGCCAGCGCTAGGCCCTGAAAAGAGCTCTGTACTACAGGGAAGACTTGGAAGAAAACAGTGCTTAGTGCAGTCCTGGAAATGTTCCTATGGCCAATTTTCTTAGTGCAGCATTTTCAGAATAATGAATAGGTTCCCGTTATCTGAACACGGTTTCTTTATTACACCAATTAAGGGAAATGATCAATGGTTACAAACTGGTATAGCTGGCAAATGTGGTAACAACAACAATACCCCCAAACCTAGTGCTTGCTAAAGCATTTAAAAAAGATGGCACTGGTGCTGAGGTGTGTTTTCAGTGACTCCTCAACTGCTAACAGCGCTGGGATTGGTGCCCCCACACCCAGCTTTTGACTAACATTGGGCCATGTGTGTAATAAGCTAGCAGAATGTAAAGTAGGCACCTGTAATAATCCACTCAAGGTGACTGCTAACCACCAAAAATAACCAGGATACACTACAGAATTAAACTGGAGAAAATCTAGCTCATCTTAGTATCTTTAGGAACTCAGCTCAATTTTGTTTATTTCTTTTAATAGTTAAAATAACTTCTTTCCTCTGATATGTAGCCCAGGAATGTGACCTTCCTGCTCCTGCCTGCCAAGTTCTATGGCTACAGGTGTGTGCCACTATGTGTATTAATATGATTTTTTACCCTATCATGAAGTAATTCCATCAGACGTGTAATGTAATTACAAGGGGCCATGTGATCTGATCCCTTACCTTCCTCAAGGCTTGGGCTTACAATTTTCCTGCCTTGTCCTCTGCAGCACATGTAGTCATGGTCAAGAGCTGCCATTGGAGCCTTACTGTGTGTCTTAAATGGCTCTGCATCTTTAGTCACAGTAACAAATATTTATTATACAGTATATAAAATATGTATCTACCAGAATGTTTTCTGTTCTCCCCATTTGTTTGGCACTAAGACTGAGGCCAGGCGTGAGCATATCAAGCAGCTCCATATAACTCTGGATCCCTTTCATTTCCGTTTTGATTTTCCTGACTTTTTCATATTGCTTTACGTTTATTTTGTTGTTTTAGCAGCAATGGAGAGAAACCCACAGCAGTGCCTGGAGAGCTTACTTCACTTGAGGTGTGGCTTTCCCCGACTCTACAGCAGAGAGCAGTGTGGCACCGTCAGGCTGAGGAGTGGTGCTGTAGGAACCTCCCAGGGCCGTGGCTGCTCCTTTACTCTGTGGTACTAGGGAACTGCTTGTGTCTTTTGTTTTGTTTTCTTAGTGTAACGAACCACTTAAAACAGTGGATGAGTTATGTGCTAGTCTTACTAGTAATTTCACATCAAGTTCTACATTAAAGAATTCCTTTAATCTTTACAGGTTTAATATAAACTATGACTTTATAATCCTTTAGTTATGCTATAAAGTAGTTTATTATGGGCACATTTGTTTGGCCTCTGATTACTACTGTGAATACTTCAACACTGTTCCCTCAAAACAGCTTTTACAAACAATTGCTAACTTTATTCCCGAAGCCAGATTCTATTTTTAAAGAATAGATTAGCAGAAGTCACTCACTGCAGTGAACATTTGCAAGTAAAGTTGTTTGAAGAAAAGGGTTATAACGTGTGACACACTGTGACATACCACAGTCTCAGTGGTAAGATTTTTTCATTTTCTCTGGGGGGAGGTTACAAGGGTGGAGGGCTCACATGGAAGAACTGGGACATGAGTGGAACTGATGTGAAATTCACAAAAAATCAATACAAAATTATGTTAAAAAAAAAAAAAGAATGATTCCAAAGTAAAAGACCTGGTGTGTGTGCTTGGCGGGTGGGGTGACTGGGAAGAAACAGGCCTGACTTTCAGTATCCTAAATTGGTGCTCAAAGGGATGAAGCTCCTATGAGCTGAGGGAGCTCGCAGTGCACACTAAGGCTGACTCAGTGCCTGCTCACTGTAGGCAGGGTCCATCAAACTTCCTGTCTGTACCAAAAACAGAGTTGATGCTGTGGTCCTCATCTGACTCTTCTGCCATCTTAAATCTTCAGAGTTGAAGAGAAGCTAAGGTAACTTCACAGTTGTCTACTGCATTCTTCTACTTCCCACAGGATTATAAATTAACCTTGAAAATATTACTATCTTAGAAAATCCACGGGAGTAAATATACCAACAATTTCCCTTGACGATCATAACAAATGCAATTTATATCTTCCTCTCTACGTGTACTTGTTGACACTGCTGAACTAGCAAAGCAGGTTTCCTGGCTGAAAGCCTCTGAGGAATATCTTTGGAACGTAATGCCTAAGGTAGCCACCATGTGACTGTGGAGTGACGACAGGACTGCCTGGTGATCACGAACAGAGGTGTTATTGAAGACACTGCACACATGGTAACGTAACCTAACTTAGCCACCTTTACAAAAGTTAAAGTAGACTAAAATTACTTCTCAAGAGATAACTCGGAACAGGAAGAAGCTATTTTCTAATCCTAAATCTATATTTGCTTGAATTTTAGTGAGTCAGAATGTTCTAGTAACAACAGAAAATTAAGAATACTCTGCATTACTCCAAACATATGGTCTTTTTTTCCTGTAAATTAAGCATAGGTAAGATAATAATTTAGTGATTTGTTCTGTTAGACAGCAAAGAAAAAAACTGTACTAGCAGACTCTTTTCACAGTTTGACTGGTTACTACCCATTAACATTATATAGTTGTCCTGTTTAGTGGTCACAATTGTATTTGACAAGGTCTCCATACATCAACTCATCATAACGCCATCAGCACTCGTGGCTCTTTGAAAATGTGGCTAGCATTTTTACTATCCGAGGAGGAGACACAGATGTTTCAAACACCCCAGGAACCAGCCAGGTGAACTGTGCATGCCAGCAGTCTGTCTTCCTTCTCTGTCCAGATGCACTAGAGCAGTGGTTTGGCAGGAGTCTGCAACCTCAGATATTCAGGATCGTGCTTGTATCGAAACTTTGTTTGTCTTTAGAATGAATCCTCTGTTGTTTGAACATGAACAATCACTGGCAAATCACAAAACCCTGGTATATAAAAGTTAGGCTAGAAATTCTCCCATTCTCAACAAAGTGGCCAGTCACTGTTCCAGAATAGACTCTTGGTGAAATTATTAACCTTATCTTTTCCTCACTTGCTAAGTCATACAGACCTTCTGCCAACCAACCACAGACATGCCCTAGCAGGACCACACAGAGTGACCACTGCTGTGGCCCATTCTACAACATGGGACTGTTAGAAAGGCAAGGGATTTGTTCCTTTGGTAATCCAGATTCTGCAACTTATAAAGGGAAGATCATGAGCAAACCACAACTTTATTTTATTTTGACTTTTTAAAATTTACTGTTGAGAATGTCCAATTTACTGTTATATCCACATTTTTATCAAACCATTGCATTTTAATTACCTTAGGAAATCTGCTACTGTTTTCGGTAGAAATGAACTTGAAACCATCACCTTTTTACCAAATCTAACGGAGTCGGTTGGATGTGGTGTACATACCTGTGCTTGGCAGGCATAGACAGGGAAGGGGCAAGCTTGAGGCCAGCCTGGGAAGAAAGGTGAGACCCTGCACAAGGAAACCTCCAGAAGAGAAATCTTTTCCAGAGGAAAGCATGGAAAACAGTCCTCTGAACAACTCATATTTTCTAGCCTTAGAAATATAGCAGGGTTTATAACTTTCATTTCCTTTTGACTACTTAAGACAGATAGCTTAAAGCTAATGACTATTATAATAGTTGCTAATTCTATAATGAATAGATTTAAATAAAATTTATATATTTGGGTATAATCCTCAACATGTCTGAATCATTGGCAAAGTGAGTAGTGTAAAGGAAGGACAGACTTAGGACCTAAGCTTGTTCTAGACTATCACTTAAAGCAGCACTGATGGACAGTGGTAATGAAAGCAGCGCTCTGACTGCCATCCTTACAACCATCAACTCAACCACTAATTACTATCTGTGTGGGTGGTTAATTGTACAATCCGGTTAACTCACACTACATTGGTTTTTGCAAAAAGACTTACTTCAGGTACACTAGATGAATGCGTTAGTATTATTTCCTGAGTCTCCAGGCTCATGTTATGTCTAAGGAAGCTGTGAGGCAGAGGACAGGAGGGCGAGGAGACAGGGGTAATGTGAGCAACAAGTACTTGGATCTCTTCACACACCGTGTCCTTGTTAGGAAATGAAATACATTCCACTATACCAAAGCTCCAACAAAACACTCCCGAGAGGTCTCAGCTCACATACTTGAACACTATTAATTAGGGACAAGAATTATCAGCATCCTATTTTTTTTAACAGTTTGATATTTTAACAAAAAAAATTTTTTTAAATGTGAATGAATGTTTACCTGCATGTATGTCATGTGTGTAGTGCCCACAAACGGCCAGATGAGGACAATGGGTCCCTTGGGACTGGACTAGAGTTACAGACAGATGTGAGTGGCTATGTGGGTTCTGGAAATTGAACAAGGGAAGAATAGCCAGGGTTCTTAACTGGTGAGCCTTTCTCCAGCCTCACGTCCTTCACAGGCTTAGTACCTCAAGTTCTCTGTGCTGCACCATAATAGCTTCTGCTTTAAATGTTCTCCAAGGCCCAAACCCTAAAACATCTGCACTGGACACCTTTTATTACTTGTGATGCAGCCTTAAACTTTTTTTTTCTGGCACACTATTCATTTTCATTTCTCCTTATAGGAATTACCACAAATGTTTTTCATTTAATTTATTCCCTCTCTTAGCCACAAACATTGTATTATTACTATAAGCATAGTATCTAACATACAATACAGCTTGACATGCACTGGCTAAATTGATGGGAATAATAACCCACCTTAGGTTAAGTGTGTGTGTGTGTGTGTGTGTGTGTGTGTGTGTGTGTGTGTGTAAAACTTGCAAGTGTAGGATAACTTGAGGGGAATCATATTCTAGTGGAAAATAAACAATAAAAATAAGTAATCAAGATGAATTCCGTTTTTAAATAGCTACTATGAAATAAACAAACAGGTTACTTAGGATGGAAATTCCTGTACTTCAGGCCTGTGAGAATAATAATTGAGAGATGATGCTTGAAAGTCAGAAATGAGGGCTGGAGACATGGCTCAGCGGTTAAGAGCACTGACTGCTCTTCCACAGGTTCTGAGTTCAATTCCCAGCAACCACCTGGTGGCTCACAACCATCTGTAATGGGATCCGATGCCCTCTCCTGGTGTGTCTGAGTTAGAACCGAGCAGAACTAAGAGCTCAGTCTGGCCATGGCTAACAGAAAGTAGAGTCTGTAACCCAGGAAGAGCTTCACCACCAAGGGGAAAGAGGATGACAGCAGCTTTGAGGTCCGTCAGGGAGGTTCTTAATGTCTTGTCAAATCTTACAGACCACAGTGAAGAGTGAATGTAACTTCACAGCAGCAGAACGTCTCAAGTCTTAAACACAGCACTGACTTGATCGGATAGCTATGAAATGACATCCGACTTGATAACCACAAAACATGTAGCACGAATGCTGATCCCTCTACAAGGGAAGAGCTCTGAACAGGCCAAGACATGAACATGTCTCTGGGACTTTAGCTAAGCATAGGCAATCAATCTTGTTGGCTACAGAGTTCTCAGGACTTACCATACCTCCTTTCAAATAGCATGGGAAATTAATATTACAGTCCAAACTCACTTACAAAAAAAGACAGATGTCTTACATGTTCAAACAAAAAAGAATCATCTTTAGCTGAACTGTGCACACTGCACATTCCATGTGTTAATGCAAAAAATGTGTATTACTGTTCAAAGGCTATACGCTCACAGAGAAAATCACAGACAACATGGAAGGTAAAGCACTCCTGAAAAGATTTACCCTCAGATACGCTGAGAAGGATTCTGAACTGCTGAGACATATTTATTCCAGCATCCTACTAAGTTCAGCCTACAGATGACCTTAAAAGCTGCTTCCTTAGGGATCTGCATCTGGAACAGTTTCAAACAGCTAGCTAGGACAGTCAAGCCTTGCAGACTGCTCCAGTCCGGACTTCAGTTAAGCCCTATATTTTCACGTTACAGAGACTGGACAACAAATATTACAGCAAGCTTTCTCAAAATTAGCCAGTATTCCAGTTTCCTTAGATCCCCAAGAGACAATGTCCCCAGACAGCAGAGAGCAATTTTAAGAGAATGAAGGCCACAGTCCCAAGAGGTAGGGTGTGTACTTTTTGTTCAGTTGAGGGATGATGGATTATGGCTGTTTGTCACTGTCATAGGGGGTGGGATGGAAGTTATTAATAGTTTTGGTAAGGAGAGAAACAAACTACAGGAAGTTAGATTCAGCAATTTCTTTTTATTTTTTCTATCCTTCTTTCTTTCCTATTTAGCGTTAAGGGGAAAGTTGGCAGAAGGGATGAAAAAAATGGGGATATGAGATGAAAAGAAAATGGGGGGAGATACAGGATTGATAAAATAAAGGGTATATTACTGAATCTACTGTTAGATCAATGAGTATTAAGAAGCCAAATATTTTACACTTGGTATGGTTTTTATATATTGATACAGTTTTAGAATTATATTTTGTTACAACATACTGTATATATGTTTCAACTTTGTTTAAAGTATTGCACTTAATTTCTAGTCCTCTTGAAAGCTCCTATTACAAACTATTTAGGATAATTAAGAAATGCAATTTAATACTTAATCTAATTTATGGTCAAGTTAGATACTATTTAATTACAGAAATATGTTTCCTAGCTTAAATGGATAGCAAATAGCTAGAAGCAAGTAATTCAGACATACTATACATAGATAGATGGTCTTTGAAAACCTCAGATATCTACAATATATGGCCTTTAAAGATGTTTTACTAATAAATGGCTTTTCATGACAGTGAGGCATGTCAGAGACTGACAGCACCCCAATTCTACTTCAAAGATGATGAGCACTGAAGAACCTCCAAATGGAGCTTGTTTCAAATGTGGCAAGTTTGCCACTGGGTAAGAAACTGCCCTGGCTTCAACTGATGACAATATGCTGTCCAAACTGGGCAAACAGGACACAGGGAAGGTGACTGCTGAGCTTTGCCACGACAAGGGAAGGCAAAGCAGTCCTTCAGAATTCCTGCTTCACAGAAAAGTCTGTCAGATACACTGGGTCAGAAGGTTAGAGATGATGCTCCAACGGTGCAGAGGAACCTAGGGTGACTGTCCAGGCAGCAAGGTGTCTTTCTCATCTCTCTAGTTTTGGAAGCTGCTTGCTCTGTACTTCCTTCGTATTCAGGTAATATTTATTCCTTCTCAGCTCTCTCATGAAGTTGAGTCTCACAGCTTAAGTTGTTTAGTAATGACAAAAACATGCTGGTTCTGGTCCAGAGTCAGAGCCGGGTCACCGCCATCAGGACACAGGACCTGTCCCCAGACTGCTGAGTACCCAGAAGAGACTCAGAAGTGCTCTCCCACCTGAGCCCATGGGTGAGACCCCTACTTCCTCCCCATTTACCATCCTGGGAGAGACTGCCAGGAAGTCTCGGGGTGTAGGTAGTGTGCTGCTGACTGGAAAGAGTCGGTTCCAGTCCAGAGACAGAGCTGGTCCACACCATCGGGAATCATAGCATGCCCGCAGAGAGCTGAACACCCAGGAGCAATCTCTGTCCTAAGCCCACGGGCCCACAGACCCACAGACCCACAGAAGAGACAAGCTCCAGTCAGAGACAACAAGATCACTTAACATCACAGATAAGATGGCAAGAGGAAATCACAAGAACCTAAGCAATGGAAACCAAGACAACCTAAGCAGCATCAAAACCCAGTTCTCCCACCACAGCAAATAGTAGAAATCTCAACTCACCAGAAAAGCAAGATTTAGACTTAAAATCATACTTCATGATGAGATGATGATGGAAACCTTCAAGAAGAGCATAAATATCTCCCTTAAGGAATTACAGGCGAACACACATAAACAAGTAAAAGCTCTTAAAGAGGAAACACAAAAGTCATTTAAAGAGCTAAAAGAAAACACAACCAAACAGGTGAAGGAATTGAAAACAGAAATAGAAACAATAGAAACATTACAAAAGGAGACAACCCTGAAGTTGGGAAACCTAGGAAAGAGATCAGGAGTCACAGAGGCAAGATTCACCAACAGAATAAAGAAGATGGCAGAGAGGATCTCGGGGGCAGAAGATAACATAGAAAACATTGACACAACAGTCAGAGAAAATGTAAAAACTAAAAAGCTCCTAACCCAAAACATCCAGGAAATCCAGGACACAATGAGAAGACCAAACCTAAGGTGTAGAAGAGAGCAAAGACTCCCAATTAAAGGCCCACTTCAATATCTTCAATAAAATCATAGAAGAAAACTGCCCTAACCTTAAGAATGAGATGACCATGACCATACAAAAAAACCTACAGAATCCCAAATAGACTGGACCAGAAAAGAAACTCCTCCCAACACATAATAGTCAAAACACTAAATTTTCAAAAGAAAGAAAACGAAAAGCAGTAAGGGAAAAAGGATAGGTAACATATAAAGGCAAACCAATCAGAATTACACCAGACTTCTCAACAGAGACTATGAAAGCTAGAAGATCCTGAAAAGACGTCATAGAGACCCTAAGAGAACACAAATGCCAGCCCAAGTTACTGTATCCAGCAAAACTCTAAATTACCATAGATGGAGAAACCAAGATATTCCAGGATAAAACCAAATTTACACAATATGTATCTACAAATCCAGCCCAACAAAAAATAATAAATGGAAAGCCCCAACACAAAGAGGAAAACTATACCCTAGGAAAAGCAAGAAAATAATCTTCTTCCAATAAAACCAAAGAAGAAAAGCACACAAAAATAATTCAACCTCAAACAACAAAAATAACAGAAAACAACAATAACTATTCTTTACTATCTCTTAACATTAATGGACTCAATTCCCCAATAAAAAGACATAGACTATCAGAATGAATACAAAAACAGGATTCAGCATTTTGCTGCACACAGGAAACTCATCTCAACAACAAAGACAGGTACTACCTCAGAGTAAAAGGCTGTAAAAAATTTTTTTCCAAGCAAATGGTCACTAGAAACAAGCTGGAATAGCCATTCTAATATCAAATAAAACAAATTTCAACCAAAAGTTATCAAAAAATATAAGGAAGGACACTTTTTGCTTACCACAGGAAAAATCTATCAAGACAAACTCTCAATCCTGAACATCTATGCTCCAAATACAAGGGCACCCACATTCAAAAAAGAAACCCTACTAAAGCTCAAAACATACATTGTACCACACACAATAATAGTGAGAGACTTCAAAACTTCACTCTCATCAGTGGATAAATCATGGAATCAGAAACTGAACAGAAACACAGTGAAACTAACAGAAGTTATGAACCACATGGTTTTAATAGACATCTATAGAACATTTCATCGTAAAACAAAAGAATATACCTTCTCCTCACCTCATGACACATTCTCCAAAATTGACCACATAGTCAGTCACAAAACAGGCCTCAACAGATAGAAGAATATCGAAATTATTCCATGCATCTTATCAGATCACCATGGACTGAGGCTGGTCTTCAATAACAATAAAGACAACAACAACAACAACAACAACAAAAAGCATCAAAAAGCCCACATACACATGGAAGCTGAAAAATGCTCTACTCAATGATAACATGGTCATGGAAGAAATAAATAAATTAAGGATTTTTTAGAATTTAATGAAAATGAAAGCACAACATACCCAAACTTCTGGGATACAGTGAAAGCAGTACTAAAAGAAAAACTCATAGCTCTGAGCGCCTCCAAAAAGAAACTGGAGAGAGCATATACTAGCAGTTAAACAGCACACCTGAAAGCTCCAGAACAAAAAGAAACAGATACACTAAAGAGAAGTAGATGGCAAGAAATAATCAAACTCAGGGCTAAAATTAATAACCAAGTAAAAACAGAAATAACTATATACAAAGAATCACCCAAATCAGGAGCTGGTTTTTTGAGAAAAATCAACAAGATTGATAAACCCTTAGCCAGACTAATGAGAAGGCGCAGAGAAAGTGTCCAAATTAACAAAATCAGAAATGAAGGGGGAGATATAACAACAGAAACTGAGGAAATTCAAGAAATCATCAGATCCTACTACAAAAGCCTATACTCAACAAAACTAGAAAATCTAGAAGAAATGGGCAAATTTCTAGAAGAATGCCAGGTACCAAAGTTAAATGAGAATCATATAAACCATCTAAACAGTCCCATAACCCCTAAAGAAATAGAAGTAGTCATCAAAAGCCCCCCCCCCCCCCAAAAGCCCTGGACCAGGTGGGTTTAGTTCAGAATTCCAGACTTTCATAGAAGAGCTAATACCAATACAATCCAAACTATTCCACAAAATAGAAACAGAGGGAACACTACCCAACTCATTCTTCTAAGCCATAATTACGCTCATTCCTAAGCCACCCAAAGAGCCTACAAAGAAATAGAACTTTAGACCTCATGAACATCTATGCAAAAAATACTCAATAAAATTCTTGCAACCCGAATCCAAGAACACGTCAAAATGATCATTCATCATGATCAAGTAGGCTTCATCCCAGGGATGCAATAATAATACAGAAATCCATAAATGTAATCCACTATATTAACAAACTCAAAGGGAAAAAAAACCACATGATCATCTCATTAGATGCTGAGAAAGCATTTGACAAAATTCAACATCAGTTCATGTTAAAAGTCTTGAGAAGATCAGAAATTCAAAGCCCATACCTAAACATAATAAAAGCAATATACAGCAAACCAGTAGCCAACATCAAACTAAATGGTGAGAAACTTAAAGCAATCCCACTAAAATCAGGAACTAGACAAGGCTGCCCACTCTCTACCTATTCAATATAGTAATGTAAGCTCTGACCAGAGCAATTAGAGAGCAAAAGGAAGTCAAAGAAATACAAATCAGAAAGGACGAAGTAATAATATCACTATTTGCAGATGATAATATACTTAAGTGACCCCAAAAATTCCACCAGAGAACTTTTACAGCTGATAAACTTCAGCAACCTTGCTAGATATAAAATTAACTCAAACAAACCAGTAGCCTTCCTCTACTCAAAGGAAAAACACACTGAGAAAGAAATTAGGGAAATGACACCCTTCACAATAGTCACAAACTATATGACAGGGTTGGCAGGATTAATATAGTAAAAATGGCCATCTTTAAGAAAGCAATCTACAGAATGGTATTGGCAGAGGGACAGGCAGGTAGATCAATGGAACAGAATTGAAGACCCAGAAATGAATCCATACACCTATGGTCACTTGATCTTTGACAAATGAGCTAAAAACATTCGATGGAAAAAGGACAGCCTCTTCAACAAATGGTGTTGGCTCAACTGGCAGTCAGCATGTAGAAGAATGCAAATCGATCCATTCTTATCTTCCTGTACAAAGCTCAAGTACAAGTGGATCAAAGACCTCCAGATAAAACCAGGTACCCTGGAACTACTGGAAGAGAAAGTGGAGAAGAGCTTAGAACACATAGGCATAGGGGAAATTTCCTAAACAGAACACCAATGGCTTATGCTCTAAGATTAAGAATCCACAAATGGGACCTCATGAAACTGCAAAGCTTCTGTAATGCTAAGGACACTCACTGTCAAGAAGACAAAATGGCAGCCAATAGATTGGGAAAGGATCTTTACCAATCTTACAACTTATAGAGGGCTAATATCCAATATATATAAAGAACTCAAGAAGTTAGACTCTAAAGAATCAAATAATCCTATTTAAAAATGAGGTACAGAGCTAAACAAAGATTTCTCAACTGAAAAATATAGAATGGCTGAGAAGCACCTAAAGAAATACTCAACATTCCTAGTTACAGAGGAGCAGGGATTGGAGAAAAGATCATCCAGAGACTGCCTCACATGGAGATCCACCCCATATGCAGCCAATAAACCCAAACACCATTGCTGATGCCAAGTAGTGCTTCCTGGCAAGAACCTGATGTGGATGCCTCCTCAGAGGCTCTGCCAGAGCCATACTGATACAGAGGAGGAAACTTAAAACTAATCATCATACTGAACATGAGGACCCAATGGAAGAGCTAAAGAAAAAACTGAAGGAGCTGAAAGGGTCTGCAACCCCATGGGAAGAACAAAATGATCAACTAATTAAACCTACCACAGCTCCCAGGGAGTAAAACACCAACCAATGAGTTTGCATGGAGAGACCCATGGCTCTAGGTGCATATGCAGCAGAGAATGGCATTTTCTGGCATCAATGGGAGGAGAGGCCTTTAGTCCAGAGAAGGCTCGTTTTCCCAGTGTAGGGAACGCCAAGGTGCTGAGATGGGAGAGGGAGGTTGGGAGAGGGAGCACCTTCATGAAGGCAATGGGGTTGGGCAGGGGGATGGGATTGGGGGAAGGGGATAACATATAAAATGTAAATAGAGAAAATATCCAATTAAAAAATATTTAGGACAAGAACACTGATATTACACCTCACACCAGTCAGAATGGCTAAGACCAAAAACTCAGATGACAGTAGATGCTGGTAAGGATGCGGAGAAAGAGGAACCCTTCTCCATTGTTGGTGGGTTTGTAAACAGGTGCAACCACTCTGGAAATCAGGCTGGTGGTTCCTCAGAAATTTGGACATAGTACTTACTACCTGAAGTCCCAGTTATTCTACTCCTGGGCATATACCCCAAAGATGCTCCAACATATAACAAGGAAAAATGCTCTACTATGTTCATAGCAGCATTATTTATAATAGCCAGAAGCTGGAAAGGACATTTATAAACCCAGACGTTCTTCAACAGAGGAATGAATACAGAAATTGTGGTACATTTACCCAATGAAGTACTAAGTACTACTCAGCTATTAAAAACAATGACTTTATGAAATTCTTAGGTAAATGGATAGAACTAGAAGCTATCACCTTGAGTGAGGTAACCCAGTCACAAAAGAATGGGCTATTATGGTATGCACTTACAGATAAGTAGATACTAGCACCCAAAAGCTCTGAATAATCAAGAAACAATTCACAGACCTTATGAAGCTCAAAAAGAAGGAAGGCTAGAAGGTGGATGCCTCAGTCTTTCTTAGAAGGGAGAACAAAACACTCATCGGAGGAAATACAAGGTCAAATAGAGGAACAGGGATCAAAGAAAAGATCATTCAGACAGAGACTGCCTCACCTGGGGATCCACCCCATATGTAGCCACCAAACCCAAGCACTATTGCTGATGCCAAGAAGTGCTTACTGGTAGGATCCAGATATGGATGCCTCCTCAGAGGCTCTGCCAGAGTCGTACAGATAGAGCCGAGCATGCTTGCAGCTAACCATCAGACTGAACATGGGGATGCCAATGAAAGAGCTAGAGAAAGGACTGAAGGAGCTGAAAGGGTTTGTAAACTCATGGGAAGATCAACATTATCAACCAACCAAACCCTCCAGAACTCCCGTAGACTAAAACACCAACCACTGAGCACACATGGAGAGACCCAAGGCTTCTGTTGCATATGTAGCAGAGACAGCATTGTCTGTCATCAATGGGAGAAGAGGCCTTTCGTCTAGTGAAGGCAGGTTTTCCCAGTGTAGGAGAATGCCAAGGCATTGAGGTGGAGAGGATAATTGGGAGAGAGAGCACCTTCATGGAATCAAGTGGAAGGGAGGGGGAATTGGGGTGTGGGGAGAGGGGAGAACATTTGAAATGTAAATACTGAGAATGTCCAATAAAATAATTTTAAAAAAACCATGTACTTTAATGTCTAAAAGGATATTCATAGATTATTAATGTGTATTATGGCAAAAAAAAAAAGATTCATGTACAGAACTTTAAACTCATCAAGATAGGATGGTAGAAGGTTAATAAACACAAATGGACTGCAAATTGTGATTGTAACTGCCCTGATAGCTTTCATAATTGTTATTGTTGTTTATAGCTTATTACTGCAAGAGAAAGAGCCTTTATTGGGGGGATGGTTTTATGCACTGTGCTCAGAGATCTGGTTGTAGTATGAATTTTGACATTATCAAGCAACCACTGTCTCAATGTTGTGTAAAAATTGTTTTCAATCCCCTCTGATTGGTTAATAAAGAGCTGATCAGCCTATAGCTGGTTATGAGAGGAGAAGGAAAGACTTCTGTGTATTGAGAAAGAAAAGAAGGGGTTCATATAAGGAAGAGAGAGATTTGTCTTGAAAGATCTGCAAGGAACAGATCAGCAGGAGTGTCACCATGAGGACAGTGATGGAGCACCAGTAGCCAGGGAAGGACTAAGATGGCAAGTAATGGGGCAGTGCTGGGAAGTAGACAGCCATAGAGGGTTAGAGTCTATGCCCATCTGCCTAAAGCTTGTTGACAAAAACAAGGTCTCAGTGTCAGTTATTTGGGAGATAAAAGGGGCAATAGAAAAGCCCCCCTGAACTGCTTTATAGATATCAAACATTAAAAATGGTTCTGGTTTGAATTGGGGTAAAGGGTTTCAAAAAGAAACAGAGTGAGAAAGACTAGCTAAAAACTAAATAGCTGACATGATTACTGGGTTGACTAAATACATAAGTGACCAGGAGAAAAATGAAGATATAAACTGTGGCCAACATTTAAATAATATTCAAGGCCAGAGATTATTTGTGGAACACCGGCTGGCCAGAAAGGTTCAAGATCTAACCTTGACAAATCAACATTTATCTACTGAGAACTCCTGTTCTCGCTGTGTTGAACTGGCTTTATGGTAAGGTGATGTTATATCTATTCCAGCAAAGCTGAAACATTTTTAGAAGACAATAGATACTAAGCATGTGATAATCATAAGATCAAGTTGTAAATAATTACATTACATGTGAGGGGTAAGATGATATAATCCTAAACAGGAACAGCAAGTTTGTATGCTAAAACAATACTTAGATGACCTTTTTGTTTGTTTTTTAACTGAATGAAATTAATAATTTATTACTATAGAAAGGAAGATGGGCAAACAAACACACGATAAAATCTATTTTCCAGTAACTTATGACCTTGTATTAAGCAGTCTAATATGTATGTGACTGGATACTTAGAAAGGCCAGAAGAAACAAATAACAGTCAAAGGACTGAGGAGAATTACAACACCAAAAGGCCGTCCCACTGCACACATACATCACACACCCACCTACTCTAGCCTATATCATTCCATAGTTGAATACTAACAGGAGCACTAACCACAAGGAAATAAAGATTATTTCCTGCCAAACTTGTCAAAAGAAGTGCAACTCAGAAGGCAATGACTCTGTATCTGGTAGACACAGTCTTTAAAAATGAGAGTGAAATAAAAAGCTTCATATATTGAAAGCAGAAAAACCTATCACAAGCCTGATAGGAAATAGTAACGTGGATTCTCAGGCAAAAGGCAGCATGACAGTAGTTCAGGGACAGGCAGAGGTTCTCAGTCACACAGGTACTGGAAGGGAATTCAAGATATGCTAAAGATTTATTTTGAAAGCACAGAATGATCAATAAATACTTTAAAAAAGAAGTGCATGTAGAAGTTACTAGAGAGGAGATGAAATGCTAAAAATTTTGAACCCAAAATAAAAGAAAAATAGTGAAAAATTTGTTGTTCCGAAAAAAAGAAGTGATCAAGTAGAGAATCAAAAAGCAAAATGGCAGGTGCAGATCCAGTCACATTGATGACATTGTACTGGTGCTTATATTAAAAGAGAACTTTATACTGGTTACAAAGTAAGACCGTAGCAGAGGAGTTGGCTCCCCTTGGTCAAGCTGGTCAAGTGCTTGCTGTGTACTGAGAAGAATCTGAGTTTGGATCTCCAGAACGCACATTAAGCCAGTATGGCTGTCCACATCTGCAGCACGCCGTGGGATGGGACAGAAGACTTCCTGGAAGCCTGCAGGCCAGCCATCCCGCCTGGCATACTGCAGCGGCCAGCAAGAGGACACCTCGCCTAAGGTAGAAGATGACAACTAATACCTGTGCATGTCCTTTGTCCTCATAAGAACTCTTTTTTTTTCTTAATTGAACAACTTTATTTTAAAAAACAAAGATAAATGTACAGATTTTAAGAATTTTTACATAAAAGCATATGAATACATTTTTGTCAGTACTTGATTTTTTTAAAGGTTTGATAGTGTGCATTAAGATCTTACTAGTTACAATGAGCATAATGTACATGTAAAACAAGATGTAACCTGGAATGTCATAAGAGCTCTTAATGTAAATGCAACTGAATGACAATTTCACCATTCTTTCCCAGTACTGAATAAGTAAGTACAAAGAAAACTGGCAAAGCTTTGAAGTCTTACATAACAGTGTCAAAGAACATTTCATCATAGCACCATGTCAATTCATCCAGAGACAAAACAATACTACACGATACTCACTCAGCAGAACTCTGTCATGCACAGAATAAAAACTGGCACTACTGGGAGAAGGAACAGTACATGTATAGATAAAAACGACAAATGTCCCTTAGCAACTGGCAGCTCAAGTATACAGAAAAGCAATCAGGAAAAACACAGGAGTCCTGAACAAAACTATCAACTTATGTGACCTTACTGACATTTAGGGGACACTTCAAGGGGTAGTTTAAGAATACACTTAGAGGGGGAGGAGGGAGGAGGAGGAATGGGGGAGGGGCAGAGAGGGGGCAAGGGGGGAGGGAGAAAGGGAAGGAAAGGGATGTGTAGCACAGGAGCTGCTGCAGAGTCATTAATCAGTTAAGAGAAAAGCTTGGAGAGCATGGTGTCAAGTAAAGCTTAGAAGTAACTACTGAAAGAAGCAGTGTGAAGAAGAGGAAAGGTTCAGGGAGGCACTGTCCTACCAACCGCTGATGCCAACATGAGCAGGATTAGAGAGGAATGGTCGGTAGCTACACAGAATGTCCCTGGAAGTGAGTGCATGTGTAGACTGCAGCCTACTTAACATGTTTAAACACGAGAAACAGCAGACACAGGCAGTGAATGAACAGGGACAAGTGGGCAATCCAGGCTTGCTTCTTACCATGGCATTTCCTAGAACATGGCAGAAATGAGCTACCATAGAGGAAGATGAATTAAACTGTAGTCGAAAACAATGTAGCAGAGCCCTTGAGAAAGGGAACAGGGAATATGAGTTCTCAAGAAAACTCAAATACAAGGAACTTACCACACACAGAACAAGAACAAAAACAACAACAACATCAACAACACCCAAACCTGATTTAGCAGCAAAGACATTTGTAAGAAGTTACAAAACGGCAACCAGCAGATTGGGAAAAGATCTTTGCCAATCTTACATCCGATAGAGGGCTAATATCCAATATATACAAAGAACTCAAGAAGCTAGACTCCAGAGAATCAAATAATCCTATTAAAAATGGGGTACAGAGTTACACAGAGACTTCTCAATTGAGGAATATCTAATGGCCGAGAAGCACCTAAAAATGTTCAACATTCCTAGTCATCAGGGAATTGTAAATCAAAACAACCCTGAGATTCCACCTCACACCTGAGATTCCATCTCACACCAGTCAGAATGGCTAAGATAAAAAACTCAGGTGACTGCAGATGCTGGCGAGGATGTGGAGAAAGAGGAACACTTCTCCACTGTTGGTGGGACTGTAAACTGGTACAACCACTCTGGAAATCAGTCTGGTGGCGCTTCAGAAAATTGGACATAGTACTACCTGAGGACCCAGCTATACCACTCCTGGCCATATACCCAAAAGATACTCTAACACATAACAACGACACATGCTTTATTGTGTTCATAGCAGCCTTATTTATAATAGCCAGAATCTGAAAAGAACCCAGATGTCCTTCAACAGAGGAATGGATACAGAAAATGTGGTACATTTACACAATGGAGTACTACTCAGCTATTAAAAACAATGCTTCATGAAATTCTTAGACAAATGGATGGAAGTAGAAGCTATCCTCCTGAGTGAGGTAACCCAGTCACAAAAGCTAAAGAGCAATGCCGAGTTGGACCACTAGCCTCCATGAACACACATGCACATATTTACAAAGTACATCAACAATCTGATAATGCTTGTCTGCCTTTGTATTTAATACTGAAGAGTGTAAATCGGTTTTGGTAATTTTCATCTTTTAGTGTCTATTATTTAGAGTAAGCAATAAAACTTAAGATTTCTAAGTTTAAGAGGCATATAACTAAATACATCAAAAAAAGCACATTTAACTGAAATTTAAATTAAATCCTAAATGATGTATTCTGAAACACAGTTAAATATTAAAGAATTCTGGCAATTCAATTATACAAAAGAGCAAATAGATAAAAATATTGAAGCTCAGATATAAATAATACAAATTTAAACATTAAATTTAAAAATTAATTTAAAAAATTAATTAATACTTTTAATTTCTCATTGAAGAGATCATTTTAAATAAATTATGATAACAATGCTATTTAGCATACAGAGGAATCAATAGTCCTCATTCTTCATTGAGGCATTGACAGCACAAAAACTATTTTGTGTTTGTACACGTTTGTATTTGTGAGATTGGATATTCTTATCTATTTCCTCCTATATATAACTACATTGCTAGAATGCTTTAAGATTTAAGTGTGTTTCAAACTACATCATTTTGTTTTTCAAATCTAATTCATGTGCATGTGGACATGAGTGTGTAGACCACATGTATACATTAAGTTTCTTTCTTAACTTCTCTTGCCTTTATTTTTTAAGTGTCTCTTACTGACCTGGAACTGACCCATCTGAGTAGACTGGCTGGACAGGAGCGGCAGGAATGCTCTTGCTCTGTTTCTGCAGCACTGGGGCTTCAGGTGGCCACTGCCCTGCCTGCTTTACATGGGTGCTGGGGGTTCAAACTCAGGTTTAAGCTGACACATGAAACACTTTATTGAGGGAACAATTTCCATAGCCCCCAAACTATTTTTTTAAATAGAAATAATATGAATTATAAATTTTAAGTATTACTTATAAAAATTTAATATATAAAAAGGAGGCTCAGTGGCTCATTGACTGCTCTTCTAGACGTCCTACGTTCAATTCCCAGCAACCACATGGTAGCTCACAACCATCTGTCATGGGATCGGATGCCCTCTTCTGGTGTGTCTGAGGACAGCGACAGTATACTCATATAAATAATAAAAAAATTAAATAAAAAAAAACTGATCTTAAAAATTTATAAAATAGACAAAGACAGAGACTCAATGATAGAAATGTATTGTTAAAAATGTGATAAAAAGATAGTCTAACAAAAATCTCAACACCAGTCAGAGTTCTCTCAGAGACTGACTCCCTAAAAACTACAGACCATGAACTGTACTGACCAACATGGCACTTAACCTTAAGGGTGCAGTTGCACACATAGCTTGGCAGTAACCAACAGCTTTCTGGTTGGACTATTCAACAAGAGAGAAATCATATCTGGTAATGGAAAACCATCCAACTACTCATGGCTAGTGAAGGCATGAATCCTGAAAAGAACCTATAATCTCCACTTATTAAACCAGAATAATCCCTAACTCTAGTCTAAATATTTGTCCTTATATTCACAAAGTAAAAATGTAGTCCTCACCTTTCATCAAGGAAGCTTCTCTCTGCAACAGAACAAGACTAACACAGAAATCTACAACCAACCAAAAGGCAGAGTTGTGGAGCCATGTCCCAATGGATAAATCTACAACACAATTCCCATAGCTAATGCTCACAGAACACTGGGGAAGAGGGGACAGAATTAGTTTAAGAGCCAGAGGATATGAGAGTTCTGTAAGAGTATCTTCTAATAATGTCAGAAGCTACAACTATAAAGAGTTACCAACATGATGAACTGAACATGAGATAAACAAAGGTAACAACAAGTGCTGGGCCTAAGTGGATGGGGAAAGCCCAGAAGGCCTTACCCTTACATAAAGAGCTACAGGCAATAAAGAAATCCCAAGAATAATACTGGTCTTCAGGAGGGAAGAGCACAACAATTGGTGATTCAATACTAAATGATAAGCCCTAAAACATATACAAATAATATATAGATTAAGCAGGTTATATTAAAAAATATATACTCATAAACATATATATATATAATAATTAATAAAAAGAGGCCATTAACTTGAAAGAGATAAAGGAAGGGAATTTGGGAGGGTTTGGAGGGAGGAAGGGGAAAGGAAAAATAATGTAATGATAATCTCAAAAGTAAAGGAAGTAATAATTAATAATGATACAGCGACTTAATGGAGTATTTGGTCATTTAAGATAATGAGAAGAAAAAATGGTGGTTACTTCTTAGTAATATCAAAACAATATTTATAATAAATACTGTACCATATACAATAAAAATAGCTACATAAACAATGTATGCAGCATATTTTGATAGGTACACCGATACAAGAATCACATATAAATAGTGTAAGTAAATGAATTTACTAAACCAGAAGAGAGCTTTGCAGGGAAGCAGGAAGGGAAGCTAAAGCTAAGAGAATAAAAGATGGAAACTGTTTCCAGTCTGGAATACACAGTCCTCCTTGTAAAGATGCCTGAGTCACAGTGGTGGCAGGAGTCCAAGGAGCTATCAGGAAAGGATTTACACTTCTCCCTCTGCCCTCAACAACAACCACAAAAAAATCACAGGAACACCAAGGTTGCAGAAACCAGCTGTGTTCTTTCACCTGAAGTATTTTCAGCGTTGATGGGGGACCTGGATGTGGTAGTTCAAAAAATAGTTCCTCGACCAGCAACTCTGAGTGCCTGGGGTAAACTCTGCATTACTCCCCAAATAGGATATTCACTGGGAGAGCAGCCATAGCTCCATAACTATTAATCAGTAACACTGAAGAGAATCCTAGCCTAATTGGGGATTTTTGTTGCTTTTGCTTGTGTTTTTGTACTTGTTTGGGTTTTGAATCAATTAAAACCCAACTCTGGCAATCAAGCAATGCTATCAGTGGAGAGAGAGAAGGCATTATGTATCTGAGACCACACTTGCCTTTGGGTTGTTTGCATCAAACAGACCAGTTGAAAGTCCAATCAGTAAAGAGTTCTTGCTTTTAGCTTTCGGTGGAGAATCAGAGTGACATCGAATTGGAACTGGTTCTTCTGATGAACAATGAATTGATTGAACTAAGTTCAATTCCTCGGAATGAAGCACTTTCTGGAAAAACAATTCTGGCTGTACTGACTTCTCTGCATCACACCCAGACTGTGGAGAACCATCTACTGCAGGTTCTGTGGAATACAGACACAATTACAAAATAGCACTTAAAATTCTAAATATCAACAAGTTTTATAAACTATTTAACATGGACTCCATCCAAGGGGTGGAGAGAGAGAGTTGGCTTAATGGTTACAAGCACTTGCTATTCTTGAAAGGGACCTGTGTTTGGCTCTCAGGACCTATAGAGCAGCTCAAAAACATCTGTGACTCCAGTCCCACTCGATCTGACGGGCTCTTCTGGCCTTCATGGGTATCAAGACTACATGTGGAATACATAATTGTATATATATTCTCAGGTACATAAAATATTTTAATTAAAAAATGAATTCCATCATAAAACAACCTCGTACCAGGGAAACAAAATCAAACTATACATGGAAGTATACTAAATATTACCTCATAAATAATCTCTAAGAAAATATAGTATTTTATTTTCAGGATTTAATAGATGCTTTCATTTTACTAGAAGTTTTAAAATATAGAAAGTCAAAGAAATATTAAAAATTCAGTTTAGATAATCATTTTTCAGTTTATTTATGCAGAGTAGAAAATCATTTGTATTGTCTTATATTTTAACTAATAGTATTTTAAAAGAAACCAATTTATTCGCTGCCCCTAGTATATTAATTGTATATTAATATACTATGTATATTAATTAATGTATTATACTAAGTATGTAACTAATATATTAATTGTGATTCTTCTCATTTTGAGCAAAATAACTCACCAAAAAGTTACCTGCTTATGTTACCACGGTCCTGGGCTGTAGTGCAGAGTTGTGTTCTCTAGGCCTATTTTATTTAAAACAATTACAATGACTTTACCTATACGATCCTTACAGGACTGGTCCATAGTCCCTGGGATTCTGTCTTCACACACTTCATTCTGCTGCACAGCAGTGTTATCTTCCAACCTTCCACAGACAAGTAAAACAAAGCAAACAAACACCACACAGTTTATTAGAAATAAAAGCTCTCGTATAACAAAAACAAAACCCACATCTACTAGTATCCTCTGCTTCCTTGTCCAAGTATTTTTCTCATTTTTATATATTACTTTCTCTTATAAACACAACACATTTTCTACTTTGAGCAAAAGCAAACTCACCAATTATTAATCACTAATCACTTATCATTCTGAAAGCTGATGGCAGTAGACTCTTCATTTGAAGAATGACTAATTTTTAATGCAATTTACCTAAAATTATAGCTTTATGTTTCAAAAGCAAACACAGCTACTTTTGCAAAAATGCTTTATGTAAATTACTTGTTGAAGCACCACAATATACAGCATCAGTAAATATGAAGTAGTAGAATTACTGAGTCATCTTACATCTATATAATGGAATATTTATATGTGTCTATATATATATAATGAACCTTTATACATTAATGTGAGAAAACTACCCAGACTATGAACTTTTTACAAAATATTTATTTTATATTCGTGTGTATATATGTGTGTGTGCATGCATGCATGTGCACATACATGAGTTTATGTGTGTACATTACAAGTATACAAGAACTCTCAAAGGACAGAAGAGGGTGTCAGTTATGCTAAAACAAGAGTTACATGCAAGGGCAGCAAGCCCTCTTAACCACTGTACTATCCCCCTGGTCCCCAGACTATTGACTTTTATAAAAACAAGCAAGGTGAGAACGGAGATGGCTCAGTAGTGAAGAGATCTTGCTATTCTTTCATGAGGACCAGGGTCTGGATCCTAGCATGCATATGGGTAACACATAAGCTCAGGTTCCAAGGGATCTAATGTGCCTCCCTGCCTCCACAGTACCTGTGCACACACATGTGAGCATACACTTGCAAAGACACACAGATATAATTTTTAAAAACTGAAAAGATGGAAAGTGTTGAATATCGTATACTAGCAACTGTATTTGAAATGGGCTGAATTCTATTTTATCTATACTTACTCAAAATTATCTGCAGAGAATTATCAGAAATTGGATGAAAGGCAATATAGGCTGGTAAGACATTTATTGTTTATTGTCATATACTCTGTGATTTCTGACCCATGTGAATAGCTATTATGAAGTCAGATTTCCTTATATGGTATTAATATATGAAGTTATTAAACTAGAATATTAGTTCATGCAGCACTGCTTACTAAACAGCTTACTAAAGGGACTGAGCCTTGCGAAGTAAAAAAAAGACAACTTACTCAGTTTCCTTAGCTGCATCCTCCTCTCTAGTCCACACATCATTAATCACAGGTGGCAAATTCCCATCTGAGGGTATGCTACTTGGCTCTTGTAGAACTTCTGTTTCCAAATCATCAGGTTCTTCAAACCAAATCAGATATCAGAGGAAAGTTTGCTTGAAATGGACTGAATAACTTTCTGTAAGTTATCACTATACTTAGCTTAACTAATGCTAATTATACATAGACCAATCAGCTTTAAGATTTCTGTGATAGTCCTGTAGCATAGTCACTTCTGAAATGAAAAGACTAGTCCTTTCATCTTTCTGGTATAACACAAATATTGATTACTGTGTACAATACTCCTCATTACATAAAATGTATGCCTTACCAAAATCATAGCATTATGTAAATTAGTTTAAAGGGATCAAAACTAAGGAATAAAGATATCTGCTGTTACAGTATGGAAAAATAGACTGTGATACGAATGATTAGTAAGAAAACGGTAATCTGTAAAACCTAATTTTTAGCAAACACACACACACACACACACACACACACACACACACACACACCCCAATATAATTACTTGGACTTTTACAATGGCCTAGAAAAGAAGTGGAGTATGCTAAATCTATTTTCATTTATATCCTCAAATAATTAATAGCTATAGGACTATCCCTGTTTTTCTAGCAGTCTTCAAAAGAGATTTCATGTATGTTTGTACATGTATGCATATATGCGAGGTTGGGTGAACATGTGCAGAGGCTAGACGAGAGCCAGATCCCACAGAGCTGAAGGTACTGGTGGTTGCCGGATGCCAGGCACACTGTGTAGGCACTAGGACCCAAACTCTGGTCCTCATGATTACTGCTTAACTGCTAAGCCTTCATTCCAGCATCATCTCTTTTTCCTGTCTGAGATCTTATTCTATCTTACTTAATTCAGTATCATTCTCACTTTTCATAGAATTGAGTCACACTTTTCTTGTTTATATTTACATTTCTAATGACTTGACTGTGACCTACTGTGAAAGACAAGAGACATACAAATTTTAATAATTCTTATGTGTTGCTCATATGAATGTTTTTGGTCATTCCTACACAGTAATCACTGAGCGGAAAGAACCAATTTTGGTTTTTAGTATGAAGTTCTGTTCTTGTCAAACAGAGAAAAGGAGGTAGTGGTAAATGCTTTCGCTGTTTCTACAAAGGAGATGACACAAGTTTTCCTTCAGGAATGAATTTTATCAAGAGAAAAGGCCTCAAGATAATGGGAAACATGATTAGGCTTCGCCACAGGAACACATTAAAAAGGACAGCACCTTCTATCAGATAATGTGAAGGAGGAGGTCCTATGGGGGACAGTTTTCCCTGTAGAACCTAGCAAGAAGTTTTATTAAGAGGTACAGCTTAAAGGAAGAGACAGACAGCTGTCCTAGACAAGATGACAGATGGGTGCAACTCTACAGAAGTCCCCTGTTGGGAGCTGACAGATTAAGAAATTCCCTTAGCCATTTTACATAGATTTCAGCCTAGGTTTCTGTTTCCCATGAGAGAGGCCTTTTCCCAGAAATTAGGTGATCTCACTTTGGTCAGGTAGCTAGGTGAGTAGAACGGTCACCCAGGCAATGAATCCTGCTTGGCAGAACATTTTCTCCTGCACCTGGGTCATCCCTTCCCCATGAAATTCTCCACAAAGGGTATTGTGAAAAATCCTTTAGCTGGAAAGTTCCCTTAGTTCCACGCCTTACTTTCCCATGGCTTATTCCCTTCTTCTACCTGTATAAAACTAGCATGTGAAAAATAAACAAAAATTTCTCAGCTTGATCAGACCACTTGACTTGCTATCCTTCTTCGTGCCTCTTGTCTCTCATTCTCTCCTAGGTGATCCTGGCTTCCCGTTGCCTGTCCTCTAAACAAAGGGAAGTATCTGACTTCTATATCCTTCCAGAGGCTGGTACAAAGCTCTACATCACATGATAGTTCAACACAGCCCACTGACAGCATTGAATAGCCACATACAGTGTAGCTCTATGACTTAGGGGTGGTAAAACCACAGCACAGATTGCTCCTGAACTCTTTGTCCCCGATGAAGAACTGCAGGGAGCAAAGCCTGATCTCTTCAGGCTGTGGGGCTGAGCTTTGGAGTCATCAGCTGCCAAAAGAGGCAGGTCTACAATCTAACAGTTCCTTACTGATCTCTAGCTCTATTAAAACCAACTTACTTTATTCTATGAGCTCAATTTGTGCTTAAAATACATACTGTAGAACTCTTTGCAGGAAATGTTAAGCTTGCCAATCTAGGTTATAGTCTTCATTACATGCATATATTAATTGGTTTTATTTATTCTTAAAATTTTTATTCTTAATGTTTAAGAAGTGTGCAATATACTGTCTTGTTTAAGCTACTATAATAAAGTATCAGAATAGGTGGCTTAAATAGAAATTATTTTTGCTTAGCTGCACAAGTCAGAGAATCTAGTATTAGGATACCAGCACAGTAAGTTCTGGAGAAAGATGTTTTCTTCTGGGTACCCTGACAGCCTTTTTCTTCCTGTATTCCTAGCATGACATAAAAGCTTGTTTTCTGGCCTCTTCTTAGAAGGATACTAATGTCATTCATGAGAGTTCACTGTAATTCAAAACTTAATTGTTTTCAAATACACAGGGATTTAGATTTCAATGTATCCATCTTTTGAGGAGCACAAACATTATTCTTTAACATTCACTATTAACCATGTTTCTAGATCTTATACTGTGAGGAGTGAAATATGGCTGCACGAAGCAGTCTCTGATGGTCTTGTTTTGCAGAAGGCACTGTTTTACCTTCACAAGTGAAACACAATGAAAGTGATGCTACCCCAATTCATGACTGGATGGTTAAGAAAACTGGTAGCATCTAGTTGGTATCTGGAGGTTAGGGGCATCAGAAGAGATGCTCATCTAGCTCAGAAGAGCCCCATGGCAATTTTCTGAGACTAGATCACCTTGTATGTAGAAGGAATGTAGTAATTTTTAATTACTGAGCAGACTGGTAGGTTAAAAATGGCTGCAGGTTCTTTAATACTCTTCCCCTTGAAAAGCAGGCCTGGTTCCCTACAGTGAGTTGACTTTGTGGGTTTGTGACAGCTATGAACAGAAATGCCAATGGTCCCAGTTCAATTCCCTGGTTAAATGTAAAGAACATAAGCAACAAATAAACAAACAGAAGCAGAAGCAGTCTTTGCTGTAGCACCCAAGATGGCTAAAGATTCGTCAGAACTTCTCCCTTTCAGAGGGGACTTCTGCTTCCCCCACCCCAGAATCTGAGTCATCAGAGTGAAGCACAGAAGACGAGAAGAATAGGGGCTGGAGAAATGGCTCAGCAATTAAGAGCACTGGTTGTTTTCTAGAGGACCCACGTTCAATTCTCAGCATCCACATGGCTCTCAAAGGGGGAGGGAGAAAAGCCTATGTTACTAAGTATCTGAGGTGTACCTTCCAAGGGACAGAAGAGCCACAAGTAGTCTTACTGATCGCTTAGGCAAAGACACAATGTATTAGAAAAATCATAAGCCATGACTAAACTCAGTTCCTTGATTCATAAAATAACGAAATAGGAGGGCCTGTTCCTAGTGTGCAGGGCCACACATGCCTGAAGGTTTAGAACACCAGCAGTGACACCAGGTCTCTGCATTCTAGGAGACCAGCCTGGCCCATGTAACAAAAACCTTGAACATCCTTAATCTTGAAAACAAAAATAGGCTCTGCCAGAGCCTTACTGATACAGATAAGAATGCTTGCCGCTAACCATCAGACTGAGCACGGGAACCTTATTGGGCATCACTGGGAGGGGAGGCTCTTGGCCCTGTGAAGGCTCATTTCCCCATTGTAGGGAATGCTAAAGTACTGAGGTGAGAGTGGGTGGGAGGGAGGGAGGGAGGGAGGGGAAGCATCCTTATAGAAGCAGTGGGAGGGGGAATGGGAAAGGAAGGAACTAAAAAAGGGGATTAACATTTTAAAATATAAATAAAAATAAATATTTTATCCAATAAAAATGTAAAGGAAAAGACAACAACAAAAAATAAAATCAAAAACAAGAAGAAAAAAAAGCCACAGTTATAGTAAGCCTAATTCAAGATAATTACTCAAAAATATACACAGATTTTGAGGATAAGGAAAAAATTTCAGTATCAAATGCAACTTAGCTAATTAAAATCATTATAACAAACCTTCCACATTTCCTTCTGATGCTGGTGAAGACTCCTTAGTAAACTTTGGACTTTTTGCTTCAGTAGAATCAACAGTAGCTGATGGGTTTATTTCTTTTGCAATACACTGCAGATTCTCTTCTCCAGTGAGTAAGGGTTTGACGTTCTCCTCCTCAGCAGAAATCTCTGCAGAAGGAAAAGAATGAAAAGTCTACTGCTCTCAAAAGGTCTCGAGTTTACTCGCAATGACATTTAGAGCAACAAGCAACAAAACCCCCAACATGTATTGTTGCAACAAGTAGTCACTGATGTGATCTTATACACCAGGAACTAAATACGAGTTAAAATAATGTGGCAGACAAATTTCATTTCAAAATGACCTCTAGATTGGTTAACACAGTTTGCCTGGTCATTTTTTTTTTTCCTTCTTGGGTAAAATTAATATACCTGTATTAGAATCAAACTTTAAAAATTATTAACCACCTGTTTTTTTCATAATAGCAGCTGATACTTAACTTCTAATTTGTTATAAATTCTGCACACCTTGGCTGTTTCCAGTAAAGAACTGTTTATCATATAACAGCTGCCTGTGGCTATCAAATGTCATCATTCCTGTGTGACTGTTGAACCTTGTGGCAGCCTCTGTATCAACTCCCTAAAAAGCAATTCTGTTGTAGGTAGATGATTTTATATACACAATAAATAATCTTGCCAATATGTGGACATCTCAGCTCAGTGAACTATTCTCAACCTCACTGTCTTAGTCTTAGTAAGCCATGCCTTGGAGACCTTATAAATTCTGGTGTCTCAAAAGTCCCAACTTTCAGAATCCCCATTTCTAACCTTCAGTGCTGTTTCTTACCCATCTCCCTCTACTATAGTATTTCTAAACAAGGTCTCACCATGTGGCCTTTGCTGGCCTGGCATTCCCTACCCAGACCAGGTTGACCTTGAACTCACTGCTCTACTTGCCTCTGGTTCCCAAGTACTGCGATTAAAGGCATTGACCAACACGCCTATTCTAGCTTTGTAAAAATTTGATTTTCCATAAATTTGAAGGAAAAAGAGGAGGGGTTATATTGAAATGGTTTGAAGGAGGGAAAGGAAAGGCAGAAATATTATAATTAAATTATAATCTTAAAAAACTCATTTTGCAAGTATATAATGACCTATCCTGACATACTTTCTCTAGAAGTATATTAGAAGGATTTTCACCCTTCTAAAAGCTATCATTAGAATCATTCTTTTTCATACACCCCCATATTATTAAACTTACTTCATTGTACTCATGTGAAAAACCCTAAAATCAATCCAATTTCTGCATGTCTGGGTGACGTGACTGATGTATGCCTGGCGTGACTGGAGAACAAGAGCAGCTGTTAAGAGACCCAATTTTGATGCATTACTTCTTTCTATGGTTTAGATATAGACGGCCCGAGTGCCCCTGAAGGTACTTGTTTCTGAGTATGGCGATATTAAAGAGTGGTAGAGACCTTTAAGTGGGAAGTCAGTGAGGACACTGCTTTCATGACTTATGGCTATGACTTTCACCTTTAGTTAGGAAGTAACAAGCTCCTTTTGCCTTTAGGAACATACACACAGGCTCTTTTCAGCCTATTTCTCAGCATCAAGCTGACCGCTCCAGAACATGTCAATATCCTCATGTTCTACAAGTTTTATGCTAAACCTCGAGGAACAACAGAGAAAAGTAATTCAAAAGGTAACACACATGCCCAGACCCTGCCCATGTCTGGATTCAGTTCTATCTTTGTGAACATCTGCACACACGGTTGCTCTTCCTCAGGTGCTGCTGTGACACCTAAACACCTGAGATTCACGGATCTAGTATGTCCCTTTTGTCTCATGACAGAAGTCCCTTCCAGTTCCAGAATAATGATACACAAATTTACCAGACATTATTTGTGCTCAATTCAATTCCTGAGGCTCTTTCAAAGATACAGCAGAAATCTTAAGAACTGTTTCAATGTTTCCGTCATGGAAACCATGCATGGACTTTCCAGCTCCCTCACCCAGGATTCCTTCTTTTAGCTTCCTGTTTAGATTTTATTCAGGTCTCATTGAGTCACAACTCAAGATTCCTTTATAACAATCACCACCAAGATGGTTAAATAATTCCACACAATAAAGGAAGACACCTTAACACACTAATCTTTATACTATTTGGTTTTATGCTTACCACTTTTAAGAGGAGTGTTTTCGAGTAGTTCTGTCTGTAGCTGTAACTCAGCTTCTCCAAGTATCTTCAGCACAGAATCGGTGGGGCTTTTTCCCCAGACTTTTCTTGGAGAGCCATTAGAATCTAACTTAATCACCTCTCCCACAGTATGTTCTGTGAGGAAAGAAATATAGAAACATAATCCTCAAAATATAGTAATTTATTGTTTAGTACTTTAATTACTATTATCCAAATCAGGTGCTTCATGCTAAAATCTAATATAAAAATAAATTGTTAGGTAAATATACATATGGGATAATAGGAAAAAACAGTCTAAGAAAATATACCTTACTTTAGTTTATATATCATAAGCAAACAACTAACATATCCTTTTTACAATAATAATAATAATCCTGGATAACTAAATTAAATAAAATTTAGCAACGCAAAAATATCCAATATTCAAGTCTTCAGAATATTTGGTAATAAAACTTGAAGACAAGGGCTAGAAAGATGGCCAGTGATAAGAGAACACGATGCCCTTCCAGAGGAACCAGGTTCATTTCCTAGCTCCCACATGATGGTCCACAAACATCTATAACTCCAGCTTGAGTAGATCTTATGGCCTCTTCTAGCCTATTCAGACCCCAGGCACCAACTGATGAACATACATATATTCAGGCAAAACATTTACACAAAGTAAATAAAATAATAAAAGCTCAAATATAATATATATACCTAAAAGTAATATATTACAGAGTATACATTAATATGGCCTTATGATTATAGCCCACAAGAAAGATTTTTTAATTTACTTTAAATTTTAATTGGACAAAATCTGGATTTACATTTCAGATGTTATCCCCTTCCCCTAATCCCACTCCCAATCCCATTGCCTCCATGAAGGTGCTCCCTCTCCCAAGCACCTTCTCCCACCTCAGCACCTTGTCATTCCCCTAAACTGGGGAATCAAGCCTTCACTGGACTAAAGGCCTCTCCTCCCATTGATGCCAGAAAATACCATCCTCTGCTGCATATGCACCTGGGGACACGGGTATCTCCATGCAAACTCACTGGTTGGTGTTTTAGTCCCTGGGAGCTGTGGTGGGTTTGGTTAGTTGATCAATTAGTTCTTCCCATAGAGTTGAAACCCTTTCAGCTCCTTCAGTCCTTTCTCTAGCTCCTTCAATGGAGTCCTTCTGTTCAGTCTAATGGTTAGCTGCAAGCATCCTCCTCTGAATCAGTATGGCTCTGCCAGAGCCTCTGAGGAGGCATTCATAGCAGGCTCCTGCCAGTAAGCCCTTCTTCGCATCAGCAATAGTGCGTGGGTTCTCCCTTCTAAGAAATACCGAGGCACCCACCTCTGGCCTTCCTTCTCTTTGAACTTCATAAGGTCTGTGAATTGTTTCTTGGGTATTCCTAAATTTTTGGGCTAGTATCTGCTTATAAGAAGTGTTCTTTTGTGACTGGGTTACCTCACTCAGGATGATAACTTCAAGTTCCATCCATTTGCCTAAGAATTTCATGAACTCGTTTTTAATAGCTGAGTAGTACTCCACCGTGTATATGTACCACAATTTCTGTATCCATTCCTCTGTTGAAGGACATATGGATTCTTTCCAGCTTCTGGCTATTATAAATAAGGCTGCCATGAACATGGTGGAACATGTGTTCTTGTTAGATATTAGAGTTTCTTTTGGGTATATGCCCAGAAGTGGAATAGCTGGGTCCTCAGGTGTCCAATTTTCTGAGAAACCACCAGACTGATTTCCAGAGTGGTTGTACCAGTTTACATTCCCACCAACAAGTGTTCCTCTTTCTCAACATCCTCACCAGCGTCTGCTGCTACTTGAGTTTTTGATCTTAGCCATTCTGACTGGTGTGAGGAGAAATTTTAGGGTTGTTTTGATTTGCATTTCCCTGATGACTAGGGATGTAGAACATTTCTTTAGGTTCTTCTCAGCCATTCAGTATTCCTCAGCTGAGAATTCTTTGTTTAGCTCTGTACCCCATTTTTAATAGGGTTATTTGATTATCTAGAGTCTAGCTTCTTGAGTTTTTTGTAAATATTGGATAATAGCCCTCCATCAGATGTAGGATTGGAAAAGATCTTTTCCCAATCTGTTGGTTGCCATTTTGTCCTTTTAACAATGTCCTTTGTCTTACAGAAGCTTTGCAATTTCATGAGGTCCCATTTGTCGATTCTTGATCTTAGAGCATAAGGCCATTGGTGTTCTCTTCAGGAAAATTTCCCGTGACTATGTCTTCTAAGCTCTTCCCCACTTTCTGTTCTATTAGTTACAGTGTATACCTGGTTTTATGTGGAGGTCTTTGATCCATTTGGACTTGAGCTTTGTAAAAGGAGTTAAGAAAGGATCGATTTTCATTCTTCTGCATGCTGACTGTACCATTTGTTGAAGAGGCTGGCCTTTTCCCATAGAATGTTTTTAGCTCCTTTGTCAAAATTCAAGTGACCATAGGTGTGTGGGTTCATTTCTGGGTTTTCCATTTTATTTCATTTATCTACCTGCATGCCACTCTAGCAATGCCATGCAGTTTTTATCACAACTGATCTTTAATACAGCATGAGATAAGGAATGGTGATTTCCCCCTGGAAGGTTTTATATTGTTGAGAATAGTTTTTGTTATCCTGGAATTTTCTTATTATTCCAAATGAATTTGCAAATTGCTCTTTATAACTCTCTGAAGAATTGAGTTGGAATTTTGATGGGGATTGTAGTGAATCTGTAGATTGCCTTAGGCAAGATGACCATTTTTACTATGTTGATCCTTCCAATCCATGAGCATGAGAGATCTGTCCACCTTCTGACGTCATCTTCAATTTCTTTCTCAGAGACTTGAAGTTCTTTTTTTTTTTTCTTTCTACTTTGTAACTGATTTACTTTACTTCAGAAACAATGGATGTCGTTACTTTTTTGTATTTGCTCATACACATTTTACAGAACAGAACAATTCATGGTAGCTGAAAGAAACTTTCTTTAACTAAGACAATACACAAACCAAAGTAAAATGCCCATGGCCCCTGTGCTCCTCACTGTGCCAGAAACCAGAAGAGTTTCTAATGGTACCCCATGTGCAGTTAGTTAAACGTGCATTATTAAGAAGAAAACAAGAACATTTCTCTCAACAGATGTCATCTTCAAAATGCATTAAACTGTTCTACTTTGTAATTGATTTACTTTAATTCGGAAACAATGGATGTCCTAACTTTCTTCTATTTGCTCTTCCACTTCTCAAAAATACCAGAACAATTCACTGTAGCTGAATGAAACGTTCTTTAACTAAGACGCTACTCAAACCAAAGTACAACGTGCTTACCCATGTGTTCCTCACTGTGTCAATAAACAGATAATTGTTTCTAATGTTAATTCATGTACAGTTAGCATTAAAACTTTATCCAGTGGTAAAGTTGACTCTTTAAGAAAAAACAAGAACATTTTTCTCAATTGGCATTATCTTCAAAATGCATTAAACTACTTCTTTGTAACTGATTTACTTTAGTTCGGTAACAACAGATGTCATTACTTTCTTGTGTATGATCTAACCCTAACCCCCAACTCTAACCAACACTAACCATAACCCTAACTAACCCTAACCTGATTCACCCAAATCCTGACAAACCCTAACTCCTAACCCCAACACTGATACACTAACCCTGATAACCCTAACAACCCTAACTCCCTCCTAACCCTAACCTAACCTTTAAACCTAACCCTAAGCCCTAACCCAAACCTAACCTAACCCTAATAACTCTAAACCCTAACAAACCCTAATAACCCTAGTTCCTTAACCCTTATCCTGACTAACCCTAACCCTGACTAACCCTAAACCTAACCCCTAACCCGAAACCCTAACCCACTAATTTTTAAATGTGGGAAAATGAAGTGTAGTTAAAATCTCTATCCAGCTAAGTTGTGAATTATAAAACAATGATGGCTACCTACATAGTCAGTAGTCCTTTTATAGATAGGAATTTTAACACAGTACACTAAGGCCTAAACATGTGACCTATGAGTCTGACTTTCCCAGCTTTAAGTCTATATAACTCACAGAGATAGTAAGATTTCTTCATTGACAGTCAAAGTTATATCTTAACTCCCTTGTAACATGTTATATTAAGAACTGTTTGAACCCTTGTTATCTACTGAATCACCCTGTGATCTGAAAAAGAATTCCTGTTAGGCCACCCAAATCATAAACATGGCTAATGTTAGGATTCTTGACCCAATTATTGTAAAATTCTTTTCTGGGGCCTAATCCAAAATTCCAGTTTCCCCGAAAAAAAGTTCACTGAATGAACTCAGGACGACACATGCAGAAGCATGGAGGTATCTTCCCTTCCAACTCCTGCTGCCACTGACAGGCTAAGCTAGACCTCCATATATTCCAGCTTTTATCTTTCTATACAGTGAATCTCATGTACAGTGGAAAAGCATTCACCTGTCAATAAAAAGCCTATGGCCAATGAGTGAGGCAAGAAATGGACGGTGGGACACCTGAAAGAGGGTGAGAGGAATTCTGAGAAAAATAGTCAGACTTAGAAATTCACCTGGGCACAGAAGACAGTTGCATTAAACTGAGGACCAGGTAACCAGCCATGAAGTGGGACTTAAACTAGAATAAACAGGATAATGAAGTTATGAGCTAGTCCAGGAACAGGCCTGAGTCTATAGCCTAAACACTTATTTATAAATATAATTAAGTCTATAATTAGAGTTGGTATTTTGGGAAACAAAGAGGCTAGGTGGAAAACCCCAAGGTTATCTCTCTCAAGTGGTAACACTGCACGTCTGTGCCTCCTTGGGTAGTAGTTTAAAATACTGATAGATATTGCCCTGAGGAACTGTTGCACCAATTTCTACTCCCACCAGCAATGTGAGGATGTCCTAACCCTTCCCAATAGCAAAATCCTCATTCTCCCACACAACTTTGCCCTAGTACCAAGGACTGAACTTGTCATATGCAAATGCTCTAATACTCAATACACCCTCATTCAAAGAAGACTGTGTAGCTCTTCTCTGTAACAGAGTTATTGAAAGGAGATAATCAACGAAGTTACAAAGGCTTGAAAGCAACCAAAGATCAAAGATTTCAAAGTCAGCTTTGGTTTATGAATTATTCGTCCATACGATTACTTAATGATTTTGTAAACATCAGATATTCATGGGAAGAATCTGTTATTTTAGATCTCTTTACTATCTACATTCCTTATCATGTGTGTGACTGTCCAGTTGCACAGAATGGAACAGCACTCCCCACATATAATAAATATGTCCACCTTACAGAGTGATTCCAGTAGTGGTTTCAGCAAATTGGTAACTTTTCTATTACTCGTTTGGTAGAGGAATTCATGCTTATGAGTTCTCTGAGCCTCTCCCATCAGGAGTCAGTCCACATATGAGCTCATTCCTCACATAGCCTTAATATGTAACTTTTCTAAATATATTGAGGTTGAAATAGATTTTTGGATGGGGTTCAAATGCTAGATACAGGTTCTACTGTATACCTTTCTCCAAAGCTGGTACTAGACAATGGTTTTGGTTACTTTTAAATTCCTATCAAAATCATCCAGAAAGTCCAAATTACAGAATAGTTGTGTTTAGTTATTAATCATACAAGATAAATCATGTAACTTTAGAATTTTAAAGTGATTTTTAGTATTTTTGTAAGTATTTTCATAATTTGACTAGAAAGAAAAAAAGTTAAAAATTAGGGCTAGAGGTATAACTCAGTTGGTAGAGTACTTACTAGCATGCATGAGGCTCAAAGTTTAATCCCCAGCACTTCATAAAATTAAAACGGTTCACGTGCCTATAATCCTAACACAAGAATATCATTGGCAGCAGTGGTGCACACCTTTAACCCCAGCACTCTAGAGGCAGAAGGTGGATCTGAGTTCAAGGTCAACCTGGTCTACGAAGCAAGGACACAGAGAAAACATGTTCTGGAAGACATTTAAAACAAATCCTGGCTACAAACCAAGTTCCTAGTTAGAATGGTAAGGAGCAGGACCTGAACCCAAGCAAGATCCTTCTGAGTATCTCCAAAGAGATTCACTCGATAGGCTATGTTCCTCTATAGTACCTTGACTAAGATACCATCTGAAAGATACTTTATTAGGATTTAGGATGTAGCATAAAGGGGAACAGCTAACAGGTTCCAAGATCTAATGGGAATGTGAAGCTTCACAGCATTAGGATGGCTGTTCTTATAGTACAAAAGTTTGCTGAGATGTATAAAAGTCTTTGGGTCTGCCTAAGCCTGCTATATGATTTTTTTAATTCAAAGTTCTTTATAATCAACTTTTAATTAAAGTGGTTAAAGCTGGATGAAAAAGGAATAAAATTCAGAACTGAAAGTTCTTTGATATGTAATGAAGAGTGCCAAGTAATGCTAGTGGAAAAGAAAATTTCTGGAACAACAACAACAAAACTGGAAAAACTGAATACCACTTTTAAAAAAAAATCAATCTCTTTAAAGCAATGGGAGAAAACCAGGCAGGGTTGGTGGTCAGTCTGAGTTGAAGGGACAGAACTTGAGTCTAAGGAAGATACAAAGGCTAGTGTCTGTCAGAAAGAGTATGAAAAGCTAGGACACATACAGAGAAAACAGATTTCACAAAGCTGATGCATGTCATTAGTTGAACACTGATTTTGCACATCATGTGCAAAGAAATCCTTGTAGTCTTGAGAGAGACCACCCAAAAGGAAGGGAGAAGTAAGACGTGGAACTTATGAAGAGCCAGAAATACGTCTTATTTCCATCAGCGACAACAGAAATACTTATAATTCATGAACGAGCCATTAGGCAGATTGTTCAGAAAGGTTGTTGACTCAGTAGAAGGAAAAGATTAGCCATAGACTAAACACTGTTTGATCCCACTTAACAGAGCTTAGGAAGAATATCTGCAAGGATCAAGATATTCATAACTAACTTAACTGTATTCCAGAACAAAGGTCAAGAATAATGCTAGAAATATAAAAAAAATACATATGTCATAAATTAAAATTTAGTGTTAGTCCCTAAATAAAAATAATCAAGAATAATCAAGAATAGTATAATCACCCAATCAAAACCAATGTCTAAATGACAGAGATGATGAGACTGTTTATTGGAGAAGGACACTTATAGAGGTTAACATATACTGAATTCTATTGGTTCAACAAACTAAAGATTGGCATGGGAGTGACACCTAAGGAACCGTAGCCTGGTACATAGTTCAAGTATAGAGTGCTTGCATAGTATGTAGAGGCCCTGAGATTGACCCCATCACACAAATAAGAGGGAATGAAAGAATGAAGAGGAAGAATGAGGAGGAGAAATATTGATACCAGACTTGTAGGAGGGAAGACCAAAAAGAAAAAAGAAAAGAAAAAAAAAAAAAACAGGAAAAATGACAGCCAAGAATATTCCTAAACTGGTAACAGCTATGACTCACAAATGTAAGAAATACAAGCCAAACAGTAGGAGAGATGTGATAACAAGGTGTTACCACCAAACTCTCTGACATCAGGCCTTTAGGAGAATAAGTAGCTATACACTGCACACACAGGAACAAGAGGACAGGCATACACTGCACACACAGGAACAAGAGGACAGGCATACACTGCACACACAGGAACAAGAGGACAGGCATACACTGCACACACAGGAACAAGAGGACAGGCATACACTGCACACACAGGAACAAGAGGACAGCCATACACTGCACACACAGGAACAAGAGGACAGCCATACACTGCACACACAGGAACAAGAGGACAGCCGTACACTGCACACACAGGAACAAGAGGACAGCCGTACACTGCACACACAGGAACAAGAGGACAGCCGTACACTGCACACACAGGAACAAGAGGACAGGCATACACTGCACACACAGGAACAAGAGGACAGGGATACACTGCACACACAGGAACAAGAGAACAGGCATACACTGCACACAGAGGAACAAGAGGACAGGCATACACTGCACACAGAGGAACAAGAGGACAGCCATACACTGCACACAGAGGAACAAGAGGACAGGCATACACTGCACACACAGGAACAAGAGGACAGGCATACACTGCACACAGAGGAACAAGAGGACAGGCATACACTGCACACAGAGGAACAAGAGGACAGCCATACACTGCACACAGAGGAACAAGAGGACAGCCATACACTGCACACACAGGAACAAGAGGACAGGCATACACTGCACACACAGGAACAAGAGGACAGCCATACACTGCACACACAGGAACAAGAGGACAGCCATACACTGCACACACAGGAACAAGAGGACAGGCATACACTGCACACACAGGAACAAGAGGACAGGCATACACTGCACACACAGGAACAAGAGGACAGGGATACACTGCACACACAGGAACAAGAGGACAGGCATACACTGCACACACAGGAACAAGAGGACAGCCGTACACTGCACACACAGGAACAAGAGGACAGGCATACACTGCACACACAGGAACAAGAGGACAGCCATACACTGCACACACAGGAACAAGAGGACAGCCATACACTGCACACACAGGAACAAGAGGACAGGCATACACTGCACACACAGGAACAAGAGGACAGGCATACACTGCACACACAGGAACACGAGGACAGGCATACACTGCACACACAGGAACAAGAGGACAGCCATACACTGCACACAGAGGAACAAGAGGACAGCCATACACTGCACACAGAGGAACAAGAGGACAGCCATACACTGCACACACAGGAACAAGAGGACAGGCATACACTGCACACACAGGAACAAGAGGACAGGCATACACTGCACACACAGGAACAAGAGGACAGCCATACACTGCACACACAGGAACAAGAGGACAGGCATACACTGCACACACAGGAACAAGAGGACAGGCATACACTGCACACAGAGGAACAAGAGGACAGCCATACACTGCACACACAGGAACAAGAGGACAGCCGTACACTGCACACAGAGAAACAAGAGGACAGGCATACACTGCACACAGAGGATGGCCAAGACCGAGAGTTATAGATGGCTTCCCAAAATAAACTTTCCAGCACTTGGTGAACAGGCAACACAATCACAAGCTCAAAGACAGGGATACCTAGTGAGACATGGTGAGGAAAAATCTCTTACCCAAGTCCTGGTTACTCTCTTCTAAATGCTTGGCTGGGTTTTGGCTCTACTTTTACCAAGTGCTTAAAGAAACCACTTGCTTGACTTCCAAACATTCATTTCTGCCACTGTAAGTATTCTCAGGGTGGCCCATTTTATTAGTGTGTTATTCATCAACTACAATTTCCTTTTTCTTGCCACCCTTTCTATTACTTTCCTACACTCTTTAAGAGGGACAATCCTTAGCTATCATGTTTCCACAGCTTATGAGTAAGCTGGCACATAGCATAAAGAATTATTGGGCTTCCGTACAACTAAAAAGAATGACAAAAATAGTTTTTGAAATCAGCTAAATCAAGTGTTGTTGTTCATAGTCATATTTGTTTATTTAGAGTGTGAACCCAAGAGAGTGTATGTGTCTTTTGTTTGTTTGTTTGTTTGTTTTGTTTTTTAAATGTATTTCCTAGTGCCTAGAATAATGGAAAAATAAGAACACAGTTGGTTGCTTGGGAATTGTTGCTATGTAAATCACAGAGCTCCTCCTATGTCTAAGAAGTGTTCCTCTCAGAGCTCTTATAGCTCATTTTTACCAGGAATTACTGTTAGAGTTGGGCAAAGTGATATTACTCGGAGTTCAGAGGCCAGGCAAGAGGAGCACCAGTTCAAGGCAGGCCTGTGTACATGTATTTAGTGTGTCTCATAAAATGAAGAGCTGGGGAGCTGGGAAACATGTGCCTATTATATCAGCACTTGAAAGGGAGAGAAAAGAAGACTGAGTTCAAGGGCGGCCCTAGATACATAATGAGACACTAAGCACCTCCTTTACTCCAACAAGAACAAAAAACAGTAAAAATTTAACATGGTGTAAAGGTTCAAACAATTTAAGTACATTTCCTTAGTTCTCTTTCCTCTAATTATACTCATATAAAAATCTTTGCTACTACAAAAACCAAACTTCTTTTAATGTTCATTATATTTTACTAGAAGATACTGCATGCCCCGAGGAGATGCCTAGAGGCCTTCTCTTTCCAGCCATCCACATTTTGTGTGGATGAACCAAGTCACAACATTAACACGTTCATACATACTTTCCGTTGCAGAGAAGGATGAATCCATTGTCACTTCATCCAGAGGAATCACAAGCTGACCTCCCATCTCCCACTTCTTGCGATCAGAGGAAATGGCATTTTCTTTCTCATGCTCTCTCTCATCTTTGTGAGCAACAGTCTCACAAGAGTCGGTGTGATGATGCTTTTCCTTTTCATCCTCTTGAGCTTTAAGATTTTCATTTAACCTGCGCAGTATTTGGCGCTTACTCTGAAACAGTCACACTTTAGTAAGCATATTACCAGTACAACGCCGGGCAGAAGTTTGAAAACAGAACTTACCGAAACAGCACTGCTACTCTTCTCCATTTCTTCTAAAGTTTCTTGGGTATCAGTAAAACTTCCATCCTTTAAACACAGATGGTTAAAGAATAAGACATAAAATCATTTAAAACTTTTATGGGAAAACAGTTGACATTCTTGTTTCTTTTAGTTTTTCATTTAACTGACCCAAGTGAACTTTTCTCATTCCTGTAAAATGTTAACACAACTTTTTAAATTATCAGTAATGATAAACATTTAAACATTATCAGTCAATAAAATATATATATATATATATGTATGTATATATATATATATATATATATATATATATGGGTCAATTATCAATTATTTGCCACATTTGTGGATTACAGTTAACAATTATCTCTTTGTTCTCTTCAGCATCTAATTTTTGATAATTTAAAGTCAACATAAAATGTGAAAAAAATCCATATATGTTTACTAGAGTTAGATAAATGGTCTCTACTTTTGCTTTTTCCATTCTAAAAGAAACTCCAGCTCTTAGGGCTAGAGAGAGAGAGAGAGCTCAGTAAACAACACTGGCTGCTCTTGCAGAGCAATCAGGTATAATTCCCATTATCCACAATTATCTCTAACACCAGGTCTAAAAGATCTAACACCCTCTTCTGGACTCTGGGGGCATCAAGCATTCATGTTGTGCACAGAGATGCATACAGGCAAAACACCAATACACATGAAATAAACACATCTTAAAAAGAAATGATCCTGGGGGCTGAACTTGCCTCATGCAAGTGTTCAACCAACTGAGCCAAATTCTCAGTCCCAGGGAATGTTTTGGTAGATAATCTGTGGTATTTTGAAAACATCTTTATGTTGTACACACACACACACACACACACACACACACACACAATCAAAACCATAGCATTAGACATAACTAACAACTTGGTTTTTCTCTAAGAGGTTAGAAAAAACCAATAAATTACTTATTTGTGTCATTAATAATATAAATTTAACTTGATTAGCATAAGGAAGATATTCTAAACAACTTAATATTTTAAAGCATATGAAAAGGAAAAGATTAGTTATGAAGGCTATGACCCAGTGTGACTAAATAATCCTCAAAGTTTTAAGTAAGCACTTTCTATAAATATAACACAGTAAGAAAAAGCATTTAGTGATGTGGATTATTTTAAATTTTACACTATTTAGAAAGCATAAGAGAACAGAGGTCAGATGTAAAGTACATGTAAATGAGATAAGGAGGATTTTACCCAGAAAGCAGTCAGAGAGATGAACAGCTACTTGAGATGTGAGACTGGGTACCAGGAAGGAAACCACACAATGGTATCTAAAGTTGCTGTAAACAATTCGGCACACGCAAAGGCATTATCAGAAAGAGACAAAACCTACTGGGACAACAAAGATTCTTATATGAAGCACTGAAGAGTGACCAGGAAATAGTTTAATACTCTGCATAAGGCTTTAAGGAATCTTTGTAGTAATCAATAATCTCTGCAGCATGAAAAACCTAATGAACCTCACGAGATACAAGCTCCAGGCAGTAGCTGGGAAGGGGAAGAGGCTGCTGAGTTGTTGGGCTCAGCAGATGCCTTTCTGGGCCATGTAAGCCCAAGCAGGCACTCCATGATCTGAGCTGTTTCCTCTCAGTCCAGAGCAGTCTTTACATTTTAGATACCTGCAAGTTTAAACTTGCACTTGATCGTATGTTTATTATCTGTGTGGCATACAGAGACTCAGAAGTAGATGGTTAAAAATAAGAAATGTAATTACACTGAACATCATTTTCTATGTTACAAAATTTCAAATAGGTGGAACTTTCTTCCTAGAATTAGTTAATTTAAGTGTGAAAGAGATATAACTCTTGAAAAAATTGATAGCCATGACGTGTAGGATATAAAACTGTTTGCCACATTATTTTCAGTTATCGCTTTCAAATGAATTTCATTGCAATTATGCATGAGTGTCTGCTGCTGCTGCTGCTGCTGCTGCTGCTGCTGCTGCAACCACATGCACATGGAGGTCAGAGGAAAATTGTAGGAATCCTTCTCTTTACCATGTGGATGACTGTCAGGCACTGTGGCAAGCTCTTTTCCCCACTGAGCTAACTTACCAGTCTGTTAGTAAACTGCTTTAAAGTGGGAGTCATTTTAACATATATGTCCCCCACTCCTATACACAGCATCTGTGAGACAGTGGTTCTGAGATCTCTTCACTACCTTGCAAACCCACAGGCGTTCATTCTCACATGTAAGATGGGTGAGTGCATATAGCCTATGTACATCCTCCATATAACAGGATAATGTGTACATGACAGAATGACAGAACCATGTAACTGTGTAGTATTGTGTACTATTGTGTACTATTACATACTTATGTGGTTTAATGATGAGCAATATCACTCAGTATGATAGATGCCATCATTACAGACAGGCCTGTGTGGTACGCAGCAGCAATAACGTGACATTCTTTCTCAAACACTTTGGATCTGAAAGTGATTGACTATATATATGGGGAATTCTTAGAAGCAGAGTGTTCAAGGTTTATTTATCCATCACAGAGTCCTAGATAAAATCTATGGGCACAAACGTTCCGATATTCAGTTCAAAAATTCAAGAAGATATATTCTCTAGAAAAAAACGAGGAAACATTAGAAACTAATGTCAATTCATTAAATTTATTTTCGTATAAAACAATTTTTAGTCTTTCAGGAGTTCTAAATTTTATGAAACTCACCAGGCCCACTTCTTTCAAAGCTGAAGTCACAGAAATAACAGGTTTCATTTGCTGCTTTGATGGAGAACCACCTGCTTCATGATGCTCCAAAGGTGGAGGAACATCTGAGCTTTTCACCCTTGCCACCAGCTACAGGAGACAGAATACACAGTTAAATGTGCTGGCTTTCATATCTTCATGGAGAAACAGACTTTTATGCATAGTATAGATTTTTCTCATTCCTTAATTACTCATTGTTTTGGACATTATGATTCATGTGCTGGCAAAAGAGTGAACATGAAAATCCTCTAGCTTCTTGTGTACATACAATCCTAAATAAAACAGGTTACCGCTGTACAACAGTGTCTCATAAAATGATCCACCAAAGTCCTCTAGAAAGAAAATGTACTAACAGGCTGGAAGGTGCATTATATTTCTATCTGTACCAAACACCACCCAGAATCAGTCAGGCTCCATGTTCTCTCCCAAAGGATCACAAGCTGTAATGGAAGGGGAAGAAGCGCATCTCTGTTACCGAGATGCTCATGGTCTGGAATAGACCAAGACAACAAAGACAGGAGAGCTGACTGCGCAGGCTGAAGAGGTGCCAAAGCCAGCAGCTTCCCTGGCAACTCCACCCCACCCCAGCAGCCCTCAGAGTCCAAGTCAGACACTCCTACAAAGTTTCAAACTCCAACTCACTAGCGTTGCAATTTTTCATTATTTCTTAGCCTCTCTAAGACTCATTTTTTTCTCTAACAAAAGAGCACTGTCCCCATTGTCTCTTTCTGAAGAGACAAATTAAATAAGTAGTGTGAAGCACACAGCAAGTATTGATTTAACCTTTAAGAAATACGGCCGTCTAGACGGAACTACTGATGAATTAGCTCGCAGGAGACATGCTTCTGATCTTTAGCATGCAGAATAAAAACAGAAAGTCACGTGTGCATAATCACAGTTTAAAGTTTAGGTAGTGCATTGAAGGTCTTACAACATAAGTTTACAAGAGGCAGAGCCACAAGCCAAATGTTTTACCTTACTAATTTAAAGAAAACTCAAGATTCAATAGATTAGAAAGTAATAGAGTTGTATGAATAATTAAGTAGAAGTTATAATATGGGTTATAACAATTTCACCAAGGAAAGTATGGCATTAAATGTCTTTCTCAACATTATAGTTCATTTTAATTCATGATTTTAAATATTATCTTAAACGTCATTTTTGAAATTATTGGGTAAGTACCTATACATAGGGACAAAGAGGAAATCCTGAGGGGAAAAAGACCCATACACAACGAGTTATGCTTCATTTAGTAGTAATTATTTTCATGTATGCATGGAGGCCAAAGATTGGTGTTAGTTATCTTTTTCAACCACCTTTCTTAGTAGGCACAATGTCTCTGTGAGCCCGAAGCTTACAGATTTTCTAGATTGGCTGTTAAGGGAATCCCAAGGATCTTCCTGTCTCAGCCTCCCTAGCCCTGTAGTTACAGGTACGCACTGCCTTGCCCAGCCTTACATCAGTGCTGTGTCTGAGCTCAGGCTTGTAACAGCAGGAGCTCTGGCACCTATGGCATCTCCCTATCTGCTTGTATCCATACTTGCTAAAAACTTCTTTCAGGGTGAATTCAACAGTACAACAGTTGTCTAATCCGATGATGGTCATGATACTCAGAACCTTAAAAATTAAGTTTTTCTTATTCACATAATTCTTAAATTCATAAACTACTACTATATAAATAAGATATTAGTGCAGTTCTCTGAAAATGTAGGCATGTAGTCTCAGGTGCCATAAGGAGGGCTTATGTCAGAGATGAGTTGTGTCTAGCATTTGTCTAACGAAAAGCACTGGGTTCCAGCCCTAGTCCTGCATAAGCCTGGCTTGGTGGTCCACAGCTCATAGTCTAGCACTCACAGATGGAGGAAAGAGGATGCAAAGGTCAAAGTCATCCTTAGCTACAAAAGTGAGTTTAAAACCAACCCAGGCTATGAGACCCTGTCTCCAAACAAAACCAAATCTTCATGCAATAAACTTAGCTTTGTTTCTGAGTGTGAAAATTCTTTCACTTGGTCTTATTATTTTCAAGGAAGCGATAAATACTTAGCAGAAGCATAAATAATTAGTAGCTGTATTTCTATATTAAACTAAACCTTAAGAGAACTTTACAGCAGCAGACAAACATCTAAGTTAAGACAGATGAGCTAAACAGGGTCTGACAACAGAGAATCAGATTCAATACAAGCTGTGGTTATGTGAAAAGGAAAGAGCTCAAGGAAAGTCATTCTGAAATCTAAATACTGGCATACTACTCTGATCACTGTGTCTATCCCTATACCAATACCGTGCAGTTCTTATCACTAGTGCTCTGTAGTGTAGTTTGAGTGCAGGGATGGTGATCCCCCACAGCTTCTTTTATTGTTGAGGATTGTTTTAGCTATCCTGGTTTTCTGTTTGGTTGTTTTGTTTTGTTTTTCATATAAAGTTGAGATTTGTTCTGTCAAGGTCTGTAAACAACTGTGTTGGAATTTTGATGGGAATTGCACTGAATTTGTAGATTGCTTTTGGTAAGATGGCCATTTTCGCTTGTTAAATCTACTGATCCATGAGCATGGGAGATCTTTCCATCTTCTGATATCTTTCTCAATTTCTTTCTTCAGCGATTTGGAAGTTCTTATCATCTTTCTCTTGCTTAGTTGGAATTACACCAAGATACTTTATATTATTCATGACTACTGTAAAGGGTGTTGTTTCTCTAGTTTCTTGCTCGGCTCATTTATCATTTGTATTAAGGAGGGCTACTGATTACTTTGTTTGTTCAAAGAATTATTTATTTATTTTATGTATGTGAGTACACTGTAGCTGTCTTCTGGTGCACCATTACAGATGGTTGTGAGCCACCATGTGGTTGCTGGGAATTGAACTCAGGACCTCCGGAGGCCAAGCATATTAAGCCAACACACCTGACATGCCGCACACTTTGGATTCAATTTCTATACCATTTTAAAAAGGAAGGAGGGAGGGGGGAGGGAGAGTGGGAGAGGGAGGGGAGAGAGACAGGGAGAGAGGGAAGAAAGAGAGAGAGGGAGAGAGAGAGAAAGAGAAAGTTTTTAATCCAGAATATGGTGCTGCATGCCCGTGTGTCCAGCACTTAGGAGGCTGAAACAGGATTCTCATGCTAGGCCTTGAGTCATCGCTCTAGGAAACCAGCCTGGGCAACATACACTTGGATACACACACTTGCTCACACTCATGTTAACAAATCTGACTTAGAAGACTTTTCAAGTCAGTGCTTTAGTCTTATTGAAAATTTTCATATGTAAAACTGGATGTATTTTATAAAACTATGCTCAGAATGAAGTAAATATTCTAGACTTAGCCATGTAATCAATTTCATTTTTAAAATTGGGATTTTTTTTTTTTTTGTTTTAAGATTTTTAACTTTGTGGGTTTCTATCACTATTTTATTTTGAGACTTTCATGCATGAATACTGTGTTTACATGATTTTCACTCTACAGTCTCCATCTTCTAACTCCACCTGTTTACCCTGAAATACATACCTCTTCTTCATTCATTATCATTGTTACACACACAGTTTTTTTTTTTTGTTTTTTTTTTTTTTGGTTATTTTTGTATTTGATAGCTTTCTGTATCATCTACCTACTTTCATGGACTATGAAGAATGTTAGAATGGACTTTCATGGACTATGAAGAATGTTAGAATGGATTGTTTACGGTTTATCTAAAAATGAGGAAGAACAAGAACCTTGATACTTGTGATTATGATGCTGTAGCTGAAAATGATGGTAAGAAGCTCACTATAGGAAAGATTTAAAATAAACACACTTAAAACTTGAAACACACACACACACACACACACAGCTTACACTGACTTGCCCTGATGATTCCTCAGTAAGAGCCTAAGGACATGAATTCAACAGGCTTAAGTACAAGAGTCTTACATGCTCCTCCCACACTTTCTTCTCTCTTTCATAAGCTTCCTTTCTCTTCCGCTCTAGCTGTTCTTTTAGTACAGCAGCACGTGCATTTGTTTGGGCCTGAAAATGAAAACCATCAACACAATTAGTTACTTGTTATTAGAAAGATAACCTACGGTCATCATCCTCCAACCTGGGTCGAAAATGACACTGACTTTGTAGTCAGCAGAGAAGTGTGTTTGTGTGTGGTTCCAGAGTTAAGATAAACGCTCACATTGTATCCCTTTCACCTTGAATAATATGGGAACAGTTGACATATGGTAAGTGAAAATAAGCCCAAGGTGCTAGAATGGAAATTAAAATGTAAATGTTTATGACAACTGTTATACATAATTCCATTCATCTTTGGAGAAACAGATACCTGTATATTTCATTTTTAAGGCTACTCTTTTGAGACAGTGTCTTGATTACACACACACACACACACACACACACACACACACAACCCAGCCTGGCCATGAATTCATAGCAATCCTCTTGCCTCAGCCCACTGAATGCTGGGATCACATGAGTATCAACTTTTACAAAATTACATGTGTCATAGTTTTATATATTCACATCATAATTTCACCTCATTGCTCTTCATAAATATTGTACAAAGAAGAAAAATGCTATTTTCCAGTAATTCTAAGGTGACAGAAAAGGGGAAATCAAAAGATAAAAGAAGCAAATGATCCAGATATATAAAACACCCAAGAACAAACTTTTCTCCCTCTGCTTTCATTTTCCTAAGAAGTTACACTGTACCTTAAGTGTACTGTCTGTACCTTAAGTGACTCCATCTTTTTGAGCCTCATGTCAGCCTCTTCAGTTGCTTCTTGTCCTTTGGTACCATCAGCTTCTTTCTAGAACAATTGTCAAAAAGCACACCACTCAGTAAACAGCAGCCAAGCTCAGTGCCACCTCAACTGAACTCACACCATGTGAATGAAAGCACTCACACTGTTAGTTTTCCCTGAGAGCTGCACCCGAGCCCTCCAAAGCACAAGAAGAGAGAGAGAGACCGCTGTCAAGGGCTCTCTACTTCTTTCATAGACAGCAGGTAAGTTCTGTATGAAAATTCCTATCCAACAAATAATCTTAGCAATTTGAAATCATGTACTTAAGATTTACTTCATCCCTACATAGAGTTTTCTGACCCTTGACCTCCATTTTCTTTTAACAATTTTAACTTTTATTATCATGGACATAGCATGTTTAATCTATTATTCAATTCTTTTTTGAAAATTGATTTTTACCTACATTCTCACCACGAAGTTTGGCTTTAATCTGTTGGCGTTCATTAAAATTTTGTAGTCTTATTTGCCTCAGTCTTGCCAGATAAACCTAAAATAAAAACAACAAAAACAAACATTCACTTAAAAGGAAAACTATGAACATTTTCAATGCTTAAAAAAAAAAAAAAAAACAAAAAAACAAAACCACCAACTTAATTTATGGAAAAGTGTTAATCTGAATATAAGAAACAAAAGTTCTGAAATTTGGTTAATGAAAATGAAATATTAGCTTTCAAGTAATTAAAGAAATTTATTTCTGCAAAGAAAGAAATGTTATAATTACAAATTTTTAAATTATATCAAAAGAAAAGAAATTGAAACTCAGAAGATTGAGTAACAGTTATGGGTCAAAATCATGACACAGCATGTAAGTCAAAATATATTAACAGGTCCCTATAAACTTACAAAATCTTAAAATAATTGTTAAGCATTTAAACCATGCAAGAAAAGAAGGCGATAAACGTAAAATGGCTGCGTGGCGGAGGTGCTGAGCATGCGGAAAGCATACCTCTTCCTCCTTGTTCCTGGGCTTCCCTCCTCTTGAAGAGCTGGGCCTGCCTCCATACAGAGATGCCAGGTTTTGCAGGATTCCCTGTTTGTCATTTAATGTGCTAAGTTTAAAGAATGAGTGGGGCCACACTGCCTGCTTCCCAGGCACAGCCACATGCCACTGATTTCTTTAGATAGGTGTTGGCCATTTCTAGATACCACTGAAGAGGTTTTGGCACTTCCCATGGCTACGTTGGCATGTAAATTCAGTGAGAAGTCACTCAGCTCCAAGTATAATTGCTAAGTACAGGGACTGCAAATGTTTTTACAGTCATTAAAGAGGTTTTAAGAGGGTTTTCCTTATCAAAATCCAAAGCACTATTTTTTTCCCTTTAAAAAAGACCCAATCCTTCCACTGCTCAGCAGCAGGAAGATAGAACGTGTAGAGACTACTCCAGTAGACAGACATGGCCCCCAGTTGGGACGGGACCACCCACCCGTCTCAAAAAATTTAACCCAGAATGGTTGTTGTCTAAAGGAAATGCAGGAACAAAATTAAAGCAGAAGCAGAAGGAAAGGCCATCTAGAGACCTCCCCATCTCGGGATTTATCCTAGGCATAGACACCGAATCACTACACTGTTGCTGATGCTGACATATGCTTGATCACAGGAGCCTGGTATGGCTGTCCTCCGAGAGGCTCTGCCAGCAGATGACTGAGACAGATGTAGATACTCACAGGCAACCATTGGACTGAGCCCAAGGATTCCAGTGGAAGAGTTAGGGACAGGACTGAAGGAGCTGAAGGGGATTGCAACCCCATAGGAAGAACAACAGTATTAACAAATGGGACCCCTCAGAGCTTCCAGGAACTACGTCACCAACCAAAGAGCATACATAGGCTGGTCTGTAGCCCCTGCTACATATGTAACAGAAGACTGCCTTGTCTGGCCTCAGTGGGAGGGGAGGTCCTGTGGAATCTTGATGCCCCAGAGAAAGGGGGATGCTAGAGGGGTGAGGTGGAAGTGATGGGTGGGACAGCACCCTCCTCTTAAGAGGCAAAGAGGAAGGGGGATGGGGTTGGGGGCTCCTGGACAGGGGATTGAGAAGGGGGACAACATTTGAAATGTAAATAAATTAAATAATTAGTAAGAAAAAAAAAACAATCCACTTCTAGATGTCTATGTGTATACTACACACAAACTTTTATATTCACTTCATGGCTTCCAAAAATATGCTGTACATTAGCTCTCAGAACTAAATCAAACTCTGCTTGTAGGTATGGCCTGTTGTGCAAATGACAAGCCCCAGGCACAAACTGCCTCTTTTTCAAATACAGTTTACTGTTAATATGGAATGATTTTACTAGAAACTTCTGCTTCAGCAAAAACTACCAAATTATCCAATTATTTACTTTCTCTTCCTTCAAACTACAATCATGTCCAAAGTTTCTTCAAAACAAAGAGTTCTCAATTCACTCCCCATCTATTAATCTCTCATCCATGTGTGGTAAATGTACTTTCATACTCTTCGCCATTTTTATTAACCCTCTATAAATCTGCTTTCTAGTTCAAGTATAATTAGAGTATTTTTTCCCCAAAGTCACTAGTATGGTCAGAAGTGATTCAAATGGAGCCTTTTGAGCATCTTAAAAAACATTTTTCTCTAAAATTACTTTTTACTAAATTTACTTTATATATATTATGTGTATGTGTGTGTGCATTACAGAAAATTTTAAAAATTAAGAAAGCATTAAACATTTATGATAAAGGTAGATTTAAGAACCTTAAATTTTAAAGGAATTATCTCCCACATGTCCTTTTAAGCATATGTGTGAATGCATACAGCATGTTTTTATAGAAATCAACTTTTCTGTTATTTTGTCATATTTCCAGTCCCTCCTCATATTCACTAACTCACAGGACTGGTGCTTGGGTGGGTGATGTAGCTCTGTGACAGAGCACTTGTCTGCAACTGCAAGGAGGTCCAGGATAGCATGCACACATGGGTGTGTACACACATACACACATGTGAGACTAGAGAGAGTATAAATTAGGAAACTGTTTTGGAGACTCAGAAGTCAAAAGAAAAATTCCTAAGCTATGACAGAGACTAAAGTGCCTGATAACAGTTACCGAGAAAGGAGAACTAGTAACATTTGCATTTGGTAGACAGGCATATGGGAGACAGTACAAAGGAAAGGAAAGTTCTAGGCTTTTGACTGTAGTCGCTGATCATAATCAACATTTAGGCTAAGAATAAGATACTGAAAAAGAGTGGTAAGGACAAGTTCAGAAAATGTTTGAGGCAGTTTTGTTGTATCTGTGTAGTTACTCAGATGTCAGTATAATTAATTCTAAATGCTGTAGTTTAAGAGAAAAATGCTGTGTGACTGAAGGATATCTGTTGCCTTGGCTTTGGAAGGCAGGGTCTTACTGCACTGCCAAGGCTGACCTTAAAATTCCTAGGTTCAGATAATCCTTCTGCTGTCTGGTGGGTTGCATAAGCTTGGCCTGGGGAATGGCACTATAAGAGAAGTGGCCTCGTTGGAGGATGTGTGTGACTGTGAGGGTGGCTTAGAGATCTTAATTCTAGCATTCCAGAAGTCATGCTTCTCCTAGAAGCCTTCAGAACAAGAGGTAGAACTCTCAGCTCCTCCTGCACCATGCCTACTTAGATGCTGCCATGCTTCCCACCACAGCGATAATGGGACTGAACCTCTGAACCTGTAAGGCAGCGCCAATTGAATGCTGTCCTTTATGAGAGTTGCCTCGATCATGGTTTCTCTCCATAGCAATGAAACTCTAAGACATGCCTCAGTTTCTGTAGTAAGATAGTGGTAAGAGGTTAGTGCCCTCTTACCTACCATACACCATTGTTTATACAAGCTAATTTTAAAAGACACACAGTTATCCACAGCGTTACAGGAAAGTAAGGTAGTTATAAGTACAGTACAATACAAAATTATAAGATTTTCCTGTGATTTGTTTTGTAAAGTAGACTGCATAGCTTTCAAGTGTTAGACCTGGTAGATGGTGATGTGGTCCAGAGGAGTTAAAAGGCTCGACACCCACTTTCCTAGCATTCTCTAGCCCACACGACTAACAATTCAGAAGCCAGTGTACAATGGACCTGAAGCATGTCTAGCAGAGCTCACCACATCCAACATCATACAACATCCTCTGATCTCTGTGTGCACGCACACATTCACACTCATACACAAACAAATAAAATTAAAAGTTAGTGTGAATATATTTACATTTTCAGATGAGTTCAACATATCATGGGTATCAGTATTATTGGAAAATATTTACCAGGTACAACTTTAAATCTCTGATGTTAATATTATTTCTTGAAGAATCAAGGTTATAATGAATAGTATCAATTTCTGTACGATAGTATACACAAATGCAGCTCAGCACTTACAATGTTTAAGTGAAAAGTGAACTGCCACACCACTAAGGCATCCGAATGAATGACACTATAAACGTGCATCAGTGACTACTGTAAAAGTTGTCTCCTGAGAGCCTCCGTCCCTAACTCCATCTCTGTGCAGTCACATCCAGGTCTCTACTGTCACCTCTCAGAAGTTCAGTGTCCTAAACACCTCACAATGTAATGTGACTATTTCCAATCCACTGATGGAATTGGAGATAGAGCGTGACAGTAAAGTGCTCGTCCTGCATGTTCAAAATCTTGAATTTAATCTCAAACCCTGCCCTCAAAAAAAAAAAAAAAAAAAATCAACCAACTAACCAAAATCCAACCTCCACCCTCAAAAAACAAAACACTGACAAACAAAACTGAAGATCTTGACAGAGATTAACTTTTTTAAATAAAATAATGGCAATAATATTGGAAATCCATCTGATTATCATGCAAAACCATCTATGAATAAAACAAATAACGTATTACAATGCTGATACTTCAGAATTGCACAGATACCCAAATAATAGAGGCTTGAGCCTAAAAGCCCACCTACACCCAGAGAAAACCAAACCATTCTGCCGAAAATGAAGAGCTAAAAGTAGGATACTCAAAGCACCCAGAGAAATATTAACTAGAGAAAAAAATTGTCAAAAGGTAAAGAAATATCATTAAAAACTAAATAGAATAAAAGGTAGTTGAACCATAATTTTTTAAATAAGTAAACTGTCAGCCCAGTATAGATATTGGATTTATAAATGAGGCCATTCAATAAAGACAACCTGAAGGTATCTTAGCACAAAATAAGATGGAGAGAATTTACAGCTAGAGGAACTGATCTGAAAGGGTTGCTGGTTACATAGTGGTCCACACCTGTGATTCAAGCAATTTGGGAAGCCAGGAGAGAAGGATCCTGCTCAGGACACGGTTCCCTGTCTACAGAACAAGAGATCGTTTCAGTAAAACACTGCCAATTAAAAAATCACTGCTCTCCCTTCTAAGAAGGGGAGAGAGAGGTTGGGTGAAGGAGCACCTTCATGGAGGCAATGGGTGGGAGAGGGGGGAGGGGATGACATCTAAAATGTAAATACAGAGAATGTCCAAGAAAAGAAAAGAAAAGAAAAGAAAAGAAAAAAAAAGAAAAGACTGCTAAAGAAATTGCTTCTCTCTGGCTCTGCATTTCTGTCAAGAGTAGAAAGAGAATAAAGGACAACCCAGTGTGGACAATATCTCATTGAGACTTCACAGGTTAAAAAGAGGAGACTTCATGGTCTAAGCTGTGTCAAGTTGACAAAGTTAGCCATCACAGCACTGAAATAACAAGTTATAAGCACACTGTAAGATAAGAGTGTATCTACACTGTGAGCCACTGAGGTGATCACTGCTGAAAAGCTACATGAATATAAATACAATCACAATGATAGACTGACTCAAATGGAATACTTAAAAGTACTCAGACAAGATAAAGGCAGCAAGAGTAAAACCAGAGGAACAAAAATAGACAAACCATATATAAAATGATAAAACAGAACTAATGCAAACATCAAAATTATACTGTCATTAAACACCACTGAAGGTGGTCATTTGGTACGATTTTAAGAAAGGAATCAAATGAAACAAGTATATATTCACTACAAAATGTCTCACCCTCACTCAGGTACCTTAGAAATAAAAGGACAGATCTAGAATACTACAGAAACACTTATTAAAAAGAATTAAACTGCACTGGTAGCAGACTCTCTTCACAGACTGCAGTTCTAACTCTCAAAAACCATGAGCCAATAAATGTGAACTGTTAAAAGTCGATAAATTGTGGCAAACTGTTCTATGAAAAAAGAAGGAATGAGCGGAAGCCTGGCTGAACTGTGCTGGTGGAAGCCGAGGGAAGAGCAGCTGTGTGCACGGATAGCTCACCACACTCCACTGGTGGAAGCCGAGGGAAGAGCAGCTGTGTGCACGGATAGCTCACCACACTCCACTGGTGGAAGCCGAGGGAAGAGCAGCTGTGTGCACGGATAGCTCACCACACTCCTGTGAATAACAGCAAGCCCTTGCTTACACAGAGAACCCTAACTAAGCCCCCACACAAATAGGACTTTTAAGAAAAGGAAATTAACAACAACAACATAACTTGGGGCACATGGGAGTTTTCTGTAATTGCCTACATGCATTTATATATGTGTTAAAATTCATAAAACTGGAGAAGACACAAAGTCATTCTTATTTTCTGGTCATTTAAAAAGCAAACGCAATAAACCAAGTGCTGGACCTGGGGAGATGGCTCAGCAGTTATGGGCGCTTGTGGCTCTTGCTGAAGACTAGACTTTGGTTCTCAGAGTCAGTTACAATGACCTGTAACTCTGGCCCTAGTGCACCCAATGCCCTGTCTGGACTCCATGGGCACTGACATGTCCCCACAGGCACTCCTGAGTAAAAATAACACATATGAAATGTGCAGGAAAGCACAGAGGAGGAGTGAACGAGCAGGAGGGAGCACAGTCACAGTGTCAGGAGCTAGGGAGGACTCCGATTTACACATCCATTACACAAGCTGTGTGTACAATCCCAAGGAGCTCATTCTACAATACTTACGGTAAGAGACAACCAAGGATTTAGTCCCAAGGAACATTAAAGACTGAAGGAAAATTAACAGCTGCACGAAAGAACATGCTAAGAGACCACAGGCAAACAAGGGAAGTGTAAACTGCAGAAGATAAGGAAGAAATTTTACAGCTCCTGCTCAAATGTCACAGAAAGGTCAAGGAAGATGAGGATGACAAAACGCTCGGGTTGGCAATGTAGCTCAAACCCTTTATCTAGCTCACCCCACAAAAGGAAGCAAACAGAAGCAGAAAACAGTACATGTTTGAGAGGATGACTAGTGACTTCTGCCAACATGCTGATGTGATGACAACTGCTCAGAGTTAAAGGATACATAAGGAACCAGAAACAAATGAGCTTCATTCACTTTTGAAGAGTCTGGCTAAGAGGTGTACAGTTAATGATGAGAGAGACAGAAATATAATTAGAGGTTTGGGGAAAGTAAGATTAAAGGACTATTAAGAACAGATAGAGCATAATAATTATGATAAGGACCCCAGATAATGACAGAATGCCATCAAAGATAACAAGATGCTGGAAGTGCAAATCATAAATGGTTCAAACATAATCTTCACAGCTTTGATTTTCTCCAGTGCTGTTTTAAGGTATAATCACGGATAACAGCACAGTGAGACATGCTAACTTGAAAACAAACTCCACAGGATGGGAAGTCAATTAAATGGGCCGGAGTAAAACTGAGTAAACCGAATAACCATTACATTACTAGAAACAACTCACGTGGCCCTCTACAGAGGAATGGATTTTCAAATTGTGATAGATCCACACAAAGAATGTAAGTCACAACAAAAAGGAACTAATATGGTTAAGTGTGGTGGGACATACCCTGAACCTCAGCACTTGGGAGACAAAGGCAGGCAGATCTTTCTGAGTTAGAGGCCAGTTTGATCTAAATAGTTTGTCATATAAAACTATATAGTATATGATTCATAATTTTCAATAAATGTTTACAAAAAGTCCCAGAACTATAAGGCGTGGGAGCAGATCACTGGGAGGGGCATAAGGAAAGGGGAGATGGAAGAGGTACCGGTAACATGACAAAGCAGTATGCACATGATTATATGACTATGCCAATTACTCAATAGGGCAGACTCAGCACTGTGAATTTTATTACGATTAAATTATAGCATAAGCCAACCTTAAAGAGAACTCTTGTGTGGAAACCTGGGAATTATGTTCTTATATGAAATCCTCACTAGAGCCAGTTCTTACAAGCAGCTCCTTTGTAGGCAATGGACGTGCTCTGTGTGACAATATATGGTGGTCACCACAGAAGTGAACCTTAGCATTAACCACGGCTTCAGATGACTATAATGTGTCAATGTGGCTTCTCAGTTCTAACAAATGTATAGTCTGGTACAGAATGTTGGTAATGCAGATGGCTCTGCACATATTTGGTGGTGGAATATGACTGGAAATCTCCATGAAGGTCTATTTTCCTGGGAGCCTAACGCTCAATATAGTCTCAGGCTGGGGAGATGACTCTGAAATGACGCTTGCTCTTCAAGTTTGACAGCCTGAGTTCAATTCCTGAGCTAGGTAAAGGTGGAAATGAGAAAACTCAGTATACTAAATTGCCTCTGACCTACACACACACACACACACACACACACACACACACACACACACACACATTCAAAATAAAATTTTAAAAATTAAAAAATAAAGTATCTGTTATCCCCATTACGGTCTAAAATAATGAGCATAAGAATTCTAAACATACATACAGAAAGGAAGGAGCGGCACTCAGGCTACTTCTCGGGCTCTTACTTCTAAAGCAGGCATGTCCTATCTACTTCTTTGGTTTTGGGCACCAGACTCCAGGTTCTTCAGCCTTTGAACTTGAACCAGTTAGTTTTTCGTGGGTCTCTCAGGTGTCTGCAAGAGACCGGGACTGCACCAGCAATGTCTTATGTCTGATGGTCTGGTTTCCTAGACTCTGTCATTGCTTTCCTGGCTTACAAACTTCCATACAGAAGTTTCAGCTTTTGTAACTATATTAAATCCTCCCTTTTATAAATATATTCTCTATCACGTTTTCATATAATGGAGAATTCTGTCTAATTCACTAGTGTACATATTCTTGTCTAACATTTGATTACAAATTATTATACAGATAAATTATATTCACCTAATCTTTTTATTCCTATTCTTCCCAAACTGGGTAAAAATAGCCTTATATAGTCAGTTAATGTACAAGTGATATATGATGCATCTACCCAAACATAATGAAAACTACAAAACGTCAAAAAGTCACATATTTCTAAGGTAGTTTTATACATATACACCTAGGTGCTAAGAAAATGGAGGAGTTTCGCATTAATAGACATACTCCTTAAAAAGAAATCATTGATCCGTTCACTGTCTGCTTCCTGCTCACTGACAAAATGTAAGTAGCTGTCACATGCCTCTCACCAGGATTAAGCGTCTCATCTGAAACCATATGCCAATGTGTATTCCTCCTCCTCGAAGGGTATTCTCATCAGGTGTTTGGTCACAATGGGGAGAAACATAAACAAAAAGAACACTGTCAGCAATGAGATGGCTGCACTGATAAAGTTGACCTTGCGTTTGTAGGCTTTCAGAATTGGTTATCAGGAAGAGGGTGAACGAGTTTGTAGCTGTAGGTTCATGAAGCCCCAGAAAGCTGTGAATAGTGACAGTTGAAAAATTCAGGCAGGAGTATGGAAGAGCAGAAGGCTGGGAGAAAGTCAGAGAGTAAAGGGCAGGCTCATGAAGTTTCATAGGTGAATAAGGACTTCATTAGTGAGTGAGCCTAGACAAAAAAAAAAAAAAAAAAAAAATCATACATTGGCAAAAAACAAAAAAAACAAAACAAAACAAAAAATCTGGCTACAAGCTGCCTGTGTCCTTAAATTTTGGTTAAACTGTATTAGAAAGGAATGAATTATCAGCAAAGGAGAATCCAAGACAACATAACATACATCCAGTGACGTACCAAGCTAAGACTGTAGCAGGAAAATGAGACGGGAATAAAGAAGCTCAGAGGGAAACAAATTAGAATTCACAGACATATAAGCACAAGCTTTTGAAGTAAAACCAAACTGACTGGATGAGCTGCAAGCTGAGTGCACCAGTGAGCAGGAAAACCAAAGCAGAAATGAGGGGACAGGACAGAAGGACAGAAGCACAGGCCAGAAGAACAGGAGAAAGGACATTACATACATAGGTTACCCTCTCAGTGGAGAGAGCAGCTTTCCTGAAAAGACAAGTATTTAGAGAAACAGTATTTAGGGCGATTGTCAGTGAGAACTGAAGGTAAAAAAAGTATAACCAAATTAAATCTCAGAACATCAAGGATAGAAGAGCAGTCCTAAGAATTATCAGAAAAGAGAAACAGCTGTTTAAAGAGGAGTGTAATTCAAAGAAATCATCTCGTTAGCAACAGTGAGAGAAGACGACAGAGCAGAATCCTCACAGAACACGGGAAAGAAGCAAGCGAAAACACAGTTAAACACATCCTTCAAATGTCTACTTCACTGAGCGGAACCTTTAGTCAAGAAGTTTTTGGGTTCTTTAAAAGAGCTTAGGGAGGGGGTGGTGCTGGAGAGAAGGAGGGGGATGGAGGGAAACAGTAAGAGGGGGAGGGCTAAAAGTGGGTTGGAGGTGGGAAGGTAGGGAGGAGAAAACCATCATCGAAATATTCTGTATGGCCAGGTGATAGTGGCACGCCTTTAATCCCAGCACTTGGCAGGCAGAGCTCTAAATTTGAGGACAGCCTGGTTTACACAGTAAGTTCCAAGACAACAAGGGCTATACAGAGAAACCCTGTCATGAAATAAAATAAAATGGTATTAAATTTTTAATTAAAAATCAGTTGGTTAAAAGCAAGAACAGCTCACAGGCTCAGGGACATCACAGAAGAGGCAGTAACAAGAGTGAGAGTCGGAGGATATGGAAAGTGTGTGACATCTATCCTCTAGGACAGCGGCTCCTATATGTGGGTCATGACCCCTCTGTGGGGTTGCTTGAGACCACTGGAAAACACAGATATTACTTTATGGTTCACAGCAGCACAATCAGTTATGGACTAGCAACAGCAATAGTTCTCTGAGGAGCTGTATTACGGGCTGAAGCAGTGGAGAACTTGGTAGCATCTGCTGTGGAATGACGTGGCTATAGAATTCACAAACACATAGCAGCTGTGGCTACCTACACAATACCTCTGTAAAATCACCTAGGCATAAATGATCTCCAGGCCCTACCCATGGTGAGGAACTGTTGGCGGTGAAGGGAGACTCATTATTGAGGCTAGGTTTCCCATGCTCCACTAGAGGGCTCCACACTCAGGCACATAGGAGCTACACTAACTAGATTTAGTGAGTCATTAAAAAAAGACAAAGTTGGAAGGGTGTGTGCTAGGAAACATATAGGGCAAATGAGGGATAAATCCACTCATATCTCATTGTGTACATGTATGGAATTCTGAGAAATAAAGAAAACAAACAAACAACAACAACAACAACAAAAAAGAATTGCTTATAGTCTGGATAGAGCAATGTGATTACAGCTACACTAAAATTATGTAAAAAGTTTAGGTAATCCTCAGTTGAGAATTCTTTTCTCTGGCATCAGTGGGAGGAGAAGCCCTTGGTCCTGTGAAGGCTCATTTCCCCAGTGTAGGGAAATGCCAGGGCGATGAGATAGGAGAGGGTGGGAGTCGGCCCATCCTCATAGAAGCAGGGGGAGGAGTAGGATGAATGGGAGAGGGGGAAAAGAGATAACATTTGAAATGTAAATACATAAAATATAAAAAAAATCGTTTAAAAACGAAGATGAAAAACGTTTAGCTAAGATACAAGAAAACTTGGTTTTCAAACACCAGGATCCATGCAGCATGGGGAGAGCCTAGGAGAGGGAAACCCAGTGAAGCCCAGTGCCTGCCTTACTTCAAGAACTTCTGGGAGGCAGCACAAGAGAGGAAACATCATTAGGGGATGGGCAAGCTGAAGGCTACAGGAACTTGTGGTCAGAGAGCAAAGAGAAAGCTGCACAGAGCAGCAGTGATGGAAACGTGAAGACGTTCTTAAGGGCCTCTCACTGAGTGGGCAGAGCTAACAACACCAGGCCTAAGCAGACTGTGACTGCCTCCTGTTAGACTCAGAACCAGGAAGGCAAGGGTAATAATCCAAAGAGGCCAGGTTAGCATGAGAGAGAATGCAGCTTTTTACAGGGAACCCTGAAAACCAGCCTCCAATGATTCAAACTATTTCTAAATAATTAACTAAAGCCCCCAAAAACTTAAAAAATAAAAAACACTCAAAGATGAAGTGCACAGTGCTTGGCATACTGTTGCAAACTACTAGCCATAATAAAAACAGGACAAGATTTTTTTTTAGTAAGAAAATTTTAATCAACAAAGACCCAGAAATAGCAAAGAAGACAGAATTAGTGAGAAAATTAAAACAGCTATTATAATGACAGTCTATATTTTCAAGGCGAAAACAACCATAGAGTTATAAAGACAGAAAATAAAACTACAAAACCATCCAAGCCAATATTGAGATATTTAACAAAGTCCAGTATGTGGGCTGAGGTAGAGCTCAGTAGTATAGCAATGGCTGAAATAGAAGAAGCCCTGGCATTCATCTCTAGCTCTGCAAAAGCAGAGCAGAAAGTAAGACATGAAAACGATCAGGTCTGGATGACTGAGTGGCATTAATACAATAGAGAACTAGCATCTCTGATACAGCAGCAGAAACCACCCAGAATAAAACAGAAAATAGAGCACCACAGAGTGGTGCAGGGTTGCAAGCACTCGAATACTAATGTCCTAAAAGGAGATGACAAAAAACAGTAGATGAAAAAGTGGAACCTACATGCCCAGGAAACTAATGAACAGGAAGAAAACCCAGGAGTTATCTAATAACCAAATAGCTTCCAGGCACAAAGAAGAAAAACTTTCCAGAGTCAGAGAGAAAGGCATATAATACACCTAAGGTAAGGAAGAATACTTTGTATCAGAAATGGGCATGTCAGAAGATGAATAGTCCTCAGCCTACTGGATACCCCCAGCAAAATTCTGTCACAAACAAGACAAACTCCAGGCTGAGGAGATGTTCAGTAGCCAAAGCACTTGCCATGTAAGCAAGAGAACCAGAATTTGATCCTTCCCCGTCTCCCAGGCACACACGTGCTCCCACACACAATGTGAACACACCCACATCACACATACATATACATGAAAAGAAAAAGAAACAACAACAAAAAACAAAACCCATGCTTTTCAGACCTACAAATTCAGGTTAAAGTTAATACAAAGTATTGTTCAAGTGTAAAAAAGGAAATTTTCTCAACAAATTTTGGAAATTTTTTTTTTAAAGAAAACACTTGACATTTTCCAACATGAATAAAATACACTGCTGATAGAACTGCAGGATTAAGCAAAAACAGTGGTGGGAAAAGTGACTCCATCTTGGCTGTTGTAGTAACTATCACGGTTTAAAAGACTCTAAACTTTAATTTAAATTATGAGCATGTGTGTCAGTGTGTCTGTGGACATGTGCAAGTGGGGGCAGGTGCTGCTGAGGCCGGAGGAGGGCGTTGGAGCCTCTGAAGTTGTAGGTACAGGTGCTCCTAAGCCACTTGATGTGGTGCTGAGAACCTAACTCAGAGCAACCTGTGCAAGAGCAGCAAATACTCTTACCTGCTGAGCTGCCTCTCCAGCTCCCAGCAACTCTTTTAAATAATAACAATCCACAACCAGAGCTGAGAATGGTGGTGCACACCATTAATCCCAGTGCTCAACCAGGCATGAGGATCTTGAGTTTGAGGCCAGCCTAGGCTACACAGCAGTTAAAAAAAACCCTTAAAAACAAAAGGAGTCAAAAATGTAGATGCTATTAACAGGAAGACTGAGGAAAGGGAAAAAGCAAGAAAGTATCTTCTCCCATATAGAGGAAGGTCACAAATACTGACTCATTCCAGAGTATTAAGAAAGTAAATTGGAGTATGTGTGTTAAAATATAAAGAGTGACCAATAAAAACTGTAACATTTTTTCCATAATATAATCTCAAAGGGAAAAAACATATTGAATAACTGTTAATAAATTCACAGTCACCAATTATGGATTTTTATATACACGTTATAAGTCTAACAAAAATACCTTGAAGCATTTTCTACACAACAGAGGAGGTGAGAGGACAGAAGAAATCCTCTGTATGACAAAGAGCAAAAGACATTTGGGCACTCACGGTACAGGTAGGAACTAGTGAGACTTCCAACTAGTGAGGTAATTACCTCAGAACTTAATAGTTTTATATATATTACTTCATTCTGTAATTACTTCACTGAATAGTTTGAAGTAATTATTTTGTTTCTAACATGCTTTTCGACAAATACTATGTGTGTGTGTGTGTGTTTGTGTGTTGTGTATTTACACTTACCCTTTTCCCCTAAAATATGTGTGTTGTGTATTTACACTTACCCTTTCCCCCCAAAATTCTTTGCTACTTAGAAATATTAAAACAAACAGTATGAGAAAATTTCCAGCAACTTAAGAACTTATATCTCTAATATAAATATTTAGATTGTTATATCTATTTCTCCCTTTTTAAAGTACAGAATATAAAATGATGATGCAATTTTACTTTGGTATAAAAGATATCAGAAAATATGAGAAAACATAACCTATATGTTGCTTTTGAACATCTTCAGTATCTTTTATTGTGCACAAATTACTACATCACAGTTCTTTTTACTTACACTCACATTGTTCCAGGCCTTAACTTTGAAAACTGATATATTCAAAATTGCAATAAAAAATATCATACCACATGTCCTTCGGCTCGGGCTTTATTCTGCATAGCTTCTTGTTTGCGCTGCAGGAACTCTTCCACTTGTTTGGCTCTCTCTACAGCTAGATGTCCTTTTTGCCTATTTTGGACAAATCAGAGAGTCAGCAATTCTCAGCATTAGATTCCACATTAAAACTACAGTTATTATATGAAAGCAGAGATAAAATATACATTTTGTGTAAAGTGTGTGTGTGTTAGTCTTTATTGCCTTAATCATATTATTTACTACTTTTATAATAAGCAAAATCTTAAAACCACTTCAAATCTTGACAGGATTCATTTTTATATTGATATGATTCATTTTACATACAGACAGCAAAATGGACAAGTTGGAAAAAAAAGAGCAGTCGTTGCCTTTAGTCATTTCTCATGTAATTTCAGCATCTTTCACTGATCACTATGAAGGAATGTAAACATGCTAAGTATGGACAGCAAGTGAAAAGGGGATAAACATCCACTGAACATCTGCCCCATGCGGTGTCAGTCAGTATGAAAAACGTGGGAGGTAACACAAGCATACACGCATGTAACCCAGCCCCAGCGATGAGGGAGGAGGTCACAACACAAGATCAAACATGGTTAGACTTGGAGATGAGTAAGAAAGTTGAGAAGTTACTGTCTGTGTTCTGTTTGGACTGTGGTATAAACTTCCTGGAGCTTCTTTTTAGAAAATAAGTGACTAATGTTCTGAAGAAAAAAATCATGAAATGATGCCTTCTCTGTTTCCCACTAACATTTTAGAATTTTTAATTCTCATTCCACAAATAATTATTTCTTCAACCTTTTTAAAGCAACCACTGAAACAAAAAGAAATTCAGCTGTAAAAACTTGAAATATAAAGCAGAAGATAAAGCTCAGAAGCTAAGAGCACTTGCTACTTTTATAGAGGATCTGGGTTCCCAGTACCCATGTGAGTTGGCTGAAAATCATCACTACAAACTTCAATTCTGAGGATGTAACACACGGCTTCCATAGGCACCTGCACTTATGCATGTGTACATGTATACACACATACACACACTTAAAAATAGTTGAAAAGAAAAATCTAAAATCTGTTGTATTTTATCCCCATGAATGACAGTGATCTGGCATTTACCTTACATGTTATTTAAAAGAAATTCTTTTTTTATTAGATACTCTCTGTATTTACATTTGAAATGTCATCCCCTTCCCCCACCCTGCTCCCATCCCCGATCCCCCTCCACTTGTCTTAAAAGAAATTCTTTAGAATTTCCATCATAGGAATTTTCTAGAATTAGGTAATATCTATAACTAGTTTACAAGCCAACTACGCTCTGCTGTTCACTTATTCCAGATGGTTACTGAAGTCCCACATGACATTTCTGAGATCCAAGCTATCTTAGTTTGAGTAGGCTGGTAATAGCAAGAGGTTTGTGCACGTCTCTGAAGTGAACATATGCTGCCCCCTAGCAGACATATACACTATAAAAATGAGATCAACTAAGGGCACCTGGACTAAATTCAGCACGCCTCTGCATATAGCCAGGTAAGCTAGCATTCCTCTCCAAACCTCCCGTGTGTGTCAGCCTGGGCCCAAAGACAGTAGATAAAGCATCAGTGACCATGCTCAGACACGACATTACAAACGTATGGCTACATGTAATGTGAGGTTCTTTCTGAGGGTCCTGGAAGACTACACCACCATCTGCCATTACAGAAAGCCTAGGATCTCTCTACTTTGCATCATGATGACACTGACATCAGCCATCACAGAAGTAAAATGTTCAATTCACCATTCTGGTCTATGTGCAACGTTTGCCAGAATAACACACCAATTAGCATACACTATCAGAATTATTGAACAGTGCCTCACTAAAACACGGTCCCATGTATAACAGCAGCCATGACTACAGATTTTCACACTGATTGTGCACACATGACACTATCTGCTTAATATATTTAAAAGTGCACCTTGGAAGATGTGAAGATGACTATACAGGCTGGATTTATGTAAACTTGACACTCAGCTAGAGTTATAAGGGAGGAAGGACCCTCAACTGGGAAAATACATCCATGAGACAAACAGTGGATGGGGCTTGGAGAGTCTTATGGAAGAACAGGAGGAAGGATTATGGGTCCTGAAGGGGATAGGAACTCCACAGAACGACCAACAGAGTCAACTAACCTGGACCCTTGGGGCTCTCAGAATTTGAACCACCAACCAAAGAACATGCACAGGCTGGACCTAGGCCTCCCCACACATATGTAGCAGATGTGCAGCTTGGTCTTCATGTGGGTCCCCAACAAGTAGAACAGGGGCTACTCCAAAAGATGTTGCCTGTATGTAGAATATGTTCTTCTAGCCTGGCCTCAGTGGGAGTGGAAGCACCTAGCTTTCCAGAGATTTGATGTGCCAGGCATCCCTCTACCCACTCAGAAGAGAGAGGAGGGGGTGACTGGGACGGGGTGGGTGGGGGTAGAGGGCTAGATATAAAGAGAATAAGTAAAAAATAAAATTAAATTTAAAAATATTGAAAAAAAGATCTGGCTGTAAGGTGTTTTCTTAATTAGTGACTGATGGGGGAGGGCCCAGCCCATTGTGGGTGGAGTTACCCCTGGGCTCTATAACAAAGCAGGCTGAGCAAGTGTATAAGTTGCATCCCTTAATGGTCTGTGCATCAGCTCCTGCCTCTAGGTTCCTGTCCTGTCTGAATTCCTGTCCAGACTTCCTTTTGATGAACTATGGTACAGAAGTGTAAGCTTTGGTCAGGAGTTTCATCACAGCAAGAGTAATCCTAACTATGACAATAACTGAGACAGAGTTCTAGGAAATAAAGCGTACCCAATAAAATCAGAGTCTGAGTAATTCTGGTACCATCTATTATAGAAGGCTCATGGGGATGAGGAGAAAATAACTTACTATTCATTTTCTCCATTAAGTTCTATTAAGAATTCAGATAAAGTAGTCAGGCGTGGTGGCACACACCTTTAAACCCAGCACTTAGAGGAGGCTGAGACAGGGTGATCTATTAAAGTTTGAGAGACCAACCTGGTCTACAGAGTGAGTTTCGGCACATCTAGGGCTAAGGCCCTCTGTGGTGGCTGAAATAAAATGACCCCTATAGGTTCATAGGGAGTGGTACTATTAGAAAGGATTAGGACAAGCAGCCTTGTTGGAGGAAGTGTGTCACTGGGGGTGGTCCACTGGCTCTCACTTCCTGTTGCCTGCAGATGCAAATGTAGAACTCTTAGCAATTTGTCTAGCACTTCTCCAGTGCCACTTTTCTTGCTTCCTGCCATGGAAATGGACTGAAACCTCTGAAACTCTAAGTTAAACGTTTTCCTTTGTAAGAGTTGCTATGGACACGGTGTCCTGACACCATGTCTCAAAATAAAATAAAATAAAATAAAAGCCAAAATACTTTGAAGCACTGAGTATCAGTAAAACATTGGCTGAAATTAACAACAGAAGAATTATAAGCATACAATCCACAAATATATAGCAGGAAATTAGAAACTAGGATAATAGCATACAAAAATATTAAAATGGGTTAAGAATTGTGGTAGAGGGCTAAGAGGTTAAGAGCACCAACTGCTCTTCCAGAGGTCCTGAGTTCAATTCCCAGCAACCACATGGTGGCTCACAACCATCTGTAATGGGATCTGGTGCTTTTTCCTGGCCTGCAGGCATATATGCAGGCAGGATGCTCTATACATTATAAATATAAATCTTTTTTTAAAAAGGAAAGAAAAGCAGAATTGTGGGAGACCATGAATAAGGCCACTAACACAGCTATGTTAAGGGAAGGACAGGGAAGAACAATAATCATGGTGTTCTTTTATTGCCGAACAGTTCATCGAAGACAAGCAAAGAGGTGAGTGACTTTATTTCCTTTTCTTTTTGTAAACACAGTAAGAAGTGGAAAGATATTGGTGGGAACACCATATGCTATATCCATGACTCAAATTTATTACTATAAGAAGAATTTAAACATTTTGGGATACAAATACTTCAAGAAGTGAATGGACCATAAAAATAGGCACTGGTCTAGATAACAAAGAAAGTACAAGGAAAGTGGATCACCATGTTTCCAGGCACAGTGGACCAGTGAAAGGCCTACTAGAAATGAGAAGGCAATAGAGTACCCATTAAGCTTCCTTTCTCTTTAAGGATACCTTGTAGAATGAAATGCAGAGGAGAAAGGATGTGGAAAGTAGAGCAGTGTAAAAACACAAAGTAGAACCAAGTCGCATCTTGCTTGGTTCTACTGCACATAGTTTAAGGTCCAACAGTAAAAGGCTAACACAATAGATACGCCACTGGGACACAGATATGAGCAGTCACAGTTGCCAGTGCTACTGGTAGGGAAGGGAGAGAAAGAGAACACCATACAGAAAGCACACACAAGCATAAAGAATTCAGTTTTAACTTCTAGATTTACTAATACATAAGTTATGTGATGTTTACAAACAGAGTTACATGTTGCTTCGATTTCTTTAGCTTTAAAATAGCAGGAGTACTAGTATCTTCTTCGTAGTGTTGGTGATGACTGGGCTACTACTGCAGTCAGTCATCATTATTGATAGTTACATTCTACACTGAATTAATGAACACTAAGCCACCGATCCTAGGAAAAATACAGAGTGAAACTCCTGTAAGCCTGTCACATTTGTTAACAAAATACTTTATAACTTTTTGTGTTCCTGTTTAAAAATGATTCAGTATATAAAGTTAACTTTATAATTAAACTCAGGAGCGGCATCCCTATAACTAACAGATGACTGTAGTTTATCTAACATGTATTTACTGACTGAGCTATCTCTCCAGGCTTCAAAAATATCTTCTAGATTCTAAGACAATATAATCCTACCTTTTTTTATAAAAACGGTATAATATTCTAAGGCTGAGAGTTAGGTATTATCTCTCTTTAAAAAAAAAAATCTGTGGCAAAATTACCCTCAATTAGGTCTCACATTTAATTTACATTCTTAGATGTTACCCATCCTATGCCAAGGCCACAGTAATATCTGGGCTCTAGGTGCTCAGGGCAGACAGAGGCAAAGGCATTCGAGGCAACAGAAGAAAAGTACAGATGAGCAAACAAAAGAAAAGCTTGTCTTATTGCCTTGCCCCTCCCAAGACAAAGAAGTAATGGAAAAAGTAGATAACAAGCAAGAAGCAAAAGCAGAGAATCCAGAGGAAAAAACATGCAAACAAAATGCTACTACAATGGAAATGCAGAATGCCCTTTAGGGGCTCATTAGGACAAGGCTAAGGAAAGAATCTCTAATCCTGAAAAGCATGGTAAGATATTTCCAAAACTGAAAGAAAAAGAAAAGAACAAAACAAACAGAGCAAGTCAATAAAATTGAGAACAAGAAAAAAAAAAAAAAAAAAAAAAGACTACAACAATTAAAAAAAAACCCCAAAAACTGGCTATTTGAAAGAATAAAATAATTTAGTAGGTCATCAACAAGGCTAAGAATAAAAGAGATGAAACACAAATTATGTTAAAAAAAAAAAAAAAAGGACACTGGTATAGTTCCAGAGACACTAAAATAGGAAAGTATTAGGAACAACTATATGCTAACAAATTTAGTAAGGTACAAGAAACAGAGCTATCTCTCGAGAAAACCATCTGAAAAAATCCATCTATTCAGAAACAAACAATCTGAACAGGTTTATACATAAAGAAACTGAACCAACCTATTGCTTTGTAACTACCTTAAAAAGAACAACAAAAAACGAGGTGGCACATAACTTAAATCTCAGCAGGAGGGTGGCAGAGGCTGGCTGAGCTCTCAGAGTTTGACTCCAGCTTGGTCTATGTAGTAAGTTCTAGTCCAGCCAGGGCTACAGAGTAAGAATGAACACATACTCACACACACACACACACACACACACACACACACACACACCCCAAAAACAAAACAAAATACCAGGGCCCAAATAGTCACAATGTTGATATATATATATATATATATATATATATATATATATATATATATACATACATACACACACATGTACACATATACACATATTATATGTACATATGCTTCTTAGCTTATTGCATGAGGCAGAGACAGGAGGATCTTTGTGAGTTTGAAACCAATGTGATCTACAGAATGAATTTCAGGACAGGCAGGGCTCTGTTATTCAGAGAAACCCTGTCTCAAAAAACAATTTTAAAAAGTAACTATAAATTGAATGTTCATTTAGAAAAAAATGGAAGGAAACTTGTGATAAAACTTTGTAATTTCATAAACCCAAAGTAAGCATGATTTAATGGGTTCCTTTATTCATCTGTTTGTTTGAGACAGGATCCCTGGTTGGCCTGGAACTTGCTATATAGACCAGGTTGGCTTCAAACTTAAGAGGTTCACCTGCCTATACCTCCCAGATGCTAGGACTAAAGTGTGTGTCACAGTGCCCAGCCAGTTAGCATAAGACTTAGTGAGGAGAAGCATCGATCAGAATGTTTGTTTCTTGCCACTGTTTGTCAACATATTGAGGTTCTATCTTATATCACAATAAAGTACTAATGTAGGAAAGAAAAAGTACATATTGAGAAAGAAGAAATAAAACTGATTTTGTTCACAGATGACATGATTGTCTAAGGGGGAAAAAATCCCAGTTTCTGAATTTAGTAAGAGATCACAACAAAGTTACAGGATACAAGATGAACAGGTGACTGCTTTATTATGCAATGAGCAAGTAAAAGGAGATATTAAAGTATGCTGATGTTGACACTAACAACTCCTAAAGTGAAAGAGCGACACAAACTTAACCACACACACAGAAAACTATGTGAAGGAAATGTCAACAGTCTGCTAATGATATCAAAGAACAGAGGAAGATTTTATACTGTCTACCTGCCAACTCTTCCTTACTCCCTGTATATTCAACACACTCTGAGTCAAAATCCCAGCAAGTTAACGTGTAGATATGAACAAACAGATCTAAATTTATTAGGGAGAGGAAATGATCCAGAATGTTCTATTCAATTCTGGAAGAACAAAGCTGGGGTACTGAAGCAACCTAAGCTTAACATTTTACTCTGCAGCGTCTGTAATAAATACAATGGTGGTACGGGTTACAGAACAGACAAATAACTTAGGGACACTGCACAGAGCTCAGAAGTAAAGTCATGCAGAGTAAGCAACACACGTCAACTGACCTTTGGCCAAAGAACACTGATAACTTAAGGTAGCTATGATTTGTCTCTTTAAGAAATATTATGGAACTGGCTATCTACATGCAAAAGAAAAATAAACCTAAATACATATCTTATATCTTACACAACAGTTTCATTCAAAATATATCAGAGACCTAAATATAAAACACTAAACTATAAAAGGCCTTGAAAGCAACAGAGAAAGAATATGTAGCTGAACTTGGGCATGATTGTAACTTAGTAAAAGACAAATTACATTACCTATTTATTTGTGTGTGTGTGTGTGTGTGTGTGTGTGTGTGTGTGCGTGTTTTCGTGTGTACACACATAAAAAGCACGTGGGGAGGTCAGAGGGTATCTCTCAAGATCTATCTCTTTCCACCATATAAGTCCTGGGGGGTCACACGCAGGTTCAAAGGCTCAGTGACAGGTGCCTTTACATGCCGCATCATCTTGCAAATAAACATGTTTTAATAACACCAAAGACATGCTTCATTAAAATGCCAACTGTCTACTCTTCGAAGAGCATGAGAACAGGACTCAGTCTGGGAGACGTGTGTGCACGGCATCTGAAGTGCAGATGTAGGTCAGTGATAAAGTGCCCAGTGAGCCTCACTGAGGCCTTGGGTTTAACTTCCAGTTTGAAGCGGTTGGAGGCACAACTTAAATAACCATTATCTCAAATTACAAGAAATAAAAACCTCAACAACTACAAAAGTAACAACTCAATTTAAACACCAGAGGCGGGCAGATCTGAGTTTGAAGCCAGCCTGGTCTACAGATCAAGTTCCAGGACAGACAGTGCTACATAGGAAATCCTGTCTCAAAAAAGCGTAAAACTAAAAGCATAAAAACGGCAAAAGACATAAAAGGAGAAGTTGCCAAGATGGATGTTCGGATGGCAAATAGTGTGGGAGATGATTCTCAGCACCACGCGAGGTCACTGTGATTAGAATGAGGTAAAGCCGCCCCAATTCAAAGCCCTGACACTAACTCCTGGAGACAGTGAGGGACACAACTCTCACTCACTCTGGTGGGAAGGCAAAAGGGGACAGCAAGCTTAGAGGTGCTCCATGGTTTCTTAGAATCTACCAAGAGTGATTTCAAACGTGAACTATAGACTTTAGATGGTAAGGAACAACGTAGATTTTAACTGTGACAAATGTTATTACTCTGGAAAGGGTACCGAAACAGAGGTCGTACATATGTAGAAAAGTAGACTTTGGACTTTTACCCAGAATGACTACAAAGCTAAAATTGTCTGAAAAGTCAAATCTATTCATTTAAAATGTGAAAAAACAGTTCATTTACTAAAAGATCAGTAATGTAAAATAAAAACTTCATACAAAATTCGCTTTAGCAAGGACAGGTGAATAAGTCAGCGGTGCCTGCCATGGTGAAGCCCTGGGTTCAATTCATGGCACTGCAGAGATGATATACATATTATATACGTATATAATCTGAGTTTACAGTGTTCATTTTTCAATAGTTCCATACCCTGAGCTTCTCCAAACAATTTATAATGTAATCACAATGTTATTTTACATTTATTTTTATGACCTTTTCTCCCAGTTTTATGGAGGAAACACAGTCTTGTGTATTATAGGTAAACCCTCTACCATTGTGTTATTTCTACTCCAAAACACTTAGTTTTGTAAAGTATATTCAATATATTTATATTTTTATAACAAACAAATCAAAGATTTTCATAATACTTTAAAATTGTAGGAAAAAACTCACTAGAATTTCAGTGTTCCCTCTCATCTGTAACTACCTAAAGAATGTCTGGGCAAACACATATGCATACCTAAAGGAAAATCTACACACGTACTGCTATTATGAATTATCACCACGCTAATTCAGTAAAAAAAAAATCTGGTTAGAGGATCACTAAGAGATATAAATCAGAGATGAATTAGAAGAAACAGCATTTTAAGAGAACCAAGAGAAAAGTGGGAATGAGGAAAAGACAAAAGATACATGTGCTTCAGAGTTTTATGAAAATTGTGATTCTATTTAAATTCATGCTACGATTTATTCAAATCAAGTAGATGAAATTAATACAACTATATGTTGGCAGAAAGTTATCATGTGATCCTTGAAACAGTATGTTCTGTCTAAACATTAAAAAATGCTACAATAATCAGGCTGAATTGAAGGGTGACACATGTGTCATAGTGTAATTAAGGGTCAAATTTGCATGTGAAGATTCATTATATCCAGGCAGCAAAAATGTTCAGTGTAAACACTGGGAAAAACCATCTACAATGTAGATATGACAAACAACAAAAACACACAGGATGAAAGCACAGATCATCACAGTCCAACCTGTTTGCACTGGCTTGTTTAGACACGGCCTTCAATCTTTTCAAAGTTTTCCTAACAGCATCAGCATCAGGGGAATGGTGGTGACCTGAAGCCCCACTGGGAGATCCTGGACGAACTCCAGGTGGAACTCCTCTGTAGACAAATAGCCATAGTGACTTTCATGACGTTCTCTGAAGCAAAGCACAGGCAACCTCAGCAGAGCTCAGCCGTACCTTTCTGGGAGCCACCGGCCATACACTTTCCCCTTCCATCTTGCTTCATTATCTTCTGCTCTCAGCTGCTGCATTTGGTCAAAAATGGCATGGTAATGTTCATACTGGCCTCGAGGAGAACGCGGTGATGGAGAGACGGCCCCCCCACTGCCGTAAAAGGAAGCCTGAGGAAGAAACCAAGAGCTCTTACATGCCATGTTCATCCTATAGGGCCAGAGAGGCCTGAGCCACCCTTAAAAGAAAAAGTCAGTTTCAATGCTTAACTTAAAATAGCAATTACCTAGTTTTAATATGTTAATAAATGCATGGCCAAAAAGAAAAGGATCTCCTAGTTAAGCAATCAAACAGTAGTATTCTTGGCTGCTAACAGCAAAAAATAACTTAATGTGACAAACTAAAATATTACGATGTCACTAAATTCACATAAATGTGGAGGAACCTAATCTTAATTACAAAGCTTTTGAAACGTATTAATATCATACATTTTATGATTTAGTTCTGTGAAGTTTAATTATGTATGGTTTTGAAGTCAAGCAGAATTTGAGTATATTTTATATCATATAAGAAAAAAAACATGCCTACTACTAGTATTTTTCAAACAAATTTGAAGAAACATAAAAGTAAAACCAAGTTCTAGTCATACAGTGAATGAAGCAGGTGTACTCTGCAGTAGTAAGTAGATTCACAAACCATTAAAAAGATGGCCATAGATAGGCAAAAATCTATTTTACTTTTAAAGTCTTGGAGAAAGATACTACTTAACGTAGTCTTGATAACAATCTTAAAAAAAAAAAAAAAAGACAAGAAAAGAATCAAGGGGAGGAAAATAAGCTATGTGTGTTTGTGTGTGTGCTGCAATAGGGAGGAAGGAAGTGTGGTCACAATGTGTGTTTGTGTGTGTGCTGCAGTAGGGAGGAAGGAAGTGTGGTCACAGTGTGTGTGTGTGTGCTGCAGTGGGGAGGAAGGAAGTGTGGTCACAATGTGTGTGTGTGTGATGTGTGTGTGTGTGTGTGTGTGTGTGTGTGTGCTGCAGTAGGGAGGAAGGAAGTGTGGTCACAATGTGTGTGTGCTGCAGTAGGGAGGAAGTGTGGTCACAATGTGTGTGTGTGTGTGTGTGTGTGTGTGTGTGTGTGTGTGTGTGTGTGCTGCAGTAGGGAGGAAGAAAGTGTGGTCACAATGGGTGTGTGTGTGCTGCAGTGGGGAGGAAGGAAGTGTGGTCACAATGGGTGTGTGTGTGCTGCAGTGGGGAGGAAGGAAGTGTGGTCACAAACAGTTAGAAGGTAGATAAGCTGAGCATTAGAAATGGAGAAGAAAAGGCGTCACAGCTGAGCGGTATCGAGCCTACAGACAGCAAACATTCTAAACTTCCCAGTGCAGGGAAGCATCTTAAGATCATCAATGCTGCGTACACAGCAGGAATGAGAGAAGAGCAGAAAAACTAGGGGGCTGCTTTATGACAGCAAGGTAAGAAGATGTGTCAAGGAAAAGGCAAATGCTCAACACACTTGTGTGTTTTCTGCAGAAATGACCAAATAATAAAGGTAACAATCTAAGGACTCAAGACAGAACTCACAGTAAAGGGAGCTGTTAGAAATGGTCAGGAGGTAAGCGTAAATGAAGAGTGTAGTGGCACATACATTTGTGGAAGAAGTTCTAGAGCTAGGTGGGGCTGCTGCTTGCCTGCAATCCCAGCACTCAGGAGGAAGCAGGTGGACCTTTGAGTTTGAGACCATCCTGGTCTACAAAGTGAGTTCGGGGACAGCCAGGGTTACACAGAGAATCCCTATGTCAAAACTCTCCGTCCAAATAAAACAAAACTAAACTAAACAAAACAAGCAATATTAGAATCAAATAAAAAAAATTCTGCACAGTCCAATGAGAGGAAATTTGTCTTAACATCTTGATACTATATATAAAATTTCATGAGAAAATCTACTTTAAAAATCAGCTCAAGCTGGGCATTATATCATATGCCTTTAGTTCCAGTACTTAAGAGGCAAAGGATCTCTTTGAGTGTGAGGCCAGACTGGTCTACAGAGTAGGTTCAAGGACAGCGAAGTCTGTTATACAGAGAAACCCTATCTCCAAAAACAAAGGAAAGAAACAAACAAATGAAAACAAAAAGATACTGAAATGGCAAGACAAAGACTGGTAAAAATAAGAAAGATAATCAAGTAGAAAGCTCCATCACAGTGGTCTTCTCAAACATCCTCAAAACATGCACTGAAAGGGATGGTTCAGGGGTAAGAGGGTGGTCCACAACATACACATTCCGTGGCTCAGAACCCCTCTAACCTCTAACTGCAGCCCCAGGAGATCCGACACCCTCTTTTGGTCTCCACCCATGGACTCACCTTCACATGCACATAGACAGATATAAAAATAAAAAATTTAAGATATTCATTTTAGAGTTAGAATTCTGTTAAAAGGTAGTCACATCTACACAACTGATTACTTGGTTCAATGGTAAGATCATGACTTTAAATAACTAATGTTTCTTTCTAGTAAAGTGAGGATAAGTAAACATCTTTAAAGATGTCTATATAAAATGTCAAAAATACTGTCAGAATGCTGAAGCAACACAATCTTCTAAAAGTCACCTTTACAAAGCCCAGCTTGTACACACTTAAATCTCCCCGATTATAAGCAAAGGCTGATGAACATTCTTAACATTTCAGTCCGTTTATACATGTGTGCTTCTGGATGCTAAGGGGCGTGTGTGGAGATCAGAAGACAACATACAGGAGTCAGTTCTCCCCTCAGGATGTGGGTCCTAGGGATTCAGCCCAGGTCACCGGGATTGGTGGTAAGCACCTTTACACACTGAGCAACTTCTCTGGCCCGAGGCTGATGGTATTGAGGAACATGCTTATTCATGTAACCACTGTCAATATCACAATTGCTTCAGGATGGAGCCCTCACGTCCCTTTAGCCAATGAAAAAGCACTGATCTGCTTTCTGTTGCTATGGAGTGGATTTGCTTTTCTAAAATTGCATGTGAATACAAGCATACAATATGTAGTCTGTCTGGCTTCCTTAACTTAGCATGTTTATGGGCTGATCTATGCTATTTTATATATAAACAAGCTTTCACTAATGAAGAACACTACAATGTATCTTTTTCCAAGAGATACACTTCTTATATATCATAATCACTAGATAAACAAAACTATACACAAATTACATTATTTACAAAAAAAGAAGAGGAAGAGGAAGAAGAAACTGTAAGTAACACATTGAAAACAGATCAACCAGCTAGGCATGGTGCCACATAGAAAGAAATCTCTGGATTTTGCAATTGCCCAATAAAGTCAGATATTTATACTTTTGAGCAACAATGTCTATACATAATAAAATTGACTTTGAATTATCTTAACTTTCAGTTTCCATCCATCTCTCCTTTGGGAACTTCTTTGACTCACATTACACCTGTAACTCCAGGTCCTTGGCAACTATTCAGAAATCAAAGAGTCTGACAAAGTAAATATTTTCAACTTAGGAACAGGTACAGACATTAATAGAATTTACTTCTAATCATGGAAGCATCATAGAATTCTATAAAATGAAGCAAACATTATTAAAGACATAGTATCTAACTATCCAAAAGAATGTCTCTTGCACGTATCCTGGTCTCAGTTCATCTCCCATATGGTGACTCATAACCAACTGTAGCACCAGTTCCAGAAGATGTCACACCCTCTTCAGACCTCTGTGGCCAATAGCACTGCATGTGGTGCACATACATAGATGCAGGCAAAATACACATATAAAATAAAATAAGACTAAAATGTTTTTAAAGGAGTAAGAAAGCAACCAGCAAATTCTCAATACTGTTGGTAAATGTGGCACAAATGCTGGGTAAGAGTCCTGGCCTACAGTTCAATTCAGAACAAGCTAATTTTTAACCATGAACCAAGTTCAGCTGGGTAGCGCACACCTTTAACCCCAGCACTTGGGAGGCAGAGGTTGTCAGATTTCTTTGTGTTCAAGGACAGCAAGGTCCGCAGAACAAGTTCCAAGATAGTCAGAGCTACAGAGAAAAAGCCTGCTTTGTAAAACCAACCAACAAACAAAAACAAAACCATGCACCAAATCTTAAGTTCTTGCTTACTGACGAGGAATACGTACTACTCATATGAAACTGAAGTACTTACAATGCTATATAACATCTACTTAAGTACTGACTTGTGAAAAAAGATACTGAATTACTGATCTATGATGTGAAAAACATCTTGAAAGACAGAAAACAAGAAATCGAGAACAGGATATAAGCATATCTATACATACAGGTGAAACAGACAAAACATACTTTTGTCCATGTCATGACTTTGAGAGAAGAAACAAGAATGGTCAGCAATTCATTTTGATAACCATCTCTTGTCTATTTCAACACCGAGAGGCTAGTGGGAGCAACAGACAGGTAAACTGACAGTTTAACTGCAAGCTGAGCACCAGCTGGCTGTCAAAAGAAAAACAATACAAGGAAATATGCATCCATTGCCTAAGGTTGTGCAAAAACATCACAAACTAAACAGCTTAACACAGTATCTATTTATTACTTAATTCCCCTGGTTTAGGTAGGTATTTGATTTAGGTAAGTAGGTATATGATTTAGGTAGGTATGTGATTTAGGTAGGTATGTTATGTGATTTAGGTAGGTAGGTATGCGACTTAGATAGGTAGGGAGGGCCACATTCATATTTGAGGCTCAGCATCTCAGAGCTCTCTGGCTCTAGGGAGTGTCGTTTCATAATTAAGGCCACTTTCCCCTTAGTTACTGGCTAGACATCACTGTTATAATCCAGAAGTCATCTGTCCTTTCTTGCCACACCCATGCTGGCTACCTTCCAGGTCAGCAGATGTCCCTGTTTCTTTTCCCTTTCCAGTTTACTATAAAGGAGTCTGCTCTGTAGATGTAATCATTAGTGTCCATTTGTCACATAATGTAATCTGTTAAAAGGAGCTACTGTTGCAAGTCCTACTTACAACTCAAGGGGAGGGTGCACAGGGACATACTAGGGAGGAATCCAGTTTGTGAGTACCAACACGGGCTGGTGCTTCTGAAAGCAAAGGGAAGAAGGACGAAACAAAGATGGCTGCAGACATTTCTGAGAGAGTGGACAAGCGCTGGGCTTTGAAAATAAGAACGTTAACTTGCCCCAGGCTTCAGAGTCACATTTGCCCGCAGGGAGTGTGTGAAGGGAAGAATGAAAGAAGGAAAGGTGAAAGGCTGAGGTGAATGGTTACTCAGGAAGATGAGTGGAGGCAGAGTGCCAGTGCAGGAGGGCAGCTGGCAATGCGGAAAGCTGAGGCACACAGGAGAGGCAGCAGGCTGCACACACCGAGGAAGTCAGCTCTGCTGCTCAGCACAAGGAGGGCGGAGGAGCATGGCAGCGGACAGTACAGTTATCCTGGACAGTTCGGCAGTGGCCAATTAAGGAAATCTTCTGACAACTTAATTTTCAAGGTTATGTGAAAATTTCTAATAAGAGTACTTGATTTTGCATTTGATTTGTGAGATTCCCCTGGGGGAAAATCTGTATTATAGCTACCATATGAAAATTTTAACTGATTTTATAAATGTCACACATGAATTAATTTTTATTATTATATTACATCTTAAATATGCATAGACAAGGAATAAAGCATAGTAAATGCTACAGAATTCTAGATAAACATCAGTATAACAAAGCAGCTAGTCACACACAGTTTACAGAACCAGATGAAACTTGAGACAAACAACAGTTCAGCTCTATGGGGTCAAATGCCTACCTTTACTTCACCGCTTCCACCAGCCCTTAAAACATTTCTCCATCCTTGTTCCCTGGCCCTATTTATCCTCTCCAACTTTTGGGGAAAGAAAAATAAACAAAATACCATTTCAACTACTTAATATAAAACACAGAATACATTTAGCAGTAACATGAAATCAGTGCACTTCCTTACGTAAGGCACGTGTGGGGGAGGGCAGCTGGGCTGAGGAGTCTCTTACCCGCTGCTTCTCTTGCCTCTTCACCTGCTCAGCCTTCATGAACCTAATCTGTAACAGTGTCAGACACGCTCTCAGAACCCGGTTCGTAGGCTCTACAGCCAGGCTCCGGGAGAAACAAGGCAAACAACTACCTGATCCTTCTGCTTCTTTTCTTTCTCAATGAATTCCAACCTTCTTTTTTTTGGTGCTTCCTTAAACAAAAGGAAAACATTTTTATCATTATTTGTATCTATATATATATATATGTGTCTATATCTATAATTTTTAAAGACAGGGTTTCTCTGTGTAGCTTTGACTGTCCTGGAACTTACTTTATAGAGCAGGATGGCCTCACACTCTGCGATCCCCCTGCCTCTGCCCCAGAGTGCTGAAATTAAAGGTGTGCACCACCACTGCCCAGCTCTATCAATAATCTCTACTTTTTATATTTTCATCAAGAAAACATATCAACGAGAGGAATACCCAAAGAAATAAGAAGAGAAATGAAGAAAGCAAAGATATTCTAAGATTTTGTTTGAGAAAACAAGGTGGGGGTGAGGGGGTCTGTGACAGTGGTTCTCAATCTGTAGGTCCCAACCCACCCCCAGGAAGATGAAATGCTGCCTTCACAGGGGTCATGTATCAGACAGTGCATTAGCTCCTAGCAGTAGCAGAGTTGCAGTAAGGAGGCAGCAATGAGAACAACGTCATGGCTGGGCGTCACTACAGCATGAGGAACTGTATAAAGGTCACTACAGTAAGGTTGAGAAGCACTGCTCCACAACATTAGTGGGTTTTGCTGTTGTCTTAAGAACTATTTTTGAAAAGCTTTAAAATGAGCAGATATGTGTCTTTATACCTCAGACATTTTCTTCCTTTCCTCTCCAGAATTTTTCTTCACTGGAATTTGATGAGCCTGAACAAAAATAAATAATAAAACTATGAATTAGATAAAGAATTTAAGATACTCATTAATTTAATACTAATTAAAAATTACAAATTTGTAGAAGTTTAAAGTAAAAGTTAAACCCAATAGGGTCATAACTATTTCAAAATTTATTGTACTGCTTTTTGATACAACTGCCTTTTAAGAAACAAACTACCCTCAAAAAAAATCATAAAAATGGCTTTCTTATATCAACTCGTTTTTTCAAAACATATTTTTAAGTATTATTAAATCATCATCATTAAAAAATAAATTAAGTAATTGTATTAAATAACATGTATTCAGTGTATTTCTGTCATCCCAAATTCTCACCTCCAACACTTTTTGTATCACCTCCCCAAACATGATTTTGGTCCATACACATTCCTTCCCATCTCTCCTCATCAGTTCCTCCTGGGTCCCCTCAACACGCATACCTACTTCAATTATCTGTCCTTCTGTTTTTATAACCGAGTCTAATTACCCATATATGCCCATAGGTGAAGGGCTATCCAATGAAGTACCAGAAAAATGTTAGGGGTACACACACAAAAAGAAGTGACCCCCTCCTCCAGCAGCCATCAACTTGCTAGTATTTCCTTAGCTAGGGGTGGGGACTTGAGAGCTCCTTTCTCAATGGATGCTAATCTTAAGCATTCTAATACTATAAGATGAGACATCCCTTGAAAAGCCCAGTAATATTTTTTCTTAAAAATTAATTATGCAATGTATATTCACTACATAAAATTCAAACAAGAATAAAAATAAATAGCTGCTTTATTTTGAGGTAACCAGTGTTAATGTTTTTATGAATATCCTTCCAAATAGTATATCTATATACATATATATTAGCTTTTATGATGTTTATAAAAGTGTATTATTTAATACATTAGTGTTTTTAATAACACAGTGTCTTGACAATTGAACATTATGCTAAATAATTAACAAGGTCTATAATTAATTTATTTAACCATTATTCTGGGGATAGAGTTTGGGTTGACCTGAAGTTTTCCTATTCTACATGCTGTAAGGAACTTTCTTATATATATATACATCTTTGTGTTATACACAAGTTTCCAAGAAGGGGAACTTCTTTAAAATGAAATATAATTAAGGAGTGACATTATAATTTAAATTCCGAGAGCCTCCCCCAAAGGCTACACCAATTTCTCCACCAAAGAATGTAGAGAGCCCTTTACTCATGTGGGCACTGTCTACCTCTCCTAACAACTGCTAACAGAAAAGGCTAAGGGTCTGTCCTTCCACATACTTACTGTTCCCTGATAAACTCTTGATATGTCATGTTTATCACAACTGCTGTTTCTCTCTTATTTTTGACTTTTAGTTGTTCTTTTACTGCAGTAAAGTTTGTAATTATAAATTTAGTTATACTATCAGTGTTTTCCTTTATGGTATATGTTAATAGTATATGGATAAAAAGACATTTTATTTTAGCATTCTACTTATTAAATGATTCTTTATTTTGAAATGTTCCACATCTTAATTCTATGTAGCTATTAGCACCAGCTTTAAAATGTGTGCAGCACAAAAATCAAATGACTGAACAGTATTGGTGTTTGTGACTGAGCAGTGCATGTGTCCAATCTTAACTGTCAGGAAAATGACAAGTTCAAGGATGCCCCGAGAGACTGAAAGCAAACAGGGAAGATTAATGCACTAAGCTTTGTGGTATAATCGACTAGCTTTTAAACAGATTGCATAATGGCTTTTCCTCTTGTTTTAAACTTTACCTATTGTTATTGTGCATATATCATGTATGTGGGCTTATGTGTACCATGGAGTACCTGTGAAGGTCAGTGGACAACACTGTAGTGGGCTCTCTCCGCCCCTTTATGAGGGCCACAGTGATCAACCTCAGGCTGTCAGACTTTTGCTGTGGGTCTGCTACTCCAAGAAGAGGGTGTTTAAGATGGCTACATATTATCAATGTTATTTATCTTCTCTAGCCCTTAGATAGAGCATTTGTGGGATAAAAATGCCACGCTGGCCTTCTGAGATCATCCGATTATTTTCAGAATGCTATTTCTACACTGAAGAGATAATTAAACACTGTAGTAAGGAAATTGTTTTGTTTTCTGTCTTTAAAGAAAAACAAAATTAAAGTGCGCCAATGCTAAAATATGCTCGCGGAGCGCCCTCTGGTGGCTTAGTGCCAGTAACCTAAAAAAATGCCCGCACCTCCAGTGAAACTATGTAAACCTCCAATAAACTACTGCTACTTTGAATGTAAAAGATGTTTCATATTTGTTCAGGGAAATGGCCTTTTAAAGAAAATAATGTAAAAAGAAACCATTCAAGAGAAGTAAAATACAGGTATTTACTTAAAATCTCCCAGTCAGGCAGTGTGTTGCTAGTGACGCCATGTCAGCTCTTCAGGGTTCCAGGAGTTGAGGAGGCCATGACAGCCTGCTTCAGGAAACTAACACACTGCAAAGTCTCCTGCTTCTTATCTATCCCCTTCTTATGACGCTTGACAGTTTCCTATCTGATTATATGATTTTACTTTTTCTGTAATTCTTTAAAGTTTTCATACTTTTACTTCTATTCTTTTATATTTTAGTAAAATATAATTAATTAATATTTTTTTAAAACCTACTTAAAAAAAAACGAAACATTTTTGTAAAGAAATTTTGGTATGGAACATAACTTTCTTAAAAGTGTATTTGTAGCAATGAAGTCAACTTAATTGATTTCACAGCAATATAATATAATATAATATAATATAATATAATATAATATATGATGATAACAAATAAAATACACAGAATTCAGTTAAAGAAATGCACTGTTTGAATACTGAAAATATGTTTCTCCCTTCTTTTATTCTTCCAAGTTGTGAAAAGCACACTAAGTCAATGTCAAACTTATCAAAATACTTCATGGAAAAATAACATTTTGATTATACTAAAATAACTTCAAATACCAATGTGCCACACATCCTAATCCTTCCCTGCCCACTGTGAGCCAAGAATTCAAATATATGTGCCTATGGCATTCATTCTCATTCAAATTATCACAGGCATGAAAGCAAAGAAAAAACAAACAAAAACTAACCCACACTTTTGCAAGCAGCACTAAGCGTGGGGCACCAATGAGTATATAAAAAAGAAAAGATGATGTCTTCCGAGTTTTCAACACCAATGTTAGCAAACAGATGAAGAGAGTGGGGGGGGGGGGGGATGACCCATGGAGGTGTGGCGAGGCCTGGTGGCAAAGGGGATGCCTCTGGGGAACCCATGTTGGGAATCCCTTCCCCCTGAGGGACCAGCACGGGATAATACAGAATAAAGTTTATTCAGTGCATCAGGGGAGTTAAGAGGGTAGTAGAGGCAGAGAAAGAGAGAAGAGAGGAATAGAGAAGTAGAGGAGTAGAGACTGGCCATGAGCACGTAGAGAGAAAGGGAGGAAGGAAAGGGGAAGAGGAAGGGCAAGGGAGGAGAGGAAGAAGAGCAAGAGAGAGAGGAGGGTTAGAGAGAGGGGGGGGAGGGAGTAAGCAGCCCCTTTTATAGTGTCAGGTAACTGGGGTGGAACATACCTGGCTGTTGCCAAGTAACTGTGGGGTGGGGTTTACAGAATCCCAACAAAGATGGTTTGGATCAGGGCTGCCCTCCACAAGCACTGACAAAGTAGGAAATGAGGCTCCGAGAGGTCAGAAGGCTGTCAGAGGGCTATGGAGAGCATTCCATTACCCAAGAGGCCAGTTGGTATGAGGACTGAGATGAAGAACTGAGCTGCACTGTACCACAGTCAGTCTTCTCAGCCCTCAACACATGGAAGCAGAGAACCCAGTTAGGGCACTGTTACCTATGTGAGAATCAAAGCAGCTAGAACTAAAGCAGAAGAAATGTCAAACAACTCTGAAGGCAGAGCTGAGAGCATGTGGTGACAACCAGGAGTTCTGGAACAAATGAAGGATAGAGTCAATGTGTACAGGCATAAGACTATTACCACAATGCTCAACAGTAAGATAAGAAAAAAGGTAAAAAACGAGAATGAGCAAAAATAAAAATGTACGCACTATATCATCTTCTGGGGATCCTGAAGCCATCTAAAATTATGACAATATTAGGAAATCCATGAGGGAGTCAGATGTTAAGCTTTTAAAGAGAACATGGGTGTGCAGATGACCCTACTACAGTACAGAGGCAGGTAATAGAGCCTAGAAGGAAATCATGATTGCTGGAGCATCAGTAAGTCTGCTTTTGCATCAAACGGTCTGCTGTCAATAAGGAAAGCATTGCCACACTACCTAGATCCATTTTAAGGAGAAAGATACCACATAGGAAGGTTGGAGAGTTCAGGAACAAGTCAAGTTCCACAGGAAAATGAGCAAGGATTACTAGAAGTTTGACATACAAGAAACTTTGTGGTTAAAGATCTGGCTGGCAGTAGTGCACATGTGCCTTTAACTCCAGCACTCTAGGCCAAGGCAGGTGGATCGATTTCTGTGAATTCAAGGCCAGAATAGTCTAAGAGTGAGTTCCAGAACAGTCAGGGTTACGGGGAGAAATTCTTTTTTAAAACAAAATAAAGATCTACCAGTAATATTGAGGTGTGAAAATTAGGGTATGATCAGAGTCTTAGAGGATTTAATGAACGAGATAGGAAAGTTTTCAGCCCTAGCTTTCTATTGATGACTAGAGAGAAAATGATGTGATGGCACTGGCCCACAGCTGAATAATGATAATGATAAAGCCGGCATGCCAGTTACATTGCCCCTGTATACAGCCCTGCTTCACCACCGCAGCTGGGCATGCTAACTTTCCTTTGCTTAGCACATTAGCAGACAATGGAGGAGACTAGAGAAGGAACAAGTGTCCCGTCTGCTCTGTTAGTGCAGCATGTGGGAGAACTGTGTCAGTCACTCCTGCAGGTGCCTTGTATATGTTGTGCTATATCCGGCCAGTTTTCCCCTGAATTCCAGCAGTACCATAAAGACAGCTTCTTCCGGATTTCTGCTGGTATCCAATCAGCCTTGCAGAAAGCTCAGCAGTGCTAGGCATATTCCACCTGCCTTCTCGTAGCCTCTCGGAGTGTCGGCTATCTAGGCTTCTCAGTATACTTTGCTAACATCTACACAGCTTCCCAGGGGGCCTCAGTTCTATAGCAGAGAGTTTACCAGACTGTGGCCCTGCAGCGGATGTCACCACAGATACTTACAGCCATACCCCATCCAAATAAGGTCTGAATTAACTGCAAGAATGGGGTTAGAGAATCTTTAATTTCTGTGTTCTCTCTTCGAGTATTCTCTTAGTACTGGGAGGAGCAGCTGATTCCTGTATCTGTCATTACCACAATAAATTTCTGACATTTAATGGCTAACTCCTAAAACTAGCTAATAATGACTTACATTAAAATTTCCATATTCAAATTATTATGTAGCTTCTTTCTCCTTACTTCATGCTAATTTATATACATAACTTGAAGGATTGATTTTTAGCAATAATTTTAAACTATTTTGGGATAATTTATCTAATTAAAAAAAGGCCAATGTCCTGCAACTATTACTGTAATCCATGCTTTAGCTCATACTTTTTAAACCTAAGAGACTGTCACACGTATGATCGTGTTCTCATATAGCTCTAAGATTTTGATTTATTTGACTGTGAATTCTGAAATACACAAATGTCCTAGTGTTTTACAACAATACCACAGGTACTTACTTCTATGCACACAATCAAATGTTCAAAAGGACTCCATTTATAATGTTACGTTTCTATTATACCTCTTGTTTACTTCAATGTATCTACTTAATGGCCGTCCAATGCTTCTGTGAGGCTCCTCAGTAGACAGGACCAAGCAGTTTGTAAAAGGATCTTACCTGTTTATGTTTTGGGGGTGGTTTCTTTTCAAGTGACTTTTTATCTCCGTACTTCTTAGATGTTAAAGGCACTCCATATTTAGCAGCAGGCTTTGTGATTTTCTGAGCAGGGACAAAAGAACTGACGCTTTGTCCTGATGCTGGTCTTTTACCTGCATGAGAAGACAAGTAATTCTTTTCTAGTAATTCTTTACTTCGAATCTTTAGTGCCAAAAGTCTGCAAGAATGGTACTTTTTCCTTTTCACAATCATTAGCAACCTTTCAAGCCTTTAAATATTTTTTGTCTGTTAGTAAATATCAATGCTTCAAGCATTTTACATTGAAAGCACCCGAGTTTTCAAAACTAAGCACTTTTTCTTTCATTGTTCAAGATTTATTTGGTGTTTTCATTGGCATGAGAGGTGAGTGATTGGTTCTATCACTCATATGCACATCTTCCATTTCACGTAATATTGCAATATATACTACAGACACATGTAATACATGAAACATTCTGTAGAACACCTACGCACAAGACATGCATACTGGACTTACACACCGGAGCCAGGTTGTGACTAACTGGGAACGCATTGGCCTAGGCATGTTTGGTGAGGGTGCACAGCAATGCAGCAGGCTTACAGGATAATTAAGGCCTGCACACAGTTGGCAGTGTGTCTTGGAGACAGTGGGACTGTCACACTAACCAGGTCACCGCTACACAAGCACCACTTAGCAGCAGGGTAACTGTGGGAACTGGGATTTTCCCCAGACCACCTCAACACAACTGCACTAACCACAGCTCAGATGAGAAGTGTGTGGTCTCCACAGAAACCCTCTGCAGCCTGGACAGGGCAGTGCTAGGACACCGGGAAGACTTTAGAACTGCAGCTCCTTCTGGATTCCCCAGAGGGCATCTGCACTCTTCTTCAGGCGGGCCTCTTCCTCAGGAGTCAGTGTCACCTTCACATCTGAGATTCCATTTTGTCCCAGGACACCAGGGACACTGAGGAAGATATCATCATTGATTCTGTAGAGACACTTAATCATGGTGGAAATGGGATGCACCCGCCTCAGGTTCTTCATTATGCTCTCGGCCAAGTCTGCCACCAAGAGGCCAATGGCCCAGGATGTGTAACCTTTCAGCGTGATCACCTCATATGCACTGTCAACCACCTGCTTGTGGACCTCCTTCCACTGCTCCTTATCCCCAGCAGTGCCCATGTCTGGGATCAGAGACTTCACAGACACGCTGGCACCGTTCACACCACTCCACACAGGCACACTGGAGTCACCACACTCTCCCAGGACCCACCCGTGACAGCTCAGCGGGTGAACTCCCAGCCTTTCTAACATCAGGTAATGGAAACGAGCTGAATCCAGACTGCAACCACTTCCAATAACTTGGCTTTTGGGAAAGCCACTGATTTTCCAAGCCACGTAGGTCAAGATGCCCACTGGATTTGAGGCAATAAACAGCTTGTGTTGTGGACTATACTTCACAACGTTGGAAATGATGAACTTGAAGATGTTCACGTTTCGCTGGACCAAATTGAGTCGGCTCTCTCCCTCTTGCTGATAGGCCCCTGCTGTGACAATAACCAGCTTGGAGTTTGCAGTCACACTATAGTCTTTGCTGGAGAGTTTTTCGTGTTCTGAGGAAAAGGCTGCCATGCTGGAGATCCATCATCTCCCCCTTTAGCTTGTCTTCCATGACATCATCTGGCAAGTCCTTCATTAAAATACTGATGGCACAAGCCATGCTAGCAACACCAACACCAACCCCAACCACAGGTTCTGGGGGACCTGTTCTTCCTTAATTAGATTCACAATCAGCCGGTCCTTGAGGGTTGCCATCTTGGACGTTGAATCTTTGGGACCGTTAGTGCACGATGGAGGTTGGGGGGAGGGTGATGGGCCAGCAGCAGCAGCAGCAGCAGCAGCGTGACCTGAGCTTGGCGACAGTGGCTCCAGCACCAAGACTAACTATTCTAAGACAATGCATTTGTGAAGTGCTTGCTCCACCAGAATGAGAACTGAGCTGGATCCTTAACATAACCTGCCAGGAGCGGTGCTATAAGAGTAATCTCATTAGCAGGGAAGCAAGACAAGCAGATAACCTACGGCCAGTGTAACACAACGGATAGCTCACAGCAAGTAAGGACATTTCTGAGAATGACACCTGAAGTTGTTCTTTGGCATACACACAGACTCACTATGTACCCACACATTCACCCTTTCGCACAAACACATACCTCTACAGGGCACAGTAGCAGCTATCTGTGAATATATTTTAAAAACTGAGTTCCCTAGATAAAATGTACAGAAGGAAAATTATAGGGTATATTATATACTTGTATGAGGCTGTTACAAGAACTGAATAACCAAACAAACCCACTCAAAGTTCCAGAAAATAGATAAATTTCAATTAAAAAAAATACTGCAAGTCAAATAGTCTGTACCTCCAGCCACGTATCCAAACCTTTTCTCACCTCCTATTTTCCACCTCTGTGAAGTTGCCTCTGGTTAAGCTCCCCCATTGCCTGAGGAGCAACCTTCTTTTCCAGCCCACTAACTTAGGATTTTTAGTATGTACTAATACAATTTAAATCAATCTTCTCCAACAAGTATTCACTTTTAGGAGGAGAAAGAAAAAATTAAATGGTAGTTTACAATGAAAAGCTAACATCAAACTCATTTTCAAAGAAAAATTTATTAGAAAATGTTCACTATATTGTACAGAAAAAAACTGCTTATAATATATTCCCATTCAAACTCATTGTGCATGTTATGACAAGAAAAGTATATCAAAATATAAAAGCATTTATTAAAATGTGAGTAATGTTTCTTGTAAAAAAATCTTTATAAGTACATATTACTCATATAATTCAGTCAACTCTTATGAAAGTGTGCTGGCTAGTTTTATGCCAACTTGACACAAGCTGTAGTCATTTTGGAAAAGGGAACCTCAATTGAAAAAAATGCTTCCACAAGACTGGGCTGTGGGCAAGCGACACCTCTGTGTAGGTGGTCCTGGGAGCTACAAGTGGGGTAAACAAGCCATGGGCACAAGCCAATAGGCAGAATGCCTCTATGGCCTCTGCATCAATTCCTGCCTCCAGCATCCTGCTCTAACTCAGAAGAGAAACTGTCCTCCTCAAGTTGTTTGGTTATGATGCTTTATCATAGACATAGAAATCCTACCTAAGACAGAAACTAAAAACAGTATTAGCCATGGGACTGATGCCATATTAGAGCTTCAGGAGCAATTCATACTGATGATAATGTGATGTTCTGTGATGGGTTAAAGTGTTTACAAAGCATGTTGATCTACAAACTAGAAAGTATGAGAAATTCAACCATATGATCAAATTAGAACATAGCTCTATTAAGTCCTAATTGTATAACATGGCTAATTTTATCAAAACAAGAGATCTGAGTTCAAGGTCAGCCTGATCGATAGAAAGGATAGCCCTATATTAAAAAACGAAACGAAACCAAACCCAAGCAAACAAATAGAACAAAAAACCTAAGGGAAATGCTCTGTGCAACAGAAACAGGGACTAGAGGCACCAAAGCATCAAAACAAACATTCTTAAGACAAAGATACAAACTGCTCCCATCCACTGGATGAGAAGTGGAAGGGTTACTCACCTACCTCAGGTTCCAAATAAAATAAAAGGAGAGAAATTTATGAGGAGCAAAGACATGTGTGTGTGTGTGTGTGTGTGTGTGTGTGCGCACGCGCGCGCGCGCGAGTGCGAGCATATATAACATACCAAACATACACAGTACTACAAATATTCTACTGTTAGAGGTCAAAATTGATATAAAACTTACCTTTAATAAAACAGTTGACTTCCCAATAATTTACTTTTAAAAATTTAGAAAATAAAATATTTCTTAAAGAAAAATGTTTTACATAATGATTTATACCTTAGCGGGACATTTATGTTCATACAATGTTCTCAAAATATCAACTAAGCTTTGATAAAGATTTTCAAGTCAGATTTCATCTAAATAAGACAGCAAATAAAACTTTATTAATAATTTATTGTATATCCCTATATATAAGAAATTTAATATTTACTTTAGATTAAATTTAATCTATAGCCGTCTCAATTTGTTTTCTCTCTATTTATTTGTAGTGTATCTAGCCTTGAGTATTGGAAACAGATGAAAAGTTTCATATGAAACGTAATTTACCTGGGATAGGCTGTGGTCCAAACTTTGAAAATGTTTTTAGACAAAATTCTTCTGCAATAAGCTTAGATTGAAAGAGAAAAAAAGTGTTAGAAAAGGTATCACTTCTGAGTGTGGTGGCACACACCTCTAGTCCCAGAACTATGGAGGAAGAGCAGGTAGATGAAGCTCAGTGAGTTCGAGGCCAGCCTGGTGTATATAATGAGTTCCAAACAGCCAGTGCTGTATAATAAGACCTCTGTGATTCCATCTTACATCAGTCTGAACAGCTAATAGTCAAGGATGTGGAACAAGGGGACACTTCTCCATTGCTGGTGGCAAACTTGTACAACTTCTGAACTCAATTCCCAGAAAACTGAGAATACTTCTACTTCAAGATTTAGCTGTACCATTCCTGGTCATATACCCAAGAGATGCCCCACTATACCACAGGGACACTCGCTCAACTATGTTCACAGCAGCCAGAAACTGGAAACAACTGAGATGTCCCTCAACTAGAGAATGGAAAAAAAAAAAACATGTCATACATCTACACAATGGGATACTATTTAGTTATTAAAAATGAATTATGAATTTTGCAGGCAAATGGATGGAACTTGAGAATATCTCCCCGAGTGAGGTCACCCAGTCACAAACAGACATGCGTGGCATTCACTCACTTATAAGTGGACATTAGCCATAAAATACAGGTACCATGCCACACGCCAGTGACCCTAAGAAGCTAAACAAGAAGGAAGCTCAAGTGAGGATGCTTAATCTCACTTAAAAGAGGAATAAAACAGTCATAGGAGGCAGACGGAGGGAGGGAACTGGCTGGGAGCAGGATGAGGGAAGGCTTCAGGATCAGGAGTGGAGAGGGACAGAAGAGATGGCCAAATGGCCATGAGAATGAACGCAACTGGTGGGGGAGGGGACTAGGAGAGCATCTCAAGGACGTGCCAGAGACCTGGGAAAGAAGAGGACACAAGAATCAATGGGGGCAACCTTAGCTGTTACTCACAGCATGGGGGATATGGAGCCTGAAGAGGCCAAACCCTACAGCAAGGCAAGAACCCCAGTGGAGTGATAGGTACACCAACCCATCCACAAAACTTTCAACCCAAAATCTATCCTGTCTACAAGGCATGTAGGGACAGGGGATAATGCAAAGACCGGGAGAATGGCCAAGCAATAAGTGACCCAACTAGAGACCCACGCCATAAGTAAGCACCAATCCCTAACACTGTCAATGATACCCTTATGCTTACAGACAGGACTATAGCAAGGCTGTCCTCTGAGAGGCTCTACCTAGCAGCTGACTCAGACAAATGCAGACACCCACAGCTAAACATGGATGGAGCTCAGGGACTCTTACGGAACAGTTGGGGGAAAAGACTAAGGGACCCCCCAAGGGAAGAAGAACTCCACAGGAAGACTAGGAGTGCCAGCTAATCTAGCCTCCTGGGGCTCTCAGAGACTAAAACAAGAACATGTACAGGCTGTAGCAGACGTGCAGACTGGTCTTCATGTGGGTCCTGAACAGCTGCAGCGGGGCTGTCCCAAAGCTGTTGCCTTCTGTGGGAGATGCTCCTGTAGCTGGGCTGCCTCGTCTGGCCTCCACAGGAGAGGAAGTACCTAGTCCTGCAGAGACTTGATGTGCCAGGGTGGAGAGATACCTACTAGAGGGGCACCACCCTCTTAAAGAAGGGGAAGAGGGATTGGGAAAGCACTGTGGAAAGGGGAAATTGAGATCAAAGAGGAATTGTGGGAGGAGGTAACTGGGGGTGAGGGAAGGATTGATATATAAAGTGAATAAATAAACAAAAATTTAAAAAGATAGTTCATAATAATAAAAAACAATAAAAGAAAATAAAAAATAAAACCTGTTTCTATACAAAGAAAAAAGCTACCTATCAGTCACAATGTATATTTCTTCCAGTCATAAATCTGTCGCTAAACTGGTTGAAATCCAGTAATGCAGCCAGCAAACTCTCCTCTTGCCAACTGCTTACCCCGCTAATCTTACTAACGTATTTTTACTGCTTCTTTTGTTCTCAAACTAGACTAATATGGAGCACACGCTACTTGCCCTCTTCGTATCTTAGCAACTTAACAAAAACTTCGTCTATGGAGGGACCACTGAGTTCTCTATGCATCCATAGTCCTCATTTATGTTAAAAGTGTTCAAGCATCACATCAAAAGATGCTGCCTTGCAAATGTCACTTAAGTTCACTGTGAATCAACTTCCCACTCATCTCATCTGCAAACATGTCACTGGATAAATATCTTCATAGCATCTGTCTCTTCTAACATTATAAATATCCCATTACTCACTCTTCAGCATTTATATTTTCTTAACAAGTATTTACATTTTCCACAAGCAATTTTCTATCTTTCAACTACATTTTTCCAGTATGATCAAACAAAGATTTGACTGAATCTGAGCTTATTTTTATCCTACTGGTGGAGAATAAAGAAGTGAGTTTTCTCCCTTTCTCCAGAGGCAAAGCACAGTAGAAATGATGTCCTACCTGAGAGGTTTCCCTAGCAAAGACCCCCTACCGCAGTACTCTCAAAGCCTCAAACCAACCATCAGCCCTCTGGCTCGGCCTCAGTCACTGAAGCCGAGATGGCAGTGAATGGACCAGCACATTCCTTTAGAAGACTGTGCTCTGTGTTTGAGTAGTGCAGCAGAGACAAACATGAGCAGAAATCTGGTTCAAAGACAAGTCGGGGCACATATGTGAGAATGTGTGCTCTTCTGAACACAGGCATTTCTTCCTGTTTTGTAGAAAAACAGAAGAATCTGTTCTGTGTCCTGTGAAATTCCCGACTCCAGGGCTCCCTCCACACAGTCGGGGACATTCTCTATCAATGACCTAGATCATGGTACTCTTCACAGCCTGCCAAACCCACTTTTGAGATAGGAACTCCTTAAGTAGTCTAGGCTTGCCTTAAACGTGGGATCTTTCCTGCCTTAATCTGAGCAGCTGAGATCATAGGACTGTACCCTAGGCCTGGTCAATGGGTATTTTATGACCTCCAACCTGCCCTCAAAGTGAGTAACTTCTTCAGTTCATCAAATATGGATGTTTCTGTTCTATGTAAATGTTCTTATGAACTGAGAGATGGAATGTATAGTACTCAAGAAGATACTGGAATGCCATGGGAATGCCGCCCATTACCAGTGTGGCTATCTGAATGACAGGCTTACTTATCACTGAAAGCTTGAGACGTAGTTTGTTAGTTCCATTAGTCACATTCCAGGTGTTCAACAGGTGACAAAAAGCTGTGATGCTGGACTATTCATACATGGCAGACTTCCTTCCTCACAGACAGCTATCACAGACAGAGACTATACTCCACTTGAGTGGCAGCTTACACCTAATTTGTGAAGCCACATGCAAGGAACTGCTATTAGCGTGTACAAGGATAAGAACTGGGCTCTACTAATTTTGGCTAATAGCATTGAAAGAACTATTGTTTCAAAAATAGAAGTTACCTTGTAATTCAGAAATTCACAAGCCTGAGGCAGAAGGATCATAGCAGCGAGACTGGGCTACATGGTGAGAAAACAAATTTGTGCAATACAGATCACTATAGTGCTATTAGAAACAATAGTTCATATGTTAAAGCATAAAGCATTTCAGTCGAATGCTGAACAAGATGTATCATAGGAACAAAATGCAAGATTTTGTAAATCCAAGTGGTGCTTACGTACCAGTAAGGAAAGGGTGAAATACACCAAGCACGTTATTAGATACTTTATTTGCTATTAGTCATAATCTATGTCCCTTTTGCACATTATGTTTGGTAACTGGGGCTTTATCGTTTTCCCTTTCATTGCTAGGAAGGTGAACTGCAGTGTTTTAGTCTTGAGACTAAGCTCTAACTACACTAGCAAGGAGGAGGTAGCTTCAATAAGATAAATGAAGCCTTTGTTTTTTATGGGGTTGCTGCCAAAATAAAGGAACAGTACACTACATCTACAGCGTTCGACAGAATTCTTCTTAACAAAGAAGTCTTGTAAGAACACATTTCAGAGATTGTTGCTGTGCTTGACAAGTGACCTCTGACTTCTAAACTTTAGTTAGCTAAATGGACATCTCTTGTTTTCTGAGTAGCATTTGTTCTCAGGAATGTCTGTTAAAGCAGAAGCATATATAAGCAATATAGTTATGCTTTTGCCACTTATTTACAAAAGATTTCAATGCAGATTAAATTAATATAGGCCACCGTAAACATGAAAAGTCAGGTAATTCCAATTTTCGGTGATGTCATTTGAGTAATTGATGGCATATGATCTGACAATTATTTTTATAAAACCTGTCAAATAAATTATCTCCAGAAATATTTATTTTGCATCTATAGTTGAACCCTAGAGGACAAATTATGAGATACAGCAATATAGTATATGCACTTACATATTATATAGTATATGCCCATATAACAAGTTTCCAACCACTTTTCTAAGACAACCATAATCATGTAAATTTTGCTAATATATTTATCTAGTGTAATCAAATATATGTTGATAATACATATTAAGGACTTGGAGATTTCAAACAGTGGGAAAAGGAAGGGCACCAGCAATGCAGGCTGAGGAGGGCATCTCAGCCCAGACTCTGTGGTGACCACTGCAGCCGTGTTAGGTGCCAGAGCCTTACTGTTTAACTCTAGGCGTAATGTGACACATACCTGAGGTGAGAGAAACTTTTCGATTCGTTTAGCTATAAAACCTTTCTCCAATATGGAGTTGACTGAAGGTCTATCCCTAGGATTTCTTTTGAATAACTGAGAGAGCAAGCTTCGGAGATCATAGGAATAATGTAGAGACACTGGAGGAAAGGATCCAGATATTATCTTCAGTACCAGGTTTTTCATGTTTCCAGCTTCAAACTAAAATCCAGAAAATAAATGCACATACATAAAACAGATGGAAACTGGAATGGGGAATATCGGTAATGAGCAATAGTTCTTTTCCATTAATGCAGACTAGAAATATATCCTCTTCTCAGTAATGCAATCAGTATACTTTCTGAAAACTTTACCTAATTATAACTTCAAAAGACTGCCTTCAAAAAAGTAAATAATATAATTTTCTGTAAGAGTTAAGATCTAATTATTTAGGCAACACACCAAGAGTTAAGCTATAAATATTAACAAAGACTTTACAAAACGTAATAATGATCAACATGATAGAGTTATGCAACCCAGTAGTCCTCCTCTAAGGCCCGCTCCTCTGCCTCTGCCTCTGCCCTAACACCCAGAGGAAAAGAATGAAGTACTGTGTGAAACATTTGGGTGACATACGTAAAGACGGAGGAGAACTCCTAGCTACTTCATCCTTAGGCCATTTTCGTCATTATCCTTTTGCAGGAGGTGAGGCTTCCCAAAGAATAATCAATCCAATGGGGGGCAATATTAACAGAAAGGTATGTGTTTTAGGATGAAACATGAAATAAACTGTAACTGAAATAAAAAGAATGCACAAGTGGGACAGTTTAAAATCTAAGGACTTCATGAAGTGGGAAATAAAATGAACGAGTAGCTCTCAAAACTATGTGCCGATGGCCACTCAACACATAAAAATGTCTAATACCATGAGCCACCAGGGAAATGCTAATCAAAAGTATAGTGGGATTTCATTGCATCAGTAAGAAAACAACAGATGCTGTTCAGGCTTGGAACTCTCAAATGCTACTGGTAGGAATGTAAATTAAGTCTAGCTTCCATGGATATCACTGTCTCCTCAAGAAATTAAAAATGCAACTAACATACAGTTTAGCAATAATACTCGTTTTTTATTGCTAAATAATGTTATTTATAAATTTATTTTTAAATTTTTTTTATTTTGTTATAAATGATTTATTTTAAATTATTATAAAATAAATAATATAATCAATCATATTTAGGAATATACCCCAAAGAATCTACTCAGGCATATTACAGTGATACTTGTTTATCAAAAGCAAAACTCTAGAATTAGCCTTAGTGTATGTCAACAGATGAATGGAAAAAGACTATGCACACATAGAGAGAAGAGCACAATGATGCCTGTGATGTCAGTTATTAAAAATCATTCATAAATAAATGTTCAGGTCTCCTAGAACATTTGAAACTTAGTTTCATCCTGTTAGTAAAAATGTAAGTCCATTCAATCTTGTAGAAACATATTAGGGAAAAAATGAGTTAACACAATATAGTACAAGTTTAAGCAGGCAAACATTCAAAAACAAGCAACACAGCAAGAGAGATAGTTTAGCAATTTAGGGGCGTTCTACTCTTCCTGAGAACTTCAGTTTGGTTGTGGGCACCCACATCACGTAGCTCAGGACCACCTTTGGATGCCTTCTTCTGACCTCCAATGCTCTGTACTTTCATGTGGCAAGCATGCACATTATATAAGAATATCTCAACAAAGAATAATAAAGACAGGCTTCAAATAATATTGAGCAATAAGAGCAGGCTATGAAGCAGCTTATATAACATAAGCAAACTCTTGGAGAGTAATTCAATTTGTAAGTTAAGTTCGAATAAAGCTGAGGAAAGCAACAAGTGTAAGTAGTTGTTTCTTATTAGCATTGTGTACAGGACTTATTTCATGCTTTACAATTTCACATATCTTCTCAAGTTTTCTTTGAGATGAAAATACAATATTGTTTCATCAGTGATGGAAACATGCTTTAAAAAGAGGGCAAAAATGAAAAAGTTATTATGATTAAATATATTTTGAGACAGACCTTCCTTTTGGTATATTTCATACTATTTAAAAAAAAATGTGCTAATGGTGAAAACTACTCAGTGTGACAGAATGCCTGGAGAAGACAAGGAGAAGATACTCAGTCAGCGAAGTACCTGCGGCTGTGTAAATAAAGGGATGTGAGCTCAGAACCACAGAATACATATAAAAGATGGCTGGTTCTGTACTCTCCAGAGGGTTAGGATGTGGGTGGAGGCAGGTGGATCCCTAAAGTTCACCAAAAGGTTCTGTGATCCTGTCTCCAAAAAAATAAAAGAAAAAAAATAAAAGAAAGAAAAAAAAGATGAAGAGCAATCAAGACATAGTTCCGGTTAAGAGCACTGACTGCTCTTCCAGAGGTCTTGAGTTCAAATCCCAGCAACCACATGGTGGCTCACAGCCATCTGTAGTGGGATCTGATGCCCTCTTCTGGTGTGTCTGAAGACAGCTGCAGTGTACTTATACATAATATTAAATAAATCTAAAAACACAAGACTTGAGACCTTGACCTTGGACCACCTTGGGTACCTCCAACCCCACAAATATAGTGCATGTGTACATTCCCAAATTATCAAGCACATGCACCACTCCCAACAACAACAACAACAACAACAACAACAACAACAACAACAACACACTTTTTGTCTATATTCGCAGTTTATTTTTAATAAAAAGAACTGTTCTGACAGAAAATAGAATTCTTTAAACAGCCTCTAACATCAAGCTCAAAGAATTTCAATGCTTCTAATTTAAGTTTTTGTTTTGTTTTTCACACAGATTCTAGCTATGAAACACAGACTGGCCCTGAACCTGCATCTCTTCTGACCTCAGACTCCCAAGTACTGGAAATATTGGCATTTCTATCACACCCAGATAAATATGGGTGTTTTGAAAAAACCTCCTAAAATGAAACTAATTAAAAATATTCAGGTAAAATACAAATTCGCAGAAATGAATTTATGTGAAGAATGAGATGTTTATAGCATAAGAAAAATGTTTGTGAAAAAAAAGAACAAAATATAACAACAGCAAATATATAATAAGACTAAGCCAGGTTAAAATTGCATTTTAGAACATCAAGCCCCTAATCTGAATTATCTAAAAGACACCAAAACCTTAAAAAGCATCACAACTTATACTTACTGCATGTTTAAGTGTACACAACTCATACAGGACACACCCCAAAGCCCAAATGTCACTGCAAAGACAAAAGTGAGAAAGTCCTCTTAATATCAGAATATATTTATTTATTTATTTAATCATTTAAAGTAAATAGTATGGAAAAACTTGGGGAGACATTTGTGCTCTATAAAGTATTTTTTACCTTTAAATTGAAAGCAAATAATAAAAGCAGCTATTTTAAATTAGAAAAGTAAGGGTTGCCTAAACAATTGCTTTGAAATTTAAATTTTTAAAGAAATTTAATATTTAAAAGAATGGTATAAAAATACATTCATTTTTATTTTGCAAAATTCAACATGCTTTACTCAATTTAAAAATATTACAAAATGAAAAAAATTAATTTACTCCAATTACTCCAAGTATGACAGCAAACTAAACAGTGTTTCTTGGTTGTGAGCCTTCCCTTGGAAAGGAGGGAAAAGTCACTGGAGTTCAACTGTGGGACTGTCCTGGAGAACAGATCACATAACCCACTAGCAGCTTACATCTAACCTAGGCAGCTACAGTATTTCAGAGATACTGGTAGGTCTCTCTCTCTGAATTTGGTTTCTTTACTGAGAATCTGGCACACTCTGTCCTATCAGCTGCCGTTCTGTAGGAAGTGACTGTGACAGAGGAAGACCAAAGGGAGTAAGTACGCCCTTCCTAACTAGAAGAAACCACCAAGTGAATCTTCCTTGAGTTCTTTTGATTAGATAAAGAGCTTCACAGGTCCTCATCATATACTGACAGTCTAGAGACATACATGCTAACCATATAGCACTGACTTTACAATAGCATTCTGAAGGCTGCTATGGTGTGACAGAAAGGTTAAACAAACAGGCCATGTGTTCAGAACCACTTTAAATACCTTTTGTTGTTATAAGGCTTGTTTTCACAGATCTCGGGTGACAAGTAGTATGGGGTCCCTATGCAAGTTCTTGCCAGCTCTACAGTGCTAGAACAACAAGATTCACAAAGAAGCTCAACACACAGGTATTACAAGTTACTGCACATACACTACAATAGACTCAGTTTCACTGAGGACTTATATCACAACAAAGCTTAAAGCTGTTGTTACCTATTGAGAACTCGAGCAATTCCAAAATCTCCAAGCTGCACTGTCCCATCTTTGGTTAGAAATATGTTCTATAAAAGAAAGAGTAAACAAACATTGTTTCAGTTCAGTTACTTCTATTAGACAATGTTGGTTTTCAGAAAAATTAATCCAATTAAAAATTCTGGTAGAATAAATGGATATCCCCATGAAAAAGAATAAATATAACCTCCTACCTACCTCACTGTATGCAAAAAATAACTCAAAATGGATTATAGAATATATGAACTAAAACAATACATATCCTAAAACCAGAAATAAATTACCATGCTTTTGAGTCAGGTGAGAGTTTCTAAAATATCAAATAAAACTAAAGACAAGGAAGGAAAACGTGGGCTTTGTTAAACCTGAACATATCTGTGTATCATATGACACTGCCAATAAAAAGAATATGAGGCCAGTGACATGGCTCAACTGGATAAGGTGCCTGCTGCTCAAGTCTGACAAGCTACGTCTAACCCTCAGCATCCACATGGTGAAAAGAGAGAACATAAAAGAAAAAGAAAAAAGAGGGGAGGATCTAAAGTTTAGATCACCCTCAGCTATATATCAGGCTGAAGGCCATGCTGGCCTATGGGAGATACTATCTCAATACCCATCTTGAAATGGACAAATAATCCATTTCGTTGCGAATTTTGAGACAGAGTCAAACTATGTAGCCTTAGCTTACTTGGAACGTACTATGTATACCAGAATGGGCTGGAACTCAGAGATTTAGCTGTCCTTGCCTCTTGAGTCCTGGAATTGAAGTTGTGGATACCAGATCCAGCAGATAACCCAGCTTTTAATAACTAAAAGCACATACTAACAGTTCACTTAAATGTCCAGACAGAAGAAAGATCAGTGGCTACTAAGTCTACATGGGGAGGAAGAGGTGTGACTAGGCATGAGAAGTTCTCATTTGGAGAGAAAAATATTCTGTGAATTAGAGACAGACAATGTTTTCACAATTCTGTATAAACACTGAAGTCAGTAGACTATATACTTAGGGTGTGTGTGTGTGTGTGTGTGTGTGCACGCATGCGTGCACAATTGTTATGGCATCTGTCTGAAAGTCAGAGGACAACTTAAGGATGTCAGTTCTGTTCCTGTACAATGTGGGTCCCAGGGACTGACTCAGTTAATTAAGCTTAGCTGTAGACATTTCTATCCAATGCACCATCTTGCCAGTCCCTGTATACTTTAAATAGGTAAGTTAATAATATGTAAATGTATTACAATTAAACATTTTAAAAGATACTGTGCCCCACCAAAAACCTGTCTAAAAATTCTAACTGGCTTAAATATAACAAATTAGCCCTAAGAACTTCCACCAAGGGCCCTGAAATGCCCTTCCATTTAAACTATTTACTCAATTGTATTTTCTTTATAAATATAATACTTTGTGCTGCTGTGGTCTATCATTCACATGTATCAAGGATTCACATATTCCTAGCAAGGAAAAGAAGCCTAGTTTTTTTTTTTTTTTCCTTTCAGATTTCTACTCTATGAAAGAGTAAAATTGCTTCAGGCACATGTTCAATGCCAAGATGACATACGGTGGACCAGAATTAGTAAAATGGGGGGAAACAATTTGGTGGCAAAAGATGGGGAGGGACATAGGAAAAATGAAACAGGAGGGTCCAAGATAGCTCTTCCCCACGCAGCCTGGGAATTGTTCACTCCACAGCCATCTGCAGGCCTAGACGCGACAGGGGGCTGTGGCAGAACTGCTCTCATGTCTCTGCCTTCCTGGGAACCGAGAACTGGAGTGAAGCACAGAAATGAGTGCCAAGCGAATGCTGGGGCAGAAGCTCCATTCCCAGCATCGACTCACACACACAGGCATGCGTTCTGAAAATAAAACAATTTCCACAAAAGAACCTGGAAGAAAATCCAGCTAGACATAAAGAAATATACTACTACTAATAATAATAATCGCAACAATAATGATAAGGCAATAAAATCATTAATGATATGAGAATTCACATTGGGATGGCAGTGCATGCCTATAATCCCAACACTAAGGAGGAAGATGCAAGTTCAAGACCAGCCTGGCCTGCAGAGTGAGACACTCAAACAAATAAAAACTGGTAAAACGACATGACAAAAACACTGACTGTAAACATGCTTAAACATGCCAATGAGTCTGAAATCCTTCAATTCCAGGGTTCAAGGAAGAATGGAAAAGTCCAAGACCAGTAACAGCTACAGAAGAAAAGTATCAATGAGGAGAAAGGGAACAAGAAATGACAAGTATTTAATACAGAGATAAAGCAGGAATGAATGAAACAATTAAGAACAGATACAGATATAGATAAATCCCATTGCTTTTCAAACAGTTATGGAGGAGGAGACAAGCACTAGCTTACAGAAGTTGTGAAAGGGGCTTGGGGCTGGAGATAAGAGATTCAAGACAGAGTACTTTCCTAGCACGCTCTGGCTGGGATCCTGGTGCTATTAGGAATAAAAATGCAAAAGGAAGACATACAGAGATAGTTAATTGGGGAAAATAATTCATTTAATATTCAATAAGGAAAACACTTAGAAAAACATGAAAAATAAAAATGACATTGGAAGTGGCGTATTAAGATCCATTTCAAAGAAAATCCAGAGACAAGGAAGGTCTCTAGACTTCCCCAAAGGATACACAGATTCTTAGACACAAAGCACAGAATGATGAACACACACTGAGTCTTTCAGGAAAATCAATCAATCAATCAGTCAGTCAGTCAATCATAATGACTGAATTTTTTAAATAAATTCTTAAGAAGAATGAATCTTATTTTCTAATTCGATAGAAAATCTATCCAGAAATATGTAAATGACCACTAGTTAGAGAAAACAAAGTACACAATTACTGCCTGGCATGGAGGCTCACTCCTGTGATCCCAGTACTTGGGATGCCAAAGTCTGAGCGTCACTGAGAGTTTGGAGCCAGTTTGGGCGTTTCAGGCCAACAAGAACATACCTACGGCACTCATGGTATGCACTCACTTATAAGCAGATACTAGCCCCCCAAAAGGCTCCGAATACCCAAGAAACCATCCACAGAACTTATGAAGCTCAAAAAGAAGGAAGACTAGAATGTGGATGCCTCAGTCCTTCTTAGAAGGGAAAACAAAATAGGGGAGGAAATACAAGGTCAGATAGAGGAGCAGGGATTGAAGAAAAGATCTACAGAGGCTGCCTCACCTGGGGAACCACCCCATATGCAACCACCAAACCCAAGCACTATTGCTGATGCCGAGAAGTGTTTACTGGCAAGAACCAGACATGGATGTCTCCTCAGAGGCTCTGCCAGAGTCATATAGATACAAAGATGCTTGCTGCTAACCATCAGACTGAACACAGGGGCCTCAATGAAAGAGCTAGAGAAAGGATTGAAGGAGCTGAAAGGTTTGCAATCTCATGGGAAGAACAACATCATCAACCAGCCAAGGCACTGAGGTGGAGAGGGTGATTGGGAGAGGGAGCACCTTCATGGAAGCAAGTTGAGGAAGAGGGAAGGGAGTGGGGGGGGATATAACATTTGAAATGTAAATACAGAGAATATCCAATAAAATTGATAAAAAAAAAAAAAACAGAACATACCTGTGACTTTATGTCGCGGTGAAGAATTTTTCTATCATGTACATGCTTCAAAGCCAAACATATCTGTACAAACCAGTCCAAAATCTAGAGAGAAACATTGGATTAAAGCCATTTAAGCTAAAACTTCTTTGTACTTTGCAGATACTAACACTTGTAGGTATTCAAGGCAACTGACAACAGAAATGGGTATAACATATAATAAGTGTCACACAGAGCAAAATAAATATGAAAAGAAACCTGAAGAATGAAAATTAAAGATAATGTATACTTTCTAATAGACTGGTAGCAAATTTGTTAGGCTTATCTCTTTTTCTATATATTTTCAATATACATAGAAATTACAAAAGGAAAATTATCAGAATAGAAATTTAAAATTTATCTAATATCTCTAACCACATTTACTACATATAAGCCCTGTCTGGAATTATCACTTAGAAGTAAAACAACTTAATTTCTACCTTAGTTTTCAGACCAAATAATTCCAAATGAACAGTATTTTAAATGTATAGTGATAAAATGAAATATAGGTCAATCTTTAATAACTTTTGACTGACACATGATTTTTAAAACAGAACACAGAAAATATCACCTTCCCAAAATCTTAAGTTAACTTTGCTATATAAAATGTAAAACACCTTCATGGCAATAATAAAAGGTAACAAGCTGTACCTGTTACCCCTCTTTTAGTATTCTTAAGGAACACATAATACACTTAAAGTCATATAAAAATTAATTTAAAAATAATTTTCCTGACGGAACATCCCCCTCACTTGAGGTGGCAACAGAAGGCTCACTAGCTGCAGGCTAGACATAGGCTAAGTAAGGAGGAACATAAGGAACGGTCAGGAGGGGTCAGGAGGAAACACAGACGAGGGAAGGAAGGCTAAGTGCAGTCCAGCTGCTGTGAAAACTAGAAGGGAGCGTGCCAGCAGCTCGTCACAGACTTCTGTGACAGTGTTTGTCATATCTGCTCTTTTTGATAAAAATAGTCAGCAATGTACAGATATGTGCAGGAACTAGCTTTGCAAAGTTACTAAAAGAACTCATAAATTAGGGATCAGCAAATTGATTCTAAAAAGAGTAAGAGAGATTGGTCAGTGGTGGCGCACACCTTTTACCCTAGCCTCCAGGAAACAGGCAGGTGAATCTCTGAGTTTGAGGCCAACTTGATCTACATAGTGGGTTCCAGTACAGTCAGGGCTACACAGAAAATACCTGTGTCCGAAAACAAAACAACAACAACAAAAAATAAATAAAAATAAAAGGGAAAGAGGTAGGGGGCATAGAATATAAAGCTTAGGCTTAACAGCCATATGGTTTCTTACCTCAACTTTCCCACTATAGTAATAAAGCAAGAAGTTATTTGCAAGCAAATAAATAGATAGAGGGCTGGACTGGGGCTTCAAGACTGTTGGAGAGGTGAGCAAGTAACTCAGTAATTCCAGGGAACGTGATGTTCTAGTCTTAAAGATACAGAAGAGCCAACTCAGCCACCAGATAATGAAAAGCCTAAAGGTAAATGCACCAACTAAGCAGCAATCTGAGGAACAGAGCAACAGGGAAAGAGGCCTCTGTCTCAAAGTTCTTCATAGTGGGACTTTTTAGGACTTTTTAAAAAGACAAACGTCTAAGTTAAATACAAGTAGGTTCAAAACCTGCTATACACTTTGGGAAACATTACTTAAGCTCTCTTAGATTCCTTGTCTATTGAAAAAGAGAAAGTGTCTAGTCATAAAAGTTAAAAGAACAAATACCACCCCTCCATTATCTGATACAAAAACAGGCAAACAAATGCACCAGGATCTGAAGACTGAAAAGACCAAAGACAATCAGCTGAAAAATGTAAAGTTGATTGGCAGTAGCCATACGGCAGGAGGAGCTGACGTCACTACCGGAGCCTGAAGAAAACAACTCAAAGAAGCAAAGAAAGCCCCAAGGGCCCTATCCCGGAAGACCCCATGCTACTGCGCTTGCTGCTGCCTTGGTCACCTTGTTTGTTTGCCTTGTATGAATATCCTTGGGGGGGGGGGGGTTCTAAGTGCCCATTGCGCAATGCAATCACAATACATAACAATAGTGGTAAGTTCCCAAAAAGCAATGCCACTCAGATAGATTAATGATTTATGGAAGATTTCTGAGAAAAATTAAAAATATGTATGGTTAAGAAGATTAGGTCAAGGTGATTTTTATGTATAATGAATGAATTAAATCAGGTCAGGATGTTTGGCCAGCTGCTTTGAAGCAAAAATAAAAATAAATAAATAAATAACATGAGCCAGGCTACAAAGGGCACACTAGTCTCACCTACAGGAGACAGGCTAATAAGCCAAGTTACTGGATTTCAGTGCCACTGCTAAACTTGAGCTTCTGTGTCCATTGTAAAATCTGATTGTCCTGGTCTTATGATTATAAATTTGCTGACGAGCTTTGGTGTGCACCTAGAAGACTTAAAGCTATGCAGCATGTAGATAGAATAGATTCTTCCCCTTCTGTTGTCTTAAGAAAAAGATCTCCGAGATAAAGTTCTTTAATTGACTATCCATTACTTTATGATGAAAACAATGTAAGAATAAGTTGATGGTTAACTATCTTAGGTGAATAAGAGTTGTGTTATAAAGGAATAATATGATGTCTATTTCCTTTCTTGTAACTAAAAATTGCTACCTGCTAGTACAAGAGAAACTGTTTAAAATATTTTACTTGCTTAAATTATGTTAATCTGTAATAGAAAAACTATTACTTTAGAACACAGATGTACTGTGGGAAGAAACCACATGGTAAACTGAACAATCAGGTATGGTACTTTAAATAACTTGTTTTTAAAACTATGAACTTTTTAATCATTGTGTATGACTGAAACTCATGATTAAGAACTGGTTGCAATGTGATATTTTTTCCATGCATAGAGAATTTCATTAAGATACATAGGGACTAAGAGAAAATAAAGTTGTTGGGACTTTGTTTCATCCATTAAGTGTGTGTGTGAGTATGTGTATTTTATATCAGTTACCAACTCCACATCTCCGTGGATTGTCAAACACACTGCTGGAGCGGCCTTGCTACTAGCCAGCTGAACTTTAAATAACAAAAAAGTAGAATAAGGCAGGTGAGGAAAGATGCTACAAAAATAATAAGGATAAAATACAAAGAAAAGAAGGTAAATGTACAAAAACAAATCTCAAGAACAGAAAATGCATGCTCCATAAATATCTGCCAAAATAGACGGCAACAGATTTATGAAAAAATATCTAAAAATAAGGCTGCTTAGGTAAGGTGGGCCACATTTTAGAGACCTCAGTAGTCAAATCAGATTTCCAACAGTGGCAAGTATAAGCTTCTAGAACTTGAGTTATTTAGCAGGGCTATCCTCCTGGAAGGTATGTTCTGGCAGCAACAAGCCAGACTGACAGGACACAGAATAATTAACCAGTTATAATGAATAATTAGGCTACATATGCATAAGCACATGCACACACATACATATGCATGTGAGATGTAATTTATACTCTATATACAAGAATATGGTATTGGTATGAAATGAGGCAGGGAACTAAACAAAGATGTTAGCTAATTGGAGATATGACTAAAAAAAAATCACATCTAATACCAGCCTGCCCTAGCAATTACAATTAGCATCCATAGGTAAAATGAGTATATCCAGCGGGTGTGGGGGCACAAGTCCATAGTCTCAGCATCCAAATGGTAGAGGTGGGATGATTAGAAGTCCCAGGCCAGCCTAAGCTACATAAGACTCTATCCCCTGCCCCATGTGCCCCTCCCACCACCACATGAATACATGCAAAATCATACTTTGAGTTGCTTCTTGGTAACCAGATAGCAATCAAGCTCCTCCGTGACAACCCACCTGATCTTCTTGGAACAAAGTGCCTTTCTGAGCATTTATTCGTTTAAACAGATCACCTCCTTCACAGTAATCCATCACTATGTAGAGAGAGCCATTTTCTACAAAATATAAACATTCAGTTCCATTTTTAAAATGTAGCATCAAAAACATAGCTAAATTAAGTTACTTAAAGACTTGCTAAAAAGCATCATCTGAACAAAAAATAGACCATCTTCAAAATGTTAGGGCATAAAGTCTAGATACTCTGCCTATGCAGGTTATACAATGACTGAGGGGTTTATTTATTTATTTATTTATTTTATGTATGAGTACTGTGTTGCTGTTCTCAGACACACCAGAAGAGGACATCAGATCCCATTGCAGATGGTTGTGAGCCACCATGAGGTTGCTGGGATTTGAACTCAGAACCTTTGGAAGAGCAGTCAGTGCTCTTAACTGCTGAGCCACCTCGCCAGCCCATGACCGAAGTTTGATGCAACTCTGTTACTGACCATTTTTCCACCAATACACCATCTGAGTAGAGAACTGTTCATACTGACCTTATTGACCTTAACACTCTGAGAACATAAATAAAATACAAACCAACATACTTTTGTTCAATTTCCTTAAATGTTATATGTAGAGAAAAGGCACGAGCAGACTACTCCCAGATTGCTAGCTGCTAGAGGCAAGTAAGGATATCTGAGAATCCCAGCATACTGGGACAAAGAGTAACAAAGAGTAAACATATTTCTCTTCAGAGAATCCTGACGTTTTGCCAAGAAAGCTGCGAACCTGAGGAAGTGGCCTTCACCATCCTTTTTTTATAAGAAAATAACTTTGCTTATAGTTTAATTAAGCAGTACATCTAACAGCAGACTGCAGATTCCTCAGTCTGCAGGAGGTTTGGGTCACCTTGAACCAAGATAAACTATTGCTAGGGAAAGAGCACCTGCTGAGAAGGAGAAACCGTGGACAACCATTACTCTGCCTTCTGTATAAAAGATGCTGAAACTCTGAATAAAGTGTGCGCTGGCTGACGTGGCTGTGTCCCCATCCTGGTTAATGCTACACTCGAGACCCCGCTGATGCACTAGACATTGACAGTTATATATAAAATCATGTTTTCCCAACAAATTTTCAGAGTCCATATCTTCTATTTGAAATAACCACTAGTTTTCAGCTTTGAACTATTCAGTTGAATTGTTCACCAAACATAAACACAGCAATAAATACTATAATGAACTCTAACAATTAAATATCAAATAGACAGTCTCTACCTCCAACCTTGGGGATTCCTTTATTCTATGCCAACAAACAAACAAACTGTGCATATTTGTTAGTGGCATGAAGATGGTACAGAGCCACAATCACTTTGAGAGTTTTTATACTTTTATATCTTTATGCATGGAGAAAGGCCTAGAAAACAATCATTCCTTCTACCACCAACTTTTTAACAAAAGAAGAGTGGTCAATATCACGAGTAACATTTGTTGAACAATGGCTAAGGAGACTATCACAACTGAAAGGGTGATGCTCCTCCTCATGTCCTTATGGCACGCACAATGGCTGTGTTTCTAGAAACACTCATTTCTCTCACTTTGTGGTGGCACTCTTCGGGAGGGTTCTTCTATGCTCTTGTGATACACTGCCGATAAGACATCATTAGGACTAGAAACTTACCTAGATTAAACAGGAATCTGTGTGACTATGACTGGGGAGAAAGAAAATCTAAATGTATATGCTAGAAATGACAAACTAGAATGGGGCTGGAGAGAAGACTGAGTGGTTAAGCACTTGCAGAGACCCACATGCTGGATTACAATCACTGATAACTCAAATTTCATGGGATCTGACCTCCAAGAGCAGCAAAAAAGGCACCATTACATTTAGATATAGAGGCAAACACACATATAGAATTAAAATAAACCTTAAAAACGACACTGAGAAAAACCTCTATCCAATCCACAGCCGCACATGGTATGACACCATTTCTATACTTATTAATGCCTGGACCATTAAAGGACAGTAACAAGACTTAACTCCTTGAGTTAACAAGAAAAGAATGATGGTCTCTCAAAGATAGCTGGAAGCAGACTGTCTATGATTTGTAAGCTAAGTGTGGTGCTAGGAGGCAGAAGACGACAAGCTGCAAGCTTGAGGCTAATGTCTATTAGGATCTGCAAGATCCCATATCAAAGGTGGAGATGTAACTTAGAGGACGTGCTTGCTCAGAACATGTAAAGCTCCAGGTTTGAGCTCCAGTACTGGAGCACGGGGAAGGGAGTGGGACTGTGGGAGGTTACACAGCACACAAAGACATTTGAGAAATGGTGGGGATACAGCACATGAACTAGTTATACTTTATGCTACTCACATACCTATTATTTAGAGGTAAAAATTATTATTGTTCCCTCCTTCCAACCTCCTCCACTTTTCCTCCCATCCATCAACCTGCTGCCTGCATGCTTGTCAAAGTCTCCAATCACTGCCTAGGCTGGCCTCACTCACAAGCCTCCTGATCCTACCTCCCTAGTACCAGTACTGCAGGTGTCTTGCAGGATCCACAGCCAATAGTTATTTAAATATATAGTTAACAGAATAGTACTTTCTACGAGAGACATAAAGACATAATGTATGTGCATTCCTTCTAATATCTGATTTCCACCTGTCTCACAGATTACTTTGCACAAGACTACAGATACACAAAAACCCCATTATCACTAAGAAGCTCATGAGATTTTAAAGACCCCCTAAAACCCAAAGCAACCATTCTAAGTAGAAACAGTTTCAATTTAAACAGAAACCAAGACCAGGCAAGCCAAGTGACAAAGACCCTCAGAGAACACAAGGGCAGGGCAGGGAAGGGCGACTATGTGAGTCAGAAGAGCGGACAAGCACAGCATGGCTCGTCCTAGCACTCTTTTCTTTACCTCTTAGTTTAGAAGCCAGAACACCCCAGAGGTTTTGACTGCTGTTTTCTACCAGTTTGGGATGTGTATGTGTGTTCATTATAGAAGATGTATGTGTGTGTATGTGTATGTCTCATGTTTATTATAAATTTAAGTACAGTGACTCCTGGAGTTCTGTGAACTGCTGTAGCAAATTACTCAGATCTTATAGGAGGTCATAGGACAGTCCATTGGTACCTTTGTTGGCAGAAATTCAACTTGCTGCTCAGTTTAAAAGCAGGACAGTGTGAAACACTGTCCCCGATCTGGGCAACATGACACTACCTGCAGGCAGTGTCTGATGTGAACCGGATTAGAGGGCTTCAAGCTTCTTTCTATACACTAAGCAACGACTGATTGCTACTTCAAAGACTACCACTCCTTTTGAGTCACAGAGCAGAAGAAAAAGAAACAAGAACTTTGTTTGCCTACCACGGAATGTGCTGTGTAGGCACAGAAAACAGGCTAGGAATAAACAGTGAGCTGTCAAACACGCTAATTCCGAGGGAGTTCGAGAGCGGGGAAATGAGGGAACTGAGAGCTTGTAGTTATGAATGCCAATACGTTCTGGATGTTATAACCAGCAGGAACTACTTCCACATCGAAAGAATAAGCCTCCCCTTTCGAATCATTCCAGTACTTCTAGGTGAAGACAGAGCCTGTTAATACTCTAGGATGGACAGGGGAGGGGCACATGGAGAGACTCATCCCTAGACAAAGCACCGGCACTCACTGGTCGCTAGAAGTTTTCTTCAAAGGTGTAATCACTGGTAAAATGCCCAAGATTCAGTAAACAACCCTAATTAAGTCAGTGGCTCACTGGAAGAGAAGGGGTGTGAGAGTAGGAAGAGAGTGTTAGAAGAACAAAGTGGTGCGTGTAAAACTCCATGAAATTAATTACACACGTAGGTAATTGTCAAAAAAAAGAAAATCATTTTTAAGACTCAGGATCAGAATATTTTCTCAGCATCAGTAAAAGGTTAATTATTGTTAATTTGCCCTCCAAATGTTTACAGTCCACTGCTTCTTTTTAAGTGATAACACTGAGACAGCATTAGAAGACTGTCTGGTGTCAGTACTGTCCTAGAATCAAACTCTACTTACATGTATATACATTAAAAAAACAAAAAAAAAAAAAAAAAACCCACACATTTTTTGTATCCCGTAAGTTTGCATATGTTGTGCCTTCATATTCATTAAATTCTAAAAAGTGTTTGATTTCTTTCTTTACCAATTTTACATCTGATAGAGGGCTAGTATCCAATATATACAAAGAACTCAAGAAATCAGACTCTAGAGAACAGAATAATCCTATTAAATATTGGGTACAGAGCTAAGCAAAGAATTCTCAACTGAGGAACATCAAATGGCTGAGAAGCACCTAAAGAAATGCTCAACATCCTTATTCATCAGGAAAATGCAAATCAAAACAACCCTGAGATTCTACCTCACATCAGTCAGAATAGCTAAACTCAAAAATTCAGGTGAAAGCAGATGCTGGCGAGGATGTGGAGATTCTCCACTGTTGGTGGGATGATAAACTGGTATAACCACTCTGGAAATCAGTCTGGTGGTTCCTCAGAAAATTGGACATAGTCCTACCTGAGGACCCAGCTATACCACTCCTGAGCATATACCCAAAAGAAGCTCCAACATCTAACAAGGACACATGTTCCACCATGTTCATAGCAGTCCTATTTATAATAGCCAGAAACTGAAAAGAACCCAGATGTCCTTCAACAGAGGAATGGATACAGAAATTGTGGTACATTTACACAATGGAGTACTACCCAGCTATTAAAAACAATGACTTCATCAAGTTCCTAGGCAAATGAATGGAACTTGAGTGAGGTAACCCAGTCACAAAAGAATACTCATGATATGTACTCATTGATAAGCAGAAACTAGCCCTAAAAGTTCTGAATACCCAAGAAAGAATTCACAGAAATTATGAAACTTGAAGAGAAGGAAGGACAGAGGTGGATGCCTCAGTCCTTCTTAGAAGGGAGAACAAAACACTCATGGAAGGAAATAATGGGACAAATAGAGGAACAGGGATTGGAGAAATGACCATCCAGAGACTGCCTCACCTGGGGATCCATCCCATATGCAGCCACTAAACCCATGCACTACTGCTGATGCCAAGAAGTGTTCAGTGGCAGAAACCTAATGTGGATGCCTCCTTAAAGGCTCTGCCAGAGCCATACTGATACAGAGGAGGATGCCTGCAGATAATCATCGGACTGAACACGGGAATTCCAATGAAGGAGTTAGAGAAAGGACTGAAGGAGCTAAAAAGGTCTGCAACCTCAATGAGAAGAACAAAATGATCAACTAACCAAACCCACCACAGCTTCCAGGGACTAAAACACCAACCAATGAGTTCAATTGAAGAGACCCATAACCCCATATGCATATGCAGCAGAGGATAGCATTCTCTGGCATCAATGGGAGGAGAGAACTTTGGTGCAGCAAAGGCTCATTTTCCGAGTGTAGGGGAATGCCAAGGTGCTGAGGTGGGAGAGGGCAGCTGGAAGAGGGAGCACCTTAATGGAGGCAATGGGAGAGGGAGGGAGGATGGGATTGGGGCAAAAGGGGATAACATCTGAAACGTCAATACAGAGAACATCCAATAAAAAGCATTTTTTTCCTAAAATACATTTACAAAATAATTTCTTACAAGGAAAATATTCAAAAGTTATAAGTGTCTTAGAGCGTATTTTAAATGTTTGCAAAATAGATCTGACCTTCAAATGATTCTTTATATTGGACAATATTTGGATGCTTCATGTTGGCCAACACAGCAACTTCTCTCCTTGATTCTTGCCTTTCTTTATCAGACATCTTAAATGGGAAGAAAAAGTAAAATAGTAAAACTACTAATAAGAAATTTGAAAGTCTGCCAATAAGAGAGTGCTAAAGATGATACTAATACAGTGCAATTATGCACACACTCAAATCTGAAAGTTAAAAAGAAGTGAATCTGTGATTGAAGCTCTTTCAGGGTGCCTAATCTAAATTAAGTTACAGGACAGTAAGTATAGTAGTCCTTAGTGGAATTACAGCTCTCTTTCTCATTAGGTCACACATTTCTCATTAGGTTACATGATAGGACAATAAAAATGTCTCATCATACCCAGATTATTACTTGTGCAACTGAACTAAAATCATACTTACTCTCGAGATGTTAATTTCCTTAATAACATAATGTCTGCCATCCTCTGTAGATTTAACAAGAACAGCTTTTCCAAATGAACCTTCTCCAATCTTCTGTAGTCTAACATACTTCTCCATGGTTTTTTCCTAAGGCATTTTTATACATATGCTACACACAAAGAGAGAGTTGACAGAGATTAAGCAACTTTTAACAAAATGATATCTAACATCTTGACTGAAAGTCAAACTTAGAACAAAACAAAAAGAAATAGTGGTTTCAGCTTTATTATAATGGTTTGAAATATCCAATACTAAACATACTAATAGTACAGACACATAAAGGCGATCTTTTCCTACATAAATCAGTAGCATTATTGTATTTAATAAAAATAATACAGATGAGGCTGGAGAGAGAGATGACTCAGTGGTTAAGAGCACTGACTGCTCTACCACAGGTCCTGAGTTCAAATCCCAGCAACCACATGGTGGCTCAAAACCTTCTGTAATGGGATCTGATGCCCTCTTCTGGTATGTCTGTAGATAGGACAGTGTACTCACATATATAAAATAAATAAATAAATCGTGTGTGTGTGTGTGTGTGTGTGTGTGTGTGTGTGTGTGTGTGTGTGCATGTATATATATATACATAATCAGCGGAGAAACAAAGGTGAAAAAGTTAAAAATCAGGGTCAGCAAGATGGCAGACTCACCGGGCTAAAGGCACTTTCCAGGCAAGCCTGGACACCAGAGTTTGATCCTTGGAAGAAGGACAACTCCACAAAGTTGTCTGACCTCCACACTTGAGCATGCCTGCACTCAAATACATGATAAGTACATATGCACACAATTATAATAAACTTTGTTTTTTAAAAAGAAGAGGAGAACCTTGGAGCTTGTGGTGGTTTAATAGGAGAATGTCCCCAAGGAACTCTTTAGAAGGATAGGAGGTGTTTTTGCTGGAGAAGTGTGACCTTGTTGGAGAAGGTATGGCTTAGTTTGAAGAGGAAAGCCCATACCAAGCCAAGCGCCCCACTCCATCACCTCATAGGCTTGCTGATGGATCAGGACGCAAAGCTGTTAGCTACTGCTCTGGTTTCATACTAGGTCTTCTCACCTGCTGCCATGCTCCTGTTATGATACTGACTAACCCTCTGAAACCATAAGCAAGCCCCCACCCACAAGCTTTATTACAAGTCTCAGTCATGGCGTCTCTTCACAGCAATAAAGCACCAAGACAGAACCTAAATCCTGGTTTTTACCTGTCACAGAACCACATAGTAGTTTTTCTCAACCTGTGGGTTGAGACCTCTTTCAAATAGGTTGCATATCAGATATTTACATTATGATTCATAATAGTAGCAAACTTGCAGTAATGAAGTAGCAACAAAAATACTTTAATGGTTGGGGTCACCCCAACATAAGAAACTGTATTATAGGGTCGCAGCATTAGGAAGGGTAAGAACCACTGCCCTGCACTGTTGAAATCTGTATCTATAACTGACCAGACAATGTAAATAGACAAGTGTGAACTTGAACACTTCCAAGAGTAACTGAAGCAATATACTAACTACCTGAGGCATGTGTCAAGTTGTTCTTTGTTTGACAAATCGTGTTGCCTTTTGATTCTTTTTCTTACTAGTAAGTCTGAAAAATTCTTCAACATTTATTGAACATTTGTATTTTCTCTATGTGCTTTGCCCATTTCTACTTGCATAATCTTTTTTATTAGCTTGGAAAACCTATTTAGTGGGATTCTTATTTGTCATAGAGATAAAGGCTTTATTTCTGAGGCAGGTTATTAATGTCATGCCTTCCTCACACTGACTGACCTCCTTCCCAATTCTATATGTTGGGATTACAAGTGTGTACCGCTGTGCCCATCTTAATATGAACTTGTATGATTATCCTATTTCTTCAAAGATTATCCAACCAAGACAAAGTGGTTAGTGACTTGGCTAATCTTGGTTGTCAACTTGATTACATCAACTGAATCAACAGAAAAACCCAAGCAGCTGGGCACACCTGTGAGAGACTTTTCTTGATTCGAACATCTGAAGTGGGAAGACTCACTCCAAATCTGGATTATTTGAGTTAAGAAAACCCGTCCTAAGTCTGGGCTACACCTACTGCTGACGGTACACATCAACAGAAGATGGAAGCTTTGGCTCTCTGCCTGCTAGCCCTGTCTCTTTCTCACAAGATCACCTATCCTACTGCTGAGGCACTCCTTCACTGCCATTAGTACTTACTCAGGACTGGAGAACAGTCTTCTGAATAGAACTACTACTAGATTCTTTGCCTTTCCATCTGGTGACAGCAATTTTACTTTTGAAAAGATTCAACTTTCCTAAATTACAGAATTCTTAATATAGTCCTGAAAACTAAAGGTTAACATCCAGCTTATAGTAAAATTAGTAATTAGTGCTTATGAAATTATATGACAAAGAACCTTCCTCAACTCTAAAAAACATTATAATCAGATCCCATTTCAATTTCTCTATTGAAAATGATGTTAGCAACCTTACGAGAAAGAGGAATTAAAACCTTATCATAAAGCTCCAGTCCTCCACTGTGAAGCAGAGAGGAAAACGAGGCCTACACGGAATCAAGCCAGCAGAGTGTAATGGCCATTTGGATGCCAGCCAAAATGTAATGTTATCTCCAGAACATGGAAGCTCAATGTATCATATTAGTGAGCTACTTAAGAGAGCAAATCATGATAAACTCATCTTAAGGACTCAACTCCATAAACAAAATTACATTAGATAATAATCACATAATGAGTTTATTTCACAATCATTGTTGTTTGGAGACATTTTTTGGCAAGAGAGGAAAAAAGCAAAATTTGTCAGTTTGGCTTTTTATCTAAATTTAGTTGCCAGTTCTGGTCTAGTGACTACACCAACAAGACAGAAGCTATTAGTATGCCTATATTTCCTCTTACTGCTGTCTACATACTAAGCTCTGTGATTCTAATTCAAGTAAAGCCAAATCTACTGTCCTTGGAAAAAAAGATGAAAAAAGATAATGCTAATTAAGTAATTTATAATTATCATTATCAAATAATGATAAACACTGGTATACAGAGCAATCAAGGATTCATGGTTAATGAGTTTTAGAACACATGACAAGCTCTCCTTTTCTGCAGTGAACCCTCACTTATCACAAGGAAAACAGAAGCTACCAACTTCATTCATACTTGTGAGACTTTCTAACTAAATTGTTATACTAGAACTATTTCAAGTGAAATAAAATAAAAATTAATAAAAGACACCTCCTGCATCAGCTGGCTTTTTATACAACCCAAGGCCACCTACCTAAGGATGACATCGCTCACAGAAGACTGAGCTCGAACCAATCAGTAATCAAGAAAATGCTCACAGACAGGTCCACAGGACAGCCTGAGGCAGGCAATCTTTCAACTGGGGAGCCCACTTCTAAGATATATCTAGATTTGTATAAAGCTGGCAACTACCAAACACTCTATTTGGTGGCAAAAGAAAAGCATGTATATATTCATAGCTGCATTTATTTATATACATATGCAGGTACACACAAACCCACAAGTATATAATACATCTGTACGGACACGTATTAGAATTTGATTAGTCAAAACAACAAAATTAAATGTTAATCAGCCATGAACAGTGATATAAGACACAGAGCAAATCAATTTCTCCTATTTAAATAAAAAATAGTTTATGTGGAGAGAGACTGTGTGTATGTGTGTGTGTACACTATGAAAACTTGTGGGAGTTTGTTTTTTTTCTCCCACTATGTAAGTGGGTCAAGGGGACTGAACTAAGGTCATCAGGCATCAGGCTTGGTGGCAACTGCCTTTATCTGCTGGTCCATCTCGTTGGCCCTACTTAAATACTGAACAGGATGGGGGTGGTATAGGTTGGAGGCAGAAGCACGTGCGGACTATGCACCAGGCCCTGGGTAGGGTTGATCCCTAGTACTGGGAAAAATAACATCCTTGAATAATCTCCCATTTCCAAACTCTCCACCTTAACATTTAAATTTGTACTACAATATCTAGTTTCTTTTTAAGTATATCAATTGTGCTTCAGAAAAATATTCCTCAACTCTAGTCGAATAAGATAGGCTCCTTTACATTTTTCTAAGAATTGTTTCAAATAGGCAAATGTTTGATACAATATTATGAACCCCATATTAAAATTTTCAGAGTATAGAAATGTAAAAAAACATGATCTCCATCAGTCAGGAAAACACACAATGACAGACATTAAGCGTTGGCTGTTTCAGATATTTGATGGACAGGTTACTTATTCCGAAGGGAAACATTAAGACTAGGTGACAACAGATGCCAAGAAGTCTTTCGGTACTGTCTGCAGGCAAAAATCTATATACAAGGTTCTTCCAAAACAATAGAGACAACCTGAGTAGTAAAAAGGGGACAATGTGTTTTCTCAGAAAGGAAAATTCTCTTTTTTAATTATGAGAAGACAAAAAACAAAATAGAGAATTGCTAATATTTTTAAGCATGTGGGGTTTTTTTTTCTTGGTAAATATACTCAGACAACACCTGAGGAGTTGATAGGAGAGACGACCAATAAGCAAAGAGAAATTTTCTATGTGTGCAAACTATCTGTCCACGATTTAAACAAGACAGCAGACTAGAACAGCAAAACCTACTTGGGCTACAGTACCAATGCATAAGTAACACAACCTCAAAAGAACTGTGGTTAAGTTCCACAGCCTTTATCAGATTTCTAACAGACCTTTTTTTTTTAATGTGTAAAAACCAGTTTTGCCACAAAATTGGTTACTCAGGTTTCACCAGAACAAGAGGCAATTTTAAATGTAGAGCTCTAGATCCCAGAAACTAGAGACAAAGAACTATTTCTTTTTCTGTCTGGCTCTGCCCACCCCCTCTACTTACTGCAGCATAAGCAAAGCCCTTTATTAAGGCGTAGATGGACTAGAGCTTTTAAGCCTTCACAAACATTTCCGATGTGATTTATGTAGGCAATAATATTTCTGCTTCTAGGGAGATCGAACAGGAAATAATGAAAAAATTGGGCGGGGCATATAACTCAGTGGCAGATCACCGGCTGAGCCAAACTGAGGTCCTGTAATCCAATCCCCAGGACCCCTCCCCAAAGTTACACTGAATTATTAAAGTAGTAAAACTTTTAATACTTTACACATGGAAATTGTGTCTACCCTAGAAAGAGAAGCGATACATTAGGCTTTAGGGTAATCAGTTAACTGCTATTCTTTTTCTCATTAAAATATACAGTTAAGATCAAAGGCATCTTATCTATTTAAATGACACCTCCCCTACTGAGATTAGCTTATCATCTATTAAGAGTGCGTTAACTTTTTAGGATACCAAAGAATTGCTTTGAGGCATACACAGGTCCTCCCTGTTAACAATTTAAAGGGATGAAGGTGCTTTACGTGCAAATACTTAAGGCGAGTATCCATGCACTCTACATAAGATCTATACAGGTCTCCTCACTCGTGGCGAGCTCACCATTCTGCTTGTCACTGCTTCCCCACGTGCAACTCACCTCAATGACACTGGACCTGAGTCAGAATAACAGTGGCGACCATAAGCACCGGTCTAGATGCGGCAGTGTCTTCCTATAGGACTTAAGGCAGAGGCACCACGGTGCATTTTGGAAATAACATGCTGTAAGAAAAAGCAAGTCTGTCTATCCAGCAGCCGCTCAACAGCCCAGACTGCTGCTACTCCTACACCCGGCACCGGACCGTAGCTGACGCGACAGCTTGCCACCCTCGGGCCGGGCACCGTGCCCTGGAACCGGCCCTGGCTACGCGGACGAAACAAACACAGCGGTTCCTGACCCCTTGGAAACGCCGGCTGCAAGGGGGGAGTTCCTGGGTACCGCCCCCAACTTCACAGGTCCAGGTGGCTTGGCCGGACGCGGACCCGCAGCATGTGGGACTGGGAGGCTACCTGCCGCCCAAATCCTCCCGCCTCGCCACAGTGACTATGGATTCCGGCGTGCGGGCAACTGCACAGGTTCAAGGTAAGGATACCGCACGTTGCCGCCCTGAAACCATAGGGCTACTGCTGAGAAAAGGGGAACGGCCCGCGCGTCTATGTCGCTGGCGTGTGACGTCAGCGCGCAGGAGCCGACTTGTGGCTGCGCTGCAGGGGAGGAGCCAGGAGGCGAGGTGGGCGGGGCCAAGCGAAGCGAAAAACGTTACGTGCAGTGAGGGGCGGGACTAGCGGGGTGGTAGGGGCGGGGCTTCGGGGAAAGGAGGAGTTACGGGATCGGAAAGCGAATGGGACTGGGTGGGTAGGTGCAAGCTAGAAAGGGCGCATTGGGGGCGAGGTGCAGCAAGCCGGGGATGCGAAGGTCAGAATCGGGGAGGGGACCAAGGAAAGGGAAGGGGCCATCTGAGAGTAGCTGCTAGACAGTCCGGAGACTAGAGGGGTGACTGAGCAAATGCACAGGCACGAGCACTCGGGGCGGGGCAGGGCACGTGGAGACTGGAGGAACTTCAGGGGTTAAACACTCCACGCTCCAAATGGGGAGCGTGCAATACTGAAGGAGGGTGTGAGAAATAGGTAGGAGTCGGTAGAAGAATGTAAAGCTGGAAAGAATTAGGCCGAGTGAAGGCAGGAAATTCGCTCGGGCATCTGACTCAGACTGAAGAAAGCATATTAATAACTTTCCCACACGGTACACAGATAAGTTACTTTTAATTTGAATGTTCATTATTTAATTGAGGATGCCATATATTTACAAGCAGTTTTTCTTTAAATACAAAGTTTAAAACAGTTATTTTGAGGGACTGGAGAATCAGCTCAGCTGGTGAGACAGAGAGCCAGGGAGGGTTTGAGTCCCAGAACCCTGGTCTGCTTAGCTCACAAGAAACCTTCTGCAAGCACCGGCACCCGCATTTACCACACATCCACACAGTTACTTTGTGCAATGAAACGAAGCAGTTTTATCTTTAATTTTTGAAATACAAAGTTATTTTACGTCTACTGTGTGTACGCTTTATACTGAAAGGGACTGACGGTATAGAATAGACTAAAAACCGTTGGGTGCAGGAATTGAAACAGTTGAGAACAAACCTAGAATCATCCGGAGTAGCTCTACTCAGTAAACTAGTGGATGGCACTCCTAGAACGTCCGTACTCGAAGCAGGACGAGCTTAGTGTTTCTGTGTACAGCCACGGTTGCTGTCTGCGCTGTCCGTTCACATGTCAACACTACAGAAGCTGCCCAGACCTCGCCTGAGTTCGGGGGTCATTTAGATCGGACAAATCTCTTTTCCCATCCTTCCCCCACCTCACACACGCAAGACAGCTCTTCTAGGTTCAGGAGCTCGTAATTATTTCTGACTTGGAAATGGACAGATTAGGGGTTTCTTTGCCAGATGGCGACACACTGCAAGTCACCGAAGCTAGTACACTAATAAAATAAGTCCTGCAGCCGTGCAGAGACTGGTTATGCTGGTGCCATCCTGTAATCACGGAACTCAGGTGGAGGCAGGGCACTGAGGAACTCAAGACCATGCGTGGCTACATGGGAGTTCCAGACTAGCCTTAGGACAGACTGTCTCCGTACAAAGCAAAGCAAAACAAACAAGTAAACACAAGCAACAAGCAATCCTTTCTTGCAGCTGTACTCTGCCAACAGTCTTGTTTGTTTCTATCTCTCAGTGGCCAAATTCATGGACTTTAGTAGACATTTACCTAGAATAAAAAATATGTTGAGATTCAGCTCTTCAATCTCCACGTATCTACAAAAGACTTATCTTCCGTATGTTTTCACTTCTTTAGCCCCATCCAACTCCAGCCGGCAGGAATTTTTCTATTTAAAGTACAACCCTAGTTCTACCCACATAACACTGCCCAGCAATGTGAGGGAGGCAACACTGCCAACTGCTAATCTAAGCAAATCTTTTTTTTGCTGCTTGCATAAAGAATGGCTCAAAAGTTATGTCTGAAGATAATGCTTTAGGCAGTTGTCAAGCTGTTGCTGGGAATATAAAGTGCTAGTTCTTCTAAAAGCATGTTGTCAATATATACACTCTTTGACTTTAGAATTTCACTTCTTAAAACATGGAGCCAAAAAGGAACATATGAAATGCACTATTATTGTTGTTTATAACTAGATAACCTAGAAACGTAATTATCTACAAAAGAATTGATTAGGTCACAATATATTTAAACAATGAAATACTCAAAAGTTAAGCAGGATGTATTTTGACTGATGTGTTATGTTGATGTATCTTGAGAAAATCAGGGAATGGAAAGGGAATCACCAGGTTTATATGTCCCTGTACTACAGAATGTTTTATTTTTACGACACAAATATGTCTTAGTCTTCTTAAATATTCTAGTGGATAGTCCACTAAACAAAAGTAGTTTTGCTCCTTGGAAAAATCTAGTAGTGTTAAATAAAAAAAACATGTCTATGTTCATAAAGAATACTCAGGTATGTATGCATACAAGTACTAATCTTTTAATGTGGTTATGATACTCTTATTTCTTTATGGTATATGATACACACATAAATAAACAGTAGATCCTGAACATCTCTCTAGAAAACATTCCTGTCAATATGAGGATTCCATGATCAGCAGACCGAGGAGGAGCCTTAACAGATACAGTGTTTGCTGTAGACAACTGTAGCTCGGATCTCTAGAAGCCATGTAAAAAGACTGGATGGGCCTGTTGGTTGCCTGTACCCCAGCAGAGACAGGAGATTCGTGGGTAAGCTGGCCGGAATTGGTGAAGTCCATAACCACTGAGAGATCTTCCCTGGATAAAGCAGAAAGCAACTGAGGAAGATACTTAATGTCATATATGTGCCTCTACATGCATACACTGATGTACACCTCCTCCATGTTTGTCCACAGATTCAAACACTCGTACCAGACCAAATACACTTGCAAAAATATTTACTGCTACGGATGTACTAAAATCTACTTGTTCCTCCTCCTTCCCCTCCCTCAAAGCCTCCCCATGTCTCCCCTCACCTTGACGGTTTAATTATACTTGTTACAGGTGTGTGCATATGCCTTCAAGGCTGACCACTCTAAATTCAACAGCCAGTAAAGGGGGCACATTCCCGGGAGAGGGTGATTTTTCCAACAGTCACTGGTTAGCTGTCATTCATCCTCTAGGGATGAAACAACAGTAAAATTTTCTGCCCTCCCCCACAGGAAAGCCATTGACATAGCTAAGAAAGGCCATACTTATTACTGAAAGCAGAAAAGATGGGCTAACAAAAGGAGGGGGAGGTATTGCTTATTATTTAGGGGATGATCAAAATCTATATACAAGATGTAACTCGCGTAAAATAAAAATAATAAACTGTTTCCTGTCGTGACTGCTTGCTTGCTTCCTCTTCATATGCATTCCCTGTGCCGTTCTGTACATAGGATGAGTCAGAACCAAGGCCACATCAGTGACCACAGTATTTGGCATCATCAGTGAGGTGTCTTCAACGAACATCTCTATTTATATCTTCGCATAGTAGGTTCTTGATGCCTCCAACTTTTTTCCTCAGACTTTTAATGTTCTGTACCCAAGAACCAAGAAAAAGGCACTGTTGTCTTCAGACTTCTCTCATTTTGAAAAAGGGAGGAATCTGTAATCAGTGAGTCAGACCCTGCCTGGTGTTGAGGTTCTATCCGTTTCCGCTGTAACTGCTCACCAACTCCTGTAATCCACCTGTATTGTCTGGGATCTGTGGATTTTGGCTCTTATAACCTTCCTTTCCCATTCTAAAATAGTTTGAATCATGAATATAGATATATTCATTGGGGTTGTGCTCCCCACATTCCACTGATTTCTGATGGTCTCCATTTGCTGTAAAAAGAGGCTTCTTTGATGAGGGGGGTTAATACACGTTTATTTCTAAAGGATTCTTAAAGGTAGGTTTACTAAGTCAAATGTATGTATGTATGTATGTATGTATGTCCCACTTTAGCACTGCTGTACTTTGGATGCATATTGTTCGATAACAAATTCTTTAAAAATTAGGGGCTTCGCAGTTCTGTGCGCTGGCAGTCAAGGATGGTTCTACAATGTATATCTTCTGCTCCAGACAGCCTGTGCTAAGATTCCACATTTAGCTTCTCAGTTAGTGGTTATGGTTCACTTGGTGTTGCTCCAAAAGGCTTCATTCACATGGTACAATCCTTGGTGTCCTCCAGTCTCTCCATGTGAATAGCTAGGACTGCTCGCAGCATTGTGATCCCAGCGATGGTTTTTCCACAGCAGCTGCCTTCAAATAAGACAGATATTGCTAATCCTTTTAAAGGTTAGATCTAAAACAAGTCTGGTGTCATTTGGGCCATGCTTTTCGTTTTAAGCAAAAGGCGTACAGAGTGCCAACGTTTATTGGGGTAGAAATCATTCAGTATCTTGGGTTACCTTTACACAAAAAGTGCCTAGAAATGGAATCATAGTTCCTGTGTATTTCTACTGATTTTGCCTAAATTTTGCATTTTTGCCTGGGTTGCCTTTCATATGTTGTGCTATTAGAAGTCAGTTTAGGGGTGCTGGGTTGGATCAGACAGTAAAAGTGCATTCTACCAATCATGATGACCTAAATTCAATCCCAAGGAACTATATGGTGGAAGAAGCGAATTCTCACAGGTTTTCCTCTGATATCCACAGGTAACACCATGTAATGTACAAGTGTGCACTCATATGATAATAAAATCAGTTTATATAAGTTGTTTATGAAATGAAGAATAGTTTGCCATGGTATAAAAAGTTTTCTGTTGGTCTCACTAAGATGTCTTCTTTATGGTGTCATTGACCCCATAGAAAAATTAAATTATTTATGATCAATCCTGTCAGTGTGTTTCCTCTCTTGCCATGTAGATCCTCAATCCCCAGTTATGAAATAACTTGAGTTTTCTTTTGCTTTAGTAGCATTAACCCATCTGAAATTCCTTTCTGCAATTACCATATGAAAACCATCTTTATATTCTTTTTGGAGGGAAACTGGATAATCCTTTGTCACTGACTGGAGATAAAAATCTTTCATATATTAAATTATCTTTAATATTTGCACTTATTTCTATTTTTCTCTTCAATGTCTTTATTGGTCTCTGTCTTGCTCCATCTTCTGTTGGTGTTATATAATGACTATCTGACAGTGGGTAACTTCTAAGGAAAAAAAAATTAATTACCTAGTCATAACATAGAAACTGCATCTTAACATAGAGAAAGATCAGAAACACAGGTAGGTACATGGAGGGAAAAGCCCAAGAGAATAGCCTTGCTTTACAACAACTCACTATGAAAACAGTCTGTGAGAACATAAAACCCCACGAGGGTAGTGCCTTCTTGAAACAAATACATATTAGAGGAAATGCTGCCCGGAAGACAGCTTAGTAGGTAAAAGCACTTGAGCACTGAGTGTGAGCCCTAGAACCTGAGCTGGATGTGGTGGCATGCTGTAACCTGGGAAACTCAGGATGGAAGTTGGATGGAAGGCAGCGATAGTTCAATAGCCTGGATAGTTCAGGCCGGAGATCCTGGAGTCCACAGTGTCGCAGGAACAAGAGAAGAGGTGCTAACCCCTAACACTGTTACACAATTCAATATCAGTGTGTTTCTTTTGTTTTTAATTTTTTAAAAATTTTATTCACTTTTCTATTTTTCAAGATTGGGTCTTGTGTGCCTTTGGTGGGACTAGAATTCAATATATTAACTATATGTAACCAAGCTGCCCTTAAGCTGTGGCAAGCCTCATGTCTCTGCTCCCCTAAGCTCCAGACTTAGCCCTTTCACAGGGCTAGGATCACAGGTATACACCTCCATGCACTATTGAAAGACTGAGCCTTTGGCCACACAAAATATGAGAAAGGAATCATTTCATGACTGTCTTGAAAATGTGGTTGTATTATTAGGCAAGACAGGATTTTGTGTCATATGAAACTGGAAAATTATTTGCTGGGGTCCAGCCTTGACACAGGATCTGGGTTCTCAACTGGAAGCAAGGATATCTGGAAGGCACTTAATAATAAACACAGACTATTTTTTTTTGAGTACAAACTGACAGTCTCTCTCTCTCTCTCTCTCTCTCTCTCTGCTCTCTCTCTCTCTCTCTCTCTCTCTCTCTCTCTCTCTCTCTCTCCTTCTCTCTGCTCTCCCTCTCTCTCTCTCTCTCTCTCTTTCTCTCTCTCCTTCTCTCTGCTCTCTCTCTCTCTCTCTCTCTCTCTCTCTCTCTCCTTCTCTCTGCTCTCTCTCTCTCTCTCTCTCTCTCTCTCTCTCTCTCTCTCTCTCCTTCTCTCTGCTCTCTCTCTCTCTCTCTCTCTCTCCTTCTCTCTGTCTCTGTCTCTCTCTCTCTCTCTCTCTCTCTCTCTCTCTCTCTCTCTCTCTCTTTCTCTCTCTCTCATCCACTTGCCAGCAGCTTGAGACTGCACACACTCTGCGTTCTCTTGCACACTCTGTTTTTCTTTTTTGGGCTTTTCTTTTCTTGAGTTCCCACACTCATACACATCTCTGTTCATTCCCCTTTCTCACACACACTCTCCATACACACCTCACACACCTCACATTCTCTCTTCATACTCCAAAAGCAGGTAGAAAAGAAAGACACTGTATAATCATTGCCAAATCCAATTCAAAAGAATAATCACATCCCACAACAAATCAAGAATTACAGTTGTTCCCCCAAAGTTTCAAGCTTCCCATATTCCCAGGCTTGTGGCCAAAATAATAATAATAATTGTGTAATATCATTTATTAATACTTATCATTATGTAAACTTTAACTTTTGACTTATTACACTTCAGTGCTCAGAGCTCTGTGGTCAGCTACTTGCATTTTCCCGTGAAGCTCTAATGATAAATGACATGGGCAAATCTCCCAGGCAGTGGGCAGAAAGAACCAAGTTAACACTTGACTCAGTAGTTCCTGTAGTTTTCTGTTCCTGTACATTGCTCACAATGACTCTCCTAAGAATCCCAGTATTTTGACTTAGTTTTACTAGTATATAGTTTCATGTATTTTATACTTTCTTATCCAGGAACCGCTCTCCAATGTTATACAAAACTTATTTCATAACTTCAATAACTTTTTCCTTTCCTGGGGTCCCAATGTTGGCTCTAATTCATTTTCTAATAACTTCTTTAAACTTTCTTTGCAAGTCCAGCATTAATCTGGGACTACCATTGTGCAGTTATTACATTGTTTCCAAGATGAGAACACACAGCATGCACCTGGGCCACTAGGTCTGTGCTGTGCTATGCCCCTGTGCCCCATTTCCAATTGTTTTAAGAATTATCTCATCAAGGAACATCTAGTTTCACAGAATCCACCAGAGCGAGCAGAAGGAGAAAGAAAAGTCAGATATAGCAGACTAATTATGCACACCAACGCCAACTGAAAAGCAGTCACACAAATGAAATCTACACAGCCGTTGTCCAGGGTTAAGGTTACAAAGAGCTGCTGCAGGCTGCTGAGATGTCTCCATCCCGGCCTACTGCTGGCAGTCCTTGTTATGGTTTCCTGTCCCCAGAAATTATTCACTATTCCACGGGCCTCATAAGTAACCAGGCATGCAAAGCTGCTCAAGATAATGGGATTTATTTTAGGGGTAAAAGACAAAGGACAAGAAAGAATCATATTTGACTACATCCTTGATACTGCTGGTGTCAGGAGGAAATCAGAAAGACTTATGCTAAGGTTCCCTTGATAGGCATGGGTGGTTTTGTGTTTGGGTGTTGTAATTGATGTTATTTGTTCTAGCATGGTGCTGGGCATGGAAACCCAGAGTCTTAGCCACACTAGGCAAATAGTCCACCACTAAGCTACATGGAGCACCTAGTTTCTTTCCTTCCTTTCATTCTTGCTAGACCAGGCTCCCTTCAAACTCAGGGCGATCTGCTGTCTCTGTCTGCCTCCTGAGTGCTGGGATTAAAGGCATGTGTGCACCTGGTTTCTTATTTCAAGGAAACGTAAAAGGAATAATTCAGAGAAAACATATGTGCTTCCTGGTGCTTTTTTTTTTTTGGCTTCTTTTGCCAGATTAAAAAAATACAACCTGGCACAGTCAAAGCAGGAAAACTACTAACACGGGGAAAGACTTAGCCCTTTCCCAGGTCATAGGCACTTCTTTTGTTTCTCTTCCTTTGACCAAAGTACCAGGAAGATTAATGGGCAGGTTATGGTACATTTGGTGGAAATACATTTGCACTGTGAGTTCATGTTTTTTTTTCCTTTCCTAAAGACCTAAATAAACTAGTTGGCTGGTAAACCAGTAAGTAGGGTGGTAAGGAAGAGAAAAGCCAATCTAAATATTAACAGGGTTTGGTTATTATTATTGCTTAAACTTAGTTCTACCAACAGCAAAATCCAACTTAAAAGAGAAACTGACCTTTTGCAGGTACTTTGCTGTGTCTCTAAATACTTCTGGCAATTAGAATGTATACTATGACATCATGCTGTAAAAAGCTGAATTAAGTATTCCAAGTTAGGCAGAATATTTTAGTCCCTAAAGACAGCTTTGTCTCTCTAATCCTGAGACTCAATAAACTAGGTTGGGGAGGACTTCACCGAAGGCTTTGAAGATGAAGGAGTAAATGAGTCAAGAAATTCAAATGTTTTCTAATAACTACAAAAGCACCAAGGTTGAGTCTTCCCTAGGGCCTCTGGAAGAAAACAACCTGGCCAACCTCGAGTTTAACCAGTGAGATCTGTGTCCGAATTTTATCTTCTAGAACTCTAATATAATACATTTGTGTAGCAACAGGACATTAACACTGTCCTATTAAAGCTCTACGAATATTGGCAGTCAGGCTGGTGTTTTTGTTTGTTGGGTTTTTTTTTTTATAAGTCTATAAGAATTCCTTATTGAGAATTATCTTTGCCCTAAGAAGGTCACTCTTAAAAGGGTTGATAAGATTCTCAGTCAAGGAGGCTCCCACCACAGGACAAGAGAAGAGACCCTGTTGCATGTGTCCATGCCACAGAACTTACACTACACATTGCCGGGGATGTCCTGACCTGTCTTTCACCTCAGGACTGTTAGTGTCAGCGTCTTTTTTTTTTTTTTCCTGACAAGAATATCAGAGAAACCACAAAGAAAGGGATTTCTCTGGTGTAATCTACTGTTTGATGATGCTACCCCACTACACACTATCTAATGCGGTGCTTCTGAGCCTCACGTCTTTAAGGAGTCCTACAGAAAGGCTTACATCTAATCTGGAAACAGTTAAAATGTATTTCTGTAAAGAGAGTGAAGATTAAGAACCACTAGTGTGGTTGGATGCATACCAGAAATAAGTATTTAAAAAAAAAAATAAACAGAAATAAGTATTTTACCTCTGTCAAGTGCTTCTGCTATGCCATAAGCCGTGCCCACGTTTTAAAATAAATCTTTCTCACAAAACAATGTGTATGTATTAAAAAACTGTACAAGTAGACAGTTTTCTTGTCTACTTAAAAGGGTAATCTTCCACAAAGGAACTAAAACTACAGAATGAATCTGTCATCTTTCTAGACAACAGATCTATTGGCTGACTACTGTTTAATAAAAATCTGGATGCTCTCCCTGCAAAAGAATCAGTCTGCATGTTGGCAGTGAGAGCACAAGCCACAGTATATGTAAGACAGCAAATATGTGAGGACATTAGTATTCATTAGGCGATATATAAATACACTTGAGACACTCAACCGAGACTCGTCTTAATTCTGCCACCCAGTGGCGACTGCCATACTGGTCTCACAGGTCTTGTTCAGTTACAAACACAGCACCTACCTGTTCATCAGGCTCTTGGCAAGCTCTGGCCTCGGCCAGGCATTTATTTATGCACCTCCCTGCTGAGTCACAATACAGCTCTTTGAGCAACGGGAACAAGTTTCCTATATATCGTGACACAAGACAGGAACTCAATATGTAAGACCACGTGAAACCCTTATTTATTTATTTATTTTTTGGAAATGGGTGGTGTCTAAATTTGGACTCATCAGAATTTCCTCTCTTTGGTAATTTTTGTTAAACGCATAACCCTACGACGGCGTGTAAGGCTGGGTGACACCAGCACACACAGGCCTTGCCTGTGATGTTAGACCCGGGTCTCGAATCCGGGGGTCACACGCTCGCTTCAGACCGCTTCGGCTTCTCACGGTCCGGGTAGGGCTGAGGAGCCAGGCTTTGCCGCGATGCCGGCGACCGCACGCTTCCGAAAGCGCCTTCTGGGGTAGGGAGGACGTGAGCGACGTGAAAACAAGGCCACCTCGGCAGCCCCCCCCCCGTAGCAGCCGAGGCTCGCCCAAGGAGTCTCCTCTCGGCCACGCCCTGGTCACGCCCACCGTTCCATTCCGACCAATAGGTGCAGGTGTGCTTCCTAGCTCGACCGTGGGAGGAAGCGCTGGAACGGTCGGACGCCGAGCGGCCGTTCACGTCAACGCGGTGACGTCACGCGCGCGACGCACCTGTCGGGCTCCGAGTCCTGCAGCTTCTCTTCCAGTTCAGCGGGTCAGGGATCGCGCTGCTGCCAGCTCAGTGCGGGTGTGCTCGGGGCAGGCCGTCGGTCCGGAGGATGAGGCTGGAGTGGGCGGAGGCGTGAGAACCGCGTTACTTTCCTTCCGAGGTGGAGCGCGGCTGCTCCTGGAGTCCTTTGAGAGCTCCGGGAGCCTGGAGACTCCAGTCCGGGGCAGAGGCTGGTTGACTTGAGGGCCCGCTAGAGCCGGAGGATTGAACTTCACCCAGAAACCAGCCTCCGCCAGTCCCACCTGGCCGCATTTACGTAACCTCTCCCAAAAGCCGGGTAGCTGTGAAGTCCGCCGGGGTGGCCACCCGGCAGCCGTGTCCCGGGGAAGCTCCCGGGGCGGCTGGCGCGCGATCTCAAGCAGATGCGGGGTCCACAGGCAGCGCAGCCACCAGCCGCCGAGCTTGCTATGCCTCTGAGCTGCAAGGTGAGTCGCCAGCTGTCAGGTTCACGCCTTGGCGGTGCACCAGGAGCCCAGGCTCTGGCGTTCCCACCGAGCTACCTACCTGCCTGGTGTCCAGCTCATTAAAATCTCTCCCATATCCTCCCGGAACCTTCGAAGGACCTATAAGTAAATTAGAACTAGGTGCCAGCACAGAGTTAATCTCGAATTCACAGTTTGCTCAAGTTTAAAATCGTTTAGTTTTTAATTAATTAATTTTTTCGTCTTTAGACTTAGGTTTATCAAAGCATCTTTTTGTGCAAATTTGCGTTTTGGTAGTAAACTTGTTGAACCAGAAGTTACTTTAGAGAACTTTCCGTGCGGCGTGCTATATTTAAAGTGTGGCGTTTTAAAATTAGAGTACAAGGAAGTTGATTGCATATTCATCAGGTATGTTTAAATTCTAGACCGAGATTTCGATTTCCTTTGAAAAATGATGACTCTTGGCTCAATGGTACCATACCTTTTAATAGTTCTCCAAGTGTGCGATTATAAAATTTAAAAACTCAGTCGTGCAAACTTTTTTGAGCTCCTGTATTCACTGTGCTTTTATATATATACATATATATGTATATATATGTGTATATATGTATATATATGTATATATATGTATATATATAATTGACACTTTGTAGATTTACTTTTCACCCATGAAGAATTTAGATGATGACTTTCTTTGGATCAGTTTTACATGCCTTTGTAAATGACTAAAAAGTGGTATTTCATTTTGTGAGTATATACAAGAGTCCAGTGTGGATGTTGTTTAGCTATGTTGAAAGGTGCTGCTTCTTCTTTTTTTTTTTTTTTTATGGCGTTAAGTTTCAAATTGAATGTTTATATGGTGTTGGCAGAATTTATCACAGATAGCATTCAGCCCCACCCCTTCTTCTCCTCTGCTACTTACTACAAAGCCTTTCTTTGAGTTACAGCTCAAATGATTTTAAGAAGTCAGTATGAATAACTTAGGTCATTACTTGGAAATAGTGCTGTTTATGTACCTTAGAAAGCTTTAAAGAATTAATCTGGTTTTGAATATATGTAGTTCAGAAGAACAGATTTGGTAAAGTTTTTTTTTTTTTTTTTTTTTTTTTTTTTTTTTGGTAGAGAAATGGCAAGTGTCCAGGTCATGTTGGGGATAGGCTTTCTGTTTCCTGTTGTGACATGGTGGTAATAATTTTCAGACCTCTCAGGAAGCCAGATTTGATCTCTGTGGTGGTCATATATCAAAGCAGCTTCCTGTGGGGTTTGACCACTGACTCTTTGTAGAATTTCTATTTGCTTTGTAGTCAGAATTGTCAGCAGACACTTCCAATATATATGATATATATATATATATATATATAATACATGTAAATAGAGTACATTCTCTCCCTCCCTCTTTCTCGATCTAATTTCTCACTAGTTCCATAAAGTAAATACATTGACTTTGTCCCTTTAACAAGTGTGGAAACCTGAGAAAGAACTGAATTACCATTCCTAAGGTCCAACAGTACTAAGTGTCAGACTGAGCTCAGAAGTGTCATCCCAGAGCTCTTTGAATCCTCAATGGCTCCGAGGCCATTTTTATGTCTTTCTGTGCACCTTCATATTTGTTCATAAGCATTGTGGCTACAGTTGATTCCTAAAGATAAGTGTTGCTTGGTTAGGTATAAAGTGAAGGAAGACCCCCTACGGCCTCACACATTTCTGGGACTCAGAGATTTGCTGCAGCTGGGAGGGAACCAAATAAATCAGTCAGTTCTCCCCATTCTTACAGAGCAGTTGAGTACTTTGTCTTTTAAAGTCTCAGTCTTCCATAGCAGCTTTTAAGTTGGATTATTGTTTTATCTTTTTTTCTTATCACTGAGCCTTATACTCAGCGTGTGGCTTTTTTTCCCTTTTAAGAATTGTGCAGTGTTTAATTTTTCTTTTTCTGGGTGCTTGTTTTTTTTCTCTTTTAAATATTTGTTTTATAAAATATTAACTTGTTTTTGTTTTAAATTACAAACTTATTGTGTGTGTATATTTGAGCTACAAAGCGGAAATTTGATAAAAGTGTATATTGTGGAAACACTTGTATTTCAGGAAGCACACAACTCATCCTGTAGCTGGGGTCATTGTGCTGTACATTAAGTAGGTCACTAATTGCCCCTGTAACTGAAACCTCGAACCCTTGACTAGACCCACTACCCCGACCCCCACCACCATCTCCAGCCTTCCATCCCTGAGAACCACGGTTGCTCCTCTGCTTTTGAATTGGATCTTTAGATTCAACATGAAATCATGCAATGTTCTGTGCTTTTTTTTTTTTTTTTAACTGTATCTGTGATGGACACTTAAGCTTTAATATCTTTGCTCTAGTGAGTAATAGTATTAAGCCTAAAAGAACTTGTAAGTTTAATAAATATTCTTCAGGGAACTAATTATTTAGTTTTCTGTTCTTTGAAGAAAAATATATAAGGTGCGTTAGTTTTGGCATACTAACTGAACAATAATGATAAAATACAGAGTGCTGTTACTTTTGGGAGAAACCAGTGAGATTATTTATTCTCTTATCTTGGAACTTGAAAAAGTCTGTCTTAATAACCCAGTGGATCTAATGAGCAACACCCTTCCCCATTGTTCTTGCTCTTTTGTCCTGGCACTTTAGAACAAATCCTACAGTATCCGTGTGCTTTTTGAACTTTTAACTTTATAAAAAAATATTTATCTTATGTATCTGGATTCTTTGCATGTTTGCACACCAGAAGTGGGTGTGAGACAGTTGAATTGAACTCTGGACCTGTGGAAGAGCAGCCAGTGTTCTTAACTAGTAAGCCATCTCTCCAGCCCCTTGTGGTGTTTTTTTTTACTGTGATGATTTACACAGCTCTTGAAAGTTGGTGGACTTTAATAATGTACTAAAACATGGCTTGTGCACAATAAAATTTTTGCCTTATTTTATCAAAGTGAGAGACTACTTAGAATTTTACTTACATTTCTGATAGAAATCAGTTTTTATAATGTATCCTTTAAATGTTCAGCATGTCTACTGAAAGTCAACTGTATTGAAAAAAGATAAATAGTTCTATTTTACTTTTTTAGAGAAGGTATGTAGAACTAGTGGGCCTAGAATTTACTATATAGAGTAGGCTTGTCTCAATTTCACAATTTGTTTGCCTCTGCTTCTTGAATGCTGGCATTAAACAAGTAGGTCTCTGAGTTAAGACCAACCTGTTCTACAGAGCAAGTTCCAGGACAGCCAGGACTATGCAGAGAAACTGTGTCCCAGTGAGCACATTTTGGCTATTAAGCTGGTTTTGAGCATGCAGTTCTGGGTTAGACCATTGATGTTTTCTCTACCTTAGTAACTTGCTTAGCACCTTCCAACACTATGAAAGCTAGTCATTGGGGAGGAAGTTTACTGGTCAGGCTGAGATTTAATTTCTCTGAGCCAAAGTGTATGCTGTCTTTTGCAATAGGATTTTGTAGTTATGGTGGAAAACCAAGGGCAGCGGCAGTAGCCTGTGTTCTGGAGATCTCTGGGGCTTCCCTGACTGATAAGTTGTGGAAAGGTATTCCATGCCTGGCTAGTAAAAACTGTAAAACAGTGTTGAGATGGAAACGTGTTACCTGTAGATGACTAGAAGTCAGGCTCTCCCATCTCTGCCCTCATTGTTCTGGAGACTTGTGCTCCTCCTTTCTGTTGGTGATGTGGAGCGTTTTCATTTACTTCTTTCACCAGACTGTGACCTACTTTTTCTCTGTTTAACTTACTGGTCAGACATACAGTTGACTGACATAGCCATTAGCTTCTATTCTGCCTAGACACTTTCATAGGAGAAACAAAACTTTATTAAGAACCATAAAAGTCATTTAACTTACTAGCTTGCAGGGTCTTTCGGAAATTGGTCTAGGAAAGTATGTGTTTTAACAACAAAGTGATATCCATAGAGAAAAATTGATGAATTGAACTTTATTAAAATTAAATATTTTTATTATGTGGTAGACTATCCTGGGCTATAAATGACCATTTTATGAACAACAATAACCCTTAAATTGTATATATATGTACATACTTTACTAACCATTAACTATGTAATGAAAAACAAAAATTGAACAGGACTAGGACACAAGATGTATTCTAGAACAGATTAGCAAATTAATAAAATTCCATACAGCTATGGTCAGTGCTATACAGAGGGAGCTGTAAGAACTAACAGGAAATTTTGATATAGGTGAAATTCGACTCAAGCTCTATGGGAGCCTTTATTTTTGTTTAAAAAAAAATCTTGCAGGATGTTGGTTATTTAAACTTTCATGTCTCAAATTTCTCTTCAGTAGAAAGAATAGCTCTCAAACCTTATTATTGGCTGGTATTCAGTACATGAACTTTTGTCAAGTGTAATGTAGTGCTAGAGAGATTTATTTATTAGTTAAAGGAGTACTTTAATTTGTCAGTTGTTGATGTTTTAAGATGGTATAAGTTCCTGGTTGGCCTCGAACTCCAAATAATCCTGTCTTAATATTCCTGAGTAGCTGAGGCTACAAGAATGTGCCGTATGCCTAGCTAATTAACAGATACTTGAGGTGAGATCTGAAGAATTCGTAGCAGTCACATGAAGAAGAGAGGGAATGTTCCAGATAGAAGGTATACTGAAGGCCTTGGGCCAGGAGGCAAGAAGTGGTCTAGAGTCTCAAAGAAGTACACATTACAAAATGAAACTGGGACCTAGGTAGGGACTGCCAGCCAATGGCCTTTTCTACTTTGTTCAGAAGTTTGTCTCCTAAGTACTGTGAAAAATGAAATATTTTAATGTATGTAATAAGGAGAGATTACTAATCAGACTTCTTAAAGGGCTGACTGCAATACAAAGAGCAAGTTAGGGGCAGACAAGGTGCTTATGCTGAGATCATTAGAAAGTTCTAAGAGTACACCAGGCTTTGTCTATCTTCCTAACTTCAGGAAATATGCTTGCAAGCTACCATATACTCTACAAACTTGCTGTAAGTAATATATTAACACTCTTAGAATATTGTAATAGGTTGTCCTGGTAGAAGAAATAATAAAATAAATTTGAAGATTTCAAGACTAGCTTACTGCTGTTGCTGAGGGGTGTGCATGTGTTGGAAACTGATTGCATTTCTCTCTGATCTCAGCTGAATGAGAAGCTGGGTATTTATTGCCTCCATTCTGTTCTGGTCATTGTGCTAAATGCTAAAAAGAGACTAGTGCTTTCAAACAATTCAGACTGTTGCCTTATATGAAGTAATATTTAAGGAAATTATAAATTGGTTTTTAAAACATAGCTATTATTTAGTAATGGTTTTTGTTTTTTAAACCAACAACTGTAGTTTCTGAATGCTTTTGTTAAGCACTGCTATGTTCCTTGTGAGCAGAAAGAAAAGTTGCAACTAGGTGAGATTGTGTCAAGGCCATCTTGTGTCTTGGTTGGAGTCTGGGAACTTTTTTCTTTAGTAGTTTGTGTGTACTTCTGTGACTTTCTAACCTGCCGTGCTTTACAAGCCTTACTGGTTTGACTACATCTATGGTTGGTCCAGTCCCACACATGTACTTTTCAAGTCTAAAACCAACAGCAACATATTTATATTAACTTCTCATTTTGACGGTAAACACGGGAGTAGATGTATTAAAAAACAACAATGTAGGAGTATATTTTTGGTATACAGAGTAAAAATGAAACCATAATTTGGTTTTACCTGCTTTGGAAAGATAAACATTTTTTAACTATTTTCAATTTTTCTGGTTAATGTTTGACCTTGGGCTCTAAATACTTGAATATTTTAAGTTAATTGTAATTTCTTAATGCTAATTTTAAAAATTAGGTAGTGCTTGCCTGAGATAAAATCCATGGAGGATCTATTATTTCAGCCATCTGTTGCCATTCCTGCGAGGCTCTTCCTTGCAAAGCCCTGCCCAGTCTGCATATGCAAGTGACTGCGTACTTCGGTTCTTCCCCATCCTGTGCACTCTGGAAAGGCTTCTCTGCACTTGATCCAGTTTAATCTAGCAGATCTTGGAGATTGTTTTACAGCACTGCCTGAAGAAGTTTTTCTTAGTTTTTTACACCTGCAGAGTGAGAAGAAAGAATTAAACCATCCCTTAACAGTTAGCAACATAGAGGTAGCTATTGGTCCAATGGATGGACTTAGTATTTTTTTAATACAAAGCTGCTAGCTTTCATTTTGTGATGTTAGAATACGTGATTTTTGTTCTATGTTGGGAAAATGTTGAAGCCATTTTCCCCTTTTTTCCAGATCCCCAGACAGCTAAATGGAGTCTGAGCAGCTGTTCCGTAGAGGCTGTAGACACAGCTACAACAGCATAGCGAGCGCCAGTAGCGATGAGGAGCTCCTAGACGGGGCGGGCGCTATTATGGACTTTCAGACTTCTGAGGATGACAGTTTGTTAGACGGTGACACGGCAGCTGGTAAGTTCAGCATGACGACTAAGAATTGTAGTCATATACCAGTGAACATAGTTTAGCTTCCTTTCTTTTCTTTTTTTTTTTTTTTTTTTGAGACTGACATTTGGGGTAACATTTTAAAGCCTAGGTAAATTTGTGTGACTTAAACTTAACCATCTAAAAGTGTACATCTCCTTAGCATCTTTACAATATTATGCTTAATATTTTTATTACCTCCTAAGTCTCTAACATTGTAATAAATTTTTGAATTTTTTAAGTATTAAATTTTTTATAAGTATAAACTTTAAACTTTTAAGTATAATTCAAAGAGCTATGGAGTCATTACATCATACTTGAGACTAAATGAATGTCTGCAAAATAAACAAGTTATGTAATCCTTTAGTTAAGAAATATTACCTAGGAGCCTCTCTTTTTACTCTAAAAGAAGTTGTTATTTGATTTCTATTTAGATTGGCTTAGCAGGCATTTACACTTTGTGTAAGTAGGGTAATATATGAAATTTTGTCTCTGGTGTCTTTGAATTGCACATGGCACTGGTTATTCCGATCACCATATAGTTTTCCATTGTGTAAATATTCTGCCACTTAGTTCTGTGTATTTCCTCATAGACTTTAGATATTATTAGTATTACTGTGAGAATATGTAAGTGCATATGTTTTAGTGAAGGTACTGTAACTCATTGTTGAGTTATACTTAGTGTGGAATGCTTAGATCTAGAGTTCATGTTTCAGCATCATCAGAGACTGTCCGAGATGCTCCAACATTTTCAGTTACACTTATGTGTGTGTGCAGTGTGGGAAAGTTTAGTTGTACATCTTTACCAAGACTCAGTGTCGATGGCTTGAAACATTTTAACTGTGTAAACAGAAGTCTCTCATTTTGAGCTTATATTTGATGGCTTAGGAGTTGAGATGCATTTCTATATGTTGAGTTGGCCTTTTAGTTTGCCTCTAGAAGTGTCAGATCAACCTGTCTTTTATAGAAGTGTGTTATTCTGTTTTGTCAGATACATTCATTGCAAGTGGCTTCTCTTACTCTGAAGTATGACGCTTCATTTTCTTAAGACCTTTTGGTGAAGTCATTGGTTCTAATGAAATCTTGTTAGTAATTTTCTTTATTCTTCTTATTTTCTATGTTCTTGTTTATAATTCTTAACTGGGTGAGATGATGTGTAATCTCAGGTGTTGAGACTTGGATAGAGAAGTCTACATAGCCAAACATTGCTATTTAAAAGATGTCAAACACTTTGGGGGTCAAAGATAGTATTCTATTATCTTCTCGTGTCACTCACATTTAGATTGAATCTGCTTGCATTTAACTGTGTGTAATGTAAATATGAATTTAGATTTGATTTTTTTCCATATGCAGAACTGGTTGGACCAAGGCAGACTACTCTCAATTAAAATGACAGACACTTTGAAAGAAAGCTTGGCAATTTCCTGTAATATTAACTGAGTGTTTACTGTACTGTCAGATTAAACAATAATGCACCAAAATATTTATTCCAGTTAGGGGAAATATCCACATGAAAATGATGAACATATAAAGAAGTGGAAAACACGGAAAATCCCAAGCATTACACCTGCACTGTGTGTAGCTATGTTCTGTGTGTTCCTGTGGTCCCGGGCTTTGTTCTCCCCACAGTTCTGAAGTCCTTGCTCCTTGTCCTGTTTAATTTCAGCACATGCATATGTTTTGTAGTTAGATTTGCTTAAGCAGGATATACATAGGTGTTTTTTTTTCTATGTGTTAATAATACCCTGGTTGAGGTATTATAGAGACGTAAGACTTAAATGTGACTTGATTTTTCACTGTCAGGTTTTTCATACTAGTTTTTACTAGTATATCCTCTTCTGCTTTGTTTTCTGTTGCTATGATAAAATGACAGCCAACACCACTGTGGTGAGGAAAGAGCTTGTTACAGCTTCAAGGCTACAGTCCCTCATGTAGGGAAACCAGGGCAGGAGCTAAAGCAGTAACAGAAGCTTGTTCATGGAGGTGTGCTGCATTTTGGATTATTCGCCCCACCCAAGACTCTGTTAACCACTTTTTTCATATCACCCACAGTGGGTTGGGCCCTATGTCAATTAGTAATCAAGGAAATACCCTCACAGACATGTGCATAGGCCAATCTGATGGAGGTGCTTCCTCCATTGAGGGTCCCTCTTCCCAGGTGATCAGGTTGATAAGGAAGATGAGCCATCACAAATGATTCTGAAGTCTCCTTTCTCCATTCTCTTAGGATTCCCACTGCATGTGGTAGAGTTTCTACTGGGATGTGTTCTTTTTATTTTTTCTTTTCATGTGAACAGTTCATCTAACTAGTAAATATTTTGGTGCACTGTAGCCGAACCTTTTTTAAAAAGATAGATAGATAGATAGATAGATTGATTGATCTATTTATTATTTATTTATTATTTATTTATTTATTTATTATAAGTACACTGTAGCTGTCTTTAGACACACCAGAAGAAGGCATCAGATTTTATTACAGATGGTTGTGAGCCACCATGTGGTTGCTGGGAATTGAACTCAGGACCTCTGGAAGAGCAGTCAGTGCTCTTTACCGCTGAGCCATCTCTCTAGCACCCCCCCCCCCTTTTAAAATAAAGATTTATTTATTTTATATGACTACACTGTAGCTGTCACAAGAGGGCATCAGAGCCCATTACAGATAGATGGTTGTGAGCCACCATGTGGTTTCTGGGATTTGAACTCAGGACCTCTGGAAGATCAGTCAGTGCTCTTAACTGCTGAGCCACCTCTCCAGCCCCAGCTGAATCTTAAAGGTACAGTTAATATTATAGGAAATTGCCAACTGTTTTTCAAAGTGTTTGTCATTTTAATTGAGAGTTCTGATTACCTGCTTCCGCATCAGCATTTAGTAGTGTCAAAGTTTGGAGGTTTGGAGTTTATCCACTCTGTAAAAGGTAAGTTTATTGCAGCAAGTAGCACTGTTATTCCACCCTGAGTTCCAGTTTGTTTAAGTACATGTCAGTGTTCTGAGAAAGTATCCACATTATTATGTTGCCTTTTTGAACATATTGATCACATTTTTGACATTTGTGTCTGAGAATTTCAGTACCTTGGTTTCATTTGTTTCCTGATTTTTTTCCTTCTCTTTTTGGCTCTTTCCTGGCTTTAGTTCCTGGTAGGTTTTGTGATTGCTAACAATAATTGTGGACTCTGAGTGGCAATGTCTTCACCAGAGGACTTTCAAATTTTTCCCTAGCAAATAGACAGTCTAGGATCCTGGAAGAGAATTTACATTTTTTTTAAAAAGACTTTTCTGTTATTTTGTTCTCTTAAAATCATTTTATTCTTAGGGCATTTCTTTTGAAGTTTTTTTTTTTTTTTTTTTTTTTTTTTTTGTAGAAAGCTGCAGTATTTGTTTACTGGAGGTCTTCAGTGGTAGGCACTGATGCCTGCTTTTTGCTTCTTTTAGCAGTTTAAGATTGCTCTTCTTTTTGTCATAATGACTGCCTATTTACCATTTGCTTCTTTCATTTGGGAATCAAACATTTTAGGAATAAAGTGGGATACAATGGACCACTTCATCTCTTTTCTCCAGGTATCAGTCCATTCAAATTCACATTGCTGTGGTGCTTTTGTACTTCAGAGTTTGAGTTCTGACCCCTTCAAACTGTAAGAAGCATCTGTCTTCATCTTCTGGCTTTCTCAATTACTCTGTTTATGAGTCTGGAAATGGCACAAGCAAAAATGGTTGGAACTCTTGGGCTTACCTCTCCGTTTAATTGCTTTTCACAGTGGAGACACATCTAGGCTGCCTCCCTTGGATGTTCTCTGATGGAAAAGGACAGCACTTTGCATTATTAGCCACGTGCTTTCTTAGAGTCACTGATTTTTCTACCTAATTTAAAAGTGGCATTTATTGTAAGTCATAAACTAGAATATATGCATTCATAGATCAAGAAGTTGGATGAAATGAACAACATTCTCTTTTTTTTCTTCTCTTTAGCTCTTTGGTTCTTTATGTGGGGTGTAAAATTAACTCAGGGAAGTAGAAATAACAGGACAAGGATCCAGCACTTCTCATCTTCCCACTGTCCTCAAGTGCTAGTGATGCCTTTACTCAGACTTTTAAAAAGAGGAGTAAGTAGAAGGAGAGGATAATTTTCCTCAAACTGAACCCACCAATAATAGACTTCTTTGTATGTCACTGACCAGAACCTGGCAGCGTGCCCAAACTAAGACCAGCCACTGGCAAAGGAAATGACATTACTGACTAGTTAGAATGGTCATGATTCCTTTACTGGACCTAGGTATGTTACCAACCAAATAAAATTAAGAATATATTAAGGAAAAAGTTGGGATGCCCCTAGGGTACACAGATACTGGTGTTTTCTGTATAGGTTCTGTCCTCAAAATTAATTACATATTTTAAGCTTGATATTAGATACTCTAAATGCTATGTCTCAAAAATAAATGTTTCTTTTTAAAGGCGTTTTGTAGCATGTATTTATTGTGTGTGTGTGTGTGCATGCCACGCTGCTGCATGTGGAGATCAAAGGATAACTTGACAGTGCAGTTCTGCTCATGTAGGTTAAAGGTAACATAACTCAGGTCATCAGGCTTGGTGACAGGTACATTACCCCTGAACCATCTCACCTGTTTCAGTGAATTTTATTCTAGTACATCTTTGAATTGCTAAGATTGTTGTACAAGGAGAAGCAATGCATGGAACACCACAGTAGGAGTAAGAGTCTCTGAAACAGGGAATGTCCTTTTGGAAGACAGTGAGTATTCTTTCTGTGTAGTTGATGTGATCTTCAACAGAAAAGGGGTGTTTAGAAGAAGCAGGAGCCTTTTATCAACCATCATGAATTCAGACAAGGCAAAGACCCACCAAACACATAAGCAACACAGATAAAAAGTAATCATTTGAAAACACCAGTAATGTTTTATCGTGCGTGTTGATGATGTCGGGAGCCTTCAAGTTGGAAACTTGAATTTACATCCTGGCTCAGCATATTCTGTAACTTTTGGCAGGTCAACCTCTGCATACCTCATGTTTTCCTATTTAAAAAAATAATAATCATTGGAAGAGTGCTTTGAAAGTTAAGTGCATTAGAGATCTTTACACAAATGACTTAATTGAGTCATTAAAAAATAGCTGACTAATGATAGAAAAAGTTAATAGTGGCTGTTTCTGGTTTGTGTGTGTGTGTTCTTTCTGCTTGAATATGCTAAACTCTTTCATCCCAATATGAGCAAATTTCTTTTATGAGAGTATGCAAATAAGGTATCAGTTACATTTTTTGTTTTTCTAGCGAAAAGAATTTAGGTCTAGACCTGGAATAGACTTATAAGAGAAAACCCCCTTCATGAGAGAGCTGGTTTTGTATAGTTTATAATCTTTTAAGAAATGTATTTACTAATGTCACAAATGAAGTCTGCTCAAAGTAAATATCAACGTAATCTAGAACACAGTTATCAAAAATACAAGTATGTTAAGGATGATGACTATTACTATCAGTAACAAATGTGAATGAAAGGACAAAAATCAGGCAGTATTTGAAGTGAATCATTTTAGTCAATTAAAACTCATTGGAAAGTGGAAACATTTTTATTGCAAGTAACAGGAAGAAGGGGCAAGCTTTTGTGGCCAGAATTGGATTCATTAAAGAAAACCATATGGTTCTAGCATCCTTGACAATGAAGCACATGGCTACTCATCAGTAGGACCAACAAGTCTGTAGGGGCCAGAATCATTTCACCTTTATGGTACTCAAGGCTGTCTAGCTGACTTTGCCTCAGGTCACAGAGCAAAGACCTCAAGATCTGTCTCTAGCACCTTGATTTAAAGTAGGCGGGAACTTTGCATTCTTTACCATTTTTATCTCTGGGGGCTTTTAGAGGCACACCCTTAACTGCCTCTCTTAAGGATACGCCTAATTGCATCTAACAAAGGCAGTATCTATTTAAGTTTTTATATTTTGCTAACAATTAGGTTTTCTATGTACAATAGTCAAATATCCTGTAACAAGAACAGCTCTATTCTATGTATCAATACATGAGCTTTATAACTCAAGAATATGCTTTAAAATATTACTTAAAAATATCCAGCATGTATATAATTAATTTTAGTCATTTCCCTTTCCTAATGAAACCCTTTTCTCCCAAATATTCTTCCTCCAACTTTGACTTTTTTGTGAGACCACTGATTCAGTTAGGGTTCCTTATATGAGCACGAGCGGGAGGATTCTGGAAGCAGTTCCAGTGAACAAGCTGTGCAGTGAGGACCCCAGTCGTATCCCCTAGAGACCCATTCCCCCAATTAAAAAAAAGAAATGTTTTTAAAAAGCACTGGAACATGTCAGGGAATCTGAAAGAGTCCCTCTACTGGGCAGAGCTACAATGACATGAACCACAAAGGAAAGCACGTACATTATTGTTCCATGTAGGAAATGGGCCCAGAGCTGTGCTATAAATGATACAAACTGATATAAATAAATGGGGAGTGGAGGGAAGGCATGCCCAGCCTGTGGAAGAATTCTGAATAGTTAATGTAGCTTTGCAATTTCATGGAGAAGCTTAATTCCAACATCTTTCTTCCTTGAAGGTGGGCTTGACTTAATGATTCACTTTTTAAGAATATAGTCAGGGCTGGGTAGAAATAGAAGTGTTTTAGTAGGGAAACTTGGCAAATGTTACTCAAATGATGAACAATGACACAAATGATTTGAGATTGATATCCTATACTCCTGAAGATGTCATCCTTGTGTCCTTTCTGAAGGTCTGTGATACAAATCTATTTTCAAGAAAAATAATACATAAAGAATAGGAGACATTCTATAGATTATCTGACCAGTAAAGGTTATGGAAATAAGTTAAATGTTAAAGATTAAAAACAAAAGAGGATAACCAAGTTAGTATGGTATTTTGAACCAGGATCCAGAGTATAAAGAGGACACAGATAATCTGAAGATGGGAGTTGACTAATGTTAGTGTTTAATGCTGACAAATATGCCATGGAAATGTAAAACATTAACAATTTCAAAAGAAAGAAGTACTCAGGAGTTCTCTATTCTGAAATAAAGTTTAATAGTAGGTTGGAAATGGCTAGAGATACAACTTAGCAGTATCAAACTTGTGGGTGTGCAGGTCCCTAGTTAAAGCCCCAGTATTGCAGACACATGCCTACATACCAAGGGTTAACAGTCCTGGGGCTTGGGCTTGCAGAGCCAGTCTCAGTCCAGCTACAGTGCGATGCCAGCTCACTGTCCCTGGTATTTTTGTACCCTGAAAATGGTTGGGAATAGTTACATTTTAAATATAAAGTAAAATAAGCTTGTAGAGTATAGGAGGAATTAGGAAAAATTATGGGTAGTGGAGAGATGGCTCAGTGGTTAAGAGCACTGACTGACTGTTCTTCCAGAGGCCCTTTGTTAAATTCCCAGCAACCACATGGTAGCTCATAACCATCTATAATAAGATCTGGTTCTCTCTTCTGGCCTGTAGGCAGAACACTGTACATATAATTAATCTTTTTTAAAAAGACTAGAAAAAATACAAGGTTGATGTCAGATCCAGAGGCAATTCCAAGTCCCCAAATGGATCAGATGCACATAAGGGGTGTACAGTAAAGAAAACTGCCGATCTGACTACTCCATGATATGGCTAAGGTTTTTAGTGTAGATATGAGAGAGAGATGATGTGGTGGTGTTGCTCAGAAATCTAAGATACAAATTCTGAGCTAGAATTGTTATTCTTGGCAGTTTTGAAGGTTAATGTTTATGCATGCTGTTTTTGAGAGGCGATAAGCTAATTTTAGCTGTATTGTTTTACTTGTTCTTTACCAGTGTATTTGGTGGTACTGTTCTACTAAATAAGATGTTTGGGACCATGTTATAGTCAAATTGGGCAATATGAACTCACAGCCTTACATTGGGAATCTTTGGTAAAGGTTGGTTTAGAAATTTTTAATAATTTTCTTTTTACATTTCATTATATGCCTGTGTTGATATTTGAGTGAGTGTAGATGTTCATGCTGCCTGAAGTGTGAGATCCCTTACAGCATTTAACATGGCTAAGCCTTCTTTCTCTGCTTTTCACCACTAGTTTGTCTTTAATAGGCTCGTTGTAATAGATGGGTATCTTAGTTGACCAAAAGCAACTCAGGGGGAAAGGGTTTATTTCACTTGCAGTTTTAGATAACAGTTCATCATCAAAAGCAGGGAGTACAGGAACTCATGCAGGGCAGGAAACTGGAGTCAGGAGCTGATCCAGAAGCCATGGATGGATGCTGCTCACTGGCTTGTTTGCTCAGCCTGCTTTCTTATAGAACCTAGGACCACCAAGCCCAGGGAGGGTTACACCCACAGTGTGCTGATCCCACTTCCTGCACTAATTTTAAAAATGCCCCACAGGCTTGCCTACAGCCCAATCTTACAGAAACTTTTTTTCCCCCAGGTGTCAAATAGACATAAAATTAGCCAGCAAAATGGCCCAATATTTCTTTGGGATTCCTAGGCCCTGGGCTTTGCCCTAAAACAACTCTAGTGACTGTATTTAATGATTGTCTGCTGGAGAAGTGTCCTGGGGCTTTCAAATGCTCTACTCAGATTTATTTTTAGAATAAACTATTCCAAAGTTCATCTGGTACTTATTCCAGCAAGGTCATGTTCTTCATGCATTTGATAGCCTCGCTCTGTTGCCAGGTCCCTTGTAAACATTTCTGCACCTGTATCCTCAGGCTGTTTATTCAGAGCACCCCACTTGATAGAAATAGAGGACTGCCCAAAAGTGTCCCATAATGTAAAAGTAAGGTGAAGCATATAGAAAAAATTAAACATATTAATTTTTATGCAGTGTTGTGATTTGGAATGTCTTAGTGTGCTAGGAAAAAGAACATGATATTGATTTGTTGGTGCCTGCCTGGATAAAATGAGGCTGAAGTACCAATGAAATCCTAAAAGACTAAGTTGCTTCAGTGTAAGGGAATGCCAGGGTGGTGAGGTGGGAGTGGGTGGGTGGGATAGAGAGTTTCCCAAGGAGAAACCGGGAAGGGTGATAACATTTGAAATGTAAATAAACAAAATAACCAATTAAAAAAAAAGAAAGAAAGAAAAATGGGGTACTGTGGTTAATTGCCTATAGCTCTTTATCTAGGGGTGAGGATCCATGAGATTTTCCCCGTCCACGTTGACATGTCAGCTGCTTTTGCCATTAGTCAGGCCTTGTTTAGGCAGCCACATTGTTGAGATTTCATGTGTGTAGTTTGTCCATAGACACAATCTCACAGCAGATTTCTTGGGTTTTATGGCATTTTGTTTCCAGTTTAGGTTTCCTGATTTAATTCCCGAGTTGTTTAACATTTTTCTCTGTTTCCGTCATCTTTGTAACTTGTTGGTCAGGCCTAAAGACAAACTTTATTTTCTCTTTATGTCTTTAAAAGATAGTAGTTTTCTTGGATTATTAGTATTATATAGGACCAGTGAGCTGGCCATCACGATGCCACGATATAAGAAGAGTCTGACACATCCTGACTTTCATATGAGGTTGAAGTTGGAATCGAGGATTGTAATTGACTAAAGAGAGGTTTCCAAGGCCTGTGTGTGCTGTCTACCCTTTCAGGGGTTTTTGGTTCTTTAGAGGTTCTCCCTTTAGACTTTCTTTCCTGCATGCTGAGTTTACAAATTCTAGACTTTACCTTTTCTCCTCCTTCCCTTCCACCACACCCCTAATTGTAACCACAGTAGTCACCTGGTCACAGTTCTCCTGCTTCACTCCTGTGTACCTTGTCCTGTTCTAAAGTGTGCTGGAAAGTGCCCAGGCAAGGATTCTAAGACTTTACAAGGTATGACTGTTGTAGAACTGCTTTTGTAATTTCAGTTTCCGGCGTGCTTTACGTCTTAGACCTCTCAGTGTTTGTCTGTTTAGTGGTGACTTTGCAGCCCTTAGTGTGGCTTTAATGTAGCTCTGAAAGCTTTGCTGTGTGCCTTCCCTCCTTGACTAACTGTAAATGAGGGCTTAGTGTCTGGTGTGTCCAAATATAAATCTGAGCAGAAAGTGCCGTCTGTGGGTCCTATATTGCAGGAACAATTTGTTCTTGAAATTAAAAAAAAAAACTTCACATTATTATTTTAAAAGTAATATATTTGTTTAAAAAATTATAACGAAGAGCTCTGGATGAACAGTGGTAGAGCATGTTCAGCATGCAGGGGTTAGGTTCAGGGTCCCCATCTTCCCCTCACCTGACCTGGTGTGTAACGGTGTAAGTACTGAGGGAAGGCCCGCTTTGCTCTTCTGCCTCGTTGCTGAGTAATAACAACTGTTCGACTTGTTTCATTCTAAAATCACCTCTGAATACCAGCACAATAATATATATTATATGCACATATTTTTTTATCTTGAATGGCAAATCACTATGGCTACAAAATTTCCTTGGCATCGTCAGCACTTCACAGGCATGATGTGCCTGCCCTTCTACTGCCCTTTTCATTCCTGATGAGCAAGGTCAGAAACTGCCCAGGTACCAGGCCCATCGATAGGGGGACTTTTCATGTTCTCTTAAGGTACATAAGAACAGTATCATACAAATGAAATGACTTACCAGTGCTATGCAGTATATATTTGTTAAAAATGTCTAAATGGTCACAAAATATACCAAAGAACAGCCAAGGGGCCAAATTTACATGAAGATAATTTGGTAAAATTGACATTGTCAAAGCTTTTCTTGCTTAATATACATAGAGTTTTCAAGAGATCTTGAAAAATACAAAAAAAAAGTGCTACCTTTTTTATTTTAATTTTAATTCTAGTTTGTATTTTGTTTCCTAAAGTCCTCCTCACTTCCAGCTTCCACATGGACTTTTGTAAGAAGCTATGTTTATTTGAGTTTCAAGATTTTGAAGTCTACAAACCTATTTAACTTATGATCTTGGGAGAGAAAAGACTCCAGATAATTGAAGACAGACCAGGCTAATTGACTTTCTCCCTTTATTACCTGTTCAGTTTTCAGATATACACAGAGTGGGAGTGGACCTTAGAGGCTGTCTCATTCAAGACTGAAGAAAACACAGTTCATAGACCTTTGCCCAAGTTCCATACAACTTTCTGTGGTGGACATACATCATCTGTTTAGTGTGCTGCATGACAGCCATTTTAGAACATTCTAGTCAGAGGACTCAGAAGAATCTATAAAACTTGAACTCCTATCACATAGAAACACTAGTTATGTTTGGAATAACTGTTTTAAAAGCAAAAGTTACAGTTTTAAACTTAAAAATTTTTAGCAAAGACAGGAATAGCTGACTTTGATACATATTTTTCTACTGAAAGTCTTTAAGCACAATCTTCTGTAAGATAGAAAGCAATAGCAAATACAAAGTCTCCTACATAACAAATCTTTTTTGCATAATTTCAAAACAAGTAGTGTATTGATAAATTCTCACCTTTCTCCTAAGCTAGAATGTCTCCTAGCTGGTGTTTGCAGGAAAGAGAAAGGTGCTGCTGGAAGGGATTATTAATGAGATAAATGCCACTTAACTCAGTGACTCAGGGTTTAAATTCTCCATAAAAGACAGTTAAGCACAGTCTTAAAGCTAGTACTATGGAGAAACTTGTTGGTGTTTTTTAGTTTTTTTTCACTGCTATGACTCATACGAATTTACTGCATAAATTAGTACACTTATAAAACATCCTTTTAAGAGTTAATTATTTTCCTATATTAGAGATAAAAAGGGTCATTGGATCTAGAATTACCTTTTTTTGTCTTATATTTTCTTAAAATAAAAAGTATTTCTACTGTCTTACTGTTGAAACTATGTTGTGAGCGCTTTAAATTTCTCAAACCAGTTTCGTCTGTTATACTTGGCGCTTAGTCATCGTTGTACACAGCAGGACCTGATTAAGAAGGCTGTGCTGCCTCTAAGCCGGGCTAGATTGTAGCCACTAGCAACCAGGCTGCAATAATTTCCCTTTGATGACATCATCCACTGTGGAAGAACCCAGTTGCTTCAGCCAGTCGAACTATGCAGTTCTAACCTCATCAAATATGGCATCTCCCTTGCTTGCCATAGCAGGGGAAGGAAAAATGCCACCATCTTTTTAATCTAGCAAGCTTCTCTATTTTATTCTTTTTTTTTTCCTTCTTTTAAAAAATTCTGATCATGGATGCTTCTTCTGATCCCTATTTGCCTTATGACGGGGGAGGAGACAATATTCCCTTGAGAGAATTACATAAAAGAGGTAACACCATCCCCTTGCTCTGAATCCTCTGTTGGTATGTTGTGCATGCGGCTGGGCGGTTCTGGGAACAGGCTGTCTGTTGTCCTCAATGCTGCAGTGTGCTGCTTCCTTGCCCTGCCTTGTTGGTGTGGGAGAATTCAACCTTCCCCGCAGGCTGGGGCCCTCCCCGATTGTTTGCTCTGTGGCGGTTAGCACTGCTTCAGATCACATTGGGCTCCGACTCCATCTTCTGTGTGAAATGCTTTCTGCTTAACCCCGAAAATAAGCTGCTTTTGCGGCTAGCTAAAGTCCTGGTCTGTCGGTTGGCACCTGCAAAGTAATGCTTTTATTTCTGTGGAAACTTATATTTTCTTTAGTTTACATAGTGAAATCAAGTGCCCATACGCCATTCTGTTTTGACTGTTGCCAATTACCATGTAGACTTCGCATCAGAGTAGCAGTGAAAGCTCCTAGCTGCATTTCATAACATTTAAAAAGTAAAGAACAGTTTTTTTTTTTTTTTTTTTTTTTTTTTTTTTTTTTTTTTTTGGTTTAACATTTTTTTATGTAAGGTCTTAGCTAATTAGTATACTTTATTGTCTTCCATAGGTTTCTTGTACAACTTGATAGGATAAAAAAAATTAGGTTTATTTTTTATACGTTTTGCAGAATCTAAGTTGGTAGTTGGAGAACAGATGAGCAGCCATTCTAATAGTGTAAATCTTTTGGCAGGCTCTGCCTTGGTCTTAAAACTAATTAGGTGTTTGTTAATTAAACTGCTCTTTTGTTCATTTTCTTAAATTGATTAGTTTTTTTTAATGGTTGGCATTTGTTATTCTAGAAATAAATTAACTTCAAGAGACATCCATTAGCTAGATGACTTAATATATGAGTCATGTTGCTTGCTAATGTTATAAACTTTATGGTTTAATCTAAATTCAATGAGGAAAATTTAAAATACATTTTGTATCCTGATAATAATTTTAAGTTTTATGGAATTTAGAATTATAATGCATTCAACAGATACTAACTGGTATCTGCAAAACAGTAATTGGGTTCTAAACAGTTGCAACATTATCCTGTAGCATTCTGTGCTTAGTAAAAGGTCGCTTTTTAAATTTTGAGAAAAACTATGTAAGATCATGTCCCATCTATTGTGCTTTCCTTTATGAATTGCATGTGTCTGTATGTGTAAATTAGGATTTAGTAAAAAAAGTAGAAGATATTATCCTTTGTACATTTAGAACATTTCCTCAGATGTAGTAACATTATAAAAGTATAAAAAGTACAAGGGATAATTTCGCCTAATGATGTTCCAGCATTATACATATTAATATATACATAACACATAAATAAGTACCTTAAAGTATAAGGTATAATTTCTCCTAAATTTCTACTCCCTGGGATTGTTTTTCCTTTCCCGATAGTTTCCCTGTGTTTCCCATCCATTTCCTGGTAATGCTTGTATTGGACAGTGATTATTCAGGTGTCACATTATTTGCTAATATGGTAAACGGCAAACCAGGCAGGCCACACGTTCTCTTGAGTGATCACAACATCCAGTTGTTAGTAATGATTAACTAGAAGGGTCGGCAGCAGTACCTAATAGTCTTTTTGGTAGTACAAATTTATAGGCTGTTTTGTGTAAAACCTACAAGAAATAAGAAATGTCAAAACTTATGTGAAACTACATATAGACATTACTAAGAGAGAAATTGAGGAAATATTTCTGTGACATTTTCTTAAATAATTCCCAGGAATGATCTGGAAGGCCTACCCCACTCTCAGATTCTTTGATGAGACTTTGTGAATACAGGCTGATGGTTTTAGGCGGTATTTCGTGTTTGCTCAGTCATTTGCCTTCCTTGACTGTTCTGTGGCGGTAACATAGGGTAGTGTCCTGTTTCTGTGTGTGAGAAGACATTGTTTTCTATTATTTATACCCTTTGAGACCATAGGTCAGCACAGAGGAGCTGTTGATATGGATATAGGAAAATAGCTTAAATCAAGAGAAGGGCATCAGCTTTCCTGTGAAGACAAAATGCAGTAATTAGAAATAGATCTTCAGGCTGGTAAAGGAGAAAGAGGTGGAATTGAAAGTGTACAATTGTAAAGGATGTTAAGTAAAGCTGGAGGTAGGGATTAGCTCTGTGGGTAATTAGGCTTAATCGCCTTGTTTCAAGGTGGAATGCTAAATAATTAAGCTTTTTACTTTAGTGCATATTATAGCAGCTGAAAGCAAGTAGACTCAAAATTGAAGTCATTTATATATTAGTAAAAAATCAAAATCATATTTTAGAAATAGTCTTTGGGGGTAAACTTGGTATATAGAAACAACCAAATCCTCTTAGTTTGTCTCTTTTTAAATCAGGAATTAAAAAAAAACTTGATTTCCGTATACTGCTGGTTTTATTAATATGTTGGCTTTCTTTGTGAAGTTGAAGTAGTCTGGGGATTAAGTTCTTTTTATCCACTAATCCCTTTGTATGGTTTTCTTACATTTATTTTATTCATTTGTGTGTTAGTTGAGTGTTACATGGCAAGTATATGGTGGCACTTGTCGGAATCAGTTTCTCTCCTTCAGTCATGTGGGTCCCAGGAATTAACTCTGGTTATCAGGCTTGGTAGAAACTTTTTAATCCACTGAACCATCTCACCAGGCCCCAGCCCTGGACTTGACTACCCCACCCCCTGTGGGCCCGGTTTAATATTCATTTACTCCATGTAAAAAGTCCTTATTATTATTTGACTGCCTGGAGTACTTATGAAACTCTTGTGTTTATAGCGATCTTAAGTAGGTACTGTGGAGACTGATGGCGGCCATAATAGTAATCCTAATAGCTAAGATGTAATAGGATTTGACTCACATCACCTGTCCCTTTCCATCATTTGGCCATCTTCTCACTGTGTACGGCCTGGGGTAACCCGTGCTTCAGTTGGGTGGGGGCTTCTGATGTTGAAAGCAAACCATCGAGGATGCTGTCCCTTGTAGCTGCTGTTAGACTGAGGTTTCTGTGGCCTTTTAGGAGAGGAAGAGACAGTCTCCTTTTGGCAGTGGTACTAAGTAGGCCATTTTCAGTGAACAATGGCATCTGCCAGGCGTTTGTGGTGGAGAAAATAGAATAACTGAGTGCTGTGTCAGGAGGAAAGAGCTAGGCAGAGAAAGATTAGTTCTGTGGCATCATCCCTATCAGCCAGCTGAACTGTGAGTAGTAAAGGAAGCACTGAGTAGATTATTTAAATCTTTTACCTACCCTATGAAGACATTTTTCTTTCCTCCTGAAATCATACTAGCTCTCCACTTGTATAAATCCAGATGTTAAATATATTCTTGTCAAAAGGGCATCATATAGGCTTCTGATTTTAAAAAAATAAGTAAATTATTTGATATTAGTGATGCTTGTTTTACAATCCTATTTGTCTTCATGCACTGTTATAAAACAGATCTGTTGTCAAATTTATATTTTCCATAGATTTTACATTCTTAATAAAAAGCCTGAGCACTTTATTAGCTCCAGCTCTTTTCTAAACAGACACTTTATGATTTACTTTAAATCATCTCGTGGCTTATCCTACACCAGAAATGATTTGTATATTCAAATCCCAGGATCTGAGCAGACTCTTAACCACATTTACTAAATTTGTAATGTTGATGTTTTTTTTGCATAAAGGTTTTTACCTTGTGCCTACATAAAACACTAGTGACTTAAATTGTACTTAACGGTTTTGTTTTTGATTTTTAATTAATGTCCCTAATTTGTAGGGTGTTTTTGTCCTGTGTCTCTGTGTGTGTGTGTGTGTGTGTGTGAGAGAGAGAGAGAGAGAGAGAGAGTGTGTGTGCGCGAGTGCGAATGCGTGCACATGTGGATAAGCGTGTGCTTCTTTTACAACTCAAACCAAAATTTAAGTTCTTTTTTGAAAATGTACTTATTGTATGTGCAGAGATCAGAAGAGAAGTTTGAACCTTGTCTATGTGAGCTGCTGCCTTTGGTATGGGGTTGGCCACAGAACACTGCAGTACATGGAGATAGGCAGTGGGCTCCGCAGTGGCGCTGGTTAACTGCGTGCCTTCTTTGGGATTATGTATTATTAGCTTCTAGGTCTTTGCGGTTTAAGTAGTTAACTGTGACTGGATGACTGCACAGCTTTTCAGAGCATAGACTTTTATATTTCATTTATACTGCCATTGATCTAGCCACTATTCAACTGATGACTCTGTTTGACAGTCCATACTCCTACCCCATTTTGTGTTTTCAAGCAGTTTTATGTGGTCCAGGCTGCAACCTTGAAATGTAGTTGAAGATGATCTTGATTGTCTGATCTTCCTGCTCCTACCTCCCAAGTGCTGGGATTAGACTTTGTACATACTGGGTAAATACTACCAAATCCCACATCAGCAACCCTTGCCTTTGTAATTTACCCAAACATGGGGACTTCTGTTATCAACCGACCACATCCACCCTTCCCTTACCAGGATGACGTTCCTTATTCCTAAGCTCCTAGAGGGAGAAAACATACTTGGTTGGATCTGTTGCTCTCAAGATAGACATAACTCTGTCGAGAAATTTAGACATGGATTCCTGGCTCCCTTCTTCCATAATGTTCAGTTCTTTGCTTTATGCTCGTCTGCGGTGACAGCAGTCTCAGGGGAAGTGGCCAGTTCACCCTTAGATCCAGGAAATTGGCCTGGAGGTAATAAGTGACGATCTTACTAAGTAGTGGCATGCCTATTTAGGAGAAGAGGTGTTTGAGTATTTTTCTCTGAGGAAACATTAGGTTGCTGTTTCTGTAACTATAGAATTTATTACTAAATCATGTTTTCATTTAGTACAGTTCAACAACTATGCACATTGAAGGTTAGTAGGAGGTACATAAAGATTTTTAACTTGGGAAAAGTAGATAAGCCTTTATTTATTTTTCTCTAGTTTTGTGTCAACCTTCAGGTTTAAAATGTTGGTCAGAAAGAAATTAACCAGTATTTTTTAAGAGATGGAGAAAATTAAAAGTGAAAAAAAACCTAGTTTACTAAATAGTTTGATTTACTAAACTTTGATTTTATTTAGGTACCTATCTGTAAGCTGTGTCAGTGAGAAATGCTGTAGACTGCAGTCAAAAGGGCTTAAAAACTAGCTCCTAGATGTACACCTGGAGGTATTGTTTAATCTTGTGAGTAAAGGTAGACTCTCTGTGGTGTAAGATGAGTCTTGAACAACCTGAGGGTGGAAGATGGGGTGTGCTGTCAGCACAGCAGTTTTGCAGGGTGTATTCTGAGAGCAAAGCACTGCCCAGGAGTCGTATTACAACATTTTCTCCTCTTTAGTTTTTGGGATGTGTGTTTGGTGGTGGTGGCCGCTAGAGTTGATATTGGCAATCTTCCTTGATCATTCTTTTGCCTTATTATTTGAAGCAGTGTCTTAAAGTTAGACTCAGTGCTAGCAACAGATACAGCTGGTCTTACTAGACCCCTTGCTTCTGTGATTTCTTGTCTCCAAAGCTGGAAATAGCAGGCTAGTTACCACGCCCACCTGACATTTATGTGGGTTCCAGACACCCAGACACAGTCCTTTTGATTGTGTTATAAACTACAGTTTTTATTGTAGCAATTTAAACAATACAGGAGAAGGTGATCTGGAGTCTGGAACTAAAAGGCAGAGTTCCCATAGAGATTGTTATTGATAGAATTACAACAGCTGTCCACAGGTGAAGTGGATATGCACATGTGTTTAGGGAGAAGTGAGCCACCGACTAATCTGAACCTACTCTTGAGACACACACACACACACACACACACACACACACACACACACATCTTCCAACCACGAAATTATATTTTTTGGCTCTATTAATACAGTGGCAGTAATTTTAAAATAAATGCATAGGTTTGGGTGTTTATTCCACTACTTACTTACATTATGGTTTTGCTATTATTTTATAGTATTCTATCTTTGTTTTTCAAATTTATAAAATAGAGAATCAGTCTTACTTTATAATAGTGTATTGAATGAGCTGTACTAAAAACCGTGCCTGTTGTGCAATAAATATCTCATAAGTGGTAGTAGTTTTTATTGTTTTCAGACATTATTTCAGACTAGACATAACAGAGACTAGTTAATAGGCCTTTGCATGGAAAAGTTACTTTAATTCTGATGTGGCCCACTTGATATACTTTTTCATTTATCATGTATCCTTTGCTGATACATCTGTTTGACTGATTGAAGATCACAAAACTTAAATTTTCTTCTTAGAGTTTTGCAGTTTTAACTAATCTTAATTTTAGATCAAAACATTTGAGTTTTTGTTTATATGTGTCTGCATTGGGCATCTAATTTCATCCTTTTGCATAGATAGCATTCCTCAGCATCATTTGTTGAAAACATTATTCTTGGGGCTGGAGATATGGCTCAGCAGTTTAGATCACTGTCTGCTCTTCCAGAGGTCCTGAGTTCAATTCCCAGAAACCACATGGTGGCTCACAACCATCTGTAATGGGATCTGATGCCCTCTTCTAGCATGCAGGTGTACATACAGGTAGAACACTCAATTTACATAAAATAAATCTTTTAAAAGAAGATTATTTTTCTCTATTAGAATATATTTTTAATGTAGAGTTAATCTTAAATTTTCTACAGATAAATGCTAGATTATAGATAATTGGTAAATAATGCATTTTATTTCCAAAGGTGTCTGAACATTATGAAGTTCTGTGGCTATAAGAGAATGAAATGAAGCTAAAAATGTCTTCTTTGTATAGAGAATAGGAGGAGTCTCTTGGAAGCCAGTCTATGTATATTGTTCATTAACTGAGTAGTTTTTCTAAGTAAAATCGTTCTATATTTTTGATATTAGAAATGTAATTACATTGTTGATTATACTTCTAAATGATTTACCTTTGAATACATATTAGCGTAATTATGATTAGTTAAGATTTTGAGAAACCCCTCTACCACCTCTAAAGTGGAAGAACGTCTTGTCTAAATGAGGAAGATCCCATTCTCCTTTGCATATTGTCCATGTTTTGGGTTAAGATTAATACTAAATGACTTGATCATAGATGAATATTATCATATAATACAGTTTGATGAAGTCTTAGACACAAAATATTTAAATAGGTTAAAGGTTGGGTATTTTGTTTCTACCTACCTGTCAATATTAACCTTTCTCATTACTTACTTGCTTCTAAGCTAAGAGTAGCTAACAAAATGGACCTATGGACTAAAAGGTTAATAAGAAATATGTGCTGGATCACAAAGCTAACAGGTAGCAGATATGGAATTTGATTCTCAAATCTTCTAACTCCAAAATGCATTAGGGGGGTTCTTTCTAGGCTCTTCTGAAGAAAGTTATTTGTCCAGACTTTTCTTGTTACTGATTTTTAACTAATAAATAATAATAAGTAGGCGTTCAATTGGCAGGCACAGATACTTAGTGGTCAAACCTGCAGAGAAGTAAGTTTGTGTGTTTGTGTGTTTATGTGTGTGTGGACAGACAACTAGCAGGACAGAGAGGAGTTGGTGTTAAATTTGAGAGCTAACAAACTTTCAAATCATACTTTAATGTAGTTTACCATCTTGAAATCTAAGTAGCAGGAGCCAGCTTCCATCCTTTTGATGGCTGCTAAAATGAATTGGTTTCATTTGTTGTATCAGTATATTTGAAATTTATATACTCAGCAGCTGTTTTTTTTATAGACTCTCCCTTCTTCCCTCTCTCCCTTTCTCCCTCTTTTTCCTCCCTCCTTTCTCTTACTCAGAGTTCAAATGCAGTACATAGGATAGAAGTTTTTTTGTTGTTGTTGTTTTGTTTTTGTTTCATTCTTTTTTTTAATTAAAAGCTTGAGACATGTTGCCAGAAGAGAAGTAAAGGTATACTAAATGGGCAAAATCAATATGGACCTCTTACACAAATAATACCCCCTTGATGAGGACAAATTAATTTATTATTTAATTATTTTAAGTTTGGAGATATACTTGGTTATTAATAATGACTATTTGGTAGTGGGCTTTGAAAAATGGGACAAGAAAAAGTTGAAATTAATTGTAAAAAATGTGTAAGAAAATATATAATTGATGTATTGTTTGCAATGGTCAAGTGATCTAAAATTTTAAGTTATAGTGTATCATAGAAAATATATTAAGCAATTCATCGAAAGTGATGTGTGTACATATAGTGACATGACTTTATAAAGTGTGAGTGAAAAGCTCATCATCTAAAGAAATATGGCTAGCTTATGAGTGGGTCTGGTCTGTGTGTCTCACTCCAGGAAGTGAAAGGTTGAAGCCTATCGTTAGTCTATAGCTCTTCTCTACTTACTTCTCTCCTAGTCTTTGTATAGCACATCTCCAGGAATACAGCAAAATGGGGTTTCATTCTAAGCTCCTTTCCTTACAGACTTTTGAAATCTAGGAAATTATCTCTTGTGCCCAAAAAAATTTGCTTTTATGATTTTCTCTTTTGTATGGGTTTCAGAATTCTGAATTATTTATTCTTATTTTATATGTGAGTGTTTTGCTGTGCACCACATGTGTGCAATGCCTGTGGAGGCCAGAAGAGACCATCCTAAAGCCTGGACACGGAGTTAATAGACTGTGAGCTCTCATGTTGGTGCTTGGAAATGAACCTGGTTGCTCTTCACTGCAGAGCCGTCTCTCTGTCTCCAATAATACTGAATTTTTATGTTCTACTCTTTTACCTGGTAATGCATATAGTTGATGGTCAGGGGAAGTATGTGGACAGGATAAAGAGATAACAAGGTCATGGAACTTCATTCTTAGTTCCAAAAGGTATTCGCCTACACCATCATTACCATCTCTACAGATGACAGCGTTTGCATTAGAAATAACATCCTGTCAGCTTAGGTTATTAGCCACTTGTAAGAAAGGCATAATAATAGTCAAGGCAGTGGTGGTCTGACTGCCTCTCCTTTATCCTGGAAGACCTATTTGTGTATATTAATTAAAAAAAAACCATATTATCATTTCTATATTAACCAATTCTTGAAATACTGTTTTAGTATACAAGAAGTATACCCTACATGTAAGAGAACTTCAGTTTGTGTTTGGGTAATAATTAAAACTTACCTACTTTATTATGTTGAAGTCTACAGTCGATTAATCTGTTCCTTCCTAAAAAAATTTAGTATGCACGTAATTGATTTCAGTTTATCTCATTTTTGCATGTGTAAGTGAAACCATATACATATCTAGAAGTTATGAGCTGTATACAGAGAATAGATGTGTTTTAAATACTTGACTGTTATTATGGTTACAAAATATACGTTTAAAGTTACTCTATTTGCATGTATGTGCATCTCTATGATGTATTAGAGAAGACTGAAGCTTCTGTCTTCTTTTTTTAAAAAAATATTTATTTATTTTTATGAGTATATTACAGATGGTTGTGAGCCACCGTGTGGTTGCTGGGAATTGAACTCAGGACCTCTGGAAGAACAGTCAGTGCTCTTAACCACTGAGACATCTCTCCAGCCCCTGTCTTCCTCTTTTTTACAAGTTAGTTTTTGTGTGTTGTTTGATGGGACAAAGTATATAAAACCATTTACAGGCATTCTATACTAACGTAATTATTAAAATTCTTGAAAAATTTTGACTTTGAGAAATCTCAGTTTGCTGCATTGTTTTGTGAATTGACACGTTAGCATAGTTTCCATAGGGTAATTACTTGAAAGTCACTAAATTCACTATGAATGATGAATATAAATGTTTGTTGTACTTCTGTTTTTCTATTTCATAAAAGTAAGAATAGCTATCTTTCTACTTCTCAGTTTACAATTGTATAGGAGAAATAGATACTCCATATAAATATCTTTATGATACAGATAGTCTAGAAATGCTTTTCGTGGTTCTGGTAATGTATTATTGTACATGTATATTTAAGGGTACCTAAGTTCTGAGTTTCACATAAAAACGTAGTGAAATCAGAAGTCTGTAACTCTTTAGCTCCGTTCAGATAAGGGCAACACATGTCACAATAGTATTGGAACCTGTAGAGCCTTTAGTAGTTGACTTGTGCCTGCACGAGATGTGCTCTGTGTGTGTGTGTGTGTGTGTGTGTGTGTGTGTGTGTGTGTAACTGCATGTGGAAGCCAGGGGTTGATGAATGGTGTCTTCCTTAATTACTCTACCTCCCTGCTTATCAAAATAAAGGCCTTGGATGCCATGTATCTAGAGTTGCAGGTCTTTTGCTAGGAATGGAACTTGGGTCCTTTGGAAAACAGCAAGTGTTTTTGTACCTTTATACCATCACGCTAGTCTCCCTTCTCTCCCCTTTTTTTTTTTTCCTTTTTGGTAAAACGTAGTCTCTCACTGAACTTTGGGCTTTCTAATTGGGTAGACTGACTAGTCAGCAAGCCCCAGGTATCCTTTTGTCTGTGCCCTAACATTTCATGGCTGTTCCTGGATTTTTTTTTTGCGAGTTCTAAGATCTGAACTCAGGGTTTCATGCTTTATAGCAAGCACTTCACTAATGAGCCACCTTTAACCCTGTAGTAGATTATAGTTTTAATAGATGTTTAGCATGCATGGTCCTCAGCATTGAAGAAAAAAAATTCAGACTTATAGAAGTGAAAATTAATATAAAGAGTCCTCCATACTTTATCTGAATTCCTGAAATACTAGTTTACCACATTAGTTCATTCTCTATTGTTCTTTCCCTTTGTATTAAATATTCCAGGTAAAACATGACCTATTCTATAGATAATGCATGTCTATATATGTATACTATATTTTTAATTATGGTAAGAGTAAAATTCAGAAAAGCGCATGTCTTTCTCAAAGGAGTACATCTGTGTATAATTATATTTTGATTTTTAAAAGTCAGGATTGACATTGCTATACCATTACTTGATCTAGATAGATAGGTAGTTTAGATCAGTAAGTCCAATGGCCTTACTTTTGGAAGTGTTTGTTTGAGGCAAGTTCTCTCTATCCTGTCTGCCCTGAAACTTACTATTAAGACCAGCCAGGCTGGCCTCAAACTCTTAGAGGTCCAACTGCCTCTGCCTTCCTTCCTAGTGCTGAGATTAAATGTATATGCCACCATGCTTAGCTAATTTCAGTAGTTTGAGTAATAAAACAACTCTTTATTTTGCAGTCCTTCCTTTACTGGGGTGTATTTGTTCTTCTGAGAGTATCTTTTTTCATTTTTGCCATTAATACCACAAAGTACCATGCACTGTTCCATAAAGACACAGGAGTTCTTGACACTTTCCTCCAAATATCAGTTTTAATGTTACTGTATAGAAAGCAAAGTAGATATTCTTACATGTATCAAGATAAATAATATAAATGCTTTTGTAATTTGATAACTGACATTTTCTTTTTGAAAATATGTTTAAAGCTATAAATATAGTATGACTGTGTTTTATGTTGTAAAATATAAACATTACAATGTGGGGGTTGTATCTTTAAACTCTCAGCCAATACCTGTAAATTATTTATTCCTGGAGCGCTTCTGCCAGAATACTGAAATCAATATACTATTCTCTTTGTAGACATGTTACACTTTCCTAAGGCAACATTCAAATATATTTCAATAAGAAGATAAGAGAATCCTGCTAAAGAAAAGGAAGTAGACGCTCACATTTTCATACTTTGTATATGGGCATTTGAATTATGAGGAAACAGCTTGTAACCCACAGTGGTCATTGGCTTCTATCTTAGCAGTGCTGAGTGTCTGAGTCGGCATGGAAGCTCCTTGTTTGTTCTTCTTCATTCATCTCCAGGCTGTGTGGGGAAGGAAGCTCTTGCAGACATCCTGAGATGCCTTTCTTACTCTCTGGGGAAGACTTCTGCTTCTGACCTTGCCACGTGATAGCTACATGCATGCATTTAAAACAGAAAGACAGCAAAGCAAAGGTCACCTAAGGAAATTTGCTTAGTCCTTAAAAGTCAGGGGTAAAGAAATAGGTCTCAATTTTATTTTATTTTTTTTATCTATTTTAAATTTATATTTGTCACAAAGTCTGTAGATTAAGGCTTGGAAAACTGTGGCCACATGACAAATTTTACCTTTCATCTTTTGTTATGTATGTATGTATGTTTGTTTGTATGTATGCATGTTATATATGAATGCATGTTATGTATGAGTGCTTTATCTGCTTGTATACCTGTGTGCCAGAAGAGGGCTCAGATCCCATTACAGATGGTTGTGAGCCACTATGTGATTGCTGGGAATTGAACTCAGTCAGTGCTTTTAACCTCTGAACCTTCTCTCCAGCTCCCAACTCTTATTTTAAAAGAAATATTTAACTGGGTGTTTGTTTACGGTTTCGTAGGGTTAGGGCCATTATCCTGGTAGAAAGCAGACAGGCATGGCACTGGGGCAGCAGCTGAGAGTTCCATACGTCGTAGGCGGAATGGGAAGGAGGGAGACACAGAAACACACAGAGACACTGGGCTTGAAAAGGTTTTGGAAATCTCCAATACAGACACACCTACTCCAACAAGGACATACCTAATCCTTCCAAATAGTTCTGATGGGGACTAGGTAGGCAGGTATATCAGCCTATGAAAGCATTCACATTGAGACTACCACAGTATATATTAGATGTGATAGCTTTCTCTTCCCAAAAGGTTTATATTTAATATATGAACTTTCTGCCAAGGCCTCTTTTTACATAAATAACAGCTCAGTGCATTTACATACTTAAAATTTGCACTTCATTTTACGTGTTAGATTGAACTTACTATAATTGAAAGCTGCCTGTATTTCTTCTATTCCCCAGTTGTCTTTTAGCATTCCAGGTCCTTCTTTAGGATTGTTTAATCATATAAAATGTATAGTAAATATGTATCAAAGATTTATTTGACCCTAATGAAGGAACAGCTTGATAATAAACTGATTCTGAGGAAATCCTGTGAGGCAGTGATGTGTGTAGTGTGTGAAGCAGAGAGAATTCTTGTAAGACATAAAGCAGCAAACAACAGCACAGAAGTTTATGTTCTGAGAGTTATCTTTCCTACTGGCAAGCAACAGTTTACATTTTCTAGATGGAAATCATTTTCAGTTTATCTGTCTTCAGAAGTCTTCTAACTTTATGGAGTCTATTTTGTTACCAATGGAATGATAGTAATTTGTACAGGATTCTTTTGGCCAGAGTATTAGGTGACGATTAGGCTGGTTGCTAATAAAACTTCGTGAGGTCATGAATATTATTTTTGCCTTATTTCTAATTTTGGATAATCAACATTTTCTCCACTTTTCAGTGATTTTTGATGACATTTGCAACTTAGCGATTTCTAAGGAAGTTGCAAAACTCACTGTTAGCTTATAAAACAGACTTCTTTTGTGCTGCAGGAACTCACTATACAATGACCAATGGAGGCAGCATCAATAGCTCTACACACTTGCTGGATCTTTTGGATGAACCTATCCCAGGTGTCGGTACATACGATGATTTCCATACTATTGACTGGGTGCGAGAAAAGTGTAAGGACAGAGAAAGGCACAGACGGGTAAGTATTTTCAGTATTTTATAAAAATAATGCAAGATGGATCGTTTACAGTTAAATTTCTGCTAATGATTGCAGGTCACTAAAATGTTATGCATTAACATATATTTTTAACATGTTGATATGTTTTCTCCACTTTGACTTGATGTTCCCTCTTTTTGTTCCTTTATATTCTGTGTTTCTCAACACCAACAAAAATAAATGCAGTTAGACAAATTAGAATAGGAAGGGAGAAATACAGCACAGGAATTGGGTGAAGACTGGCCAAGCTTAATGAGGTCACTAAGATACTTGCTTTCAGCATCTCGGCAACTAATACAAAAAGAATTTTATTGATACGTCTAATGGGAAAGGAAGATAATGTACCAGAAAAAAAAATCACTTTGTAGGATTTTGCAGTTCCTTAACATTTTCCAGTAATAAATGCTGAGATATTTTCAAGTATTCTGAATAAAGTTTTTTGTGTGCATAATAAGCCACTGATCCCCCCCCCCCCCCCAGGGAAACCAGAAAGAAAATTGAGGCATAGTAACGCATGTCTGTAATGCTGCAGTCAAGGGGCTGAGGTGCAGGAACCCAGTGAAGGCTAAATAGCAAGACCCTGTCTCAAGACTGAACAACCCCAACCCCTAAATCCCACAGTAAAGTGAATGCACACTGGTATAATCTAAAACATACATTTTCAAAAATAGGTAAAAAATTTATCTGATATAAAATTTTTAAATTTCCAAAACCTCTTATTTATTTACCCATTTGTTTATTTATGGTGTCTGAAATTTACTTTCAAAATAAGTTTATGCAAATTAGAATCTTTTGATTGGTGTTTGTTTTTATGGGAAGCTTGAGTTTGCAGTAGATTGTGCTGTGTGAAAAGTACTAGAGGTTGAGATGCTTTTGCCCTGAGGGTGGAACAGAAGGGACTTCCTGCTCATCCAGTGATTCATTTCATTTGTGTTTGCACTCAAGTGCCCTCTGAACTAGAAAAAAGTATCGAGGAACCTCAGGAAACTTGTTTGTATGAGTTAATATTTTCTTGTTAACTGTTAAGCTTTAAAATATTTAAAAATATTAGTTCACTTAAAAATTATAACCATAGACCCACTTTTTTAAACCTAACTAATATTATATAAAATAATACATTTTCCAAAATAAAAAAGTATGCACAGTGATTTTATTTTAAGTCTTCATGATTACCTGGCTTAATAAAAGACTGATGGATATCTGCTTTTCATTGTAATGTTGTTTTTTGCTTAAGGAATAAAAAGAAAATCCAGCTTCATACAATTATAGTTTAAAAGGCTAAGAGTATTTCAATAGCCTTTTTAGGTTATAAATAAAGTAACAAGTGGTATTTTGTAAAAGATTAGATATGCATTCTGAACTGTCTTAATGCTACCTTTGTTAAATTAAAATCTGGTGGTTTGGGGAGTAAGTGCTTTTCATCTTAGACCATGGCCAAGCTCATCCATAACTTCTCAGAAAGGCCCTGGTGATGGTGATGGTGATGGTGGTGGTGATGGTGGTGGTGGTGGTGGTGGTGGTGGTGGTGGTGGTGGTGATGGTGGTGGTGGTGGTGGTGGTGGTGGTGGTGGTGGTGGTGGTGGTGGTGGTGGTGGTGGTGGTGGTGATGGTGATGGTGATGGTGATGGTGGCTGCTGCTTTTGTTACTTGAAGCCTCGAAGCCCTGTTTGGCCACATTGTGGCACTCTTCCAAGGTTGAGCTGGTTCCCTGACCCCTGTTGAAATCCCTACAGCTATTCAGAGTGTGGAAAAAAATAATTCAAAGTGCTAAAATTGGGAGCTTCAGACACCTTATGGTTAAGGAAGCAGTGCTGCATAGTTTGGTGGCCACTGAGGTGTGGATGTGGTTTTATAGCAGAGAGATCATAGGCAAACTTGGCATTATTGGTTATAATGTTTGAAGAGCAATCTTTAACTTCCGATTTGAGTTTTTATTTGAATATTTTTGGACTGTGTATTATAAGACTGCTATTTGAATAAAATACTAGCTGTCAAAAAATAAAATAAAATGAAATAAAATCTATGGCTTTACCTTGAGCTTTGAGAATACATGTTCTAAACATGAAATTATCATTTAGAAAATACTAGTTTGCTGATCCATGTGGATTGTCAGATGCAGACAGTGGTTGGTTGGTTGGTTGGTTGGTTGGTTGGTTGGTGGTTGGTTGGTTGGTTGGTTGGTTGGTTGGTTGGTTGGTTGGTTGGTTGGTGGTTGGTTGGTTGGTTGGGTTTTGTCCTGAGCACTTCACTCAAGGCATATACAATCTTACTAAGCTGGAAATAGTTTCTCTTGCAGAGCTTCAGAGGGTTTCATGGACCTTCCAGGTTGTCTGTGGATTTTCCCTTGAGAATTATCTATATTGATACTTTTTATGAAATAGTATTATAATACAAGTATCAGAAAATTACCACTGAGTAAAAATACTTTATTGTTTTTAATTCGCCTTACAAAGTGACAGGTAGTATTACCAGTGGGTTTTGTTTTTGTTTTGTGTATTTTAAAGAAAGCTTATTTAACCGATACTATACTGGTAAACATTTAGATGATATCTATATTTTTGTAGATTGGTGATAAATCAGCTGCTTCACACACAGTGTTTCTGCACTAAAAATGTACCAAGAGTTTGTTAAACATCTGTTGTGTGCAGACAGAAGAACAAGAAAAATGGCAGAGACTGCCTGAAATGAATATTATCTTTTAAAAAATGCTTATTTTTTATCAAAGAAAAGCAAAGTAGAATTTAGTGACCATTTGTAGAACATTCTAAAATGTGGTTGATATCTGTGTTTGGATGCTTCTTATTTGAAAGAGATGTAATTTTTAATTAATTGGTTGTTTGGAGTAGATGATCCACAAGAAATAGATCAGGTCATTGAATTCCAGATGTACATTTCTACAGGGTAGCTGAGCATTGAGGCTCTAGATGGACAATCGAGATTCTTTTTTTTTTTTAAAGTTAAGTATCTATAGACATTTCAAAATACAGCTTGAAAATTTCCATATATATATGTAAAATCATCTGTATATTTGAAATTGAGTTTTTTAACTTTATTTTAAAAAACAAAGATAAATGTACATATTTTGAGCATTTTTGCATAAAAGTATACAAATGCATTTTTATAAGGTTGTAATTAAGTATTTGTGGATACATATACATACACATATGTATATATGTAACAATAATATAGGAAAAGAGGTTAGTAATTTGAGGAGATAGGAGAGAAACTGAAAGGGGCTGTAGAAAGAAAAGGGGGATGTGATACACTTCTATTTTAATTAAAATATACTTTTTTCTTTTTTTCTTGATCTTCACACAGTCTGTGGGTTGTTTCTGGGGTGTTCAGAGCTTTCTGGGGTTAGTATCCCATTATCAGTGATTGCATGTTATCTCTGTTCTTTTATGACTGAGTTATCTCACTCAGGATGATATTCTCTAGATGCATCCATTTTCTTGAGAATTTTGTTAGGTCATTGTTTCTGATAGCTGAGTAGTACTCCATTGTGTAAATGTACCACAAGTTTTGTATCCATTCATCTACTGAAGGACATCTGGGTTCTTTCCAGCATCGGGCTATTATAAATAGAGCTGCAATGAACATTGTGGTGCATGTATTTTTGTTGTTTGTTGGAACATCTCTAGGGTAAATGCCCAGAAGTGGAATAACTGGGTCATCAGGTAGTACTATGTCCATTTTTCTGAGGAACCGCCAGACTGATTTCCAGAGTGGTTGTATCAGTTTACAACCCCACCAACAGTGGAGGAGTGTTCCTCTTTCTCCACATCCTTGCCAGCACCTATTGTCATTTGAGTTTTGGATCTTGGCCAATCTGACTGGTGTGAGGTGGAATCTCAGGGTTGTTTTGATTTGCATTTCCCTGGTGGCTAAGGATGTCAAGCACTTCCTTAGATGTTTCTCAGCCATTCGACATTCCTCGATTGAGGATTTTTTGTTTAAGTCTTTACCCCATTTTTTAATAGGGTTGTTTGATTCTCTGGTATCTCGCTTTTTGAGTTCTTTTTATACCTTGGATATTAGGCCTCTATCTGATGTAGGGTTGGTAAATATCTTTTCCCACTCTGTTGGCTGCCGTTTTGTTTTCATGATAGTGTCTTTTTAGCCTTACAGAAACTTGGCAATCTCATTAAGTCCCATTTGTCAATCTTTGACCTTAGAGCACGAGCTATTGGTGTCCTGTTTAGGAAATTTTCTCCTGTGCCTATGAGTTCTAAGGTTTTCCTGACTTTCTCATCTAATAGTTTCAGTGTACCTGGTTTAATGTGGAGATCTTTGATTCACTTGCCCTTGAACTTTGTACAAGGAGATAAGAAAGGGTCTGTTTTCATTCTGCATGCTGAGTGCCAGTTGGACCAGCACCATTTGCTGAATAGGCTGTCCTTTTTCCATTGAATGTTTACAGCTCCTTTGTCAAAAATCAGGTGACCATATACATGAGGGCTCATTTCTGGATCTTTTATTCTATTCCATTGATCCACGTGCTTATTTCTGTACCAGTACCATGCAGTTTTCAGCACAATTGCCTTGTAATATAGCTTGAGGTCAGGGAAAGTGATTCCTGCAGATGTTTTCTTGTTGTTGAGGATGGATTTCGCTATTCTAGGTCTTTTGTTACTCCAAATGAAATTGCACATTGCTCTTTCCAACTCAGTGAAGAACTGGGTTGGAATTTTGATGGGGATTGCATTGAATCTGTAGATTGCTTTTGGTAGGATGGCCATTTTTAAAATGTTGATCCTTCCAATCCATGAGCATGGGAGATCTTCCTCGATTTCCTTCTTTAGAGGTTTGAAGTTCTTGTCATACAGGTCCTTCACTTGCTTAGTTAGAGTCACACCAAGGTATTTCATAGTTTTTGTGACTATTGTGAAGGGTATGTTTTTCCTAATTTCTTTCTCCACATGTTTGTCCTTTGAATATAGGAAGGCTACTGATTTGTTTGAGTTAATTTTATATCCGGCCATTTTGCTGAACTTGTTTATCAGCAGTAGGAGTTCTCTGGTGGAAGTTGTGGGGTCACTTACGTACAGTATCATGTCATCTGCAAATAGTGATGTTTTTACTTCTTCCTTTCCAATTTGTATCCCTTTGATTTTCTTTTACTGTCTAATTGCTCCATCCAGGACTTCCAGTACTATGTTGAATAGGTAGGGGGAGAGTGGGCAGCCTTGTCGAGTTCCTGATTTTAGTGGGATTGCTTCAAGTTTCCCACCGTTTAGTTTGATGTTGGCTGTTATTTGCTGTATATTGCTTTTATTATGTTTAGGTATGGGCCTTGGATTCCTTTTCTTTCCAACACTTTTAACATGAAGGGGTGTTGAATTTTGTAAAATGCTTTCTCAGCATCTAGTGAGATGACCATGTGGTTTTTTCTTTGAGATTGTTTATATGGTGGATTACATTGATGGATTTCCGTATGTTAAACCATCCCTGCATGCCAGGGATGAAGCCTACTTGATCATGGTGAATGATCGTTTTGATGTGTTCTTGGATTCGGTTTGCAAGGATTTTGTTGAGTACTTTTGCATCAATGTTCATAAGTGAGATTGGTCTGAGGTTCTCTTTCCTTGTAGGGTCTCTGTGTGGTTTAGGAATGAAGGTTATTGTAGCCTCAAAAAATGAGTTAGGTGGCGTTCCATCTGATTCTATTTTGTGGAATAGTTTGGAGAGTATTGGTATTATGTCGTCAATAAATGTCTGATAAAATTTTGCACTAAACCCATCTGGACCTGGGATTTTTTTGGTTGGGAGGCTTTTGATGACTGCCTCTATTTCTTTAGGTGTTATGGGATTTTTTAGATGGTTTACCTGGTCCTGGTTTAACTTTAGTACCTTGTATCTGTCTAGGAATTCATCCATTTTCCCCAGATTTTCCAGCTTTGTTGAGTATAGGCTTTTGTAGTATGATCTGATGATTTCTTCAATTTCCTCAGTTTCAATTGTTATTTCTCCACTTTTCTTTCTGATTTTGTTAATTTGGATACTCTCTCTTTGCCCTCTAGTTAGTCTGGCTAAGGGTTTATCAATCTTGTTGATTTTCTCAAAGAGCCAGCTCTTGGTTTTGTTGATTCTTTCAATGGTTCTTTTTGTTTCTATTTGGTCGATTTCTGCCCTAATTTTGATTATTTCTTGCTGTCTACTCCTCTTGGATGTATCTGCTTTCTTTTGTTCTAGAGCTTTCAGCTGTGCTGTCAAGTTGCTGATGTATGCTCTCTCCAGTTTCTTTTTGGAAGCACTCAGAGCTATGAGCTTTCCTCTCAGTACTGCTTTCATTGCATCCCATAGGTTTGGGTATGTTGTGTTTTCGTTTTCATTAAATTCTAGAAAATCCTTGATTTCTTTCTTTATTTCTTCTTTAACCCTGCTATTGTTTAACAGAGCATTGTCTGGTTTCCATGTGTATGTGGGCTTTTTGTTGTCTTTGTTGTTGTTAAAGACCAGCCTTAGACCATGGTGATTTGAGAGGATGCATGGGAGTATTTCAGTCTTCTTATATCTATTGAGGCTTGTTTTGTGACCAAGTATGTGGTCAATTTTTGAGAAGGTCCCACGAGGTGCTGAGAAGAAGGTATATTCTTTGTTTTTTTGGTTTTTTTTTTTTTTTTTTTAGGATGATATGTTCTGTAGATATCTATTAATTCCAGTTGGTTTATAACCTCTGCTAGTTTTACAATATCCTTGTTCAGTTTTTGTTTCCCTGATTTCTCCATTGGTGAGAGTTGGGTATTGAGGTCTCCCACTATTATTGTGTGGGGCGCAATGTATTTTTTGAGTTTTAGTAGGGTTTCTTTTATGAATATCGGTACTTTTGTATTTGGAGCATATATGTTAAGGATTGAGAGTTCCTCCTGACAAATTTCTCCTGTAATGAGTAAAAAGTGTCCTTCCTTATCTTTTTTTGATAACTTTTGGTTGAAAATCTACTTTATTTGATAGTAGAATGGCCACTCCATCTTGGTTCTTGGGGCCATTTGCTTGGAAGGTTTTTTCCCACCCTTTTACTCTGAGATAGTGTCTGTCTTTGTCTCTGAGATGAGTTTCTTGTATGCAACAAATTGCTGGGTTTTGTTTATGTATCCAGTCTGATAGCCTATGTCTTTTTATTGGGGAATTGAGTCCATTTATGTTAACAGATATCAAGGAATAGTGGTTGCTGTTTCCTGCTATTTTTGCTTTTGGAGGTTGACTTGTGCCTGTATGTCTTTCTTCTTTTGGTTTTCTTGCTTAGGAGTGTTCTTGTTTTTATTAGGATGTAGTTCCCCTTGTTGTAATCGGTTTTTCACCTATAATTCATTGTAGTGTTGGGTTTGTTGTCAGATATTGTGTAAATTTAGTTTTGTCTTGGAATATCTTAGTCTCTCCATCTATGATGATTGAGAGTTTTGCTGGGTATAGCAGCTTGGGCTGGCACTTGTGCTCTCTTAGTGTCTGCATGATGTCTGTCCAGGCTCTTCTAGCTTTCATAGTCTCTGTTGAGAAATTGGGTGTGATTCTGATTGGTCTGCCTTATATGTTACATGGCCTTTTTCCCTTACTGCTTTTAATATTTTTCTTTACTTTGGAAGTTAAGCTGTGAGCAAGACAAAGGAAGCTAGTTAGGGGTGGGTTTGGAAATGCATTCTTAGGGAGGCAAGCAAGCCCTGCTGTTCCTAATGAGGGGCATCAAATTTATTTACTTCTAGTTCATCCCTTTCATACAGTCAATCAATTGAGGACATTTTCTTTTGGCTTGTACAGGAAGCTGTTACATGTAGGATTAGAGCTCTACACCTATGTATTCACAATTCTATTACTTGGGGGGGGGCTTTCCTTTGACCAAGTGACTCATATTTTTGAGTAGTTGTTTAATTAATTTTAACTTTTATGCACAACTGTAAGTTAGTAAAGTACTCAAGCCAGATGTTTATAGCTCTGTTATCTTACTTGGTGTGTGTAAGCTGTCCGTGTATAAAAGCTAAGGTTTGAATTTGATATAGTTTAAAATAATCTAGATTAGATTTACTTCCACGTGGCTCATAGGCCCTCACTGTCAAATTCAGAAGTTCTTATTTAAAATACAGATAGATTTCTGCTTGGGGCATGTCCTCTGGCTTTTAGGTACAACTGTTCTAGAGTCATTTTTTTACCCAAAATTTGCTTTGTGTTCTTTAGTTTACAAGGTACTTTCAGTGTTATGAGACTTGAGAAAATTAAGTAGAGTCAAGCATTGTAGAAATTCAAATTAAGAAATGAAATGTATTTGTAATTTCAGATCAACAGTAAAAAAAAAGAATCAGCATGGGAAATGACAAAAAGTTTGTATGACGCCTGGTCAGGATGGCTTGTAGTTACACTGACAGGACTGGCATCAGGTAAGGTAAAGGCTTAAGGTAGACCATCTTGCTTTGTTTTGCTTTTAAGTTAACTGAATAACCTCCCCATCTGTCCCCACCCCACCCTATCTTTATTTAAATTAGATTTTTTTTTAGAGTACTTATATTTCTCAGAAAAAGTAAGTTTGAGACCTGAACACAGAGGCTTCTGAATCTTAACTGGCTATGGCACCTTGATTTATCAGTTTGGCTGTTTTTTCTAGATTCTGTTTCCATAAGTGGTAAGGGGTGTGGATGAGTGGATTAACGGCTTCTCCCTGTTGTCATGCAGTCTTCTAGCAGCTCTGCATGTGTTTGAGCCCGTGCAGTCTCCGTCCTTAGCACTGCCATACCGTGATGCAGATGAAGGACTAAAGCACAGGGGCAGTTCAGTGCTTGTCCACAGCCTTGGAGTGATAAGTGGCTCAGTAAGTTGTCTGTTCTTTAGGGAACACTGTCCACTGGCTGTCTAGTCCCTAGCAGCTGACAATGTGAGTCTCACTAGGGTAGTTAGAGTCACTCTTCGCCTCCATCAGGCTAGACAGAAAACAGGAGAAAGTAAGGTGCTCATGGAAAACAGAAGTGTTTCTAAGTGGCATGCATTAAGAATTTCATTCTCTGTCTCTGTGACCCCTTGATTTCTTGTGACTAGAATGATCTCGATTTGATCACAACTTTATATATTTTCAGTATTCTGTCAGTAAGATAATCTTCATATGTATAGCTTTCTGTTAATTGAGAAAAATTATAAACTTAGAATGGATAATTCAGTGAATGATATCAGCTTCCTTAATTATATTAATGGACATTTTATTCTATTATTTTCTATTGAAATAATTTTAACATGTAACTCTGGCTATACTGGAACTCGATGTATAGACAACAAAGGTTTACCTTCCTCTGCCTCCCAAGTGCTATTAAAGGTGTGTGCCACCATGACTGTCTGCGGGCATTGCATTTTAGTGAGCTCTGTGTCATAAGTCTACTGACTAGATGGAAACATGCTAATTAAAAGTTCTGATTTCAGTTGCCAGACTTGTGATGAGTATTTAGTACTTTTAAAATAACCTTTTCTCTTTTTTAAGTTGTAAGCAATTTTAATAATGTGAGTTGGTTTTAATTCCAAACAGTGCCAATTTGATTTTTAAATAGAGCTATTTACAATTTTTAAAACTAATACACATATATTTAAAACTTTAAATTTCAATATCAGTACGTAACTGCCCCTTTATTTATAGTTTTTGCTTTTCATTAACCCTTAACTAGATAGTGTCCGCTCTCTATAAATAGCAATGTTTTGGAGCATTTCCATCGCCTTCTTACAGGAGCACTAGCAGGACTGATAGACATTGCTGCTGACTGGATGACTGACCTGAAAGAGGGCATCTGCCTCAGTGCGTTGTGGTACAACCATGAACAGTGTTGTTGGGGCTCTAATGAGACAACGTTTGAAGAGAGGGATAAATGTCCACAGTGGAAAACATGGGCAGAGTTAATCATAGGTCAAGCAGAGGTAAGTCTTTGCTGTGCGTAAGTGTGGCCATGTGTTAGTTATAGACCCTGCACTACAGAAAAGGAAGCCGGCGTCTGTAGAGAGAGACATTTGTACACAGTGAGAGCAAGTGCTGATTGTCTCCGGCAGCGTTTGTGGTACTTACTGCACAATCACATGAGTTATGGGTCAGGATGTGGGTTTAGGCAAGGTGTGAACAAAGTATAGTTTCTGCAATGGGAGCTGTGCAAAGCGAATAGAAAGTTACTAACGTGGATTAATACATTATGTCACTAATGTTGGTAAATTAGATCTTTTTTCTCTTCCCTTCTCTCTATCTCCCTCAGATACCCTCCTTCCAACTCCTCCTATGCTCTCCTTACTCTTAAATTGATAGTTTCTTTTTCTTATGTCATTATTACATGTGTGTGTTTGTGTGTGTGTGTGTGTGTGTGTGTGTGTGTGTGCTCGTGTGTGCATATGGGCACTGGTTTTGTGTCAACTTGACATAAACTGGAGTTATCACAGAGGAGGAAACGCCTCCATGAGATCCAGCTGTAAGGCATTTTCTCAACTAGTGATCAAGACGGGAGGGCCCAGCCCATTGTGGGTGGTGCCATCCCTGGGCTGGTAGACCTGGGTTCTATAAGAAAGCAGGCTGAGCAAGCCAAGGGAAGCAAGCCAGTAAGCAACATCCCTCCATGGCCTCTGCATCAGCTCCTGCTTCCTGACCTGCTTGAGTTCTAGTCCTGACTTCCTTTGGTAATGAACGGCAATGTGGAAGTGTAAACTGAATAAACCCTTTCCTCCCCAACTTGCTTCTTGGTCATGATATTTTGTGCAGGAGTAGAAACGGTGACTAAGACAGCATGTGTGCATAAATATGTACAGACATATTTCTGAATCCATTTTTTGTTTGTATATATTTCAGGGCTGGTCATTTTGTATTGGATAATTAATGACAGCACTAACCCATAGTGTGGCTAATATTCCCTTTTCTCTGTGGTTCCTATAATTCCTTGTCTAGAGCTGAGATGATGTGACATTTTTCCTCTTTCACATTAATGGATCTATTGAGAACTGCCACTGTTCTGGTCTTGCTTATGCTGCCTTTTTCTTAGACTCTGTTTTAAGTTAAACTCCTTGGTATTTTTGGTTCTTAAAATCTTTCTGTGAATATGCCTGCACCAGGACTTCCCCCTTCCCTGAGCCATAATAGATACAGGCGGTGTGGTGTAGACACATCCCATGGGGTTGGGCTCCATGTAATCTGTTGATGCATCATGTCCAGCTGTGGTTTTTTGAGATGGGCTCTATTTTAGGCTTATGTATTTGCAGATGGTGGAGGGTCATAATGTTTTTCTTTAGGTCGTATAGTATTTAATGTTATTACAATGATGTTCTGGAATAAAACTTAAATTTAAGATATTAGACATATTTTATATTCACAGATGGATATATTAATAAACCATTGTTACAGTCAAGTTTGGGTTGAAAGAATATTTTTTTGGTTTTATGTTCCATGTGTTGTTTCTTACCTTGCTTAATTGAAGTCAGTTTAATGACCTTCAGGAGAATTATAACAATCAAATCATATTGCCAGGGGCTGGGCAGATGGTTCATTGGTTGAGAGTGTTCACTGCTCTTGCAGAGAATCAGAGTTCAGTTCTCAGCACTACATGGAAGCTCATAGTAGTAATCACATTTCCAGGGAATCACATTGCCCTTTTCAGAACTCCCGAAATGCATGTTTTGGCTTCTGCCTGCATGTAGTTCAGTAGCCAAACACATACACATTAAACAAATCACAAAAGCCAAAATAAAAGACAACAAAAAAGAAACAATCCAAGTGCTAACAGAGTGTTACTCCCACCAACAGTTTCTGAAACATTTTTGGGTAGGCATAGGTCAGTGTGTAACTGACATGTCTATGTACCAAGACTTTAGGCATCAAAAAAACAAGGAAACTTACCAAGTGGAAATAAGGCTTCTTAGTGTGTAGAGTGATTAGCTTTTGGATTCTCCTTAAATACTTTGTTCACATCGAGCTTTTATTATTGTGGAAATGAGCCAGGAGGCTTTTAGAGCCTTTACCCAGATGTGTGTCTGGTGGCATGTGCTTTTGTAGTCCCAGCTTCCTGGGAAGCTGAGGCAAGAGGATTTCTTGAACTCAGTCTGAGCCAGTGTATCTGAATCGAAAATCTAAAAGTACGAATAACAGGAATGGTAAGTTCTACATCCGTTTCTTATGTGTCAGGTGTTTGAATTAGTTCACATTCTGAAATTTTTTTGCTTTCTAGGGTCCTGGGTCTTATATCATGAACTACATCATGTACATCTTTTGGGCTTTGAGTTTTGCCTTTCTTGCAGTTTCCTTGGTGAAAGTATTTGCTCCATATGCCTGTGGCTCTGGAATTCCAGAGGTAAGCTATATAATATATATTCAATGATAATTGTATGCTACTTTCTATCTTTAGGAACTGAACTTTTTAAGAAAATAGCTTTTTTTGTTAACACGAAAAAGAAAATTTAAAGCATATAAGCTGGGGGCCTAAAGTTCTTTGATGGCTTCATGGCTTTGTTGATGTTTTGCTTTTGACTCTGATTGTAATATATTATCTTCTTTCTAAGGCTATTGACTAGAATAAATAAGCTAGTGACTTATAAATTTAGTCATTTTATATTCTAAGGAAAAAGTTGGCCATAGTAGGTTAGTAGTAGAGATGTTTGTTTGTTTCATCAGTAATAGTTTAAAAGAGAATAACATTTAGGCCTGAGTTCATTTAGTTCTATCTTTTACTTTTTAACAATTAGGGCTCTTTTTAACATTTTTAAGAAAGATTTATTTATTTACTATGTTTATAGCGTTCTGCCTGCACACATACCTACAGGCCAGAATGGGCACCAGATCTGATTATAGACGCTTATGAGCCACCATGTGGTTGCTGGGAATTGAACTTAGGACCTCTGCAAGAGTAGTCAGTGCTCTTAACCTCTGAGCCTTCTCTCCAACCCCCTAACATATTTTTTAAAAATAAATTATAGTGATTTTTAAAAGCTGTATAGGTAAAGCTATCTTTAGAAAGGAATCAGTTCTTGCATTTGTTACCAGTCTCCAGTCACCGTCCATGGCGTAGGTAAGAATCCCACACAATTCAGTGTGGGAAGAAAACATACTGTCTTTAGTGTTGACAGACTGAAATGTGTCTAAATACATGGTACTTATTCCTACAATAGAAATTTTCAAATTTGCCTTTAAATTGAAATACCACTGTGGCCCTACACTTACTTTACCGTGACCTTGTATTTTCATTTGTTCCTGAGATAAGATCGCCTCTTATCTTTGGTTGCATATCCAATTATATGATAGAGATGCACCACATATGGCAAAATGAAGTTTGTTTTTAAAATTATGAATTACTTTATACTTTGACAAGATTTGGTAGATTGTTTGGTGAGTAAAACATGGAATTTTTGCGAACTTAAGTTCTCATGTTTCCTAAAGGAAATTTAGTTGCCTTACTCATTCTTTTGTAGATTAAAACTATTCTGAGTGGATTCATCATCAGAGGTTACTTGGGAAAATGGACTTTAATGATTAAAACCATCACATTAGTGCTGGCTGTGGCGTCAGGTTTGAGTTTAGGAAAAGAAGGTCCCCTGGTACACGTTGCCTGCTGCTGTGGAAATATCTTTTCCTACCTCTTTCCAAAGTACAGCACAAATGAAGCTAAAAAGAGGGAGGTAAGTGGTGTTTGTAATTCACTAACAGAAATGAGTGTTCTAGAAACTTGATATCCATTGAATGAATTCCTAGTACAAAGTAACTTTTTGCATAAATTGTGTATGTATTCAGATTAAAATTTGTGATGAGTCTGTGTTTCCTTTTTCTTTCTTAACTTGCACCTCTCTGGAATTGATTGTCACTGCTGGTTTAGTCAACCTAGCAAGAACCCCTTCAGTTTCAGTTGATTTCTTCAAAGAGCTTTGCTGTTTTGATGCCCTTGACTTTTGATATTACTGCATCTTCAGGCTTGGGAAGTTGGGCTGTACTGTCCTCCTGGCTATAGGATCTAATGACATGGAAATTCTGTATAATACACAGAAACCTTTCTTGAAAGCACAATGGTGAAGTTCTGAGGACCTTCAGAACTTTCTAAGTTTGTCAGAAATTTACAGGGAACATGGGAAATCCTCTTTAATCAGATACTTTACACTCCTTTTTTTTACTATTCTAAGGCAACATAAATTTTTCTAGCAGATCATTAACCTAGACTTTAGCTTTAGCTAGGTGTCTGTATTGTTGTGGGTATTTCTGAAGGAAAAGCAGGATCCTGAAAATTAATATAGACTTGAGTTCCTTTAGTCTTATTGCCTTTGGGATTCTTAAATTATGTTTTTATAATCTAAACTTGCATCTTTACATGGTACAGAGATCTTATGGTTGTTAAGGTATGGCTTTTCCATTGCACCAAGGACTGTTGTTACTAGTGTAGCCCCCATTTTATCAGTTTGTTTAATATAAATAATTATATTACCTTGTATATTATACAAGGTATATACAAGGCATGTTATACAAGTATATACTATGTACAAGATATATAGTAACTTGTAATGTTAGCATTAAAGTTTTGTTCTTCTATTGTATATAGATATCCCCAAAGTGAAACATTTAAAAGCATCCTGTTTTTGTTTTTGAATGAAAATTCAAAAGTTATACTTTGCTGTGTATCTGGTACTCTGAATGTATTTGTTCACGCTGTAAAATTAATTCCACAGTAATCCTAGTATGGCACTACCACCCTCACTCAGCTTAAGATGCCAACGAACGTGCTTTAGATGGCATACAGTTTGTAGCAGAATATGGATTAAAATTAGTTTTTTGGATTCTAAAAATTATGTTTTTAACTACTGTGCTATTGCTATAATTATATATGTATGTTGGAGTGTGCTAAATAAAAAGAAAAATCTAAATCCTGTATTATGGGATTCTAGATGGTACTCTAAGTGCTTTATATCTATTCATTAAGTAACATCCCGATGATCTTAAAGAAGAACAGGGAGACTTGGGGGCTGAGGGACTTCCCATGGTCACAGCCAGTGTATGGCAGAGGCAGGGCTTCTGCCCAGTAGTTCTATACAGTTCATGTGTGTTACAACTTAATTTTTATCTTCCAGTTTTTCTCTCACAAAATTTGTAAAATTAGATGATTTAAGGAAGTGCTTAGGGGACCCTCAGATACTTACTGGATCAAATTAATGAAAGAAATAAAGAATCTTAGTAATAATTTGATAATTTCCAGATGGGAAGTCAGCAGTGATCAAGTTCCCCTAGAGAGCTGCCAAGGGGTTCCACAAGAATGTGTATGGAGTTTTTCTTCCTTGGAACTATCTTTACCATATAGTTAGTGACTCAAAGGGGCTGTTGTTTGTACTTTTAGACTATACTTAGAATGATCAAGTGAGGCAGGATGTTCAGAGGGTTTAAAATAGGTATAATAGAAACTGCTTAATGGACTGGAATGTCTTCATAAGGTTTAGAGTAATGAGTGAAGCAGTTAGCCGCAAAATCTGGAGAAATTATCCTACTTAAAAAATAAGTAAACATTTACCCCCATTTCACAGTTTCCTCTCTCTCCCCTCTTTGTACTAACATAAGTACTGAAGGTTGCCTGTATTCATTGCTTTCTCTTTACAGTATGCTCATTGCTGTGTTTGCCACTAATGTTTTGATAGTATAGAAAAAGTGCAAAAGAAAAACAATAACTGTTTAGAAGAAATGAATACTCGCCACTTGGTTTGCAAGGAGGCAGTGTAGTTAAGGTCAGAAAAGGCCCTGGGATAGCATGGACTGTAAAAGTTTGTTTGGTGTGTTTGATTGATAAGGGAACTAGAAACAAGCCACATCCTCTTCCTAGGTGTTGTCAGCCGCCTCAGCTGCTGGAGTTTCCGTGGCTTTTGGTGCGCCAATTGGAGGAGTTCTTTTCAGTTTGGAAGAGGTACGTACAGAAGAATAGCATTAATAGATGACACAGAATTTTATTTACAATTGTATATTATATTTTTTATTGCTAGTGTGATAGAAGACTTTAACTTTATTTATACAGTTTTAAAGTAGTTCTCTATAAAAATATATAATTGATAACTACAGAAAAAATTTAATTAATTAGTTTTTATTAATGTTTTATTTTTGTTAAGATTTGCTTTTAAATTCTGTGTATGGATATGTTTGGGTTATATGCGTGTGAGTTGTAGGCAACCGCAAAAGTCAGAAGAGGGCATCAAATCCCCTGGAGCTGGAGTTACAGCTGCTGTGAGGTGGAGGTGGTGGGTGCCAAACTTGAATTCTTTCCTTTGTCCTCCTGCTTCAAACATTTTGTTCATGTATAAATAGTAGTCATTTGCATATTTAAAACTAACAAAATATGAATTTCACTCCATAGAAGCCACTAAGACCTATATATCTGCTGGCTAAATTATAGCTGTGGTTTTATTTTTACTATTTTAAATCAGTTCAGAAGCCAACTTTATTAATAAAGTTTCATGATTTTCTCTCAGTTACTAATGCCTAAGAAAATAATTTCATTGCTTCAGTGGAATATGTATTTTTTTATAGAAGAGACAACTACATTTTTAATAGTTACAAGTTACTAAGAGATTTATGATTGATAGAATTGAATTAGATATGAAACTTTCAAAACTAAACAGTACTTGGTATTCTAGATGATTATTAGACATTCATAATTAGTTACTGTGAACTTATAGCATATGATAGCCAAAGAAAAAAGCGTCCTCTTTAAATTAGGACAAATCGCGTAAATTCAAACTGCAACAAGCTTGAGTGACTTAAAGTGAATTTTATACTTAACTCAAGTTATAGTTACTCTGAAATAGATGACAAATAGCATTAATTTTTCTTTTCTGTTTTTTAGGTTAGCTATTATTTTCCTCTCAAAACTCTATGGAGATCGTTTTTTGCTGCTTTGGTGGCAGCATTTGTTTTGAGATCCATCAATCCGTTTGGTAACAGCCGTCTGGTCCTTTTTTATGTGGAGTATCATACACCATGGTACCTTTTTGAACTGTTTCCTTTTATTCTCCTAGGGGTATTTGGAGGGCTCTGGGGAGCTTTTTTTATTAGGGCAAATATTGCCTGGTGTCGCCGACGCAAGTCCACCAAATTTGGGAAGTACCCCGTCCTCGAAGTCATCATTGTTGCAGCCATTACTGCTGTGATAGCCTTCCCCAACCCGTACACAAGGCTCAACACCAGTGAGCTGATTAAAGAGCTCTTCACAGACTGCGGGCCGCTGGAGTCCTCCTCTCTCTGTGACTACAGAAATGACATGAATGCCAGTAAAATCGTCGATGACATTCCTGACCGTCCAGCTGGTGTTGGAGTGTATTCAGCGATCTGGCAGCTGTGCCTAGCACTCATATTTAAAATCATAATGACAGTATTCACTTTTGGTATCAAGGTAAGTGCTCATGTGAGACGAAACTGGAATAAATGTCCAACATACTTATGTGTAATAAGAGATGAAACTTCATTTTTTATTTCATTATTGCAATTCTGAGACCAAAATCTGGAAAGGACTTAAGAAATGTTAAGATTTTGATATGAAATCAAGAGGTTCCAGTAACTTCTAGAGGCAGTTGGACAGTCTGTTTTTCTGCATTCTGCAGGTTCAAGGGGCTGCATCCCTTCCTTTGCTTACGTTCCCTTTGTTGCAGCTTAAAGCCAGCCACAGCTGGCCAGATCTGTCTCTTGTTGAATTCTTAGAAATCCTACTTTCTCATGAAAATTCTCTAGGATTACTTTTAATCCTCCTAGCTCATCCAGGATAATCTCTTGTTTTAACCGTCAGCCGACCAACAATCAGGAGGAACCATTATTCCACCTTCTCTACACCATTGTAGTGTGTTAGCTTCAGTTGGCACTGTGGTCTCAGAATCACACCGCTAGGTCTAAAAACACTGTGACTCTATCCATCAGGGACATAGAGCCGTGAGCCCTGGAACATTGCTTCTCTCAGACGACATGAGTGTCAGCATGGAGAAGCACATGTCACTGCCATCTACTGCTCTTTCAGTCAGGCCACCGTAGTTCCTGCAGCAGCTGGTACTTGGTAGGAATGGCATACTTTGACAGACTGAGTTCATGTGGGATAGCAGCTTTATTTCTGTGAGATTAGACGGTTGATTGTTTTAAGATTTCTTTTCCCTTTTTTAGTCCATCGAATATCAAACTTAAAAAACAAAAACAAAACAAAAACCCTGCAGTTTTGCTCTTATTTTTCCTAGCAGAGTAACTTAGAGGCCATAAAGTTCTCCTGCCTAGAGGTTGCTTCCCCTATGTATCCCCGTGTTAACAGTAAAATGACAACAAGGATTCTCCATGCCTGTGGTTGGCCAACACTGAGGAAGCTGGAGGCAGATGGCCGGCCCTTGTTAGGTCCTGGTCTCTGGCTGAAGGATTCTAGCTGAAGCTTGTGAAATGTGTTTTAATCCTTTGTATTATATATTTCTTTAACTGCCTCAGAACATGCCAATATGTTCTGTCCTTATTTTTAATGAACTTCTTCCAATAAGGATTTTTCTCCCTTTAGTTGATTTACATGTATATTCCATTTAGAATACTGGGAGTTTTGGAAGCATTGCCTGACTTACGCTGTAGCCCTTTATGAGAAGTAGCATCTGCTCTTTCAAGCATTTGTGAAGGAATAATGGAGGACAGTCCTGGGAGCTTTCTGGTTCAGATTGGATAGATTTGGTTTATGGGAAGTGGCCATCCCCCTCCCCCTTTATTTTACTGTGGACTACTGAAAATTTTTTAGAGACTAAGAATTTTTTAGGATAAAGGATAATACATTTTGAGTTATTTCTCTTTGGCTTTAGAGAATCTGCTTTATTACTTTGTTACTAAAATCAAAGAATTACTAAGAAACTATTTGATATAACAGGATTTTGTAATAGTTTACTTTGTATAAGGATTTTAGAGTTTCACCATGATACGAATGGAGCCACTTATTAGGAACAAATCCATGGGTATAGTCTTCAGTCACATGATTAGAGAACTGTTACCTCATTACTGTTCCTTTACTTGCTGTCACAGGTTCCATCAGGCTTGTTTATCCCCAGCATGGCCATTGGAGCAATTGCAGGGAGAATTGTGGGGATTGCTGTGGAACAGCTCGCCTACTACCACCACGACTGGTTTATCTTCAAGGAGTGGTGTGAGGTTGGGGCTGACTGCATCACTCCTGGCCTTTATGCCATGGTTGGTGCGGCTGCATGCTTAGGTAATGTGATTGAGTCTGTTGCTTGTTTGTGATGGTTGGCAGTCTGAGAAAGAAAAGCTAGTAAAAGCTTGTTGCTAGGGTGAAGATGATGCACGGTAGAAGGAAGGAATCATTTTAAAGGGAGTGAAGCACTACTGTTCTTGTGTAGTACTGGATTTTGTTTGATTTGTCTAAGAACATTTGCTTAATGTAAAAAATTAACAATAGTTGCCATATTTGTAATATCACATAATATACTTTATGACAGAAATCATCTTGGTACAGCATAGTCTATGTGTAACAGTTGATAGCAGTGTCCTAAAGTCAGCATTATAATCAAGATTCACATTATAAGCAGAATAGCTTCACATTCAACTCTATAATAGCTTATTATCAGCCTCAATAAAGATTTATCATATCAACCCTCTAGCATCTAAGTCACATTTGTAGAAAAGTAAGAAATAGTACCTATTTATTTTAGTGACATAAAAGGAAAATAATAGTTCTAAATCTGTCAGAATCTATCATCTTTGGCTGAAAATTTGTTTTTGTATTTAAATATTCTACCTAATTTTGGTATAATATTGAATGACAGTTGCTACTTTGATTTTGATTTTGCTTAGTGACTCAATCTACAGAGGGTAATCAAATGAAATTAGAAATCATTTCACCAAAGTATACAAGTGTTTATTTAGCCTCCACATTGTCTTCAGCACTGAAGCAGGTGTCGTGAGGGTGAGAGAAGAAGGAAGTGTGGGCTGCCTCTGGGAAGATAAGTCCAGCACCAAGAAAGCAGCAGTGTACACTGTCTGGGCTCACAGGAGCACAAGGCAGGGAGGTAGAGCTCAGCTGTTCCCGGAAGGGTGCAGCAGGAGTTAGATTGTTTTAACTGAGAAGTTATGCATTATACATATAACTTCCTAAACTTTGGTCAAGATTTATCTTTTCGGCAGCCCTTCTTAAATTAGACTATCAGTCCACAGTTCTATTTGGGAATGCCTCCTTCCACCTGAATAATCAGCTAGCTTACCGATGATAATTTCAAAGTCCCCAATCTTTGAAATTTCATTCTTCAAGCAATTAACATTAGGGTCATTTTCTATCACACAGATTTGTCTGGCTCTTAATTCACAATGTATTTAAAACCTGAATGAGTTAAGTCACATTCATTTTTTTTAAAGCTGTATTTTGAAGAATCAGACTTTTGGAATGTGGATGGGGACAGGTGGGTTAGAGGAGCGTTTGTACTTTTATGTTGTAGCTCCTTCTCACAGACCTACAGTAACTCAGAGCCATAGTCATCCTCCTAGTGCAAAGATAAATTTGTATGAGAACATATTTGGAATTTATGCTTTGAAGAGATATGCTGTGTAGTACATTTTGAATATTCCGGGAAACACATAGAATTGGTAATAACTAGATTCTAAAAAGATTTGTATCTGAGGCTGCATCAGGATGAATTTATACTCATTTGAAGTTCTGATTTGTTGGATAGTTCTGGGTTTTCCATTTTTAGCTTGATGACTTTGAAAAAGTTCCTTTGGGTCTTTGATATTTACTTATCTATACAATGGAAATACTAGCTTATCCCTTGATTGTTGTGAGAGATAACGTGCACACAAGGATGTTATCATCATTCTTGGTAAAATAAGTTTTTAGTTAATTGAAGGAAAAAGGCTTTATAACTGACTAGAACATGCTGGCATACAGTAGGCTTGTATGAGACGTGATTAAGAAACAAAAGGCTTACTGAACTGACAAGTGTTGTGAGCTCCTGAAGTTACATTTATGAATTTAGTTTGGCGTGTTTCAGAGTATGTGTTATACTTGTATATGGAGGTTAGTGAACAGTTATGAGAATCAGTTCTCCACTTCCGTGTGTCCTGGGAGTTGAGCTCAGAACATCAGGTTTGGCAGCAACTGCTTTGCTTGCCAGTCCCGCGTCACTGGCCAGAATTGCTAGGTCCTCTGACCAGAACACAGAGGAAACGATACTTAAACCATTGTGTCTGTGCATGCCTGTCATCCTAGCAGAAATGTGAGGCTTGCCAGTGTGAGGCTAGCCTGGGCTGCATAGTAAGAGCCTGTCTTTAACAACAAAAAGTAGAACTTAGTTGTACTATATGGCTTATGGAGTAGGTTGAAAGTAATGGAGGTCTAAGAGTCAAGGAGGCAAGATGAAGTGATAATAAAAGAGAGCAAAGGGACTGGAGAGATGGCTTATCCGTCAAGAGCACTAGCTGCTCTTCTAACGGACCTAGATTTGACTCACAGCACCTCACATGCTGGCCCATAACTATCTCGCTCCAGTTCTGCGGTATCAGAAATCCTCTTCTCGTCTTTTAGTGCACAGATGTAATATTCAGGCAGTTATGATAAAATAACTCTCAAAAACAAATTTTAAAAGGAGCCTACTTTCTTTTTTAAATGAAAGAATAATTTGGGTCGTGGACTAGGTTAGTAATAATGAGAATCCTGGGAAAAGAACTCAGGTGTCTTAGAAAAGAATTCAAATCTGTAGAAGTAACAGTCGAGATATTGGAATGAAGCTTAAGATTTCAGAAATAATCACCTAGACTGTGAGGAGGAGTGTGTGCAAGAATTCGGGATCAAAGACATTGAAATGGCCCTTGGTAATGAAGAGAGATGTAGATTTCACATGTGCGTTGTTTCTTTGGTAGCTATTTAAAGTCTGTTTCTAATTGGCAGAATAAGTGTGGTGTACAGGACAGACACCAGCGAGGAGGTGAGGGACTAGGGCAGACAGGCAGGGGGCTGGGGGGACAGAGAGAGACAGAGAGAAAGATCATCTGAGAAAATGAGGAGGGTTCCCAGCCCTTCCTCCTCCATCTGTCCTTGGGATACTGAACTCAAACCCAGATCCTTGCACATGCTAGGTAAACAACCCATCCAGAATAGATGCCTTTTTCTGCCTAACTTTATCACTTACATTGTTAATGAATCACAAGGCCTCAAAATAGTTTGCACATTTTGAAAAGACAGGTAATTTTATTTAATATTGTACATACACGCACAATTTATAAACTGGTAGCACGTGAGGAAGCTGTGACATGCTTATTTGTATCCAAGAAGATATAGTAAATTTTCTGTCAGTGAAATTGCCTTTGCTGCAGCATTAAATCTAAACGGCAAAGTCAGTTTTCTTGCTCAGCTGTAGTTTTTGTTTTTTAGTGTTACAAAAGGTTTACAAATGTTATAATCATCTTCCATGATATAGCCAGATTGGTTTTTCTCTAGGACATATTAGATGTAATAGTTATTATCCTGAGAGTAGTTATATTTGGTGAAAATGCTTTTCACTGATCAAGATTTGTCTAGGTTCTTGTTCACCTCGTACTGGTGAGACTCTGCCTTTCCTTACCACTGGCGTTTATTTTTTCAGGTGGTGTGACAAGGATGACTGTCTCTCTGGTGGTTATTGTTTTTGAACTCACTGGAGGCTTGGAATATATTGTTCCTCTTATGGCTGCAGTAATGACCAGTAAATGGGTTGGCGATGCCTTTGGCAGGGAAGGTATTTATGAAGCACACATCCGACTAAATGGGTATCCTTTCTTGGATGCAAAAGAAGAATTCACTCATACAACCCTGGCTGCTGATGTCATGAGACCTCGAAGAAGTGACCCTCCCTTGGCTGTTTTGACACAGGACAATATGACAGTAGATGACATAGAAAACATGATTAATGAAACCAGCTATAATGGCTTTCCTGTTATAATGTCAAAAGAATCTCAGAGATTAGTGGGATTTGCCCTCAGAAGAGACCTGACAATTGCAATAGGTATGACTTTTAGAAACACCATCATGAATGTGTATGTCTTGTGTGTGATACATTTTAGGAGAAAAAGCAATGGCATTTAATCAGTTGGGTTTTCAGGGGCAATGATGTTAGTTTATATACTTTAAGTCTTGTGCTCTCTAGGAAAGGAATATGTGCTTGAGTGGTTATCTTTCTGCTCTGATGGGAAGGTGAGAAAGAATTTTAATCTTTGTCAGCAACTCTAAATCCCCTTCCTTGTGTTTTCAAAGGTAAGAACAGAAACTCACTTAAGCCATTGGTATGTTATTCCCCTAGATTTTGGGGAAGTGCCCTGAGCTAGGAATGTCAAACAATCCCCATGAACCACCACCCTTCCCATTCTCTACGGGTTGTTAGTCACCAGCCCAAGAAAAGGGAAAGAGCTGAGCAGCTTTGGAATTCCTAAAGAAAGGGAAAGGAATGGCCAGGTTTTGAAACCATGGCGTGTCTGTAATCCACATTCCTGCCTGGTGTAGATAGATACCGACTTCAACTTCTATCACTTGACAGGGAGACTGTTGCATAGGAAATAATGCTACTTTACAGGAATGTACTGAAATATCAAGATGTGGTATCAGAAATCTGAAGTTACGAGATGACTTTTAAACACTAAATCTTAAATATTTGCTAGTATATCTTCTGTAAACTTAAAAAAATTTTGCTGAAAAAAATCAGTCCTGTATAGTATATTATCTATATGTATGCATAATTATACATTATTGAAGGACAGACTTGTCCATGCTCAACAAAATACAGTATTTGAAATACCAACTTAAATATATTTTTTCTCTTAATTGAGAATTAGAGGATGACTTTTAAGAATACTAAATCTAAATGAGAAATCTCAGATTACTTAAGATTATGAAAATAAAAGTGTTGAAACTCTTTTTAAGAATCTTCTCAGTGGTATGGAAAAAGAAATCTAGTCTGGCACACACCTATGTAATCCTGTTACTCCGAGCTGGAAGCTGAAGGGATTTCCATGTTTGAGGTTGTGGGGCCACGTAGTAAGACCCTAACTCTACAGGGAAAAAAAAGAAAGGAAATCTATGCTGTTTTCTTTTTCTTTTTCTTTTTTTTTTTTTACTTCAAAAGCTTATGAATAAGTGATATGAAATCATTTTAAAAATAAAACAACTTAGCAGGTACCATTTGTCTAATACATGGTGCTCCCTAATAAGTGTTATGTTCATATACAAGTCGCTGCCTTCAGCATTCGTCCTCTAATTGACAAGTAGAAGCTAACGTAATGCTATGTTTGGTTCATATCTGTTACCACACGTGCCTATTTTATGGTGAGGACCACAGTCTCTTAAGTTTCAAATAAAACTTGAACAACTGAAAATTGTTTGGGGTGTGAAAGGTTAAGACACAGTCCTTAGTGAGCTCAGGCTTGCCTCCTCAGAAATCTCTTTCTAGCTGAGGATGACTTTAAATTCTTATCTTCCCTCCATCCCCTCTTCTTAAAATGACCCATGTAAGGTAAAGAGGCTTGATAGTCACTTCTGCTGCCTTTTAGAGCACTCTAAAAAGTATGCCTCCCCCTCTTTTTATTCTTAGATAGAATTAAGCATCTTAGGGTGGGGTGCAGCTCAGTTGGTAAATGTGTCTAGCACCAGGCTCTGGGTTTGCTCCCCAGCACTGCAATAATTCAAAACAAACCAAAACGTTCAGTTGTAAATGTGTTGGTTACATGTATTAAATACTACCTCAGAGGCTCTAGAATGCTCCATTCTCACCATAAGGAGAGGAATCACACAGGCTTGCTCTTGGATTAACGTGAGAAAGAGCAAGGTCAAGACTGTTCACTGCTCGTCTCTGTGTCTTCAGTCAATCTGCAGCTTATGGTGTATAGAGTGGCTTACCTGCCGTGTGTGTGTGTGTGTGTGTGTGTCTGTCTGTCTGTCTGTCTGTCTGTCTGTCTGTCTGTCTGTGTCTGCCCAAAATCTGTTCTGTATGTCTGACTGTCCCTCTTGCTATGTTTTGCTGTTATCTGTCCTTGTGTTAGTGTTACTGCCAAAAACCTTTGCTCTGAGTTTATTGAACAGCACAGAAAACATGGGATGGGAAAGGAACAAGAGTTACTTTATAAAAATCTTTAAGAGTTTTACATATTTCAGCTGACCTAGAAGCACTCTTTCTGAGATGTATGTACACCTGTCCATGACTCTGGGTCAGGAGCATGGAAGAGTAATACATAACTTAAGATTAAAGCTATGCTTTAGGTTGTAAAAGCTGGTTACATGGGGAATTAAAGGCAAATAAAGTAGTTACCTGTTCTTTTAGAAGGCAGATTAGAGACTGAGTACACAGCAGGAAATCAGCTTAACTACATAGTCATTTAAGTGACTTCAAGATGTATTAACTCAAAAGTTCCAGTCTCTGAATACAAGAGACATTTTCATAAAATGTATTGCCACATCTAAATGAGTATTTAGGGTTGTTTTCATTGGTGACATGTTATTTGTATATTTAACATTTTTAACTATTTGATACCATATTATTTCTGTTGTTTCTTTTAGTAGATTATTATAATTAGTTATTTTTTAACACTTGCTTTTTATGCCTGAGTAGTACGTGATAAGCACACCCTTTTACAGTATTGGCGTATGCTGCTTGACTGTCTACTCCTGATAGCTTATTGTGTGATGCTGTTGTCATGACTCCCACCATTGTACTCTGTGTACCCATTATGCACATACAGTCACTGTTCACATTGTACATTCAGTTGCCACGGACATGCCATTAGGTACATTCCTTCAGTCTAAGAGCAACTTAGTAAGCGTTTTTAAAGAGCCTTTTGTTGGTCACTAGTGGGTGCCTCTTTCATACCATGACTGTACTTTTCAAGTGGGTAGTTCACAAGCCATTGGAACCTCACTTAGTGCCTGGTGCAAATGTGTTTACTGCACAGCTGAATACAGCTTTACTGGCCAGAAAGAGGGAAGAGCATGACCACATTCGCTTCTAAACAGTAATATTCTCTTCTTTGCAGCTCAGGCTGTAGTTTATTATTTTGGCTTAAATATTTTGTAGCAAAATTTATGCTCAAAATATTTTCACTATAACTAATACTATATTTACACACACAAAGTTTTCAGTAATGTTTACTCAAAACACCAAGCACAAAGCTGGATGCCTTTCGTTTGCACGTTCTGTCCATGTTTTGGGTTTTATTCTCCTGTGTGTGGTCTTGTTCTTTTTGTCCTTCTACCTTCTGTCTTACATTCTTGGTGGGAGAAGAAGCAGGCAGTTGGACGGAGCACACTGGAGGGAGGTGTGATGTGGCCTTTATGAATACAACCGCCCAGGGGTCCATCCCCACTCAGTGCAGCTGCAGGTCCAGCCCTCTGCGGTACACACGAGTGGGGAGACAGTAGAGACAGCAAAGGTGACCAGCTTTAGTCTTGTCTCCAGTGCAGGAGTCACAGTCAACATAGGCAGACTTTAGTTGATGGCGGATTCTGTAGTAAACTGTTTGTGTGATGATGCGTATAGGCTTTTATTCCAGTTTCAAACATGCTTCTTTGCAGGTAGAAAATAGCAGTACAGCGCCACTGAAGAAAATTGTGCCATGATGTAATTATAGAAAATTATTGTCAAGTTCTGTTTCAGTCAAATAGGAAAAATTAGCAAATGGCGTATCAGTTAATTCTCTCTTAAATAGAAGACAGGAAAAAGGAAAGGTACCAGAAGTCATAGAACCCACTGTTTTTAATGCTATAATAAGCAAATCCACCAATTGAAAATGTTTTCTCTTCTCTCTCTTTTTCAGAAAGTGCCAGAAAAAAACAGGAAGGTATTGTTGGCAGTTCTCGGGTGTGTTTTGCACAGCATACTCCATCTCTTCCAGCAGAAAGTCCGCGGCCATTAAAACTGAGAAGCATTCTTGATATGAGTCCTTTTACAGTGACAGACCACACCCCAATGGAGATTGTGGTAGACATCTTCCGAAAGCTTGGTCTGAGGCAGTGCCTTGTCACTCACAACGGGTAGGTTTAACACCACAGAAATCAGCTCGCTTGCTATAATTAATGCTCCTTATTAATGGGATCTTTTCCGGGTAGAATGTAGGTCAGCTCCCAAGTGGGAGTGTCTAACTTAAGTTATAAATATAGGGTCAGTCACGTTTACTTGTCTGAGAGTAAGAGGGATGCCAGCTCTGTGCTTGATGTCAAGGATACTATATTTCAGAGTCAGAGAAGAAATAAGATAGGGACACATCTCCTCATAAAGAACTTTTTGAACTTGAGGTGTTTCTTTCCTGGGGATAGGGAGCATTGCCAAAACTGTTTTATTTTTTTGCATTTTCTTTTTTATGTATAGGTTTTTTAAAATATCTCTTTCTAGATATTTTAGTATATGTTATTTGAGCCACTATTTATCATTAATGAAATAATATGTGAAAATTTGCAGTTTAACTAAAAATCTTTAACAGTGCGATTTTTCTTGTCTATTTCTTTTGGCTTACCTTCTCTAAAACAAATTAGACCCATAAACTGAACTGTTAATTACTTATAAACATTCATGTATTTAGGGCCTTTTATTTTCATTATTTTATTTTTCTTTGCGGAATTTTAAATTTATTAGTTGTCTTTGTTGCTGAGACGGGGCTTCACTGTAGCTGGAGCTGGCCTTGAGTCTGTGGCCCTTGTGAACCTCAGGAACTCTGAGACTGCAAGCATTTGCCTTCTTGCCAGTGGTTTGGACTTGGTAGAATATTGTTTCATGCGAAGTCTTTCGACAGGAATGCTGGGAAAAGGAAACATGTTTTTCTGGGTTTGTTATAAACTGATGGCTCACCCTGAATAAATATTGTAGCAATCACATCAGAGAATCACAACTAATTCTGTCTTATTAAGGTTTTGTATGAAACCTGTGGGTAACAGAACACCTCTCTAGGAAAAGGTGGAATTAAAAAACAAAAACAAAAACCCAAACAAACAGAAAAAGAAAAACAAAGGAAGACAACTTTTCACACTTTTCACCTAATCTTGCAGCTCTGCAAACTAGGTAGGTTGGGTTTTATTTGGCAGGTCTAATAATTTTTTCAAATTAACTCTTCAGCTCACAAAACCCAGAATCATGCTATTGCGTAGTTTACTGACAGAATATTCTTTCTTCATGATTTCTTAACCTCTTAAGACATTATCTGAGCCTCAGCATTATACCATATTGGGTTAGGAACAGCAGTATTATACATAGTTATTCTTTTTAAAACAGAACAAGCAGAAGAGGGAACATTAGAGCCATGTTGGGTGTTCTTTCTGGAGTATGATAGAAATAAATCAAAGCTGTTTTATAAAATCCTATTGTCTATTGTTTTATTTTGTTTGCTCTTATCTTATTTTTAAAAATGCTACTAAATTTCTTTGTTTAAAATTTAATAAATATTAGTTAAATGGTGTTCCATAAAGCTTTACCTTGGGCTCTTTGAGTCATTATATGGCTTCTTGGAACTGAATGTTGAGTTTTCTTAAGCCATTGTTGGCTTTGAGTTCTCTGACACTGACAAACATCAGTTGTGTTCTGTTCTGATGATTAAATTAGCCTATTGTGTAGGTTAATTTTCATATGTTAGCTTATTGGCAAATTGGCAGGATTTGGGCAATATAGACCCTAAAAATGAAAATGCTTAAGGATTAAATTATTTTTTAGGGGGACAAGAATTAGTTACATATAATTTTATCTGCTGCTGCTGGCGTATAAACAAAGTAAAGGAACCTTCCCCAGGGTCATGTTTCAGAGCCTTGATTATATTTGCCTTAGTTTACAGAAAATGCATGTATTTGGGAAGAAAAAAAATATCATTTGCGGAGGAAACTCTTGACTTTATTGTGTGTGAACTACTTAAGTGGGAAGGCGTTTTATTCTCAGAGTGGCCAAAACTGAGAAAAAAAACATCAGTTTTAAAGTGAAGACCAAGAATTTTTAGGTAGCTCTTTGTTTTCCAACTTTATGTAGTACCTTAGCAGTGGAAAAGACCGATTTGGGGAATTAAAATGCAGCAGATCTGGCACTGTGGGTGCAAGAGGTAAAAAGAATGGAGAAGTATTGAGAACAGATACAAACAGGATGCCACGTCAGTGTTGTCCCACATTTTATATGCTAACAGAACACCTTAGTCTGTTTGAAGAATACTAGTTCCAGTAGTTAAAGGGACAAACAGGCTGGTAATAAGAGTTGCTAGAAATGTATGTGACTGATAAGTTTGAGGAGTATTGAATTAAGTTATAGCTGAGGTTTGCTTTGGAACTTTGAAGATTTTTGCTTTTGATTCTCCAACTGTCAGTAATGAAATCCCACCTTACCTAGTTTGCCTGAAAATGCTGACATTTTTTGGTGGGGTGAGACAAGATGCGCTATTGGGATTGCTGTTTATTAGAACATACTTTGGGAAATGCCAGTTTCTGCCCTATTAACTTCCACATCATTATTTGTTAGCTGAAAAGGAAACTTCAGATTACTAATAAATCAGAAGCATTTTGCATTGATTTTTTTTTTCTTTCTTTTAAACTAAAAGAGCAACTCTGAAACTAAAGTCATGTTCTCAAGTAATCCTGACTAAGAGGAACTTTGTGACCAGTTTTACTTCTAAAAATTCTGCATGAAAGACTTTGTAAATGTTCAGGTGTATACAAGTATATACAGGAGCAAACTCCTGCTTTGTCTCAATTTCCTCATCCTGTCACATTAACTTACTAATACAAATGGAAAACTGAAATTAACTGTTCTACTTAATTGGATAAAAAAGCATACACAAGAAACCAAACTGCTTTTATTGTATTTAAGTGTTAAGAATTCCACATTTCTTAACCATAAAATCTATTAGCTTTATAGCTTTTAAAAAAATTCCTTTTTATTATCATATATTAATTGTACAAAATCGTGGATTTCATCACATTTTATATAGGTGTACAATGTACTTTAAAGATATTCACCACCACCCCAAAGCTAAAAACAAACAAACAACAATAAAAACAAACCCTCAAAAACCTCAAATATTTGCCTAAGAACATTTCTCTAGTGGACAAATGCTCATTTTATACAGTACCGTTTCTGAGCTTTCTAGAGAGGTTGTTCCTATGCTCTGAAAAATTCACAACATTGTTTTAAACAAAATAATGTGAATACCTTTCCTGCTCCTCCAGCCCCAGCCAGTATTGTTTTATGAAGGAGTGTTCCTAAATATTTCATACTGCGTTGGCGTCCCATAGTGACTGTACAGAATTTTGGTGGGTGTGGTGGCACACACCTTTTAATCCCAGCACTCAGGAGGCAGAGGCCACTCTGAGTTCAAGGGCAGCCTGGTCTACAGAGTGAGTCCCAGGGCTACACAGGGAAAGCCTGTTCAAGGAAAGGAAAAGAAAAGGGAAAGGGGGAAAAGAGAAAGGGGGAAGGGAAGGAAAGGAAGGAAGGAAGGAAGGAAGGAAGGAAGGAAGGAAGGAAGAAGGAAGGAAGGAAAAGAAATCATGTATTTCTAAGATAGCTTAACAGGAAAGTTGACTTAAGCGGACAGATTGTCAAGAAATGCCTTATTATTCTGAAGGCATTTTAGAAGGGCTTCTGAAATTTATATTACCACATACTGCAGATTCCTTTAATTTTATAAAATAAGTATCAAGATATTTAATAATTAAAAGTAATCTAGTTATAGGTATCCTCATGAGAATTTATGAGAATCATTTTGCAATTTAAATGTGATGGTAATAACATATAAATTGAGAAAAAATTACTTAGAAAAATGTGCATTAAAACTCACTTTGACATCTACTCATGAATGTTTTCTTACCATATTATAAGAAATGGGATTTGGTTCTTGAAAATGAGGTTGGTAGTATTTACATGTATATTTCCCTAATTGGCTTTCTGAATAAAAAGTAAACGTCTTGAAATTTCTTAAGTCTTCCCTGGGCATTGAGACTAATCCCCTCCTCCCCAGCACACACACAATGCTGAGATAGATCCAGATCACTCTCCAGGGAAAGAACACTGAAAACCAGTCTCCCAACTTTAGAGGTCTGTAACTGTGTGTCATTAAGTTTCTTTTATACTTTTAGTTTTACTCATTTCCATAGTTAAAATTTAGTCATTTTCATTATTTTGATTTTTAATTTAAAAATAAACCCCACCATTAAAAATAGTATTGTGTCACCTTTTAAGTTAGTAGAGTGTCTGCAAATGGAACCTAGATTCTTAAGTCATCTTATTTTTATCTCAAGTTCATGAGAAGCATTCTTATGGTTTATGTTTTATTTCTTTCTCTCATTCTTTATCATTATGATTGGAACCTCTTTCAGTTTCTCACAGTTATTAGCATAATGATCTGTTTCAGGATTGTCTTGGGGATCATCACAAAGAAGAACATTTTAGAGCATCTGGAGCAACTAAAGCAGCACGTGGAGCCCTTGGTGATTAGCTGGGTCAGCTCTCCTCACTAGACACCCTAGGAGTCAGGAGCATGAAACTTGTGAACTGTTCAGTTCCCTCTGCCACACACCCGCTCAGCAGAACAGTCCCACCATGCTGCCAGTTACACTGTGTGCCCAGATGTCTGTGAGACGAACCTAGATATACTGTCTAAGATCCCATTCTTAGAAAGTGAGCAGCAACTAACATCTCATCAGAATTAGTTCAAATCAAGTCCTGCCGACAGTCTGCAAACGAGGGGACATTATTGGACTTGTTTAAACATGAGAAGTCTTGTCTGCCCTAGCGGATTCACCAGTCTCTGATGATTCCTGACTGGTTAAAAAAATGCCTGCCCTGTCCACCCCTGCACCCTCTTTTGTTTCCTAATCTGTGGTCATATGAATCTCTGCTCCGAAGCACAGAAATGCTGAGCATGTATGCTGTTAACTGGCACTCTGACTGGAGCACAGTGCAGAGATCTGCCCTCAAAGCATTTCTTTTCCTGCTACCCCTTATATATTCTCACAGTCAGAGTGTGTGTCCTTCCATTTCCTTAGTGGATTGTCCTTAGCTCATATATGTGCCCCCTTTGTATCGTGTTTCTAGACTGTCATACATAGCTTTTGTGTTAACAGGCTTTATGTCTTAGTGGTGTCATTGACTACAGATAACAAATTGTCTGACTTTAACAATTCCTCAAATTATTTTGCCCTGCAATTCTCATAACTATGTGAAACCTGTCCCCATTTGTTTAAGGACACAACTAAGTATGTATTTCTGTTGTATGCTAATATTTCACAAGTGTTTCATGCATCCTTTTTTTAATACTAACCACCATATAGTAGCTTCTCTCTCATCCTGCTTTCTGCTTCACCTGTAATAATCTTTTAGGATTGCCTCTTGATTTCTCACCTACTTTTTAATGTAAACATTAACATCCAAAACTTTCAGTAAGAGCACTGTATCTTCTTTTCGGGGAGCACAAAATTGAAAAGCAAGAACCCTAAGTATGCTTTCAGAACCCTGGGTTGTCCTGTAGGTTGTCCTTACATTGTCAAGGCCGGGGCGGAAGCTCTGCTGACCGTTGTTTCTATTTCTCTTCTCACTTGTATGTGCGCTCATGAGTATTCTGCATACAACTGGGCATGCTGTTTCTTATTGGTTCTACAACATATTGCAGTTGGGAATAGGCTCCTTTTTCAAACTGGATCAGTATTTTCTGTTGAGACATCTTCCCAGTTTTTGTTACTTTTTTGTTGGCCTACTTGAATCAAAATAGCTCTGCTTCACTGAGGCATGCAGTCCTCAGCCCAGTGGGAAGAAAGGCCTCACACTGAGGACCACAGTATTGTTTATGTCAGGATGGTTGCTGGGTAATCATTGTCTGCAGAGGTCAGGCTGCTTGCTTTGCTCTCTATTCCTGTCAGCAACAGGATTTATCCATAGACTTAGCTCTTCCTGCCTTTTCCCTTTTATTTTTAATAGCTCTTTCTGTTTGTCCTTTTCAGGCGCCTCCTTGGCATTATAACAAAAAAAGATATCCTCCGTCATATGGCCCAGACGGCAAACCAAGACCCCGCTTCAATAATGTTCAACTGAGCCCTGTAGATGAGGAGAGAGAGGAGACAGAAGAGGAAGTTCGTTTGTTGAATAGCACAATTCTTTAATCTGCGGGACTCGTCCACTTTTTTCTTCTTTAAAAAAAAAAAGGAAAGGAAGTACAAGAAGAGCTTTTGCAACCTGGTTTGCAAATAATGCTGGGAGAATGGAGGGCTTGTTTGGGGAGGGAGAAGAAAAAAGAGTGAGGTATTTCCCTAGCTAACTGGAACAGTAATTCATCTCCTGTTCTGCACCGTCTGCACTCTCTGAGGCTATGCAGTGAGAATGCAGGCCTGAGCCTCCACGGAGCCTTCACTGGAATCCTCAAGCATCTGCCTGTCACCTCAGCACCACAGACGCGTTATCAGTCCCTATTTCTGGAGGGATTACTTTGAATTGAGCCATCTATTAAGACTGTAAGGTCTTTCCCTTTTATATCAGAACTGTTCTGTTAAACTTCACCTTTCTACATTCCAAAAGAGCTTCCCTTCCCTCCCCCATCTGTAACAAAACCTCTTTGGTGTGTCCTTTTGAAGCAGTCCTTTCTCATATTGAGATGTACTGTGATTTTACTGACATTTCATCACAAGAAGGGAATGTTTCTTGTGTCATTAGCCATGTAGTTTGTACCATCACTAAAGGCTTGGAAATGTGTGCACACACCACTGCTGGCCAAGCAGGTGAAATCTGAGGTGTGAAGGAAGTCCCCCAGCTTGTGTGCTGTGTGGTTTAGATTCAAAAACAAACTTGACTCTAATTAGTTTTATTTTTTTCCTCTCAGACTTTATGGATAATGTGACCTAGTCTTATGCAAATTTTCTATTTCTGAAACTACTACTATGACATAAGTGCTGTTCAGCATAATTAATCCAAATGCTGCTGCTGTGACCGTAAAGAGAAGGAGGGATTCTGTTTAGCTGTACCTGGTATTAATTGCATGTTAAACACTGGAACTTTTGTCTTCAAATTAGATCATTCTTTTATTTCAGGATGTTTCACTGCTGACACTGGAGATGAACTGTAATTCATAACTTGCACTAAATGTATATTTCTTTTCTTAAAAATTTACCATTTTTATTTATATTTTTATGGATTAAAATTTATAAAATGCAGATCAGTTAATATTGCACTTAAATAATTTTACCTTTTTAATGTGACTTTTTTTATAGACTAATTCTGACTTTAAAATATGGAGGTATGACTGAAGACTGCAGTGGGCACAGGATTTAAGAAGAGGTGGTCATGTCTGTGATGCAGAGTACACATGATACCTTTTGGTTTCTCACTGCCATCCCCTGGGTTATGCCCTCTGACCTGTCCATTCCCACCACAAATGAGAAAGTTGAAAATACCATAAATTACTGGTAGTAGATTAAAGACAAACCTTTTTTTTTTTAAAGAAAAATTAATTAAAAATGAAAACAAGAAATCACGATGTGCTGATAACCTTTGAATTACTGGGTAGGCCACAGCCATACCTGAAGTGTCCCATGATTATTTGAATAGATATGGTGCACATTTTTGCAGATTAGTTCTAATGTACCTCAGAGTATTTGGAATTGTTATTGGCAATGTCTGTCTTAATCATGATCTTAATTCCCAACTGCAGAGGATGTTTACTCACTAGACTGGTCGAGATAGTCTTCGAGTATGAATTTTTTAAAAGGCAAATGCATTTGTGCAGACAGATATTTTCTGAAACAACTGGCAATGAACCATTTTTTTAAAAAATACGATATCATATTAGATTGTATGATTTTGAAGACTTAGAAGATCAGGAAGCCATATTAGAGTGATCCAAAGTTCACCAAAATTGTAGGATTTCTTAGCTATGCTATACGCCAACAATGTTTTGTCTTTTTACTCCTGTTGGCAGATTTCAATATTCTTCGTTGTTCTTTGGCTAAATAGTGTGAACTCATTTTTAATGATAGTTCTGTAGCTCTTAAAGTATACTTGCAGTATTGTAGACACTGCTGGGGTACCAACTCTTCAGCATGGCTGATTGGTGATTCAGCCCATTCTGGGTTCCAAGTCTTCAAAGGAGAAGCCAGTTTCTTTGTAGCTTCACCTGATGAAAATGAACATGATTTGACTTTCCACGTTTCCTTTTATTTTACATTCTGCTTTCATGACTCATCTTCAGAGACTGGCATTTCAGGATACATATTAAAGCATTCATTTTCTTTGTTACATTTATCTGTCTTACTGCTGAAATACATGAAAAGTGCCATGTTTTTAATGTGTTCAGAGGTTTGGGGTTTTGTTTTTTGTTTTCCCTTTTAGGTATTACTATCTGTTCTGTTTTTCTTTTTTCATAAAGGTTTGGTTGATTTTCAACCAAATAAGATAGTGGATGCCATGTACGACATGTGCCTAGCTAACTGGCAAACTTACTGACCAACATACTAAGTGCAGCGCCTTATTTGAGTACCTTTGAGAAGGTATGATGAAAATGGGCGAGCGTGTCAGCATCTACTGACCGGGTTTGGGTTTAGTTCATGAAGAATGCTTAGTTTGTTAACCTGTGATGTTGCCTAGAGCTGTATTTATCTGTTTTTATTTATATTAGTGTAGTAAAAGCTGCATATCATTACAGTAAAAATGATTACTGTGATGAGTTAAGATCTATTAAAATCTCTACTTAAATACGTGGTTTGGCCTTTAATTGCACCTGCACCAGCAGCCCCCCTTCGCACAGCTGCACCACAGTCAGTGCAAGCCTGGGTGCCTGGCACACGAAGCCTCCAGAGGATGGCTCTCGCCGTGCTTCTGCCAGCTCACAGCCGTTTCCTCTTGAGCTTTGTGAGCTAGGAGCTGGAAGAAGTGGAGAGTTTTATTGAGAATGCATGTGGACTGTTCTAGCAGCAGGCTAGGGCTCCCAGGTGACAACACAAAAGATTCTACTTCAGTTTGAAAATGTTTTTTTAGAAGAAAAATCACACGGTCTGCAAGGAGAGAATGACTTTACATGCTTAAAACAATCCCCTTAGAAATATATAAACAGGCCTGCTTTAAGATCGAGTTAAGAAACACTTGAAGTTTCAGTTCTCTAACAGCAAGCGTTTAGTTAAGAGGAAAACACCGTAGGGCCGGTATAAACCTTTTATCATGTATATTCCACTTACAGTTTGTTGGAAGTTAACTGTGGTGAAAATGGAATTCGAGAGATCTCAAAGGTGAACAGGATTTGCTAATGTACTCCCAAACGTGATAGGAGTGTGATATGCCCAAGAGAACTCTAGTTCTCTGGATAGGTACAAATTTAGGTTTTTAGGACGGTGACAGAATGGTATGTACTGGAAAAGGCTACAGGAAGACTAAGTCGGTGCCAACTAATGGGTTTACAGTTGGGTTGTGCATTGTGTGTGTATATATAAAAGGGGGCATGTGCCATTGCAGGAGTGTGGGGGTCAGAGGACAACCCTCAGTGGCCAGTTCTCTCCTGCCACCATATGGGTTCCAGAGATCAAACTCAGACTGTAAGGCCTACTGGAAAGTTACTCTGCCCACTGAGCAATACTGTCAGCCCAATACTAAGGGATTTTTCATTTTCTTTTGTTTTTTGCTTAGTTGTCTCTGTGTGTGTAATTTTCTTTAAACTTTGGATGTGTGCAGGTACCCAAGGAGACCAGATGTCAGCTCCACAGGATCTGTAGTTAAAGGCACTTGTGATGCAGCCGTCTAGAACTGAGCTTGACTCTTCTATTAACAACAATACATGTTCTTAGCCACTGTTCCATCTCTCCAGCTCCTTATTTTGTGTCTTTATGCATAACTGAGTGCAGGTATCTTTGGAACTCAAGTTACAGGTAGCTGTGAGCCACCAGATCAGAGCGGTACAAACTGATCTCTAGTTCTCAGGAATAGGTGCAGGTGCTCTTAACCGCTGAATGCCTCCTCCCTCCTCTTCTCCAGCCAAGACAAGTAAGTAAGGGACAAGCAGGAACTAATACATATGTGAGATTCAAGTTAAAGACTAGCCTGGAGCTAAATGAGAGATCCATTCCAGAAACAGGATGAAGTTACATGGACTTAAGTTTGGACAGAGAAGAGGCAGAAGAACGAATGGTGAAATGAGACATCGAAAGAATTGCCAATGACGTGATTAGAGCTCAGTGATCAAACAAAGGAGTTTCAAGGAGGCCTCAGCAGCCTGGTATTTCCTGATGGGTGAAATGAGACCTGAAAGTCGGCCAGTGTGAGCATGCTGATCACCTGCCTAGGTGATATACGGAGCCGTGGCAGCAATAGTGGCTGTTAGGCAGCAGAGTTGTGATTCTTCTGTGAGGTTTTCAGGAAATAGGACTCAGGACTTAGCTTTTCCTGCTGGTGATGGAAATGTCTGAGAATAGTTTGAGATCAGATTGTAAGGTGTGTAGAGTATTATAGTTTCTAATTATGGGAATGAGGAGAAAATTAATGCTGTGTGTGTGGGAGGGTCCTTGTGTAGGCTAAAGAGGACCATCTTGGACACAGACAAATGTAAAAGATGTGTCACTAAATCTGATTGCTGCCACTTTCTCTGTGACATTAAATGATGAGGGAGATGTTGGAACTTGAACACAGACGAAAAACAACTAGGTCCCATGGGCATCCAAAATAGCTGTCTGGGGTTAAAATAACCTCAGTAGGACACAGCTACTTGGTTCTTAGGATTCAGGTGAGATGTAGTTGGTTTTGGGTACTAGTGAGCACAACGAAGTTGAGGGATGCATGATAAATATCAAACCTAGAGGCTGGATGAGGGAGACTCTAGTCAGGTTGGAAGTGGGGAACCAGAGGAAGATGGACTGTTGGGGGTAATACTGAGGTAGTGCAATGCTTGGAATTGTGATGAAGTGTCATTGTTGGTGCTGACCAGCTCCAGGTTTGTCAACCCTAGTTTAGAAAACAGTCTGGTAGCTGAGGTCAGTACACTGCATCACTGAAGGAATTGTGGAGACAATACCATTACAAAGTCAATTTTGAGCTATTGTGAGGACTTTAGGTCATTATAAAGTATCTCCTTTCATAGCATTCCATGTTTAACATAAATACTTGAAAGGTTAACATAGAAATTCCATCATTGGGCCCAAAGAAGAAAGAAAATGGATTTAAGTTGGGTAACAGTCCTGACTGGGACATGGTAATTTGTGAATGTGCTTAAGCATTTAAAATGTGTTCCAGTCAGATCCCAAGGTTAAATATGCATAGTATTCCATTCAGACTGCCTTTAGTGGAGGAAAATGGGGAGAAAGGATGGCTTCCTATTCTGTAACAGGGAGCCTGGTCTTTAGTGAGTGTTCAGTAACTGAAAGATCAGTTATCTCATTATCCTCCTTACCGTACACAAACAACCAAAGTAAAATTGCTATGTAAATTTGGAACCAAGCCTAGGACCTCACATGCTAGACAATGAGCTCTGACCGAGCCAACTCCCAGCTCCACAGATAATGGTCATGTTCTGGGTCCAGTTCCTGTCTTGGCTCTGATAAGGTAGCACAGCTTCTGGAAATACAGCTACAGGTTAGGAATGTTGGTGGCATGGATGAAAAGCTGGCTCTTCCCTGTTGTTTGATCTTGATAAATTTTGCTGGGATTCATACTGGTCCCATGGAATATAAAATGTCTTAAAACTATTTTTGAGACTTTTCATCATTAAAAGGAGGGTTTTTGTTGTTGTGTTTTGTTCTGTGTATGTATGTGTGAAGTTGTCAGATGCTAGAGTCAGTTGTGAGCTGCCACGTGTAGGTCCTCTGGAATAGTCAGTGCGTTTAGCTGCTGAGCCATCTCTCCAATCCCAAGTGTTTTTAGTTTGAATTAGCCTAGTATTTCTAGGTAATAGATGGTTATTTGATTTTGGATAATCACTCCTTTACAAACTCAGAAAAGAACCTTAAAAAATAAAGAATTTCTAAAATGCTAAGCAGTGCTATTTACTAATTAGCATGTGAAAGAGACACCAGAGGGCTGTATTATAGTTTTTAATAAAGTTTCCATTATTTATTTCTCCATTCCTTAAAAACAAGGCCGAGTCTGCTGGGCCCACTTGAAAGCACTGCACCGACAGGGCAGCTTCTCATCCTGCGAGCTGGTCTATGTTCTCCTCACTTCTGCTTGCCAGATGATCTTCAATAATCTTTGCAAACAGATCCCTCTTCAATAGATTATATGCAAGAGGTAAAAGCTGGCCAGCAACTTTGTGAAAATACTAAAAAGCAAAGAACATAACGTCAAGATGAGATAATGGCAGGTACAGCTGAAAAGTGTGCAATAAAGCCTCCCAGTCAGCAGTGACTATGGGGCATGTCCCTGCTACTCTGTCCAGAAGACAATCGTTCTCCTCCAAAAAAAAAAAAAAAAAAAAAATCCTGAAGGGAATTCAGAAGCATTACAAATTCAAGTTTCCCATGGTCCATTAATTTTATTTTCAGCCTTTTTATCCCAAACTGCAATTAAATGCTTTCTGCTTAACTATTTTCATCAGTTAAGAATTTTTAATAGACACTGTAATAGGTATGACAAATAAAAGGTTACAAATCACTTTGTCATTTACCACATATTTGACTTGTGTCCAAAGAAGTAAGAAGACAGTGTCAAATCCCTAATGTGATTGCAGACACTTGCCAGTGGCTGTGGATGCTGGGAACGGAACTCAGAACAGTGGGTGCTCTTTTACCATCTCTCCAGTCCTCCCCTTTATTCTCAGGCTCATTCTCTACCATCTTAGCCTTTCTTCCCTGCTAAGGTTTACTGAATGATTTCACAGCATTGCTCTTACACCCTAGCAGGAAACCCAGTATATATTTTTTTCAAGAAATAGCATTTATTTAAGTACTTAAATAATGTACCAAATCCTTCCATTCCTCATGATTTTCACACCAAGGTTTTTGTTTGTTGTTTTTTTTAATACCTACTCCACATCCATGGCATTTACAATTAGGTCCTTTGTGGCCACTCTATCATTCTACCTGTTTAACACTGGATACTTTGACTGATAACCAGAAGCCAGGCAGAGAGGGGCTATATGGTGCTTTAAACAGAATTCTCAGTCACTCAGCAGTCAATCAGTTTGTTAGGACCCTAAGTGGGGGACAAGGAAACACTAATCTGTGATCAAAGCCCTCTAGATGACTGATGCACACTGCCTTAGTCTTGCTCCTCAGTATAGTCCATAAAGTGGTGGCATTCCTGTCACATGGGAATGTTAGTGGCAGCAGGGCAATATCTCTGTCCTATTCAGTTTGCATTAATAATAGCTACAGGTGGCTCCCAAGCATCTGCAGTTTGTGAATCCTGGATTTAAGACACTGGAATAGGACTGCTGTTGGTAAGCCTGGAAAAGGTGCTCTACCCGTGACTTACCAAAGGTACAATGAAGAATGTGCATGCACACACGATAAGGCAATCTTACAGGTAGGAAAGGGAGTAACAATAGACTACTAGCTCCAATATTTTAATTAAAACATTTGAAAATAGTATTTGAGACATGGTAGATGACACCCACCCCAACAGAAACAAGAGAAAGGGGTGTATACATTTTCATATCCATAGCCATAAGCCTATGCACACACCCAAAAGATGGCATACGCTTGGGATATTGATACACAAGCTGAGTTTAATATGAGCTTGAGGAGGCAATTCTGCTTATTCACCTTTGTCAGAATATAAGATTTCAAATAGTTTTAGGACTTTTACTTTCAGATCAGTTCCACAGGTCTGGAAATACAAGCTGGATCCATATCCTGCCAGCTGAAGCTGAGAAGACAAGGAGCCCCGAGTGTGTGCGGTAGGAGACTGTTTACTCACACGAGAGCCATAGCAAAAGAGGTCCATTCCCAACTCCAGTCCCATGCCATAATCGCACTCATCATTAGCAAACTGCACAAAGGTCATCATCTCCTGAATGGGAGCAAATGCTTTCAGTCTCTCCTCATCGCTTGCAGCATCAACAATTGCCTTGCAGATTCTCTTAAGGTCAGCTGAAGAAAATGATGTAAAGATCTCAAATATAAAATGACAGTCATCTTTAATGGTAATTTTAAGTAGGGCTTTTTTGAATGTCTTCTACTAATTCAACTGATGCCATCTTGTTAATCTGCCAGGAAACGTCAATCACGTCACTTCTGATTCAGGCAGAAGGCTGGACAAGAGGAGCCACAGCCCCCAGTCATCCCCAGACACTGATTATCTCTGGCTTCAGGACTGACAAGACAGATCAGTGAGAGAAATACATAATTCACATTTTAAATAGCTACATAAAAAAGGAGAGGGCTGGTGACAGGGCTCCATGGATTAGAGGCTCTGGTACACAGGCCTGGCCACCTAAAGTTGATTACCAGATCTTGGCAGTGTGGGAACTTACTGCCAAGAGTTACCCTATGACCTCCATGTCTCCATGTTCACCTCAGGGCATGTGTTGGTTTCTCATTCCCACTCTCTCCTTCCCTCCCTCACCCTGACTCTGCCCTACCTCAACTAAAAACAGATGAAACTAATTTAACCCAATATTCCTAATACAGCACTATTTCAGTGTATAACCAATAGAAAAAAATGGTTAATGCTGGCTTAACTTAAAATTTAAACAAAGTTTTGTTTTACTTTTAAACAAAATTTTAAGCAAATTCAAATTATTCCATTTGTCAGTGGCATTAGCCACATATGAAGTGTTCAGGAGCCATTTATTGGATACGTCAGCCATAATCAGTCCCCTATAAATTCTCAGAGGACTAGTGAAGCCATAGCAAACAGGATGAAATATAAATTGTCACCCAACACTTCCCAATTTACTGCCTGGGTGCACCATATAGAAATTAGAGACTGGTAATTACTAAGATTCATTTGTCCTGATGAGCAGGTGGCCATGTGTATGAAGCAGGAGTACCTGCTTCCTCCCTGAGGAGGTACTAATTTGGATTCTCTTTACATTTTATGCCCACAGAAACAAAAATATAATGAATGCCAATGGGGGGGAGGGGGTTCACAGTAAGGAAACCGAGAACAACAGATGATTCTCTCAACAGAGTATTAACTAAATTTTGTGTAATTACCTTCTAAGTATTCTGTATGGCTGCATGAATTATTTTAGGAGTATGAAAAATAAAATGTTCATCAAGAATAATTCTTTGTGACTGCAACCAAATGCTTGTTCTTCAGTCATTACTAGGTCAAAGGTGCTAAAACAGGTTAGGGAGAAAAAAAAAAAAAACAAAAACAAAAACACCCTATGCAATGGACTAAAGTCCCTAAATTCTTCAAAGTATTCCCGAGCTTGGAGCATTATGTGGCCTCACTAAGTACTCTATATCCTCTCACACCCCAGATACCCCATGAAATACCGTCACTGCCTATTGTGCAGCTGAAAAAGACAAGGTTTAGTGACAAAAATAGTCTGCTCAAGATCAAGTTATGAATGCCTGAGTTTTCTAACACCAACTTATTTCCCAACACAAGAGAAAGCTTTCTCCATGTTTATATACATACATGCACATATTTATACACAGAACACATTACCATCGGTTTCAGGGAGCTCTCTGTAGCCAACATCGTTTTTATCTACCGGAACAACCAAGCCTGCACCATGAAAAGTCTTTGTCACAACCTAAATTCAAGAAAAAAAAAAACAAAACAAAAGGAAATCACCAAAAAAACCTGAGACCATGCAAAGAGCACCAAAAGAACAAAAGACCTACCTCCCACCTCAACACACATAAACCCTGGATGGTGTCAAAGCATCCCGAGACATTATCTCAGGAACTCTGGATCCTGGGGAGAATACATTGTTTATACAATAAAATAGATGGATTAAATGAGTCATGCTAGTCATTTACAAGTTTGTCCTGACATGTCAGAAACAATCAGAACTGTTACAGGAGTCAAGTCAGAATAGCAGAACTCTCTAGACAGAAAGCATGGAGACTCCAGGTCTGAAAGGAAGATAGAACAGGGTAGAATCTGTAGAAAAACATGATTTATCAATACTGCCAAATTCAGACTCCTATTTTTGAACTGGAAAATGCAGACTCATTAAACTCCCACAGAGCAGGATAGTTCTAAATGGTGCCTTTATAGACAAACCACATGGCCAGTTTAACAGGTCCAGCCTTAGGAGCCCACAATCAACTCTTCTGAGTAACACTGTTTTAGAAGAATCTTCAGATTCTTTCTCTTCAGTTCTACTTTCACTTATTAATTTTTTTAGCATTATCTCCGGCTGGCTTTAATTTTTTTCAGCTTGTGTATGTAGATGGGTGTTTTGCTCGCATGTGTGTCTGTATAACACTTGCATGTCTGATGCCTGGGGAGGCCGGAAAAGGACAAAAGATCCGATGGATCTGGGCACAGATGATAATGAATGTCAGGGTCCTGGGAACCAAACCCTGGTCCTCTAAAGCAACCAGAGTTCTTAACTGCTGAGCCATCTCTCCATTCCCCCCTGGCTGGAATTCTTGATCCCCCTGCCTCAGTGCTGGGGTTACAAATTGGTATTTTCTAGTAAAATATCTTCAGTATTCCACTGAGTACTCTAGTGAAAGTTGTCAAGACCAAAGAAAAATACAGTCCAAAAGTAATCTCCACTTTTAAAGTCTTCACCTAGCCCAGGAATGTTGGGGTCACTTCCTTCCCACTCAGCCCTCCCTCCACTTCTTCCAGCATCCTTTGCTGAGCTACCCCAGAGGGCAGAATGTTCAGAAGGAATTTACCGACACAGGTCAAGGTCTATATAGCCTTATATCTTAGTATTTATACCAGATTATCCAGGTTGGCTTTCAGTCTTAAATGGGGAAACAAAACTAAAATACCAGAAGAAAAGGGGACTGACTTCCTTCCACTCTTCACAGATTTCTTGTAGGGCAGCTGCAAAGATTCACACAGACTTTGCAATTCAAAGGACTACAAAGTGCCTCCTCTTGGGAAACACTGCAGCTCTAAGTACTAAAATGCAGATTGTATGCTAATATGCTAAGACAAAGTCACTAGCATACTATTGGAACTGAGTTTTTCAGAAATAGAAAAGTGAATTAAATGAAAATTTCACAGTAACATTAAGAATTATACATAAATTGAAAAGGATCTGAAAACAACTGTCAACACTAAGCAGAAAAGTCAAGGTTTTCTTTTAATGGTTTACTTTGTATTTCTGTTACTATCCTTTAATGCAAACCAAATACTGAGAATGGACTTGGGAGATAGAATGAGCACAGCAGGAAACTGAAGCTTCAGTCATATTTACACATGAGAGAAATCAGTGAGGTCTCTGAACTGAGTTGTAGCTGATACAGAATAAAACACGGGGTCCCTCAAGGAACTTAATCTAGTCGGGACACAATACATAATGGCAAGAGAGGTACGTGCCTCTTTCTTCTAGTAAGAATTTTCCCTGAGAACCAGTAAGGTTAAAGAGGAATATAAAATGTTAAATGCCACTGTAATGAACTCAGATAGTTAGAAGCTACCTCTGCTCTCTAGGACTAAGGACAGAGGGACTAAGATCACGCCCGCCATTGAGTCAAGATTAGAGAGTGAAGCAGGCCTTAGGTATCTAAACTTCGGACAGTACCAGTTCACTCAGAAATAGGAAGGACTACATTTGGCTTAGCATGTCAGTCATAACAGCTTCAGAAGACAACAGTGAAAGAAGAAACAGGAGGAGAACGCCAGCCCTCACTTGCCCAGTAGTTAGGAAGAATGATCACAAAGAGGAGTTCTTCTACATTATCTGTAGATTTACTCTCACATTCAGAGCTGAAAAACCAAAAGAAGCCCTGACCTGAGAATTACTTGCTCCTTTACAAAATACTTTGTCACACTGAAAGCTCTAGGAAATGCTGATAGGGTTAATTCAGGAGAAAATTAGCAAATTACCAAACTGTTTCTAGAAAGAGAACCACCTTTGAGGTCTTAGTTAAGTCACTAAGAAGTACAGAACTACATATCTTGTACTAAAAGGAGACCTCAGCCACTAGAAAATGAAGTTTAATACTAAGCACAAAGCTGCTTTTATCTACCTTTACACAATAGCCAATACAACAAGATTAACAGACTAGAATGCATTATGCAACCACAGGAACAGGCTCCAGTTACAGGACTTAGCTGCATGCCAACATGCACATGCAGGAGCCACCTGACCGGCTATGGAACTATTCTAGAGTCCTTGGACGGCATACAGCTGTCCTTAGGACAGGCCTAGAGAAAAGTACATGGTGCAGGTGGGAGGAGCCAAGGGCAGAGCACAGCAAGCAGATGAACGGATGAACCCTACCTTCTTATCTCTCTGTCTCATCTTCATGGTTCTCTGTTCCAGTGAGTATCCTAGTGTTCTGGCTGCTTCTGTGAGTTTTTCATCTATGTTTTTCAAAATGCTAGTTTTCTTTCTATCTGTTACTTCTTTGAGTTTTTTCATCAAAAATAATCTGAAAAGGAAGCAAAAGCTACTGTTATACTGCTGGCCTCAGTCTATACGCAGAGGTCAGGGAGCTGAGACAAAGCTGTCAAGTTCCATGCAGTCGGCTCCAAGTCCTCACAGGTAGACTAATATGGAGCTGCCAGTCACAGACAGAGCTGGCACGCCTGTACTGTGCATCTTCATTGCAAACAGGAGAGGGAAAACAATCAAAAAGCAGAGGCCGAATTTAAGTCGTACTGTAGGAAACTGAGAAATGGCATCCCTCCAGGAGAGGGCTGGCTCAAGAGAAAAACACAAATGTGCTGTCCACAAAAAGGGTTTTGATTTTGGAAACACTTACCCTCGTAGCAGACCCCTGGAATAAACTATCTGCAGCCTATGCTAGGAACTTGCAGTAGTCATTCAGACCATAAGTCTTCAGTTCTCTTTACATGTCAGGAAACTGAGGCACAAAAAGTAGTAAGGACTTATGTGGACCCTAACCACAAAAATCAGCACCTCCTCATTGCTTAATTTGATCACCATGGACTGTGCACATCAAGAGATATATTAACCATTAGATCTGGTCCTGTCAAAAATATGAGTGAACCCTTTTCTCAAGTTCTCTCAAGGAGATGAGGAGGCCTTCGAGTCCCCTGGGCCTCTCCCTTAGACGCATTCACATATGCAGTGTTCCTTTGTAGAAGACATTTCCCCATTACTCTAAGTCAGGTACTGTGCAGCCACCAAGACCCTTTATCCACCAAGCAGTTGTGATCATCTCAGTACCATTCAAAGCTACTAAACACGCTGCTAACTGATGGTTAAAGACGTGCAACATGCAAACTGAAGTAGTGGTCAGGACCACACCGTCAGACCCCCTGGAACGCCTGCATGTCTGAATAAAGCTGGACCCATGCATTTTGTACAGCCTTCTGTAATGACTATTTAGAACACATTGGCTCACAAAGTTATGTAATCTTCTCATGTTACACCAAGTTCACCCCATTATGCAACATGAAAAACATCCCATTCATGACTATTATTAGGAAGGCCTAGTGAAAAGCTGTCAAGCTCATCACAGTGGTTACTAGCACTTCCTATCTTATTTTTGCTAAATCCTCAAATGTAGCAATGACACAAAACGGGCAATTCCTTTGGTGTGAGAAAATGTCTGCTCCCAAAAACCTGCACCCAAACAAAGTCTGTCGATCACTACCCCTCAGCAAAAGTCAGTGAACGTTCAACTCACGACACTTTAATGTGCACAACTGCCTCCTACCATTTCCCTTTTCATCATACTGGATGTACTGGGCTGCAGAGAAAGATCTAATGTACTTGGAGACATGCATCACTGCTGCTGTCTTACAGACCTGTCGAACGACACAATGTGCTAACGTAGTGTCAGCGTGTTGAGTCTCACAAAGGTGCCAACAGCTCTACCCACCACTACCTTTGTGTCACTGGATCTACTGTGTTACTCCATTCTATTGAGAATGGTATGGACTACCACAGGTCCATCAGCTCAAAACTACTGTAGCAGTTAGTTTTAGGAAAGGAAAGGAGAAGGGAAGAAAGACAAAACATCACTCCTGTTGTATAAAGATTAAAATTTCTGAATATAGATTATTTTCTACAAGCATTATACAGGAAAAATCAGTCATCCCACTTTGCTATTTGCTGTCTTCATAACAATCAGAAGCATGGCATTTATAGTGCTTCTTTAACATAATTTATATAAAATATCATTTATAATGTAAATACTTTGTATTTATTCACCTTATATTCCTATTGTTGGATGTACTGTTTCTAAAATTTGTTTTTATAAATAATTTATAATAATAATGCCCTGAGTTTGGTCTCCAGCACTAGAAATTTAAGAGAGCTGTATTTCTATGCTAAGGTGTGTTTAAGCACCTTATAGCATTTCTACTAGGGAACAGTCCTGCCCTTGTGGGGCTTACGTGCTAGCACAGGAGACAGACAGTATGCCAGCAAACAACTATAATTTCTAATACAGACAATACCAGTTTAAGTTGAATGATAAAGGTTTAGAAGAAATGTCACCGAGGCTAAAGATATAATTCAAGTAGTAGGCACTTGCCTAGGAGGTTCATGGCCTTGGTTTAGTCCCCAGTACTCAAAATCAAACAATAAAAAAACCATCAACCCCAGAGAGAAAGAAAACTTACACCAATTACAAATCCCAAGCAAATTTGACATAAGACTCAAAAGTCTTACAAGAGAAAAGACAGAATGTTGCTCTCATCCTGGTACTTCGGTGTATACACTGCATAGAACAGTGGTCACTTTGGATTGACTTGGTTTGAATTATTTAATAATAAACTATACTACTAAGTCAGGGGGGTATAAAGCCCTTTAGAGTCATACAAAAACACAGTCTATTTCAAGTGATAAAGATTAACCTGTTGGATTACAATGTAAACTGCATACCTACTAATGAATGACTTCAAATCATATCTGTTCAATGGGCTCATTCAGCTGGACTCTGACCCCTTCCTACATGAAAAATTGGTGCATTTCCTACGCTATTTTTAGCTGATTCCACAGGAGACCTGGCTGATCCCAAGCAGAAGTAGCTGCAGGGGAAGAGGGCAGGACAGTGACTGTCCTGCTGTAACTACAGATCAAGGCTATGGCCTAGAGCAGTTCATTTCCCAGCCTCTGGATAACAGCAGATTATCACCGCTGATGAGAAACAGCCACACAGCTGTTATCCCTAGATGCTCAGCTTGTCCCAGCAGCCCTTCCAAGGAGTCTGTAAATTCCTTACTCCTAAAAACTTTCCAGTTTTCCAGTTTGAACTACAATGGCACCACTTAAAGTGGTGTTTAGTGGGGATGAAACCCCTGAATTTTCCATGGGGCATCTGAAATTAAGACCAAACACTGCTTATCCATTTTTTGTACTGCAGGGGATGAGGCCCGGGGGTTTTGATATGCTAAGAACATGTTCTGCCCAGCCTAGGATTCAGAAATATGTTCATTAAATAAGCAGTTCCATAAGCTTTTGATGGCAAGTAGCAAAACAGTGTAAGGCTTGCTTCCCAAGTCATAAGAGTGCTCTAGATGTCTGCAGCACCGGGCTTACCGCTGTCCTACACCGTGACCTGTGCTAGACACACAAACAACGGGTCAAGAGAACAGAACGAAACCATTCCTTACTTGATGGCAGCAAACACATTGTCTCCATTTTGAATGATTGTACAGTTTTTCTTTGCTTCATTTGTACCCACACACACAGGAAGTTCATCAGGAGAATCCCTGTTTTAACAAAAGATAATAAACGTTTAGCTATCTATAATTTATGATGCCAACAAGCAGAAAATCAGGTCTATAGAAAAATTTGTACCTGTAAGAAATAGAATAAACTTGCTAGGTTTAATCTCCAAGTATCCTTGGACTGTCTACAACAAATATTACATCAGAAAATACAGTAATTAATACCTAATTATTTACTCAAATAATAAAAAACATGGAAAGAAAATCTGTCAACAGAATATTACAAACAACTGCTGACTGATCGCTTTCATTTTAGAGATAGTAAGAAAAAAAAGCAAGAAGAAAATGGTGGAGTAAAAGCAAAAGGAAACAGGAGAGATGCAAGACACTGAAGCGTCTTATTCGTGTCTGTGTGCAGTGCTGTTATTCTAAACTGAAGAGACAGTAGGGAGGGCAAGTTCTTGGCTGAGGTTCTAGCAGTCCATCAGTGCCAAAGGCAAGAACAAAGCCATCTGAGCCCACCGCAGCCCCATAGGTTCTATGCAGAGCTTCTCCCTAACCACACCTCATCCTTTCTTCCCCTCCTGAAGTGGACAGTGTTTCTCATAGAACTCTATCTGCTGACATTCTACAGCATCTGTGGGTGCTCACTTAGTTCTCACAAGATTTCTATCAAAAATGTGCTAGTAGTATCCCCATTAGCTCAAGAGAGGAAACTGCATCACAGAAAGTCACCGACTGGCATACTGCCAGCAAGATAATAAATGCAGGACCAATCTGTGAGTCCTCCGGCCCCTGGAAGTGCATGGTTTAAGTCAAACTGCTGGTCTACATACCTAACTTGGGCTACAAAGCTCTTCTGGACCCAAAAGAAAACAAAGAAATAAAACGCCCCTAAAAACTTTGTATTCAAAGAGAAAAAGAAATCAGGGAACTTTGGTGTAAAGAGTTCACCAACCTATGTGGGCTAAAGACGTGAAAGGTAGCCAGAATAACAGACAGACCATGGAGTCACCAGTAAAAGGAAAAGAAGTCTTTCACCTTGGGGGATGCCAATGAAGGTCTATTAAGACTCAGTAATAGCAGAGCAGCTGTATTTTAGAGAAGAGAAGATCCTTTACCTGAAATACCCCATGTGGTACTGAGTTTTATTATCTCCAATAATAATGGTCTGGAACTCAGGAGGGTCATAGTAAAACCTCCAGTGAAGATTACAGTTCAAGCCTGTGGGGTTTTTCTTCATTTTATGTTTCCCAGCAAGGATATCATAAGGACCCACTAACCGAAGACCCAGGCTTGTGGCAAGTGCATCTATAAGGAAAATAAGTTTATCAGGCAACACTTCCTAGAGGCAAATAGAAAATAATGCCTTTCACCACTGTGACTCTTGTCCTGTCTTTCTTTCTCCGCCCTGCTCCCCCTCTTGGAGACAGGGTCTCACTATTAGCTCTGGCTAGACTAGGACTTTATGTAGACTAGGCTAGCCTGGAAATCAGAGATGCATGTGATCTGTGCTGGGATTGTAAGTCTGAACCATCATACTCAGCTCTGAAGGATTCTTTTCCTTTTTCTTTTTTTGAGGGTTTAATCTACACAGCCCTGGCTCTTACGGAACTCACCATGTAGATCAGGCTGGCCTCAAACTCTGAAATCCACCTGCCTCTGCCTACTAGTCTGAAACCATTCTTAAGTGGCTGTTTTAAAGAACACTTTTAAGGTCTGTAAAAATGCTTTTACTCAGTGTTAATCAGTTGAAGAAAATGTAGCACTAAACTTGGGTTTCCCACTGCATTAGCACTCCTGCCTTTCCGTAGCCCGCACCGAGCTGCTCTGCACTCTTTCGGCATAGAGCCACACACCTACCTTGCCTTGCTGCTATCTGCCATAGCTACAGACACAGTGGCTGCGGACACAGCAGAGTGAGGACGGGAAGAAACCATCTCCTTTCCTCCTTGTCAGCTGTCAGTCCTCGCCTGACTTCCAGATAATCTGTGAGCCATCACCTTCAATGAGTGCATCTTTTTCAGACCACAGGGGCAGAGTAAGAAAACCCCAATGCATGAAATCTATGCAAATGTGCATCTTACAACTTCAGAGTGCCTGCAGCTTTCCTAGGAGGGTTACAGGCACTAAAGCCTTTCTCTCTCTCTGTCTCTCTCTCTCTCTCTCTCCAGTAAATATCCTTGATGAAAATCCTTAGTTTGCCTAGTCCATAAAGACATGCTTATAAGCACTGCTCCTTTTCCTTCATTCCTTATTCCTTAAATGAAGAAACGTCCTGAAACCACTTGCCTTTGCCAATAGGTGACAGTAGCATCTTATCCTTAACCCTAAGTGGCTCATGTACAGAGAGCACAGTCACCAGCTAATGACATGACTGACTAGTGGGGCAATGACCCAGAAGGGTTCATCCTATCCTAGGACTCTTGCTCCCTAACACTCTTTGCTTCCTGTCGGCCATGAGGTAGACACTTTCTGACAAACCCTTATGGCATAAGGTATCACTGACCCAAAAACAATACAGCCAACTAACCATGCTCAGAAACCTCTAAACCAGTCTTGCCCTCCTACTGGGTAAAACCATGACTTAAATGGACCCCGTCCTTCTACTGGGCTGTTTTCTCACATCCTAGCCATGAATGACTGACAGAAATATTAACTTGTTTCTCTGACTACACACCTCACTCACTAGAAAGAACTGAGGGAATGTTCTTTTGTCTTCTCTTTATTAAGATGGTCTCACATGTAGCCCAGATTAGCCTGACACTTATGATATTCTCAAACCAGTATCTTAATTGCTAAGACTATATCAGGCATGTGTCACCAAATGTGGCTGAAGACATTTTCTCTATGAGCTGTTCCTTATCTCCTTCAGTTTCCTGTCATCTCTTCCAGTCAGAGGAGCGGAAAGATGCTGGACAGACTCACCAGCTGGCTTTTCAGGATCAAGTTCCTCACAGAACTTCCAGAAATGATAGAAATCTTCAGGCAGGGAAAGCTTATAAAGATTTTCTACTTCTTTGCGAAGGTCACTGGAGACATCAGCTTCAGAAGACTTACTCTTCTTTACCTCAACTGCTTTTTCACACTGAAATTGGCATATGAAACTTTAGTTCTCCCAACAAAACTTCAACAACTGTCCTTGTGTACCAATATTGCTTACTGGTCAGCTTCCAGGCGCCACACAGTTTCTAAATATTTACTCTTAGAATTGTGAAGTGTGTGCGTGTGCATGTGTGTGTATGTGTGTGTGTGTGTGTGTGCGCGCGCACACACACACGTGCAAGTGTTGGGGTATGTGACTGCTGTACAGGCCAGAGGAGGGCATTGCTTCCCTGGAGCTGGAGTGGAGAGCTGCCCAGCATAATGGAAACTGACCCTGGTTCCTCTGCAAGCCCAGGGCACGCTCTTAGCTGAGGAGCCGTCTTTCTGCCTCCATTTAAACATATGCTACAAAAACAAACAAAAGCAATAACGAAAGTATGAGCTAATATATTTAAGTGAAGTCCGAGTGATTCTTTTGTACAAAGAACAGTTTACATGGTGTTCAAGAAATACCCACACAAAGCATGTTTGTAAATGTGCCTCTCCATTACAGAAACACAAAACAAAGAAAAAATGTAAAGCTGTCATAAAGCTGTCATAGAGACAAAAAGGTTTCTGCTCTGTTTTGGTACCGAGATGCCATCATGTCCTTAGGCCTTTCATTTAAACAGACTCAGCACAGAACACAGCAGAAGGACTGATCAGATAAAAGTTGTTTCTGGCAGGTAGAGGGGCACACACCTGTAATGTCATTACCGTGCAATCAGAGCACTTACGAGGACTGCCTGGGCAAAGCCATGGTGGGATACAGTGAAACCACCTTTGAAGATGAGCAAACAAATGTACAATAGCACACATGCATGAATAAACCAGGATGAGACCAATTACTTTGTATCCTAACCTCAAACATTAACAAAGGGAAAAAAGCAGTTTCTTCAGGAACTCAAATCACAGTTCGGTCTGGACTACTTACCACAATCACTACTAAGCTTCCATTTCAAGCCAGATACCTTGCTTTTGACATTCCAAACAAAAAGATAGGAGAGGTATGGTAAAGTATCTACTAATAGTCTCTAATAAAATGGGAATAACCTCTGAGCTAAAACCACTTCTTTCAGAAAAGGCTTTGCAATGCTAAGACTTGCTTACTCTGCGTCTCTAGCGCCGGTGCAATGTAGATACACTAGGGTAAAGGATGCTCTTAGAGAGCGGCTTCTTTTCTACTATGGCAATATGCTCAGTTTGGGTTATCTGTCCTGTTTCCTATGTACAATCTTTCTCTTCCTGGGAACTTAGATCCCTTCCTAGATCCCTTGGAGTAGGTTATTTCCATTCTACTTCTCCTTTCCACCAGACTTGTGGTTCTGAATCCAGGAGTAGCTGTGCACATTGTAACCCCAGCAGGACCAGTGGCACCTAGTGGTGCAGAGGTGAAGGAATAATGCTCAGCACCGTACAATACACAGGAGAACACCCTGAACAAGCCAGTTATACTAGAGTTGACATTTTTACCAAGGTGCTAATAATTACATTTTCTCAGAGGTCCAACAAAATGTATTAATAACTATCATTCAGAGCCTACATACTATATGCACAAATCAGATGGCATGTGAGAATTGTTCTTGATGGTACCGTCCTTAGGGGTTGAAATGCCAGCCAACAGGAAAATAGTTACAGGGCTTTCAAACACCAGGGTACACTAACTAAATGAAAAGTACAGTTAGACAACATGGCTCAATCTTAGTATAATACTCAATTAAGAAAAATCTCCAGGATTAGATATGTGGTGGTTTTAAACATAATGGTGCTTATAAACTCATAAATTTGAGTACCTGGTCACCCAGGAGTGGTGTACTGGCTGGTTTTGTGTCAACTTGACACAAGCTGGAGTTATCACAGAGAAAGGAGCCTCAGTTGAGGAAATGCCTCCATGAGATCCAGCTGTAAGGCATTTTCTCAACTAGTGATCAAGGGAGAGGGCCCAGCCCATTGTGGGCAGTGCCAACCCTGGGCTGGTAGACCTGGGTTCTATAAGAAAGCAGGCTGAGCAAGCCAGGGGAAGCAAGCCAGTAAGTAAGATCCCTCCATGGCCTCTGCATCAGCTCCTGCTTCCTGACCTGCTTGAGTTCCAGTCCTGACTTCCTCTGGTGATGAACAGCGATGTGGAAGTGTAAGCTGAATAAACCCTTTCCTCCCCAACTTGCTTCTTGGTCATGATGTTTTGTGCAGGAATAGAAACCCTGACTAAGACAAGTGGCATTATTTGAAAGGGTTAGGAAGTGTGGGCTTGCTGGAGAAAGTGTGTTACTAGGGATAGGCTCGGAGCTTTCAAAAAGCCCATTCCAAGGCCAGAGTCTCCGTTCTTTCTGTCTTCAGGTCTGGATGTAGAACTCTCAGCTCTTCCTGCACTATGTCTGCCTGCACGACACCATGCTTCCAGCCATGATGATAATGGACTGAACCTCTGAGACTGTGAACAAGGCCCAGCTAAACACTTTCTTTTATGGTCATGGTGTCTCTTGGCAGCAGTAGAATACTAAGACAAGATGTCCCATGAAAGCTTTTTTTTAGGAAATAACGAAGTCTAAAAGAAGGCAAGGGAAACCTCCAGGTCTAGGGAGATGGGCAGAGTGACTGGCAGCAGCGGGGAAGCCGAGGTAAAAGGGTAAAGCACTACATGGGGAGATGCAGAACTGTGGTAGAGTTTTTACGATGTATTTGGTCACACTGTCCCCTTCCCTGAATTCAAGTCATCAGCACCATTACCCCCGAGTCATCAAGTTGGACCTTGTTTAAGACAGGCCGTAGCGTAGCCCAGGCTGGCCTTGAACTTGCAATGCAGCTGAGAATGACTCTGAACTTTGGGTCCCATTGCTTCTGCCTGACAGGTGCTGGGATTACAAGCATATACCAACACTGGCTTTTGGGCTGACTCCTAACAGGGCTACTGGCTGTCACCTAGGGGCAACGTACTTAATCTCTCTGTGCTCCGAACTCTCATCTACACTAAAGAGACACGGTAGCACCTGCCCTTTGGTTTTGTGTTAAATACTGAGCAGCTGCTTCAACAGTCTTAGCAGATCATCGATGCTGGCTATTATTGGCAGCTCCACATATTCCGCTAGATCATCTCTACTTCCATTAAGCCAATTATTCTGCCAAAGCAGCCCACAGTACACTCAGAGTTTCTCAGTTCTTCTTTAACTCAAGGTGCTTCTGAATCCTCAAATCCCTAATAATTAGATTTTGGGACAGCTGCTCTCTTTAGGCCACATTTTAAACTTGGTGTTGTGAGAAAACACAATACAGAGGGAAAAATACCTATTTCCATCATCCACTGACCGTTAAGCCTTAGGAAACGCCTCACTCTATCCAGTTTAAAACATAGCAGGGGTAATGTTTGTTAAACACTCGTTTCTCTGTTTAATTCCTCCCTTTAGCTACAACTGTATGCTTAGGGAACCCATAAAATCACGAGTCCAGACTGGCCAATCTGTAACTCATCTGCGATCCCAAACCCCCTACACTTCCATGTCAGGGGAATCTCTTATTTTTCTTCTCTGACATCAAGAATGATTTTGAAACCTAAGTTGCCTTAAAAGCCGTCTTGCAGGGTGGTGGTGGCGCATGTCCTGGAGGCAGAGGCAGGAGGATCTCTGTGAGTTCGAGGCTACATATTAAGTTCCAGGGCAGCTGGGGCTACAAAACAGAGACTGTCTTAAACAAAAACCGTCTTTAACAACTCCAGAACTTGTTAAATCCAACGTTTATCTAACACCTGCGTTAACCGCAAGCAAAAAAAAACTGAAGGTGAAATGTGCCGTGCCGCCTTGGCAGCTCCTCCGGTTTCCGTCAGCTGGTCAGTAAGCGAGTGAATGAGTGAGTGAGTGAATGAATGAATGGTCCGTGCGCCGGTTGCATAGCTCCGCGGGAACTACGCTCAGAGAAACCGGCTGGCGCTGGAAGGGAAAAACTTGTTCGTAGACAGAGCGGCCCTCGGCTCCACCTCGGCCCACAGCGTCCCCACACCCAGCGCATCCCGCCTCGCCTACCTGCGGCCCCGCCCCGGCCGGCCGGCGCTTCCCGCCACCGCCGACCATCTCGCCGCCGCAGAGCTCAGGCCCGCGTTCCCGCCGCTTCCGAGCGCCCGCTACTGCTTCCGGGTTCAAAAGCCGCCAATCCCAGCTGCCGCTCAGACACTCGGCGGCAGCAATTTAGAGACTAGGCTCCGCCCTCTGACAGGGAGATGGACGCAAAGCCCCGCCTCCAGAGCGGGGTGGCCCCGCCCCTAAGCGCAAGCGCCGCCCCTTGAGCTACCGCCAGGGCCCCGCCCATTGCCTAGCGCCAGCGCTGGATGCGCTGGAGAATCTGAGGCTATCGAATTTGGATGCCTTGAGGAGTGACAAACTTCATGCTCAGATGCATACAGCTAGCAAGATAAATAGCTTTAAGATGCTGCCTCACTTCAGCTTTTTCGTTTTCTTAATTTCTATTCATTTAAAGAATTGATTTTTGCACTCCATCCTTTTCCCTTTCTATTATTGCACTATTATTGTCTGACACTAATTCCTCTAGTCTTCGGGAAGTAAACCAATCTTTTTTCTTTCCCTGCCTCCGTTTCCTTCCTTGTATCTAACCATTCTCCTCCCTCTTCCCCTCCCCCCTCACACTTACTCTCCCTGTTTTCATTTTTCTCTCTTTCATTTTTTGGTTTTTTTTTGTTTTTTTGTTTTTTTTTTTGTTTTTTGTTTGTTTGTTTGTTTTTTTGCACGTTGGCCATGCTTAGCATAAACTCTGAACCGCCAGCAGCTAGTTAAAAAGGCACATTGTCAGGCTCTACCCAGAGTTGAACAACCAGAATCTGACTCTCAGGAATAATCCGGTTTGGAAGACACACTCCTCCATCGCCTTCCCACCCATGTTCTATTTCCCGCCCTTGAGGTGGAGTCTCTCTTCCTTATTCATAATCTGTACACTCTCATTTTGTGGAACATGTCTTTGGTTTTAAAGTGTGCCTATAGATTTGTTCTTGTGTGTGCTAGTACCCACGGAAGCCAAAAACAAACAAAAAAGAAACAAAACAAAACACAGAAACAGAACAAAACATGGGATTCTCTGTCTGGATAGAGTTCTAAGAGGTCATTCATGAGCACTGGGCGGCCGATCACTCTCAGCCACTGAGCCCTTATCGTCAGGTTTTGAGGGGCACTTCACGCCAGGCACACATCTGCTTCCCTGCTGGAACCGAGGCAGGAGTGAAAGAAACAATGAAGACAAACACCCGGTAGGTAACACTCCCTCCATTGCCCTGTCCCACACATCTGGTACATGTTTCACACTAGGTGAAAGAATGTCAACAAACCTAACAATACTTGAAAAGACTAGTAATATAGGATCTTTTCAGGTATACTTTTCAGGTATAACCATTTCTGTGAGCTTTTTAAAACGAGTATGAAAACAGCCAACAGACCATACTTAGAATCAGAGTGTTTGTTTTCCATCCATATGACCTTTAATATTAACCTTTATGTCACCCATAAACCTAATCAGTACACCTCTTAAAACACTTTATCATCTCATTTACAAGATAATGAGATTTTTTAAAATAAGTGAATCGATTTTTTTATGTTTAGTTTTAAAACTTTAATCTTTGAGGCTAGTTATAAATTACATCCTTTGAACAATGTAATTTCAAAATCTCTATAAAATATAGACTTGAAAAGACATTAAAGTACATCTCTTTATTATCCTTTTTTGTTTGTTTGTTTGGTTTTGGTGAACTTGACATAAGCTGCCCACTAGGGTCATCTGGGAGGAACCTCCGTTGGAAAATGCCTTTATCAAATTGCCTGTGTGCAAGTCTGTGAGGCATTTTCTTGACTAATGATTGATGAAGGAGGACCCTGAGCACCAGGGCATTGGCACTCCTGGGCAGGTGGTCCTGAGTCCTATCAGAAAGCACACTGGACCAGGCATGAAAGACTGGTTCCTCCAAGGTCTCTGCTCCAGCTATTACCTCCATATTGCAGTGCGAGTCCCTGACCTGACTTCCCTTCTGGTGGACTTAGGCTGTAAGAAGAAATAAACCCTTTCCTCCCCATGTTGCTTTTGGTTATTGTTTGGATAACTTTTTAAAAAAGTGTTAATTCTGCACCAGTAGAGAACTACATGCTGGCAGGATTCTGGTATTGCCATTTTTATCAACCATCTCCAGGGTTTCTATTTTACAAACGTTTATCTTTACTCATCTGCCTAAAAGCAATCTAGAATTGTATCAGAGGCTGTCTCACTACTGATTGGTTGTAAATAAAGAGTTGGCAGCAAACAACTGAGGCAGGAAATAGGGAACAGAACTTCTGGGCAGAGAGAAGCAAGCAGATGAATCTAGAGCAGCCCCTAGGGGAACACATGAACTCCCGTGGAGTAGATGCGGCAGGCAAGTCCTGGGTAGTTAAGTTCTATGAGCTAGCTCAGAGACTGCCCTAGCAAAAGGTCTAAGCTTCAAACTATAGAGAAGACTCTGTGTTGTCATTTATACTGATGGCAGGTCTGAGGAAGTCCTGCCATAGGTAATATTGTTCGTTACAGCAACAGAAAGCAAACGGACTCTTACCCACCACCCATTAAGCTTCTTTGTGTGTGTATGCTTCTTTCTTAATGAGCTCCAACTTTGCTTCCTACTGACTTGTCCTGAAATCCTTTTCTGCAGTGTTGGTCCAGAGCCCAACTGCCCACTGAATAAAGGTCCTTAGGAGGAAGTCTGTATCTCCTGCAGCCAGTGATAGACCTGGTTAAGCAATAACTTCTTAGCTGAAAATAACATTTACTCAGCACATTGGAGGACATGGACTATAGTATTTAGTTCCCGATATTCTTGACAATAAATCTTTTTAAAAATTCTTCTCTCATACATTTTATCCTGTCCACAGTTTCCCTTGCCACCCTGCCCTAGCAACCCCCCTCTCCCCTAAATCTACTCCTCAGTTTGCTGAGGAAGAGAACAGGGGCCCCTGGGATATCAACCAAACATGGTATAACACGATGCAGGGACTAGGCACAGATCCTCATATCAAACTGGACAAGGCAGCCCAGTAAGAAGAAAAGGGTCCTAAGAGCAAGCAAAAGACTTAACAAGAAATCATATAACACTGCTGTGTTTTATTTTACAGGCAACTAATTTCTTTACGTGCAACCCACCTGATGTCTGGTTTTCTTTTGCCTCAGTTTTCAGTTATTCTTTCAATTTGCAGTGTTCTAATTCTATGTGTTTTGAGTGTATTTTGGGGGGGTGACTTTTTTTTTTAGCCTTGAATAGGTTGGAATACACACACACACACACACACACACACACACACACACACACACACACACGGTCTTCTAATGCACATTTCTCAGTTCTGGGACTTTTCTTGGCATGATTTATTTGATAATTTACTCTAATGTCCTATTATGGAATTGCTTCTTTTCCAGGAATTAGTTATTTGCATCTGTCCAATTTTTAAATCTGCCCCAGTCCTGTTTTTCTTCATCTTTTTACCTTTGAAGATATACATAATGGAGCTGTATCAAAAAACTAAATATAGTATTTTTAATTACTTGTTTTGTATTGAATACACTCCCTGGAGCCCAATGGTAGAAAGGTTGGAAATCTGAATAATCACAGAGCGTGTTCTCCAGGTGAGATTCCAGCTCTGGAATCCAGGATGCTGAGCCACAGGAACAAAAACTGTGATCACTGAACACAGAAAAAGAAGGATGACAAAGCTCAAGAGGTCTGGCTGGGGAAAGGGGATCAAGCAAGGGGAGAAGAGCAAGAGGAGAAGGGGGAAGGAAGAAGGAAAAGAAGGAGATGGAGAAGGAGGGCGAAAGAAAAGAAAAGGAGGAGGGGGATGGGGAAAAGAAAGAGGCTGGAGAGATGGCTCAGTGGTTAAGAGCACTGACTGCTTTTCTTCAGACTACAGAAGTATCTTTCTTGGGTTCTCAAGGTGGAGGAAACGGTTTATGGGAATTCTCAAACATCATGTGAACTGATGGATGCAGAGTACATCAGTATCACCCCCAGATGACAATCCATACTCTAAAGCATGTAAGATACAGAATCAAACAGACTATCCTCATATCGTGAATGGGCATCATTAAGTCCATCCAGGGTCTGAATAAAACGGAAAGGAAGAAGAAGGGATGGATGGATGGCAGATAAAGAATGAGTGTCTCAGAGTTAAATTCCCAGAAACCACATGGTGGCTCACAACCATCTGTAATGGGATCCGATACCCTCTTCTGGCACACAGGTATACAAGCAGAGAGGGCACTCATACATACAATAAATCTTTGAAGATGGGTGACAGAAGATTGAAGGGAGAAGGGTGGAGGATGAATGAATTTTCCCTTCTTCTTCCTTTCCGTTTTATTCAGACCCTGGATGGACTTAATGATGCCCATTCACGATATGAGGATAGTCTGTTTGATCCTGTATCTTACATGCTTTAGAGTATAGATTGTCATCTGGGGGTGATACTGATGTACTCTGCATTACATGAATTTTCCATGATGACTTCAATACCCAAGAGAAACTTAGAGAGAGGGAAGGGGTATTTTTGGCTCATGTTTTCCATTCACATAGAGGGAATCTCTTGAGCACTGTGTGGAAGCAGCGGCTGTCAATAAAAGGCTATTGGCCTATTTAGCTCAGGCAGGAAATAGGAGGGGACGTTGCAGCAGGGAGAGAGGATTCTGGGATAAGAGTAAGATGCAGGAAGAGACTCACCCCAAATATTAATGGAGACTGAAGCATGAAATTGAGAAGAGGTAGCCAGCCAGGTGGCACACTCATAAAATGTAATAAGCAAGTTAATTAAGTTGTGAACTGGTTAGACAACAAGTCCTCACTTATAGCCTAGGCATTTATTCAGAAATAATCCAGTCTCAGAATTGTTGTTTGGGGAACTTGGGTGTGGGTAGAAAAGCCTGTGGTTACATGTTCATGTCACTAAGCTCTGTTTTGGGGTCTGTAGTGAAACAGTACATCGCTGTGGAAAACGAGGGTAGGAGAAAGTTTCTCCTCCTGGCAGCCTAGAAGATGAAGCAGAATGGGACAGGATGGACTCTTCATAGGAATAACCCCAGTGACCTACTTCCTTAGGCTTCTCCAGTCTCCACCACCTCCCAGTAATGCCACTGAAATCAAATCATCAAGGGATTAACCTCCTGATTAGGTCAGAGTTTTCAGTATCCAATCATATCTGACATATTACCCGAAGGGGTGTGATTTATTAGTCTCTCAGGCATTCCTCGATGCTATCCAACTGATGGTCAAGGCTAACAACCACAACTTCATTTTTATAATTATTTATATTGTCTTAGTTAGGGTTTTATTACTGTGAACAGATACCATGACCAAGGCAAGTCTTATAAATAACAACATTTAATTGAGGTTGGCTTACAGGTTCAGAGGTGCATTCCATTATCATCAAGACAAGAGCATGGCAGCACCCAGGCAGGCATGGTACAGGAGGAGCTGAGAGTTACATCTTCATCCAAAGGAAGCCAGGAACAGACTGAGCATCCTCAGGCAGCTAGGAGGAGTGTCTCCAAGCCCACCCCCAGAATGACACACTTTCTCCAACAAGGCCATACCTTCTACTAGTGCCACTCCCTGGGCCAAGCATATACAAACCATCACACATATGAAAGTAAGGATATTAATTTGGTGGTTCCTAGGGCCTTTTATTTTTCTCAAGATAATTACAATGTGATACATACCTTAGGCAGGCTGAGTGTTTTAATAGTGTAATCCCAGTCACTCAGGAGGCCTGCAAATTCAAGGAGTGAGTTCGAGGTCAGCCTATCTAATTTAGTGAGACCCTGTCTTAAACTAAAAATTTAAAAAGATGGTGGCTGAGGGATATAACTTAGGCTATAATGCTGGCCAAACTTGTACAAAATGAATAATAAAATTTAAAAATAAAAACTATATCAAAGAAGATTGAAAAAATTTGACTCTGTAAAATGCTAATAAATTAGAATTTCACCATTGATTTCTAGAAGTACATGATGCCCTGTGAAGTATGGAACACATCAAGATAGCATAATTCCAAATTTTTACACCATAGAATATGTTAACAGAAAAAGATCCTAATACAAGAGCCTAACAAAGATCCATAATACAAGTTAAAAATAAACACAGCAATAATAATAGCTATGGAATATATTGCTTTTTGTGTGTGATTGTATGTGTGTTATATCACATGTGTATATGTATATATGCACATACAGAGAAGAATGGTCTATCACTTTCTGCCTTACTACCTTAAGACATGATGTCATATTAAAATTGGAGTCGGAGATGGTAACCAGAAAATTTCAGCCATCTTCTTGTCCCATGCCCTTCATACACACACACACACACACACACACACACACACACACACACACACACACACTCACACCACATTTATAGACACCACACCACACAATACACAAAACAACACACATTTACACACACTCATGTCACATTCACACATACCATACCACAACACATACACACACACTATAATACATACACACCACACACAGATACATACCATAACACACATTCACACACATTTACATCACATTTACACACACCCCACCATGACAGACACACACACAATACAACACACACACATACCACAACACACACACAACAACAATATGTGGTGGGATGTTGGAGAATTATGGATTGTAAAAGAAAAGATAAAAATGTTATGAATGCTTTAAAACACTGATTAGTAGACCTTTAATTTTAAGCCCTGATTAAAGGAACAAAAATCTTTAAAGGGATTTTTTTTCTGATAGTTTGTGTACTTTAAAATCTATATTTAGTATCTTAAATAAGCATTTGTTTTAAGATTTGCTGAAAATTAAAGGCAGGACAGCTTCTCACTTATGACTTCAGGTTTGCTGTGCACTAGACCCTTAGCACTGACATGTATTCAGGGCAAGATGACCCATGACATGGGACATGTATAATGGATGACAGTTCACCACAGAAACTCTGGATGGTAGAAACTTTTGTTCTGGCAATCAGGAATGAAGTGAGTCCCTGTGACTAGGGTTGTTGCCCATCTACAGATGATGACACCAGTGTTGAGAAAGCCTAGAGGCCCTGGGCCTTCAGATTTACTCCATAAAGCAGAACTCCCATGAAGGACTATGATAGTGAAGACCAAAGAAACATAAGTGGATGATTATGTGAAATTCAGAGGAAATAGAACTTTGAGGGGACTGATTTTTTATAAACTCCCACATTAAAACTTAGCAGAAACATTATGCAGGTTGGATCCCAGGTGGTTCAACTCTGAAGGACTGAATTAACCTTTGACCCCAGAATCGGACCCCTCCTTTATTTTTGTGGCCACTTGACCTTAAAAATTATTCAGCTGAGCAGTGAGTAAAGTGTTCTGCTTAACTATGCTTGAGCCAGATCTATAATTCTAGGCTCATGTAGCCTTCAGTTAGCACCAGCTAGATCATCCAGACATTTTTAAAAGATCTCAAATGTCTTTCAGTTTTGATATTTCTAGTGGGTAAAAAGCACAGCCAGTTCACATAAATTACAATGCTCATGCTCTCTCTGTGTCTCTGTGTCTCTGTCTCTGTCTCTCTCTCTCTCTCTCTCTCTCTCTCTCTGTGTGTGTGTGTGTGTGTGTGTGTGTGTGTGTGTGTGTAATATTTGTGTGAGTGAGAGTGCTTGCATACTATGATGCACAGGTAGAGGTCATAGGACAAAGGCAGATGTTAGGCTTTATTTCCACCTTTTTGAGACAAAGTCTTTTTATTGTTTGCAACTGTGTACATCAGGGCTAACTGGTCTGTGAGTTTCTGTGATTCTCCTGTCTTTTGTAGGGATGGTTCTGATGCTAAGGTCATGTTTTCCCATAGTTCTTGATCTAGCAGTAAAGAATCTATGAGCCAATGGAGCCAATTGTTGGGCAGAAAGATAAGGTAGGACTTCTTGGTCCCCAATTGCAAGTGGGCCAACACAGGAGAGGGAGGAAGAAATTTGCTATGCTTCAGAGAGAGAAAAGTGGAAGCAGTCTTGTGAGATCTCTGGCAGAGCCGTCACAGGCTGCTTCTACAGGTGGGAAGTTGGGGCTATTGAGCTGGGACTGAAGGTGGCAGAACAACTGAAGTTGAGTGAAGATTTAGGGTGCTTAGCTGGAAGTTCTTGGAAGGGCACACTAGCTGAGATAGATTAGGGATGCCCAGTAATTGTGCCAATAAGGCAAGTTGAAATTGAACAACTGTGTTTGTCTGTGTTTTTCATCCTCAGATCCAATAACCATTTTAGATATTGGAAAGACTAAGCCGATATAGCTACCATGTTCCAGGAAACTGTAGTACATGGAATAGTTCTAAGGATGCAACACATTCAGTATTTCTGTTACTCACATTACATAAGTATAAAACTTATGTGTCTTTACTACATGTCAACCATCCAGATATATTGCTCTAGGTCAGTTTTTGCTTTAGTTTGCTTTCTATTGCTGTGATAAAGACCATTAGCAAAAGCAACTTGGGGAGGAAACAGTTTACTGAACTTATACATGGTAAGTCTCAGTCCACTCTAGGAAAGCAAGGTAGGAATCTATAGGCAGAATTGAAGGAGAGGCTGTGGAAGAATGCTGACTTCAGGCTTGCTCCTCATAGCAAGCTCAGACTTCATTTTCGTACAACCGAGGACCTCCTACCTGGTGGTGGTACCACCCACTGTTGGCTGAACCCTCCCACATCAATTATTATTAATAATTTTTAAGAAGGCTCCAGAGACTTGTCTAGAGGCAATCTGATGGGGGCATTTTCTCAATTAGGATTCTTCTTCCCAGATGACTCTAACTTGTGCCAACTTGACACAAAACAATGAGAATGATCCTTTCAACTCACTTTGCACTTTGAATACCATAAAGTCAAATAGACCTGAAGTCCCAAGCAAGCAGTAGTGTCATCAGGACATGACAACTGACACAACAGAAGGCGATGTTGCAGGGAGCCAACGCAGTTAACACAGAGCACACTTATACAGGGAGTGTCGAAAGTGGCAGCTAAGATGAAGATCTGGGAGGAGAACATGTGCAACAGCTTCTACGACAATGTTCCAATGAGGTGTTATCTGCTTAGTTACACCCGTCTTGTTCAAATTATGAACTTCAGTCTCCAAGCTTTGGGGCTGCTTTTCTGAGCATGTCATGAAGGGCATCACCATCAAACATGCTAACACTTACCCCCACTAAAGCTAGAAAATGCAAGTAGACAATGACGTTTGCAGACACGTAAATTTAAAAAGCAGATACTATTTTCTCAACTGGAATGAGTTATGTGCACTGCTGGTTAGACATAGCCTCGTGTCAACAATTATATCAGTGCACCCTGTACAGATTTAATTGACTTTGTGCTTCTAGAATAAGCGAATGTCGAACTGCATAGAGAATATTGGCTTGGCTGAAAAGGGCTAAAGTAGAAATGAGAGACCTAAAAATGGCCCATTTCCTCTCCAAATCAACTTCCTTATGGGATTAAAGTAAAAGGATCTTTTTTTCTTATTGCCATGACTATAGTAGACTGGAATCACTGGACTTAAAATTATCTTGCTTCGAAGTTCAGTTTGTGTGGAATAGGAGTGAGTCCGTTCTAGTCTGCTCTCCTATGGACCAACATATGAAGCTGGTCCCAAATACTGACATACTCACACACTCCTTATTCAACACTACACATGGCATAATAAAGTAGGTACTCACCCAGCTTATTTTTGTCATTTGTGTTCCTCTCTTTCAGCCTGCGATTCAAAGATCAGAATTTGACATGTGCTGAGGAAGATACTGTCAAACTTGGGCTCTAGACTCTTTGCATTATATACTCAGAGGTCTTGCTGTAAAAGTCTCTCCTAGAAATGGGCCACAGAAACAAAATCAGAACAGATCAATGGTAATAGTGGTAGATATACATTTTCTACTGTGGTAGTTTGAACAAGGTTGGCCCCCATAGATTCATATGTTTGTATGCTTGACCATAGAAAGTGGCACTATCAGGACATGTGTCCTTCTAGGAGGAAATGTGGCTTTGGTGAAGGAAGTATGTCACTGTGTAGGTGGGCTTCAAAGACTCTTAAGCTCAGGTTCCATTCATTGACAAAAACAGTCTCCTCCTGGTTGCCTTTTTATCAACATGTAGAATTTTTGACTCCTCCAGCACCAAGTCTGCCTGTAGGCTGCCATGCTTCCCACCCTGATAATAGAATGAACCTCTGAAACTGTAAGCTTGTCTTTTTAAGAGTTGCATTGGTCTAGTGTCTCTTCACAGCAATAAAACCCTAAGACAGCCACTTTTGGTGTCTGAATTTTACATTAGCCTTTTTCATTTAAGAAAGATAATCACTATTTGTGAGGGCATTACTTTAATCACCAGAAATAGCAATAAAAAACAATGTCATTTTTCTTTAAGTAAAATGTTATCCTTGTGGCTAAATGACAGTGTATAGCACACTTCCAAAGACCCTACTAAAAACTGCAATATCTTTAATCAGATAGTTTTTCTGTTATTTTAACAGATTGATCCTTCAGGTCATCCAAAGGATCAATTTCCCTATCATTGACTAATTTTTCTCACCTCTCCTGTTTCCTGATATTCTCCCAATTCCCCCAAGATTAAGTGAAAGTAGTCTCACTTCTAGGAACTGTTTTCTTTTTAATTTTACACGTCTGTGTAAGTATATATGTACTCCATGACTATCCCTGGTGTCCTTGGATGGGAGAAGAGAGCATCAACTCCCCTGGAGCTGGAGTTACAGATGGTTGTAAACCACACTTGGGTGCTGGGGAATCAAATATGGGTTCTCTGTAAAAGCAGCATGTTATGTTAACCACTGAACAATCTTTCCATTCCTACCTTTGGAGGCTTTTGATTGGCATTTTTATTTATTTAAACTATGAAAAAGAAGGGCAGTCCTAGTCCCAAAGCACACTACGGCATAGCTAGAGATTGCATAGAATCCAAGTTGTTATGTCAAACCCTGCTTCTCTAATAAAGAGAACTAGGGCTGGCTCCACTGGCAAACTGTTCGGCTTGTAAGCATGGTGACCCAAGTTCAAGCCCCAGAACACTAAAAAAGCCAGGCACGATGGCTGTACTCCCAACCCCAGTGCTGAGGAGATGGAGACCAGTGCATCCCTGGAGTTAATTGGGGTGTTCCAGATCAGCAGGAGACCCTGTTTAATACAAAACAAAACAACAAACCCCTCCCCACTAAACAAGATGAATACACATGGGGGATGGCACTAAAGGTTTCCCGTTCGTTGGTCTCTGTGTATATATGTGTGCACATGCACCCACACACATACTAAGTACAGGTATATACAGGAGAGAGAGAGAGAGAGAGAGAGAGAGAGAGAGAGAGAGAGAGAGAGAGAGAGAGAGAGAGAGAGAGAGGAAGAGGGAAAGGGAGAAGGAGAGGGGGACAGGGGAAGAGGGAGAGGGAGAGAGGGTGGGAAAGGGAGGGAGAGAGGGGGGAAAGGGAGGGAGGGAGAGAGAGGACAGATAAAAGTACAATAACAACATAACTTTGTTATGTAATGTGTACTCTTGTGTGAACATTTATTTGTTTATTTTTTTGAGACAGGGTTTTTCTCTGTGTAGCCCTGGCTGTCCTGGAACTTACTTTGTAGACCAGTTTCAGAGATCCTCCTGCCTCTGCCTTTCAAATGCTGGACTTAAGGGCATGCACCACCACACACACCTGGCTGTGTGAACGGTTCTTAACAGCTATTTAGAACTGGAGACAATTGCTTTCCCACTGCCAGAGGTTATTCTCTTCAGTGGAATAATCCACACCATGGCTGCCTTTTACCTGCCCCATCTCCATACCTGGTCCATGCAATTGTCTATCTCTGTCTCCTGCACTGGGATGTCTCTTCCTGAGGTGAGAAAAGGACTAGAAAATGATGGTTTGAGTCCCTGTTGTTTCTTTTCCTGTCTATGCACACTTAGACTCGTTAGTTAATATCATTGTTTTAATTTTGTAGTTTATAACTGCACATAACAACTATACCTACCTTAGGTTGTTGTAGAGATTAGAGTGCACATCTAAAACATGAGGTCAAGATATTATTATGATGGAGGCTTTAATTACAAATTAAGGTCTCACTTCCTCTTAAAGTTATTCCCAAAAGTTCTTGTTGGAGGGAATTGTTTCCTTTGTTGATGTTTAATCAAAACATTGCCTTTAGAACCAGCATATATGATGTGCATATATGTATTTTTATTTGATCTAATGAGCAACTTTTATTAACTTAAGATACTCTTTCATTTTCTCTCCCTCCCTCCCTCCCTCCCTCCCTCCCTCTCCCTCTCTCTCTTTCTCTCTCTCTCTCTCTCTCTCTCTCTCTCTCTCTCTCTCTGTGTGTGTGTGTGTGTGTGTGTATGTGTGTTTCTAGAGCTTGAATCCCAGCACTTGTATATGCTAGGCAAGCAATTCACTGTGTGGTATTCCAAGCCCTTATATAGTATTTTTTAAACAGCAGATATCTGGTAAATACTCATCAAACCAAAGTGGCTTGACTGACTGAAGAAAAACTTGATTTTAGTTTTTCAACTTTTGCCTCTGGGTGTGTGGTCTTAGCGCTTATATTCAGGGTCTCCTTGCAGGTGAGCAAGTACCATTCCACCGACCTGCACCCTGGTTACAGGTTTTCAGCTTTTAATCTATTATTGATCTAGTAAGCTTACAGGTGTGTGACGTAGAACATCAGAAAAACGTAAAGAAGGCTTTTGGAGAATTTGTCTTAAGAGCCAGAGGCACCTAAGCAACCCACTGCCAGGAGTGGGAAGGAGAGAGCAGAAAAACATGAGGCCCTCTAAAGCCAATGTTCCCGAAGCTAGCCTAACCAAGGGGGGAGGCTCTACCTCCTAACAACAATTGATGGATGTGTGTGTGTGTGTGTGTGTGTGTGTGTGTGTGTGTGTGTGGTGGTAGTGGTCCCTATGTGTGTGTGTATATGTGTGTGGTTCCCACATATGCTAAGCATACACTTTACCACTAAGGTACCCACACCCTCAAGCCTGAAGGTTGCATGTATAATTAGTGACCCGGCAGGACATTGCCATGACTGATGGACAGTAATTTTTGGTGACTTGACGTGGTATTGGAGAGTGATTCAGAGCTGCGCCTTCTATTTTCGTGCAAACAGTCAGCAAACAGTCAGCCCTAAAGACAGGCTTCAGATAAATAAGCAAGTCGGGAAAGGAGGTTGCTTTCTAACATCAGCCAAGAAGTCCTGCTACTAATAGAATGGTTTTATGAGGTCAACTTAGTGCCAGAGCTGGCCCATTGGACAGCAGCGAGAGCAGCAGGGAAGCAGGGGGTCATAAGAGGGCAACTTACTCCTCTGAGAGGGAGGAAAAGCCAGTGGAGCAGTAGTTAACCCACCTCGCTGTGACACAGGGCTGCCGCACGGCACAAATGACTGTCTGCCATGTTTTCCTCAACCCTTCTCCCACCACACAAGAGACTCCTTTCACATCCCCTGTAAAACTGCCACCCCGAGTCACTTTCAGCCCAGCATCGGCTTCCTGTCCTCTGTAGGACAAGCCAGGAGAAAGTATCTCCACTTGGCAGGCTCTCGGGAGAATTTTTGATTCCTTAAACTCTGTATTAGATTAAAAAGAAATATTTCTGTCAGGCTGCAGTTGTCGGTTGCCATGGTATTCTGTGCAAACAGAAACCCTTTACTCCGTGTTCTGTTTTCAGAGGAATTTTCCTGCAGTGTCTGTCACGGAATGAATCGCACTGATAAGCAGTTCTTTCCCAGGTGGAGAGCCCTTGAGATTTTACCATTTATATTAGGAGCGCCAGAAAGCCACTCGAGACCGGCACTCACAAACCATTGTATATGAAATCGTGAACTCTCGAGCTTTTATCAGGATGGTATTGGGGAAGGAAAGATACACTTTGAGGGCAGGGAAAGATGAGTAGGATTTTGGTGGTGGTGGTAAGCCCAGGGATGTGGGGGTAAGACAGAGAGCAGGGTCAGCGGTTGCATACTAAAAGCGGGCGTCAGGTCCACCAGGGGGAAACAAGGCAGAGTGTTTGTTTTCCATCGTGTTACCTTTCCCTCCCTACGGGCTTTATTATTGACTGTCTGGTCTCTACTGCCCCCTTTCAGGGCTCACCGCAGAGCCCTGCTGGAATTTGTAGTTTCTCTGTAAAGTGTTTTCCGGACATTTCCAACCTTCCATGATAACTTCCCACTCCTTCGAGAACAGCAGGACATATCCCATACAAATAGAAGCGTTAGTGAGGGTTGATGTTCAACTGAATGTCGTTTTAGTTTTGAGAGGATTGGGCTCAAAATGTTTCTCCTCTCCCTAACCCTAACCCTAACCCTTCCCCCTTTCTCCCCCAACCCTTGTGTGTGTGTGTGTGTGTGTGTGTGTGTGTGTGTGTGTGTGTGTGTGTGTGTGTTGTGAGTATGGGTACACATGTATGCGCTTAAAAGTCAGAGGACAACTTGGGAGATTCAGTTCTCCCCCTCTACCATGTGAGTCACAAAGATGGAACCCAGGTTATAGGGCTTGTTTAATGGTGAGCATCTTCACTCTCCGGCCTCAAAAGAACTCTGTTTAAATTATGTTGGAAAAATTAAACTTGGGAATATGCTGATGTAGGGTAGGTCCTATCTTGAGCCACTATCCCAAAGACTCATTAACACTTGCCTGGAGAGAGTGGGTGGTTTCCGAGTGGGTGCCTAAGAGAAAGGCAGAACAGACAAGGAGCATTTGAATGTATAGACTCTGTAACCAGGGATCAATGATCAAGACCCAATTCTTTTCATAGCTGATAGCTTGGGGCATAAGCTACTTACTCGCTATCATTAATCTCTTCCTCAGAAATGGTGCTGATAGTAGTTAGCAGCCTTTCCAGGGTATTTTGAGTTAATTTTAGTAGCCTACTTAGGATGGTACCCACACCCCTTATGTTCTACCTAAATAGCAGCTTTAAATACTATTCAATTTCTCGGCCCTTTTAATGGCTTCCTTTCTGAGCTGGATGGGGAGCAGGAAAAGGTTGTGGGAAATCCATATACGGACACCACCATGTGTATTCCTAATTGAAGAGGTGTGACTCAGAGGGGAAAAGAGCAGCCTGCCTATTTCCCTGAGGCATGTGACATTGCACTGGTTTAGTGAGAACCCCAGCTTGAGAGCTTGAGGAATTCCAGAGCTTCCTTCTCTGGGGATGTTGGAAGGTGGTTGGGATTTCACAGAGGGATGATGCTGTCACTGAATCTACAGTGTCTTACACAAGCTCCTATTTGAATGTTCAACCCCCTTAGCTGCTGCTGGGGAACCTCAGGAAGTGGAGCCTGCTTATTGTATTGGATCATTTAGGGTGGCCTGGTTCTTCATTCGGAACATTCTGCTTTCTGAGCCACCAGAATATGCACAACCACAGCTGCATGCCGACCCTGCCAAAGCTGGAGAAGCTCTGCTGTGTTTTCCCTGCTAAGATGGACTGAGCTCCGGATAAGTCGAATCAAGCCTGTCTTCCCTTGCTGGGGATGGTAATATAAATGTAACGAGAGGGTGTCTGGCAGCGGTGCCAGTGAGACAGGAGTGCCAAGAAGACAACTGGAACAGAACAAGAGACGTCCCACTGTACACAGGAGGCATTGCCTTCAGTTCTCAATAAGCCTAAGGGGGTTCTACAGCAGCCAAAGGACTGTATTATAAAACTAGAGATAAGGAAACAGATCAATTGTCTTCCTGCCTCACATGCTTGTCTGGGTTTCAAGCATCCGGGAGAATAAGAAACCAGGCTGGGAAGCTATTGAATTATTTGAAAATACTCAGAGTTAGTGGTTTGATCTGTGGATATTGCCTCAAATCTTTCTCCATTGTCTTCCTCATAGAGCCATGGAGAATGTGGTTACAGATATTGTTAGAAAAGCCGAGGTAGTACCAGAGCAATGATTGGCACCTCTGTGTTTGCTGATGATGGAACTTACTCTAATAAGTGTCGTCTTAATGTTAGGGAGGCCTGACATTAAGGTGGACATGCTTCCTTTGTGTGCTGCTTGTGGAATAAATGAGGCAGCTCTTGGTGTTTGATTACTGACCTCTTTTGTCAAAGTAGACCTACGCTCAGCAGCCTATGAATTCAGAGCTTAATTACTCTCTAATTGACTGATCATGTGGGCTAGTATTATCTTTCCACATAGATGGCCATTCTTTAGGGTGAGGACATGTTTGCATTTCTTTGTTATATCTGCAATGTTTGCAGAATCCAAAATGCAACAAAAACATGGTAAATATTTAACTGGCTCTGTAGACAACTATGGCAGCATGAAAATGTCTTGTCGGTCATGCAGCACACATAACCTTTTTACTACTATGCTATTTCAGAGGTCAGACAAGATTAGTCCCTCTGCTCTCCTGGTTGCTTCAAACCTTCCCACGAAGGGGTAGCTGGTGAGAATCTTCTGTATCCTAGGATAGGCAAAGCTTCCTTGTTGGTATGCTTGACATAAGGTTGAAGAGTAGTAGGAAAGGAAACTACGAGAAAGCAAGGATTTGCCTCTAACCTCAGATCTTTCTATGCACGCAAGAGCAGTGATGGCAAAAATATGCAGACTGCAGTGATTTCCCTGCCGGGTCAAGGTAAAGCCAGGCTGGTGCATTAAAATAGACACGTGGCCAAACAGAGAGCATTGGAACACAGCCTTATAGATTCTTAATAACGTACACAATGCGAATACCTCATTTAGCTTTTTAAATCTGGAGCAAACTTTTGCTAATTAAGCAAATACCAGACACATACTTGTATAATTCCTCTTTCATATTTGTTCATGTGCTACATCTTAAGACTGCAACCAAGCATCAGATTTCCTGGACAACTGTCTCCTCATACAGCCTCTACACAGACATGACTGTAACACTGTGAGGCTGGTGACTCCCCCCCCCCCAGCTGTTACACCACTTCCTAAAGCAGTTCATTAAACACAAAAGCTCATCCTTCCAGGTTCTCCCAACCAAAGTTTATTCTCAGTCCCTTCCCTTCTCAATTTTGGCCATATAAATTTTATTAGAGTTACTTACAAGATCATGGACCACCCACCAGTAGTTATGCCCCCGGAGAACTCTGTATCCCTGTTTACCTAGCAAACATCAACTCTCTCTAGATCCTTAGGGAGGAGTTGGATCTCAGGAGCCCCTCATGACTCTATGCAAGGCATGGAAGACCTGCACAAGATCACAGGGGCCAAGGTTCCTCATTTTTACCAAGATTAATGTACAGGCTGAAGGTGGCCAATGGTTTGGAGCCACACAAGGTTGGCTTTGAATGTTTTCTAAGTGGATCCTCTTGTTTCCATCCTTTCACATGGTCATGGAAAAGGAAGATCAAAGATAACTGGGCACCTAAGCTAAGAGTCTTCCTCCCTCTCTCTAGGAAAACTGACAGGAGAGCACATCTGTCTAGTGGTTCTGATGCATGCCCTGGGAAGTAGAATCCACCAGGCAGAGAAGTCATTGGTGCATACTCAGGATTCACACTCAGAGGAGAAACAGTGCAAAGGAAAAGGTGGGGCTCTAATGAAGTCTTTAACTTTTCAAATTAAGTTATACAAGTATGATGTATTTAAATTACATTAAAGAACGTGTGTGTGTGTGTGTGTGTGTGTGTGTGTGAACTTGTATATGATATATGTTGTACATGTTTATGTGGAGGCCAAGGCTGACGGGTGCTGAGGTAGTTTGAATACGTATGACTCCCCATAGATTCTTGTGTATGAATGCTTGGCCCATAAGGAGTGGCACCATTAGGAGATGTGGTCTTGTTAGAGTAAGTGTGTCACTGTGTGGGCAGGCTTTGAGGTCTCAGATGCTTAAGCCAAAGCTCAGTGTCACATAGTGTTTCCCCTGCTACCTGTGGATCAAGATGCAGAACTCTCAGCTTCTTTTCCAGCACCACATCTGCCTGGATGCTGCCATGCTCCCCACCATGTTGATAATAGACTAAACCTCTGAAACTGTAAGCCAGCCGAAATTAAAAGCTTTTCTTTATAAGAGTTACCTTGGTCATGGCGTCTCTCCACAACAATGGAAACTCTAAGTAAGGTGCCTTCCAGGATCCGTCTTGATCTTGTTTTGAGTCAGGGTCTCTTGCTGAACTGGGAAGTCACTGACTCAGCTAGACTGGTTTCCCAGTGAGGGTTAGGGCTCTGCTTGTCTCTCCCTCCCATCTCTGGGAAGACAGACACACTGGACCTGGCTTTTACTTGGGTGCTGTGGATCTAAACTTGGGTCCTCTTGTTTTTACCCACTGAGCTATCTCCCCAGTCCCAAATTTACATTCTTGTATCTGTTTTCTCCCTAGACATCAAAATGAGAGAAAGAGACAAACAGACTAAAGCCGAACACAGTAAGCTCATCATCACCTGTGAAGAAGATGGAAGGGCATTAATTTTTTTTCCTCCCAAGCAGAAGGATTTTTCCTCCTTGTGACCTTGAGGTGATAAAGACTTGTTGAACTATCCAAAGAGACGAACTGGTTTTGTTAATCACTGACCTCTCAGGTGATTTGAGATGAATTACCAAGCCACTAAAGGACACTTTTAACTCCTCCTCTTCCCCATATTTGTTTCTCCTGTAAATGGAAATGAGTTTTTTCTGTCTCTCAGACACTTCATGCCAGATTCTCTAGCCCTGTCCTCAGCTGGCCTCTCACTTTCCGTTGCCTCCCTTAACTCAAAGACTGAGGTTCCTCATTCGAACTAATTTTAGCTCTCAGACAATTCAGAAGGCTGACATTTGTTCTGCAGACTAGATGATTCTTTCTGCTTTGAGGCCATAAAAAAATAAATCTATTTTTGTTTCGTGGTAGTGATTGAGATACGGGCATGAAGCAAACAGGGAATTCAAAGTAACATTTATCATGGTTCGTATGGTTCTTAAGATATTCCAATGTATATTCACACCCCTTCCTTTATGCCTAAAAATGTGTGACTTCTGTGTTTTCCTTTCCTTAATCTGTTGAATATATTGTTGGAAATGTGTGCTCTATTTATATTCCTCTCGGGATCTTGAATAGACACAATGCTGAGGATAGGTTTCTGCACTGGTAAATTCCTTGTCAGGTCACCTCCCTAATGTAGCCCCCTACACAATGCCTGCCTGTCACGTTCATCTGAGGTGACCACCACATCAGCTCTATCGTGACTGACCACTTAGCTCATGCTTGCTTTCCCATTGCTGGGCAGAGAGAAGTATCTCTTCTCATTGCTGTTGTATGCTTGGTATCCGGCACAGGGCCTGGTACCTGATCATTGTTCCAAGGAAATTTCTGGAACCAAGTAAAGAAAGTAGAGTTTTAAGGAGTGTGGTACAATTTACCAGGAAATGTGGGTTAAATCTAGACAAAAGCTGATTTTCATTCATGTTGGACTTTAAAAAAAAAAAAAAAACTCACAGTAGACCAGGCTAGCCTCAAACTCACAGAGATCTGCCTGCCTCTTCCTCTTTTGTGCTGGGATCAAAGGTGCGCTCCATCCTGCCCGGTCCTGTTCTGTATTCTTTTGGCTCTGAAGCTTTTCGGCTGAAGACAGGTAGATTGAATGTGAAGGTTTATGATCATAAAGTTGAAATAATGAAATGTAGGTGGCTGTTTACTCAGTGAGTTTTTCTGAGCAAAGCTCCTTCCGGTCTTGTAGACAAACATGGTCCCCAAAGCAGCAGCAGCAGCAGCAGCAATCTTCTGTGTCAGAGTGATGCTGTAAAACTTCAAAGCTGGCTACATCTGTACACTCAATGAACAGCATTCATTTAAGTGCCCTGTCTCCCTTCCCCGTTATTCTGGAAAACACAAAATACATAATGCAAAAACTGAACATGTAGTCAATTACAAAATGACGATTAACTTTAGACTCCAGGTTGTCAGTGACGTTGTCAGCCACAAGAGGGCGCTGCTTAAACTCTTGTTAAACTTGGAGGAACAATTGAAGGAAGAAATCTGGCAATCCTAGGGTTGGCCAGATGGACACCTATTTATATGATAGTGACTCCGGAATTCCATTTATTTTTATGCTGTGAAAATTTCATTTCTTCTCATCGGCAACAAAATTTGCATTTTAAATGGCACTATTAAAGGCAAAGGATTGTTTTTGTCTTAAATCTAATTTTAAGTCTAGTTTTGTGTGGAGAAAAAACATGCAATTCATTTAGGTGAAAAATTGGTAATAATTCTTTCAAAATAAACCTGTTTCTAATTACTTATTTTCTAACTACGCAGACTTACGAAGAAATAGCTTAAAAATACTTCCAACAATTACCTTATGTGATTTTAAAATATTTAAATATATGCAATTTTTAGATTTTAAAAAGAGATGTATTAATTATGGCTAGAGGACTGTTTTTTTTTTTTTTTTTTTTTAAAGAAAACCAAGATGTAATTATATACAAGTTTATATACCACGAGTCACTTGTTCAGTGGTTGTATCTGCCAGCATCCCTGGTACCTAAGGTATAGTTAAGTTATCTGAAGGGATATGACTCAAGGTTAGAAAGATGTCTTTCTACATAAGGGCTGGAGAGCAAACGCACTGTAGATCCAGTGAGTAACATTAACAACTGAGCACTAGCTGTTTATGTAGGGCCAGACACTGCTCTTAAAGCACTTTACGTGGGCTAAGTCATTAATTCCTTACAAGGTTGGGAGGCAGCTGATACTGTTTTCATTTCAAAGATGAGAGAGCAGAAAGGTTAAGTGACTTCTATAAGATTAAAAGCTATTAAGTGAGGGGGGGGGGCAGGATTTGTACATCTCTCCTCTGAGGCACTCAAACAGAATTCTCAGTTGGCAGATCTTGCTGAACCCAATCATCCAGTGACGGGGATAAAGTCCTTCTTGTCCCGGAAGGTGCCAAATCTGTAAACATCAGGATTTGGCCAAGATAAGATTCTCTTCCTCTAGAGCCCACGATTGCTCCAGCTGACGGTAGCCACCGGGGTAGTGATGTCAACAAGGACGACTGCAGATATACAACTGAGAGACAGGGACATGAAACCCCTAACCCCTCCCCAGCCCCGCCCCCAACACACAAAGCAATAGCCAAAAGAAGGGAAGCCATCTTTCAGACCGTGAGAAGGATGCAGAAGTGCGGCTCTTCACGGTGGAGAGGACTCAGTTTTCTTTAGCAGCAGGCGACTGCGAGCTAAACCATCTTCTAGTATAGACAACGGAGGTTGGACTTGTGCTTTTTTTTTTTTTTTTTTTCTTTTTTTCTTTTTCTTTTTATTGCCTTCTTGGTGAGAGGAAGTCACAAGGGCAAAGGGGCCGATGGACACGGAAGGACTGGGGAGTGAGTGTGAGTGGGGTCTAGGAGGCAAAGTTCCCAGGGAGTCAATAGAAATATTATTTTGGGAAAAATCTCTTTGTCTCATAAGATGCTTCATGGAATGGGTGCCCGCGTTTAGAATGACTGTCGGTAAATCGGTGTGGGAAGGAGGTTGATTTCTGCTGACTCATTGGTGTTATGTCAAGCTTTATGGGAATCTAGGCAGACTTATCTGAATCATAAAAAAACAAAACCAGACCATCTAATGTTATAAAGAAAAGCCACTAAAATGTACTAAGAGATTGCTTCCAAAATATTTGAACTCAGTGGTCCTGGAGCCCGAGTGTGTTTTAAATAAGTGTTCAAATAGATTTTATGAGAGAATGTTAAATATTGTTTTCCTGGCTGGATGCTCAGGCTGGTGCTGAAGGTTATAGTGAAATCAGAGGCTCCACAGTATTTTTGGTGATTGCTGGTGGTCTTCCTTATCTTTCCCCTTCTCCTACCCTCAGCCCACCTCCTAGCCTTAGGAAGCATTGATATTGCTTATTGCAGTAAGAAGCTCTGAGGATTTGTCTTAGACAATTCAGGCCCTACAACAATTTACCCACACCAGGATGATTTGTAAACAACACAAATTTAGTTTTTGCGGTTCTAGAATGTGATACCTGGTCATCTGGTTGTCGAGTGTCTGCACATTCAGCATCATCTCCCTATGGCTGAAATGGCAGAATACCAAGAGGAGCAGGGTCACGCCTTCAGCTTCTTTTGTAAGAGTGGTGACCCCTTTCCTAAGAGCAGAGGGCTCATAATATAATCACTTCCTGAATGTCTTCTTACTGCAGGTTGAGAAACTCTTACTAGAAATGTTTAGGGCCAGAAGAGTTGATATTTTTGGACTTCCTTTCTGGATTTTGGAATTTTTGCTGGTACGTTATGAAATATCTGGAAAGGGACGTCTGTCTTGAGGTGAAACTCATACATGCATGTAAAGCTTCATGGCCGGTATATGTGAAATATTATGGTCCATATCTCTCATACCCATGTACACACAAAACATTTTATATACTATTTTCAGTGGCCTTGCATTTAGACTGTGCGTGCTAATATGAGACCAGATGTGGAATCTTCCACTTGCAACATGATGTTGACACTAAAAATATCATTTGGGAGCACTGGGGGGAGGGGCTCAGATCATGGGATGCTAAACCTATGCTGTCAAGTTGGGAGTTAGACATTAGCATGCGAATTTTGGAGAGACACACAAGTCATCATAGTAATTGACTATGTTTTCTACAAGCGTTAGCTATTGATATGACTTATATTGCTGCCTTTATTACTTATATTTGGACAGAATAGTGGTTTATGTGTGGTCAGAACTTGTCCTTCTTAGCTATCTATTTTCACAGAGTATAGAGGTGTGACGAGATGATACTTTGTCCTCTAATTGCTGAGAGGTCCCTTGAGATAGAGCTAGTGAGAGGAAGAAAAGGAGGGAGAGAGATACATAGATTTCTTTCCAGTGTTTGCACTGTGTGCACTTGTGGTTGAGCTCAGAAATTTATTCAAAGATCACAAGTACAGGAAGAGCAAGTGAATTGGCTAAGGTAAAACCAGTTGGTTATAACGAGTCAGACCTACTCCTGGGGTGGTTATCTGTGAGTGCTCATGAGTGTGTGCTTAAAGAGCCTTTGTTGTCTGTAACCAGGGGGCTGGGTTACATGCCTATGTCCCCAATCACTCTCGAGCTTTAGAAACCTCACTGTCCAAAGCTGGTGGGATAAAAAGGGGGTGCACCCTCATGGCCTGTGAGTATAGCAACAGCCACCCCAGAGACTCCCAGAGTCAGTGAGAATTCCCAAGAGGTGCACTACCCCCAGGGAAGGACCTGAGTGCAGGAGAGAGTCGTTATTCCCTTCAAGGACCTAGATCTGTCTGAGGGCAGATGAGAATAAATCCAAGGTCCAACAATTGTCTTATCAGCAGCTGAGATGTTGAGGTCCACGGCCACTGACATCTGTACCTACCGTGTACCGGCAGTATTGATGAGGCCTCTATCTGTCATCAATGTCCTCACGTGAAAAGTCAGCAAAAGGAGGTTTATAAAGAAGGACAGCTTTTGTTTTCATTGTATAACTTAGTTCAGAGATCATCCCGTGAGACCATCAGAAAAGAGACTCCAAGCTTCTGTGCTCCAGTGGGGGCTCAGAGAAGAGAAAATCAGCCCAGACCCTACATGTGGCCTAGGTGGAAAACAAGAGGAAGATAAGAATGACAGCCAGATTTGAGTACGTGTATGTCCTGGGAGGGTGTATGACTGGGGCCTCAGGGTTAGGACCAGACGATATTGGAACCGGAGTGACACCTTCATCGAATGCAATGACCAGTTTATAGAACAGGACACAAGCCAAAAGGACTCTGGTTAATCCCATGAGGCTCTGTGACTGGACATAGAACCCGCTTCCCTTAACTATTGTTAGTTTTGAGGGAACAAGTGTGTAGAACAGAAGACACAGGGAGAGAGAGAGAGAGAGAGAGAGAGAGAGAGAGAGAGAGGGAGGGAGGGAGGGAGGGAGGGAGGGAGGGAGGGAGGGAGGGAGGGAGGGAGAGAGGCTGATTTAGAGGAAAGATGTGTCAATTTTAAAGAGCCTGATGTAACATTAAAAAAAACAGAAGGAATGCTTGGGCTCATACTTCAAATGCTACAATATCTAAAGGGTCAGAATGGTTTCAAAGTTTAGATTTACCCCGTCCATAAGCTGTGTCTGAGCGGGTAAGTGGTACACTAGGGAGGGTTTCCGCAATCTCCATACAAGATGGAGAACCATACGGCACCATCCCATCTGTACAGTGTCTATAAAGTGGTTGGAAGGGAAGAACAATCACATTCTCATGAGAGGGGAGTGATTCACAGCTATTGATGACCAACTGCTACATGGTGTTTTGGAAGATAATTTACAGCCATCTTTCTGCTTCCCTCATGACCCAGCTTCTGTGAGTCACTCTAGCAAAGAAAACTGCCATGAGTCATTCGGAGGGCATATGTGACTCCGGAGGAGATAAGAAGTCTAAAATATACAGCTTTTCTGTTTAACAGAAGACAGAATACCAAGAGCTTTAGGATAATCTTGTCACAATTTCTATATTTTCCCCCTAGAAATTGCTACTCTTGTAGCTTTTATACTTGGCATATGATAGAAATTGCAACTTAAAAAAATAGTTTCTATTGTATGAACTGGTTATGTGAGATTATTTTTTCTTTTTAGGTCAATTTTTATATGTCTACCCTTTTCTCTTCCATCTTCTAGGCCCTAGAAACTAGGGCCAGCCATCTATTTGTAACTGAAGCTTTAGTGTTATTTTACTAATTGCCGGGTGTGCTGTTGTGTGCTCTGTGTCTTAGAAAGGTGAGACATGCCTGTCCTCTGAAAGCACAGGCAGGGCAGTGGCCAAGATTTCCTACTTCTGGGTGCTATGGAGACCATGCCATGGTATAGCTGTCTGTGGCGGTTGGTCTTAAGTTGCTATGAGACACACGTAGAATCACAGAGGAAGGAAGTGTCGCTGAGGGACTGTCTGGATTAGGTTGGCCGATGGACATTTCTATGGGGTTTATCTTAACTACTGTGGGGAGACCCAGCTGCTGCAGGTGGCACTGTTTCCTGGGAAGAAGATTCTACATGGTAGAAGAGGGGAGAAAATAGGGTTTGGGGAGTGGCTCAGTGGATAAGTAGACTGACTGCTCTTACAGAGGACTAGAGTTCAATGTCTATCAACACATGGGATCTTACAATCTTCTAAAACTCCAGCTTTAGGCATCCAACATCCTCTTCTGGCCTTTATGAGCCTTAGGTACATATGTGGTACACATATGTACATGAAATGCAAACCACTCATACGCATAAAGCAAAAGTAAATCCTTTTAGAAAGTACTTGCTGCTTGGAGAGGACTCTGGTTCCTAGTACAAGCCCAGTACGGGGGAATCTGATGTCCGCTTTCCGTCTTCTCGGGGCACCAGGCAGGAGCACGCTGCACATAAATACATGAAAACGCTAACACATGCACACAAAGTAAAAGCAATTCTCTTGAAGAGTGGAGAAAGTGAGCCCAATGCTTTGTTTGCCCCAAGTCTTTGTCCTCTGCTCTTGGCTATAGATGTGGAGTGACCAGCTCTCTCAAGCTTCTGCAGGTATGACTCCCCCTGCTGTGATGGACTGTAACCTGCCATCACAGCCACAGGAAAGGAAACTATGCCCTGGGATTATTATTTAGTTCCCAGGGCAGGAGCAGGTTAGTGCAGCAATGCCCATTTGCATGGCGCTGGGGCAGAGACACAGGTACCTCCCCAACCAGGAAGCTCAGCTTGGGAGGTCCCTGGAGGGACTCTGATTCTGACTCCATGTTGAAATTCAAAGAACCTTGAGTGCGGAGTCAGGGAGGAGCCCAGCAGCCTCAAGAGAGACACAGTCTCAGAAAGAAGGCAGGCAGGTACTCTTGCTACTTTGTCTTCAACTTTGTGTATGCTTAAGAATGGAATTTTAGTATTGTGTTAGTATTTTAATATAGTTATTGTGATGTTAGACAGACACTATTATAGTCTATAAAGTAAATGAGTTCTACAATTAAATTATTGCACATACCTAGAGGACTCACTGAGTAACTATGGGGCCCTGAAAGTTAAGTAAATATATAAGATGAAATCCAGTACTAGCACATCTTTGAAAATTAAACCTTTTACAAAGTAATTATTTATTTTATGTATATGAGTACACTGTAGCTGTCTTCAGACACACCAGAAGAGGAACCCAGTTCTCATTAAGGATGATTGTGAGCTACCATGTGATTGCTGGGAATTGAACTTAGGACCTCTAGAAGAATAGTCAGTGTTCTTAACCACTGAGTTATTTTTCCTGTCCTGGAAAGTTAAACTTTTAAGAGCTTCAATATTTTCCAATAAAAATTTCAAATTTTCTCCCAAATACTTTTAAATACCCCCTAGATAAAGCGCATTTGAGTTTCCAATACTAAGAGCATTCGTTTAAAAGAACCGGATCACTGTATTTCCTCCCACCTGCTGCAGGAAGAAGCTTTTCTGATTATGGCTGAATAAGACACTGATCGATGAGTATAACAGAGGTCATTTTATCGCTATGGTTTTGTTGGTTTGCTGTTTTGGTTTTGAAGAACAGTAGTATTGGGTTTACTGTAGGTGTCTGGGCTACCTAGTTTCTTGTTTTTGGTGGTACAAGCAGTGTTGTGTATGGGCTCCCTCTCATGGAGTGGGCCTTAAGTCAATCTGACACTGGTTGATTATTATTAGAAGTTTTGTGCCACCATTGTGTGTATACATTTTGCTGGCAGGATAGCATTGTAGATCACAGGGACTGTGTGGTTGATCCTAGAAATTCTGACACATGTAGCATGGAATCTCACAGTAATTTTTATTTCCATTTCTCTGATGGCCAAGGATGTTGAACATTCTTAAAAGCATTTCTCATCCATTTGAGTTTTCTCTATGGAAAATTCTGTTCAGATCTGTGCTCCACTTTTTAAATTGGGTTAGTTGGGGTTTTTTTGACACACACACACATACACACACACACACACACACACACACACACACACACGCCTTAAAACACACAGCTTTTAATTGAATTTATCCATGAAATCTCTTCCCTCAGAGCTCAGGGAGCCTCTATGGAGGAGGAGACAGAAAGAGTGTAAGAGTCAGAGGAGATAGAGGGCACTAGAACAAGTCTCTCTTATTTAACTGAGCAAAGCTCATATTTAGTTCACAGAGTCTGAAGCAATAAGTGCAGTGCCTACACTGGGCTGCACTGGTTCCTCTATATACATACATACATACATACATACATACATACATACATATATGCATACATACACATCTATCTATCTATATCTATCTATCTATCTATCATCTATCTATCTATTTATCTATCTATGTATCTATGTATCTATCTATGTATCTATGTATCTATCTATGTATCTATGTATCTATCTATGTATCTATGTATCTATATATCTATTTATCTATCTATGTATCTATCTATCTATCTATCTATCCACCCACCCACCTAGCCACCCACCCACCCACCTATCATCTATCTATCTATCTATCTAATTATCTATCTCTTAATTTAGTATTTTTGTGGGAATCCCGAGTGTATGAACAAGTGCTTCTCTGATTCTTATGCCTTCTCTTGGTATCTTTCCCTTCTGTTGGTTTTCCTTGTCTAACCTTGAAGTGATGGTTCTTTTTTATCTTATATTTTATATTGTTATATTGTTATTTCTTGGAAGGCTGATCTCTTCTAATGAGACACAGCGAGTAGACCAGGATGAGAGGAGTAGAGTGAGAGGAGACTATAATCAGAATATGTTGTATGAGAAAAGAATATATTTTAATAGGGAGTGTGGAGGGGGAAATTGGACATAGTAACTTGCAAGGTAAATGTGGGAACACAACTTATTTCATTTGATCCAATCAAAAATATTTCTTGGCATTGAATATTGTAGTTGAGGAATTTATGAGTCAAAACTTGTCAGTAGGGTTAAAATGAGCAAGATGCATAGATCTACACAGGTGGCTCAGAAGCTAAGAGCATTGACTAGTCTTGCAGAAAACCTGGCTTCACTTCCCAGTGTCTCCAGCTCACCGCTGTCTGTAGCTTCAGTTCTAGGAGATCCAATACCCATTTCTGACATCTACAGGTTCATAAGTGCACAAGATGCACATACATACACTCAGAGACAAACATATATGCGACACACAAAATAAAGACTAAAACCAGAAAGGTACAGTATTGTTTCTGTCAAGTCTGTCTCCTATATTGTATTAATGACACTACAGTACTTGGAATACTAATGGCATTGCTTGGCATCTAGACAGGGAAGAGCAGGGACATGTGTGTTCCTGGTGACTAAGCACCTATTTATTGCATTTACTTATTTGTCCTATGAACACCACATCTTCCTGTCATTTTGAGGTAGTGCACACTAATATAAAATGTTCTCCAAAGAGGACCTGGAAAGACAGGTTATCAGTTAAGATCACTGGCTGTTCTTTCAGGGGGCCTAGGTTTGAGTCCCAAGCATGGCAGATGATATCTCTCTTTAACTCCAGGGAACCCAATGCCTATTTCTGGCCCACAGATGTGAGATGTGTTCAGGACGCACAGCCATGTAGGCAAAATGCCTATTTGCATAAACATATAAATAAATACTTAAGGTTTTTAAAGTCTCCAAAGAAAATAACCTGAATTTCATTAACTATAGTTTCAATAAGTAATGAGTACAATAATAAAATGAATAACATTGTCCATTATTGTTTGGTAAGTTTCAGTTTAGGAAACTGAACAGCAGGAGTAAATCCTAATGTCTAATTATGACAAAATTCCCATTATTTGAAATCTGAGACATGCATTAGCCCACATACTCCTTGCCTGGAGAAAAGCGAATAACCGAGAAAAGATATGGTTTACTGGAGTATGAATTCACTAGGAAACCACCCCAAGGAGTAAAGGGGAAGAGTAATACAAAAGACAGACAAGAAATAAAGTCCCCGGGCTGAGCAGCCGCATAGGTTTTATATAGCTTTGAATTTAGAAAAGTAAAATGTTTCGTTGTGGAGTTTTAAAACATTTGGATAATTTTGGAGCAGTAGACAACCTGGAGACACAAAGTGACCAGATGCCACCCCGGGTGTAGAACTTCAGACGGTTAGTCCTCTCAGTATGTGGTATTTTGACTCAACAGATACGAGTGATGTTCTAGAGAGGAGAAGGGGGACAGCTAGTTCATATTTTATGGGTTTTGTTTGCACATTCATTTTCCAGACTTGTTCATTCTATGTTTGTTCAATGAAGTTTCCTGTTAGAAGTCTCAGGTCTAATTGGATCTCAGAGGTTTTGATTTAGTGGCATTCAGAGATAAAGTTAGGTTTGGAAATCTGTCTCTAGAAGTCTTCTCTGTCATTAAAACACACGAACAAAGGCTGGTGACGTTTCTAAAATATAGTGATTACAACATCGAACCCAAGTTAAAGGTTCTAACTGAGTTTTCGATGCGCCGGGGGCATGGTCTTTGTAGTTATATTATAACTGGGATAAAAACCTAGAGCCTGACTTCAATTCCACAATAATTTCATGCTGTTTCCTTTGAAGCATCTTTCTGTTTATTCTGACTTACTCTATAGTTTTGTTAAAGTGGTGGTTGACACATCTTTTGAAATGATACATTGGCTTTTGACTTAAACCTGTATTTAACTTTGCAGAATAACAGGCTCCAGGTTTGGGAGTGGAGTTCCTCAACTCCACTGTGATTACAATTTACCTGTTAGTATGAATGGGGTGCTTCTGGCCCATGAAGGGCCTAATCAACCCCAACTCCTCCCAGAGAAGCAGAGAGCTGACATTACAAACTGCACAAGTCCTGAGATTCAGGACAGCGTGGATGATTTGGATGTGCCTTTGTGTTTTTAGTTTCACTCCTTTGAATGGCTGCCATTCATTATATACTTTATTAGGGTTGTTTATAAAGTGGCAAAACCAAGTAGCTGGGATTTTACAGTCTTTAGAATGTTACCGCCTCCCCAGTCACAATGAAGAAATACTTGAGCCTGCATTTCTGTTGCATAGTTTCTTTGTCCTGACCCATTGCAACTAGGAAAAACCCTGCCTAACCCACATCTGTGATCTGCCTATGCCTGTTCGCTGTCTCTCCTTCCACAGTTCCAGAACTGAATCAATACAGTAGATGTATTTGAAACTCTCTAGTAGAGTCATATTGTTCTTAGGATAAAGCCAGAAATTCTCCACAGAATACAGGAGACTCAGATCATCTGTCCTCACTGTATGGTAGTGTACTGTCATTAATGGAGTCATAGGTCTGGCTCATGTCCCCTCATCCTGAAGTCCTCTTAGTTCTGGATGGCTCTCTACTACCCATTCAGCAGATGCCCATTTGGATATCCCTTCCCACAGCAAGCAGGAACCCAAAGCCTCTCCGGAAAGATGGCGTCCCTGGTATTAACACATTACATTTTTAGATGGCGTCCCTGGTATTAACACATTACATTTTTTTTTTCCACAGTAGACCCTGTCAGAATTGTAACTGAGAAATTAGTTATGAAATTATTGATGGTTTTTATCCATGTTGGAATTAGAGTTTGGTTTCTACTGAAGGTTCTTAAAATATTCCTTTTGTTTCCAAGTAAGACTTTTAAAGTCATTCCCACTGATGCTACTCCAGAGGTTGAACCAGGTGCCTTGATTACAGTGCTCACGAAATGAATACTTGTTGAACAGATGAAAAGCTGAAAAAGTTGGAGTTTAAATATAGTTTTGAATATGCTCTTGCTTAATGCTTTTAAGTGAATTAGATGGTAAAATGAGCTGGGATAGGTTATTTTTTTCTTGCTCGTCAGTGGGGTCTCACCTGGAAGCTGTATACATAGTTGGCTTCTCAAAAACCCTGGTCCCTTATACACTCGAAACTATGGCCAGGGGCCTGCAAATGTAACAATAATCGTAGGTGACTTGGATGCAGCCCTTCGAAGTGAGGAAAACTGCTGTGAAGTGATAGGTTTTTGTTTGTTTTCTTTCTTTCTTTTTTTTTTTTTTTTTAGTATAAAACCAGCCCAAGATGATATTAACAACTGCGTTTCTGGAAACTAGGTGTAGCGCTAGAATTCAAGATAGCCACCTTGGGAACAGGTTTACAGCCCCAAAGAACATTTAAAAATAAGCCTTTTATGTGTCTATTGTAACTAAGATGTGGAGGTTTTTTTTTGTAAAGATTATGAGAACATTGGGTTAGAGTTTTAATCTAAATAGCAAATAAATCCAGAGTGCTGTTCAAACTAGGGAATGAAGATCGTTGGGAAGCATGTATAAGCTAGTAAGGAAGGAAAGACCAGTTTCCCCAAACCAATGTTGTATAGAGAAAAAGTCCCTTTCCTTCTGCATCAACAACACAGACAACAGAGACACACGGACCGTGACAACTGTCAGCTTAGTGCTGCTGTTGTCACTTCGGAAAGACATGTATGAGTGATCTCAGGCAGAGTAGGAGTGGGTTTATAGATGACTTAATAGGTAAGCTAATTCCAACATAGTTATTAGGATTTGAATGTGAAATACCTTTCACAGGCTAAAATTTCCCAACATGGGTAATGATACAGGGTAATGTTTGGGAAGGTTGCGGGCCATTTAGGGGAAGTAAGAATGCTCCTAAGCACAGGCCTTTTGGGTCATAGCCTGGACCTACTTATGGTACCAAATCTCTGGTTCCTGAATTGGCAAAATATGAACAGCCCTCACCACCACAGTGTACTGTATTCCTGAACCATGAATAAAACAAACCTCCCTTCTATTAAGCTGTATTTTGTTGGGTATTTAGTCACCATGATATAAAAATAAAGATGGCACCACATGATGTTGATTCAAAATGAATGTAGAAAGAAACAAAATCCAGGAGCAAAATATTAAAGTTTTTATTCTTCATTTAATTTTCTTCTACTTGAGGTAAAGCCTCTGAGCTTTTCCTCTAATGGAGTAAGGACAGGAATGGCTGAAGGAATGTATTGCTTCTCCCTGGCCTGCCTGTCAATGTTTGTTTTGTTTTTGTTTTTTTAGAAGTGTTACAAATACACTTTCTTTTGGCCCCTTTGAAAAGTTCTTATGTTGTAACTGTCTAGCCAAATTACCATCTAAGTTAAACATCTCCAAATAGATCAGTTCACTATCTCTAAGCTAAATTCCATGTAGCCATTATTGCTTTATAAACTACCAGGTCTGTGGGTCCTTGGAACTAATAATCCAATTTGTCTCATGTTTGCTGATTGCAGGTTAAAGAAACCGATTGAAAGAGCCAAAATTACATAGACCGTCATGTTTGAATGACCATTGTGAGTATTTTTGTTCCATGATACATTCCTGTTTGAGGTTTTGCATTCTGAGGTATGCTTAATTATAAAACTATTGCCACTCTAGGCCTCTGCATTAATACCCCTTTAAAAATTGGATTCTCTTAGTTTTCTCTGAGGGGATAGTGGAAGTAACTGGTTTCTTTTGCGTTACTTCAATCCATCATACTGGAATCCTGTCATAACAAGGTAGGAACCAGGGGTAATGATCAACGATTATGTTCAGCTGAGTGTCCAGATGTCAATTTATATGTATTGATCCTTCAGTTAGCAGCTCTTTTGAATATTTAAGCTCGAATCCCCAGAGGTATGGCAAATGTGACATTCAACAAGGGAGGAGAAGCACAGTCATTCTATGGGGTTCCTATGGCATATGTTTAAAATATGTTCTCTTTGACCAACCGACGAAAAATGAGTTGGGGCTCATCATACAAACCTCTTGTTCTTCTTGTTCTGTGATGCTGGGGGCACTGCCCATGGAAAGTGAACGCATGATTACAGAACTACATCCCCAGCCAAGCCTGGATTTCTGGAACCAAGAGACCTCAGGCAGGTTTGTATCAATTTTGTCAACAGGGAGCTATCCAGGGTACTGGCTGCTTCCTTCTGCATGTGCTGACCACCTGCCCTAAATGGCCTCACCCACAGTAGGCTGTGTCCCCTTTACATGAATCATTAATTTAAAAAAAATGTCCCACAGACTTGACTTCTGATCAGTCTTATGCAGGCATTTTTCTCAGTTGAGAGTCCCTTCTCCCAGAACATTATAACTTGTTTTAAGTTGACTAAAAACTAACCTTGTCCACTTGACACAAATATGTCACATCACATAATTTTTAATTCTTGTTTATTCTCCTGACCCTATATTAATATCACATTATAAGACATAATGTAACTTTAAATGCTCCCACAATTGTTAAAAACTTCAATACTTTCAAAGTTCAAAAATCTCTTTAAATATCTTTTAAATGAAAGTCCAAAGCTTATGAACTGTGGCTTCCTGTCAGATCAAAGTAAGATAAGACTTGTTTCCTCCTAGAGGCAGTATAGCAAAAATATTTTGTCTGCTGTCATTATATTTGTTTTTAATATGAGTAGAATGGGAATCTCATGTTTTCTCCCAATTACAACCAAACTTCTGAGGATACACTACAGTTACCATAAATCTAAGAGATTCTGTTGCACAAATATACTAAATATATCATGCTTTTCATGATTGCCTTCCATTATGGAGAAACGGTAGCTTGCTAGCACTTGGCTTTTTTATTTGGCTACAATTAAGAAAAGACAATGACTTTAAAGGAAAAAGATGGGGGAAATAAACATTTATCTGTTTGTCTTATTTCTCATTAGCAGATATTACATTATAGAATTATTTAATTAAAGCAAAAGGGCTGAAAACATCGAGTCATCAAAATTATAATTAAATGATTCATTCCATTTTACTGGATTTAGATGTAGAGAAAATGTCTTTAACATCAAATGGCAAAAGGCATACTCTGGCCTCTCCTTTTCCAGCTGCAACCATGGAGGCTGTTCCAGAGAAGAAAAAGAAGGTTGCTGTTGTGTCATAAACCCTTAAGAAAAAGGGTACTTCTGTGCCAAAAACCCTCAAGAAAAAGGTTCTGGCTGTGCCAGAAACCCTTAAGAAAAAGTGAAGGAATTTCGCAGAGTTGAAGGTGAAGCACCTGAGGAAGAAGTTTGCCCTGAAGACTCTGCAGAAGGCAAGGAGGAAGCTCATCTATGAGAAGGCAAAGCACTGTCACAAGGAGTACAGGCAGTTGTACCGCACTGAGATTTGGATGGCTAGGATGGCAAGGAAGGCTGGAAACTTCTATGTTCCTGCAGAACCAAAATTGGCGTTTGTCATCAGAATCCGGGGTATCAACGGAGTGAGCCCAAAGGTGCGCAAGGTGTTGCAGCTTCTTCGTCTGACAGATCTTCAACGGCACCTTTGTTAAGCTCAACAAGGCCTCAATTAACATGCTGAGGATTGTGGAACCATACATTGCGTGGGGCTATCCCAACCTGAAGTCAGTAAATGAGCTCATCTACAAGCGAGGCAGTGGCAAAATTAACAAAAAGCGGATTGCCTTGACAGATAATTCCTTGATTGCTCGGTCTCTTGGTAAATTTGGCATCATCTGCATGGAGGATCTAATTCATGACATCTATACAGGTGGGAAACACTTCAAGGAAGCAAATAACTTCCTGTGGCCCTTCAAATTATTTTCCCCACGAGGTGGAATGAAGAAAAAGACAACTCACTTTGTAGAAGGTGGAGATGCTGGCAACAGGGAAGACCAGATAAACAGGCTTATCAGACTATGAACTAAGGTGTTTCCCATGGATTTTTATAATCTTGTCAGTTAATAAACAGTCACAGCTTGACAAATTGAAAAAAAAAAGGCATACTCTGTGGGTTTCAAAAATACACCTTCCATATCAGAAATAGAAAATTCCTCAAGGAAACGAGTAAACCTATAAAACAGGGAAATCATAGTGTGGATTCTCTTTACTCTTTTTTACACATGCTGCCTTCCATGAATGCTCATGTTTGTAAATCTTGTTAATGTACTAATTGTGGGGCAGTGGCCTGTGAAAGGTACCCTGGTTCCCAGTCAAGATAAGTTGAAGCTCCGGGGACCCTATGGGAGGGTAGAAAGCTTCCTAGTCTTCCAGGAGATCAGGCCCCTCTCATGTAGCTGCAGCTCCCCCTCCCCAACCAGAGAGGTTTGAGTAGGTCACATCCCAAGTCCCTTCGCAGAAGGTGAGGATGTGACTACACACCTCCAAATATGTAGATGAGGTATTCCCAAACTCTCAGGCCAAGCCAATAGGAAGTACCTGTTGCTAGACCCTGAGCCATCCCAAAACTGTATATAAGAGGTTTATCTAGAAGGATTAAAGGTGTGCAAGAATTGCTTCATCGTCTGAGAACTTCTTTCATAAGAGCTGTAACACCGAAGCTTGGGAAGAGATCTGCTCTCCCGAAATCACCGCTCCCAGAAGCTCCCATGCTGGCTCAGCCTGGCAGAAACGGAGGTGGGGCAGTGCCAGCAGAGGAGGAGGCAGGAAACCAGTTCCTTCTCCTCCCTTCCCCGCTTGAGTCCTCCCTCCTTCTTCTGAACCTATGTACCTGGATGCACCAGAGATCTAGTTGTGAGGCCTCTGAAATCCAGGCCTACACCTGATGGCTCTTAAATCTCCTGGGCTGACATCTTTATTGAGTTTTAGACAGATAACACAGTTATCTAGTTAACACATTCACTTGGATAGATAGCTAACAGACACTTCAAATGTGTGATACTCTAAACATAACCTCTAGTTTTCTCATTCTACTCCCTCTCAGTAGATACCACCACCATCTTTCCATTTACACCAATCCAAATCATGAAGGGACCTTTGATTTCCTTTTCCCCTCATTTCCACGGCCAATCTTCCATATTTTCTTCAAAATACACCTTAACTCTGAGCACCTTCTACTTCCACTTACATCTTGCAACAGCCTTCAAAACTCTTATATTTTACTTACTCTTGCCTCTCAATTAAATTTCTACTTAGGAGAATGAAAATCAGATTATCTCCCATTAAAATTCTCCACCCTAGGGTCCTGCCCATGGCCTTCGATAACCTGGCTTTGGCCCATTGTAATGACTTAGTTTTCATTCTTCTTGGTTCTCCAGATTCTATTTATGGCTCATAGCCCATCTTAGGGCCTTGCACTTTTAATTTTTTTCTTCCCTCAAACTTAGAATGTTGATTTATTGTTATTTAGGACCATCAAATTCCACCTTCTCAGAAATGTCTTCATTAACTATCTGTATAAATTAAGTAACCCTTCTACCCAAATAGTTTTTTTTAGCCACATTACATAGTTTTGTTTTATTTAAGGTACTGTGAATTAAGGGATGGAGATATAGTTTAGTGGCAAAGCCCTTGAGACACATGAGATATTTAGGCTCAATCCCTACTACCAAAAACTGAAAAAGAATAAAGAATACCTACTGATTAAGTAATCGTGGTTTTGTGTTTGTTTCTTAGATCAATGCCTAATATTCACCACTGATTTTTAAGTTCCAAAGAATAAAGTTTTGTTTATTGTTCACTGTTTAAATTATATTCTTTATCTAAAAAGGTGTCTGGCTCATGATTTATTTTCATGATACATGTTTGATTGATAAATGGGTGGATGAATGAATGGATGTATGAGTGGGAGATGGATGGGTAGATGGGTGGATGAGTGGAAGAATGGTTAAGTAGATACATGAATTGGTAAATAGATAGGAGAGTGGGTAGATGGATGAGTAGATGGTGAACTACCTCTTCCATGCATGTCTCTTGCACTAGAACTTGAATTTTTGTGAGAATTGTGGGTTGATACAACATGCCATTTCTTCATGGTAGGAGATAGGGTTGGGAGACTGGAAGCAAGGATGTCACAATCTTGAATTTTGAGACATGACTCTAAGATGGTTAATCTTGGACTGCCTTGTCTTTTTGACCTCAGTTGTCTGGACTTCACAGCAGCTGTAATTATAACTGCTGCTAGAATTTTTTATAGAGAACAGTTGGTTCTCTGTTGGTTGTGTCTACAGCCTATGGTGTCTGTATCATCACAACAAAGAACAAATGCCTTCTGAGCTACAATGTTTAAAGATGTACCTGTCTATATATGTACACATCATCTTATTCAGAGGAATGATTACCTTCTTAACTTGTTAAGATTACCTAGCATAAAAAGGGGTTTAAACATTAATTAGTATTAAGAGGGCAAGTTTATAAGACCTTTACTTGAAAGGATCTTAGAGATCCCTGCTCACACAGAATTGAGGCCATAATAGTCAAGTATCCCACAGGGAACCTCATCTCCAGCCCCTTTAGACTTTTAAAGACAGGAATCAACAAACTTGTTATTCAGGAAATTCTTGAGGTTTGGAATTAACAAACAAGTCAAGGAGAAAGGTATGCAAATGCAGGCTATTTCCACTTAGAAGTCTGTTGGATATGGCAACAGCCCTCTCTTCCAGAAAGGCTAGCGAAAGGTATTTTTCCAGCAGCAGCTTTCAGGAATTAAGTATATGCTCTTTCATAGCATTTCACGTTTTCCACACTTACTAGCCTAATGTTACTGTTGATGATTCATGACTTAATTGTAGGCTTGAAATAAAAGCACTGAACTTCCCCCAGATAATCCACAGAGTAGAAAATTGATTTTATGACAGACCAGAGTTGACTGAGAAAAGAAATCAGAGGGTAAATAATCATTACCACAAACTTTATTTTCTAAAGAACCAGCTTGGAAAATACTGCTCTGTATCCATACTGTAGACCACCGCAGTCTTATTATATATCCAAATTATACGTAATGTAGTTGTTATCAAAATGAACAACTAGAGAAATGTAAGTGAAGCCATGATGGTAGCTGATTAGCAAAGGTTGAATTCAAAATGAAATTGGACTTTGTTACCTGTTCTGCCAAATCAAATATTTGAAACAGTCTTTTAAACAACTCAAGATAAACTCATGTTATCAACGAGGAGGCCAGAGTGGAAGAGACTGTCCGTCCTGTAAGCACACAGCTGGCTAGTGGAATGCTGGAACCAGAAGCTCACAGCTCTTTGTTGCTGGTGCATTAATGCTTCATTGTAGACATATGGTCTTTCCCATTTACAAGGGGCTGGAAACATGGCTCAGTGGCTAAGGTTTTATGCTCTTTCAAAGACATAGATTTAATGCCCACCTTCTTCATGGTAGAGCAGAACCAGCTGTAACTCCAGATCCAGGGAACTTGAATCTCTCTTCTGGCTTTCTTGGCTACCGGGCTTGTACATGATACACATACATAGATGCAGGCAAAATACACAGGCATAGAAAATAAAATAAGTTACGTTTTAAAATAGTTATTTTACAAATATAGACGGTCAACACACATCTAAGGACTGCCCAGTTCTTTTAACTATCAGAGAAACGCAGATCCGAACTGCAACAAGTTAACCTGTAGTGGGTTTGGTCTAATGCTGTTGTAGTCTAACGGTAATTGGGGACCCCCAAACTGCTTACTCCGGAGGGTCTGCATGTAGCTTCTGGGAAGCTGGTTCTGATTGGTGAATAAAAATGCCAACAGCCAATCACTGGGAAGGACAGTTGGGGGCTGGGAGGGAGTGTGGTTGGAATTTCCCTGTCTTGGGACTGAGAGGAGGAGGAAGGAGAAGGTCTGCCGTGTGGGAGAAAGTGGAGAAGAGAGACGCCATGCCTGAGAAGAGCGGAGGACCGGGAGGCATGGCTGGAACGAGTTGGAAGAGCATGGCCCAAGAGGGCTGAACAACTGGGTCCGAGTCAGCCAGGAGAGAACATAGAATTAATAATTAATAACTCGGTATTATAGGCGGGAAGTAGACTAACTGCATGGAGGTTAGACAGTGGCCCAACTATTGTGCTACATAAGGCATATTAAGATATATAGACTGTGTATGTGTCTTTCATTCAGGAACCTAAACCATTAGGCTGGTAGTGAACTCGCTGATGGGATTTATAAATAAAATATGATTTCAACAGTTAGCATCTCTTCCCAGTTAGATTTTCTATTACTGATAGTAAACAACACCCCCCCCCCCAATCAACCAAATAAACAAAAACCAAAACAACAGCAGCAGAATAATACTGGTGAAGATGGGAAAGGCAGGCACTCTTGTATACTGCTAATGTAAGAATAAATTACAGCAGCCATTTTTTCCATAGAATCTTCCTCTTTTGTTTTCTATTTTTAAAAAGGATTTATTTATTTATTATGTACACAGTACTCTGCCTGCATGTATGTCTGCATACCAGAAGAGGGCGCCAGATCTGCCTGCATGTATGTCTGCACACCAGAAGAGGGCACCAGATCTCATTGTAGGTGGTTGTAAGCTACCTTGTGGTTGCTGGGAATTGAACGCAGAACCTCTGGAAGAGCAGCCAGCGCTCTTAACCTCTGAGCTGTCTCTCCAGCCCTGTAAGTCCATTAAGAAAAATCAACATAACACTTTTATTGATTCACTGGAAATTTCATATAATACATCCCAACCATCCTCATCTCTGAGTCTGTTCATGTCCTCATCCTTGTAACACCTGCAAAAAGAAAAAAAAAAAAAAGGTAAAAATAAGTAAAAAGCTTAACTCCCCTCCCCCAAAACAGGTTCAATTTCTGTTATCTATATATTCCCTGTAGTAGGTCAAACTCTCAGTGGCCTGTCCCTCAAATAGAAGTGACTCCTTCCCCTCCCACATCCCCACCCAAAGCCATGCCATCAGCTGTGGAAAACAATACTTTGCCCTCCTCAGAACTCTTTTTAAAGATTCTATGCCACAGGTTTATTTATTTTTTGTCTAGATTGTTACTTTTCTGTGGGAGGGGTGGGAGGTGGGGGTAGGGGTTGTTCATGTCCCTCTTTCTCAATGATGTGTCTGCAAGCATTGGTGTCACTGCAAAAGCCATTTCTGTGTTCTTCCCAGTCAGCTGCAGTATGGATCCGGGACTTCAACGCGGTCTCTAGTGGTAGCACGGACCCTTGGCTTCAGTAGGAGTACTGACTCAGACAAGGCCCTTAGAGGCAGCCCTGACCACAGACACCACTACGGCCTTAGGTGGCAGTATGTGCCACTCAGATCAATGTGGGCTCGGTGGCAGCACAGACCATGACATCCACCTGGCTCTCATGGGTAACATAGGCTACAGACATCAATACGGCTTCTGGTAAGACAGGCACTGCCTGCCTGGCTCTACTGCAGCCATTGTAGCTAGAGGTTCCTGAACAAATCAAAAATAGATCTATTATATAAGCCAGCAATCTACCCCACTACTGACTGTGTAGACAAAGTCAGTATAGCAAACTGTTTGTATTAGCAAACATACTGAGTCAGGCTTGGTGGCCATCAACAGATGAATGGACAAAAAAAAAAAAAAAAAAAAACAAACATGTGAGATGTTCATAGACACACACACACACACACACACACACACACACACACACACATACACACACACACACAACCAGTATTCAGTCATAAAATAAACCCCAAAGAACAAAAAACCAAAATCTTATCCACTACAGCAAAATGGGTGCAAAGCACATTAAGTGAGGTAAGCCAGACCCAGATAGCAGAATCACGTGTTGGTCCACCTGTGTTAGGAACTTTATTTGTCTTCAGAGAGAATCTGTCACTCAACTGATGCTTAATTGGTACAGCATATAATTTTTCCCACTTTTTATCTGTTGATTCTTTTATGTGTTTCTTAACTAATTTAGGATTCAGCAGGAAAAATTCAGTTGGGCACCTCAGAGATCCAAACATCTCAGCATCAGTGACCCTAGAGTCCTGGGATTTAAAAATAAATGTTGCTTATCCAAGCAAACTACCACCCAAAGATTGAGGTCTCTGTATTGGCAGGAAGTTAGCTGTGGAGAGTCTATTGGGTGCTAAACACGTTTGATTATTCCCCACAGCATTGTCTGGCTTGTCTATAGAATGGGATTGTGTTTATGAAAGTGTTCATGCTTCCCCAGATGTAAAAGGCCAGGGGTTAAGGTAGAAGCTCAGGGGTAGAGCTTTGTAGATCTGCAAGAATAGAAAGGATCAGATTGTTCAGGGCACAAGCTGTTATTGGCAGGCTAGGCTGGGGTAAGCCCTTGAATATAGGGAAGAATCTTTTCCTATGGCTGGTGACTAATAGGCAACATATTAAAAACTAATATATTGGATTAAAGAGCCTTTTCAAATAATACCTTTGGCCAACAGTGCCACGTCTAGGTGGGCACTGGAAAATGTCCAATTTCTGTTTTTAAAATTATTTTTATTTGTGTGTGTGTGCATGTTTGTAATATGAATGAACTTATCTGTCCCACCCTGTTCTTTTGAAGCCATGTTTCAAAGTAGAGGGCGTTTTTAGGATAACAAAAATAAGAATGATCATTTCTAATTACTATCCTACCAAAGGCTGGGTACGCACTTCCTCTGCATGCGTGTTTCTGAGCTTTAACCGGGATCAGTAAGTATTGCACTTCATGCATCAAGACATCATGTTGACAACTTAAAGGAAAACAGTAAAGCAGGCTTAGCAAATAGGCATTTGCTCTTGTAACACATGGTCATTCCCTCTGCCTTTACTTATGTAGTAATGATGCAATCAAAGCTCACAGGTCAGGACTTCTCCATCACAATGGTAGGGTGCAGGCGGGCCATAGCTAATACTTTGGCTCTGGAGAGACCCCTCCCACTGAGCGCATAAAACAACAGAGAAGAAAGAGTGTTGTAGAAGTTTTCTATTTCTCTTTACATAAGTCATTTACAAAATGACTCACTACTGTATCTATTCTCTATTTAAAGGGAGCATAGAACTAGTTTCCTCCAGTGTGTTCATTAGCCCCTGGTCCATTTGTTTAATTATTTAATGAGTATGTACTAAACTCTAAATCCCATTCTGAAATTCTTGAGTCCAGATGCATTTCAGAATTCAGATTTTAGATCGGTAATATACACCATATGAATATGTGGGTGGTCTGGGGACAGCATGTGGAAAAATTCATCCAACTTTCTGCTCAAACTGTTTTTACACTTGTGCAGTATTGTAGGATAAGTAAGACTATTAATAGGTGTATGGTCATTCAGGTTGAGCTTTTCCTTTAACGGAGTTCAGCTAAGATCACAGTATGCTGCTTCTGTTGCCGAGACACACTGCCACAGCTCTTTGAATTTTGAAGTGAGCCAAAACTTAAGCTGTGTTTCCCTCAACACCCCCAGAAGAAATTTCCTTCAGAAGACAAATTTAGAAAAGTGCCCAGTAAATCTATACCCTCCCTCTGACTTCCAGCATGTCCTGTTGACTGGAAGTCACATTCAAGGTTGTTAGCAGGAGCCAAGGACAATTAAATTTGAATTTACTCTTTATGGAAAAATAAACCTTGATACTGCACTTTTCTTCTTAACCAGTGACATTGTTGATCTAATTAGTAGGACAGAGGGCACCTAATTCCAAAGCAGCTGTCCTTCACAAATGCTACCACAGGGGGAGGTGGTGAAGGGCAGAGCAAGGGGAGAGCAAGAAAAGAACAAAAAAAAAAAAAAGTAGTAAGGCCAGAGGCTGAATGGTTCTGGGGTCTGCTAATTAGATTTGTATGGAATATCTAGATGCTCTGAAACTGTCATGTCCTCCCGTTATTTAACCATGGGTGTTCTTTTATTTACCCAAGATGTATTCTTTTAAAGGTGTGTGTGTGTGTGTGTGTGTGTGTGTGTGTGTGTGTGTGTGTGTGTGTGTGTTATAAAACGCAGGAACAACTACCTTGCATACAAGGTGATGAATGATATTGTTTCAACATAAAATTCAAAGCCTCATTGTTTTTGCTCAGACAGTGTCTAAAGTTATACCAGTAGATGAGACCTAGTTACACGTGAAACAAACAAAAATCCCCAAACCACATGAAAGATACACATTTACCTCAGTTGTTCCTGTTTTGGAGATATCCTTAAAATGTTCCTTGCCAGTCTCCTGGCCTTTGTGAGACATTAAGATTCTATAACCGAGCTTCTTTCTGGGGAGCTTTATTAGACCCCACCAGGGTGTTGTGAGGTTGCCGCACACATTAGGGCTGGCAGTGCATGTCAACCTGTGCTACATAAATTGAGAATGTGTGAGGACCCATGTGGTTCAGAGTTCATGGTCCCATGAGTGTGACCCAGCTGTCTCCTAGCTGTTGCTTATCCTGTTCCTGTTTGCTTCATCATGTAGTGCACGCCCCATCCTGCTCACGTAACCTGGTCAGCCTCAGGCGCTTTCTGCCTTTGTCAGCACAGGTTCCCTGATACAAGGGACTTGGCACTGGCTCTGAGAATATCTTGGCTTTTTTTCTACTGAGTCAACAATAGCCTGGCTACCCACTCTTATAGGACTGCCAGACTTTCTTCTCATTTGTTGTGTTACAAGGCAAAGATGGGATGCCTTTCTACTGAATTCAGTAGAAATAACCAGATAGAGACAGGCTGCTTTTTCTTAGTGTGCAGTCAGATAAGAAAGCACACAATTCATCCTGTGTTGAGCTCACAGCTCTTGTTCATTGACAGTTGTGGCAAGGCACTGGTCTTAGGGGAAGACATCACCAGTGTTTCTGGTCCTGAGGCAGAATGGGAACTTTAATAGTTTAAGCCCAATCTCTAGATAAAGGATAAAGGACCTCTCCACCATATAAGGGTGTTTCTAGAGTCAAAGGAGTCAGGGGTTTGGCTTTTCATGGAACTGAGCAAGATCACTACAGAATTAAAAGCAAACATCTGTTCCATAGGGAAAGTCTATCTCTGAATGACCCTCCCCCCCCCCAAAAGGCATCGTTGAGAAGCATCTTGTGTTCATCAAACTCTGTTACAAAAACTTCAGTTATTACTGAACAGCCATTAAAACCCAGTGCCATGACCCTCACACCCCTTACAAGCTGAGACTTTAGAAAAAGCCATTTAGAAGTCAAAGAGTCGAATGCTAGGCCTGAGTTAGCACCTTATGTGAATTCTTTCGTATCATCTTCTTAGCAGCTCTATAGGGTGAAGATGAGTTATAGACCACATTTGATGGATGGAGCGCCTTGGGCCAGAAGAATGCAGTGTTTTGTTCAAGGTCAAAAAACTGACATTCAGCCTTGCAGTGTGTGCTGTGGAGTAGTCTGAATTACTGCCTTCTACATTACATTGCAGTCACCCTTATATGATGCTAGGATTATATTTTATTTTGTCTTAAAAGGTTGGAATATTTATTATTATTATAGGTATACGTATGTTAAAATATTCATACGTATTAACTATGTATAATACATATACATTACCTATTATACATATACAATCTTGTTTATAGCATGATTTAATACATGAGATTTATTTTGTCTTATAGAGACCTGATACACATAGCCAGAAGATACGTCTACACCATGCTTTTAGTGTCTGCAGTTTGTCTGTGGCCCCTGGCTACATGGGCTCATATTCCACACTTTCCTCTTGTGACATCATGTTCGTGTTAGGAGATTTTCAGCTTTGGGAGCATGTGAGAGTTGGACATTTTAGTGACACTTGATCTGTACCACATGTCCACTGACAATGGCTATGACACCAGAGGGGGTGTGTCATCTGCAAGACAACTGATCCTGGGCTTTTGAAACATTGAGCATGCGTAAGTTTTGGTTTTTATTTTTTCTAACCATCTTTCTTATTATAAAAATATACATGTCAGTGTAATTCCCCTGCAGGCTTCCAGCAGTCGGGGAATACAAATCAGGGTGAGGTTAGACTAGAGCTCCGCATAGCCCGACTTTATAACCAGTGCTGGCCCAGGACTTCTAGACTCTGGCCCAGATCATTTTACTTGAGCCATATTTAAGCAAAGCACACTTTTGGAAAAAAGTATTCAGATAACAATTAACCCAGTCCCAGGTGCTTACACTGAGATTCTTTGCAAACCACATCTGGCTTCTTTCACAGGAATAGGTTCTATTGGCTCAGAGATACTGCCCAAGATTTAGAGTCTAGAGATCTTGAGTGAGGTGAATATAATGATGTCTGTGGGTGTCAGAACTGGCCTGGCCCTGAGATAACACAGAAATCACTTAATTTTTATTGTAAAGCTCAGGTGACATTGCTTATTATTCTGAGAGAGGTAACACACTCACAAAGCACACACATGGTATACACTCACGGATACGTGGATATTGGCTCAAAAGCTCAGAATACCCACGATACAACTCACAAACCGTATGAAGCTCAAGAGGAAGGAGGACCAAAGTGTGGATGCTTCAGTCCTTCTTAGAAGGGATAAATACTCACAGGAGGTGGAGGATGGGAGAGACTTGGGAGGAAGAGAGGACGGAGAGGGGAAAGAAGGGGGCAGGATCAGGTATTGGAGGAGACTAGGATGATATACAGAGGATCAGGAAATTGAACAGAGGTGTGTAGCAAGGGGAGATGGGGAACTGGGGGTAACCACCAGAAAGTTCCAGATGCCAGGAAAGCAAGAGGCTCCCAGGACCCAGGGGGATGACATTAACTGAAATGCCTAAGAACGGGGAGGGAAAACCTGTATAGACCATAACCGGAGGTTTGGCAAGGACCCTGGTTGGGGGATGGGAACACCCACTCATCTCCAACTTTTAACCCAGAATTGCTCCTGTCTAAAGGAAATATGGGGACAAAGTGTGGAGCAGTTTTAAAGAAAGGTCGTCCAGAAACTGCCCCACCTGGGGATCCATCTCATATACAGACACCAAACCCAGAAACTATTGCATATGCCAAGAAGTGCTTTGCTGACAGGAGCCTAATATAGCTGTCTCCTGAGAGGCTCTGCCAGAGCCTGATAAATACAGATGCAAATGTTCACAGCCAACCATCGGACTGAGCACAGGGTCCCCAATGGAGGAATTAAGGAAAGGACTGAAGGAGCTGAAGGGGTTTGGATGGCTCCAGCTGCATATGTAGCAGAGGATGGCTTTATCTGGCAGCAATGAGAGGAGAAGCCCTTGGTTCTGTGAAGGCTTGATGTCCCAGTATAGGAGAATGCCAAGGTGGTGAGGTGGGAGTGAGTAGGTGGTTGGAGAAACACCCTCATAGAAGCAGGGGAAGGGAGGATGGCATAGGGGGTTTGTGGAGGGGAAACCAGAAAAGGGGATAACATTTGAAATGTAAATAAATAAAATATGCAATTAAAAAAAAGAATGGGTTTTATGATCAGAAAGCGATGCTCAAAATTTAGGAGGAAGGAGTCTGGGGCAAGTAGATTCTGGGAGATATGAACAAAGTTTATCTTATCAGACAGCAGAAGATCACCACGTTGTAAAACAACATCATTCCTGTCATTCCAGGAAGAGCAGCAACTCATCTCTTCCCATTGAAGAGGTAAGCTGTGTGTTTAACTTTCTTGGCTTCTCTAATGTTTATCCCCCATCCCCTACAGTTCAGGTCTAGCCAGCTGGCTGGGTTGAAAAAACGTGCTTTCGGTGAATGCTGATAATTTGATTTTGATTCGAGGAACCCGTGTAAAGGTGGAAGAAAAAGCTGACTCCACAAAGTTGTCTTCTGCCTGCCACAAGTGGAACATGGAACGGTCACAATAATAATGCTAAATCATTAATTAAAAATCTGTTAAACCAGCAGACCGGTGATAATCAAGAGTCAGAATGCTCTAAAGTGGGAACAGAGATGCCGGCATGCTGGATGACTGTTTAGAATCAGTCCATCCCTGCAGGGTGAACGCCTGGCTTCTGAGAAAAGCCAGGGTGAGGGCAAAGCTTTGAGCCTCCCATGTGTACTCTGAACTCATTTTTCTTTCCTCTGCATCACAACAGTTGAGCAAGAAAAACAAGTCAGGTCCTGGGGCAGGGCACAGGACAGGGTAAATTTGGCAAGAGCTGGACACTTCCAGAAAGACACGAGTTCTCCTAAACCCTGTGACACAGACACTGTGCTTTTAAGATCTGACGTTACATGTCACAACACTGGTGAGTCAATCCTCAGTGTGGATGAGACTGCTGCCTTAGTCACGGCCTGGGTTCTCAGAATGGAAATTCTGTCTCAGGCAGAGGTTACAAGGACGTGCAAGAGACTATAATTGGTCCTACAGAACCAGCTGGGCACGTGAGCTGCAGTCTTCTATGACCAGGAGGTAGAGAAAGGCTCTGTTGTAGAGAGAGAAAATAGGGCCATAGGATCAGGAAGGAAGTTCAATCATTGTCCCTGTCTCTTTAACAAAAGAACTAGTCCCTTGTTTCCCAATTTCCCAATTTTTGTATTTTTCACATACAGTCTATTTTAGTATTTTCATACAATTTGTAGTCTTCTAAAAATACCTTTGAGCAGGAGTTAATATGTGACTCCTGAGCACTTCCTCCCTGCATAGTTCCTACTCATAGGTCTACACACAAGGCAAAATAATGTCATAATGAAACTCATTAGTGTGCACAATTACTATCTAATAAGAATTTTAAAGAGAATCCCTCTGAAACTGTTGAAACATCACACCAACTTTCTTATCAACAAAGAAAACAACACTTCACTTGTCTTTTTATATTGTTTTTGTTCAGGGTCGTACTGTGTAGCTTTGGCTGGCCTGGAATACAGTATGTAGAACAAACTATCCTCAAATTCACAAAGATCCTCTTGCCTTTGTCTCCCAAATGCTGGGACCAAAGGCACGAGCCACGATACAGGGCTTAAAACCGTAATTAAAAAAAAAACTGTAGTTGACATCACTCTGAAAAATACTAGCTTGTCAGGGGACAGTTGAAGGTCTTCGGTGTTGGTGGCCTTGACCTGGGACTGGTCACCCATCGAGCTCCTTACTTCTGTCTTTGATCCGCTTTTCGAATCTCTCCAAGGGTCGCTTTTCTTGTTTATTAAGTGGACACAGAATGCTCCTTGAACGATTGAGATGAAGAGGGAATGAAATAAATGGAAGGGCCAAGGTGCTCGATAAACAGTAGACATCACTGCGGGCAGATCTCTGACAGGAACAACATTTACATATGCATTGGAAGTTCCCAGACTGCAGCCAGAGAGCACAAACCAGGGCGTGTGCACTGCAAGAATCACTTATGTTTAATGTCCAATGCAGTGTGTCACTCCCGCACTCTCACGGCTCAGTTTTCTAATTACCTGCCACTCTTGTTACTATAGGGTTCAACCAGTTTTCCTCAGTGGTCTCTGGTGGCCTGTTTGCTAAGGTTGGAAGCCAAAAAATCCAGTGCAGGTCATGAATGAGTGTGCTCAGGGAATCAGCCCCCACAAGAGCGACATTTCTTGACGTGAATTGATTTTCTCTAAAGATTTTCTCCTTTACATACCTAAGCATCTATGGCTCACCTGGAATCTTTATTTCTTATAAACTCTTCCATCTTAGCAAAACTGAAAACAACGTTTCCACCCCCCCACACCGCCTCCTCCAGCAACTCCCAACCTGCAACGACCTCAGTGACCCTTTAAGCCTATATACCACATTGCATATTTTTCCCCATTGGTGCCAAAAGATTTGGTTTTCTCAGATTTCACTTCCTCTCTTTTGTGACCCCCAGGAGAAAACTGAAGGGGCAGAGAACAGCTCTCATCGACCCAACATCCTTTTAAAGCTGACCCTTTTATGTCTTGACAGGGTGACCTTCGATCTCGACCCTGGAGTGTAGACCATCATTATCGCAGAGAAACGAATGCAGATCCAGAGCTTAGGATACCGCGGGGCATCTTGTTTGTTTTCAACTTCAGTAAGGAGAAATACTAGCTGCATAATGACCTTAACAATAAGCCAGCACTAAAACGAAGCTTGGAGCGTTGCCTTAGTAAGCTACTGCTTGCTTCCTGCCCTGTACAACTGAGATAATAAATCGTAAAAATACACTTGAGACTCCCCGTAAAGCTCAGTAATTATCGTATAACAAATTCCTCCCATTACTGCATCGTTAAGCAGGTGCGCCCCAAAGATGCTGGCCTTAAGTGTGCATTTACCCCCTCAAGCCCGTGATAAACTAGTACCTTGCTTTGAGATGACAGGCTGCATCTATTACCTCATCTGAGCTGCCAAACAAACACCTTAGGTGGATGTGAATGGAATAGCTGTCTCGACCAGTAACACAGACTAAGATGAATGGAGCGGAGGGGCCTTGTACTGCCATACTTACTGATGGGATACTGGCTTCCTTCTCAAGAATCATGCTCCCCAAAGGTTGGTGGGGAATATGATAGACTTCTGTTAGCTGAGTCACTGGGTCAGTAACGCTGGGTACTTCAAAATTTCATGACAGTGCTTACTTTAACTTATATATTAAACAAACATTTTAGTATATTATTATAGACAACATTAGCTGATATGACACACTAACAATATGACATTGTTTTAAATAAAGATGATTCGTGGCTGGGATGTTGCTCAGTGGAAGAGGGTACATGTAGAATGTTTGCTTGCATTCTAGGTTTGTTATCCAGTATCATGAGTGAATGAATAAATGATTTTTTAAAATAAATTCTTTACTTATATTTGTATTGATTATGCGTGTGTGTGTGTGTGTGTGTGTGTGTGTGTGTGTGTGTGTGTGCGCGTGCCCATGCACTTTCGTCCTTACAGTCACAGGTACACCAGTGGAGGTCAAAGGCTAAGTCTCAGGAGTCAGTATTCTCTTGTGGGATCTGGAGTTGAACTCAGGTTGTCAGTTCTGCATATGAGTACCCATCATCTCATTAGACCTTAATAATAAATATTATTTGTGTAAACCTATTTAGGATATTACCTGAATAAACATTCATATGTTAAAAATATTACATAAAATTAATTGTGATTATTGGGTTATATGGGGCTTGAACAAAACATCCCTTTTCTCAGACTACATTTTGAAGCATTTGTTCTTTGGTGCTATGATTTGACTGTTGTCTTAGTTAGGGTTTTATTACTGTGAACAGACACCATCACCAAAGCAAGTCTTATAAATGACAGCATTTAACTGGCGCTGGCTTACAGGTTCAGAGGTTCAGTCCATTATCATCAAGGTTAGAGGATGGCAGTGTCCAGCCAGGAATGATATAGGAGGAGCTGAATGATCTACATCTTTATCCAAAGGAAACCAAGAACAGACTGAGTGTCTTCAGGCAGCTAGGAGGAAGGTCTCTAAGCCCACCCCCAGAGTGACACACTTCCTCCAACAAGGCCACACCTTCTTTTTTTTAAACAACTTTATTTTACAAAACAAAGATAAATGTACAGATTTTAAGCATTGTTTGCATAAAATTATACAATACATTTTTGTCAGTACTTTTTTTTCAGATTTTAAAATAATTTTTACATAAAACTGTATGAATATATCTTTTAGTCAGTACTTGATTTTTTTTAAAGGTTTGATAGTATGCATTGAAAACTTAATAGTTACAATGAGCATAAAGTACATGTAAAACAAAATGTAACATGGAAATAGTCAAAGTTTTCTTGTTGTATAGAGATTTTTTTGTTTTGTTTTGTTTTGTTTTCTTTATTTCTTGGACTTCATACAGTCTGTGAGTTGTTTCTGGGACAGTGCGAGCCTCTGGAGTTAGCATCCCATTATCAGTGAGTGCATATTATGTCTGTTCTTTTGTGACTGGGTTATCTCACTCAGAATGATATTCTGTAGATGCAGCCATTTTCTTAAGAATTTTGTCAAGTCATTGTTTCTGGTGGCTGAGTAGTATTCCATTGTGTAAATGTACCACAATTTTTGTATCCATTCATCTTCTGAAGGACATCTGGGTTCTTTCCAGCTTCTGGCTATTATAAATAGAGCTGCTATGAACATTGTGGTGCATATATCGTTGTTGTGTACTAAGGTGTCTCTGGGGTATATGCCCAGAAGTGGAATAGCTGGGTCTTCAGGTAGGACTATGTCCAATATTCTGAGGTATCGCCAGACTGATTTCCAGAGTGGTTGTATTAGTTTGCAACCCCACCAACAGTGGAGAAGTGTTCCTCTTTCTCCGCAACCTCACCAGCATCTGTTGTCATCTGAGTTTTGGTTCTTAGCCAATCTGACTGGTGTGAGGTGGACTCTCAGGGTTGTTTTGATTTGCATTTCCCTGATGGCTAAGGATGTCGAGCACTTCCTCAGATATTTCTCAGCCATTTGATATTCCTCAACTGAGAATGTTTTGTTTAGCTCTGTACCCCATTTTTTAATAGGGTTATTTGATTCTCTGGTGTCTAGCTTTTTGAGTTCTTTGTATACCTTAGATATTAGGCCTCTATCTGATGTGGAGTTGGTAAAGATCTTTTCCCATTCTGTTGGCTGCCATTTTGTTTTCTTGACAATGTCCTTAGCCTTACAGAAACTTTGCAATCTCATTAAGTTCCATTTGTTAATCTTTGACCTTAGAGCTTGAGCCATTGGTGTTTTGTTCAGAAAATTTTCTCCTGTGCCTATATGTTCTAAAGTTTTCCCTACTTTCTCATCTAATAGTTTCAGTGTATCTGGTTTAATGTGGAGATCTTTGATCCACTTACACTTGAGCTTTGTACAAGGAGATAAGAAAGGGTCTATTTTCATTCTTTTGCATGTTGAGTGCCAGTTGGACCAGCACCATTTGTTGAATAGGCTGTCCTTTTTCCATTGAATGTTTACGGCTCCTTGGTCAAAAATCAGGTGACCATATATGTGAGGGCTCATTTCTGGATCTTCTATTCTATTCCATCGATCCACATGCCTATTTCTGTACCAGTACCATGCAGTTTTCAGCACAATTGCCTTGTAATATAGCTTGAGGTCAGGGATAGTGATTCCCGCAGATGTTTTCTTGTTGTTGAGGATGGATTTCACTATTCTAGGTCTTTTGTTGTTCCATATGAAATTGCACATTGATCTTTCCAATTCCATGAAGAACTGTGTTGGAATTTTGATGGGGATTGCGTTGAATCTGTAGATTGCTTTTGGTAGGATGAAGGCCACACCTTCTAATAGTGCCACTCCCTGGGCCAAACATATGCAAACCATCACAACTGTGTTCCCTATGGTTCATCCTCTGAGAGATGAGACCATTAGGAGAGCTATAGATAATAAAAGATGTCACAGTTTTGTAGAAAGGAAATTGACGTGAATTACCCTTCAGATAAAGTAATCAATCATGCGTAGCATTATAGGGCTCCTGAGGAGGAAGAGCCTTCGATTTACTTCATCAGTAAACATATTTGAAAATAACTCTTTATGTTAAATATCACGTGGAGCTCCTGTATATTCCCATATGGTAACTTATCACCAGCCAGAAAATAGAAAGGTTTTAAAAGATTTTAAAAATGTGCATTTATTCTTCTATATAACACATTCTGACAACAGTTTCCTCTCTTTCTACTCCTCCCGGTTCTTCCACACTTCAAGGATGTTTTGGGGGATAGTCTCATTCAGTCCAAGTTGGTCTTGAACTTGCTATGTAGCAAAGATGTCCTAGATCTATGGAATCTCCTACCTCAGCCTTCCATGTGTTGGGCTCACAGGTATGCACCCTGGCTTAACTTTATTTCTATTTGACACAAGCTAGTTATCAGAGAGGAGGGAGCCCCAATTGAGAAACTGCCTCCATAAGATAGGCAAACCTTAAGGCATTTTCTTAATTAATGGTAGATGGGGCAGGGCTGCGTTCATTGTGGGTGGCTCTATCCCTAGGCTGGTGGTCTATAAGACAGCAGGGTGAGCAAGCCCTGGTGAATTAGCCAGTAAGTAGCATTCTTTCATGGGCTTTGCCTCGGCTTCTGCCTCCAGGTTCCTGCTCTGTTTGAGGTCCTGTCCTTGCTGCTTTTGATGATGAACTGTGATGTGGAATTGTGAGTGAAGCGAGTCCTTTCCTCCTCTCTTTCCTCTAGTCATGGTATTTCATCACGGCAATCATAAAGCTAACTAGGACAGAGATAAAACATTTTAAGCTGAACATGTACTGTTAAGATGAACACTATTTTCCCCACAGCCTCATCAAGAACATCTAGAAGAATTTCAGGCTTCAGATTCTATCTCATTTTTAGCTACATCAATACAAGTTTGAGAGAAACGTGGATTTTTAATATGGCAAACATTTCTTAGCTTGTATGATATATGAAATCATGCATATACTGAATCATCTATGCTCTTAACCTCAAAATTACAACATACAGAGAATGACAAAAACCAGATATTTGACATTTTAAAGTAGATTTATATTTATGCAAAGATGTGGGGAGGAGTTCAAAGTTACAGATCAGACTCCGCCAACACGGAGACCCAGGTCCCGAGTGACAGATATGAGACACTAATTACAGCACATCCTTCTTAAGTCCCGTGGGTGGGAATTTTGCAGAGAGAAATAAGTGATGCGTAGAGTGGTTCTGTTGCAAATTACCTTGTTTTCAGACACAGCTACTGGGTGTTAGAGGTGGCCTATGAAGGCAATACGCCATGTTGGAAGCAGCAGGCAAAGCTGTTACTAACTTACTGGAACTGAATAAGCAAGAGGCAAAGGCTAGGAAGGACAGAAAAGCAACAAGTTGGGGTCAGGTGAAAAGCATCAGACGGAGGGACTGGACCACTGCAGGATTCTGAACTAGAAAGCTTTTTGTAGACCCAGGAAGAGATCTAAGATGAGGAAGAGGGAGAGGGGAAAGGGTAGAAGCCGACGCCTTAGCGTAGCCTAGGCCTCTTGGTACAAAGGTCTTGGTGGGAATAGCCAGGACGAAATGAAGAGACTTCCAAACGGAGACACCCAGGAAGCAGATAAACATCTGTTTGGCTGGAATGGGGTCTGTGGGCTTGGTTCTGGGTTCTCAAGTGCACTGACCTTGCATGAGTCTGGCCGTGACTTTTCTGGCAAAGTTGCCCATAGTCAGGTCTGAAAGGTCACACACAGCACTGAGCTTCAACTCCCCAGTTACTATGTCCTTTACATGTATTATCTCATGGCATCTTTGCCCCATGTCCTAGTTCGCAGCGCATAAAATAGACACAGCATGACGAAACTGTTGCAGGCCACACAGCTGATAAATAAGAAGTGAGAATTTGAATTCAGATCTCGTAGATGTTTAAATACACTCTCTTCCCTCTGGAATGTTTTATGTGATGTTCTGGGAGACTGCTCCCATCACAACATGTCTGCTCCAAACAGTTTAAACACAGAAAGGCTTATCTTGGAGTCTGAGGCTACTGTCCTTTATAGCAGCAGGAGCTTGAGGCAGCTGGTCACACTGTATCCTAGCCTCCACCCTATGGAATAGTATCTCTCACTGAGGGTGAGTCTTCTCAGCTCAATCAGTCTAGATAATCTCCCTACAGACATGCCCAGAGATTTGCTTCCATGGTGATTTAAAATCTCATTAAGTTGACAATCGATATTAACCACCACAGTCCCCATTATTAAAAAGCTTATGTTCTCTACACTGAAACAAGTAAGTTACAGTGAGAAGTTTAATTGCATATAGAAATGTCAATCAACCTGTATGATCATAAAATAGACATTATATCCCTGGTTATCCCATATCACCACACAGCAAGGTGTGTGCTACTGTAGAACAGAGGAGGGACAGCTACACCCAGGCCACATTTGGCTCTGCACATGAGTTCTGAATGATCCTGGCTGATACTACAGTAACAGAACTGAGTAGCTGGGACAAAGAATGCATGGCCCATAAAGTTAAAAATATTTATTGTCCCGCCTTTTATAGATAAGGTTTGCCGTCTCTGCTATAGAGAACAAATAACAGAACTGAACACACAGGTAAAAGTGAGTTTACAGCAAACAAGACAGCTGCTATAGCAAATGAATCTATGTCTTTATAAGAAGAAATAAATGCATTGGTTATTTTCTGAAATTAAATTTTTTTTTATTTGTTTGTTTTCAGACAAGATCTCACTTTGTAGACCAGGCTGGCCCTGAAACCATGGTAATCCTTCCACAGCATCTCATGTACTAAACTACAAATGTGAGGCAGCACATTTGGCTCATATAAGTTATATTTTATTATTATTATTATTATTGTGTGTTTGTGTGTGTGTGTGTGTGTGTGTGTGTATGTGTATGTGTGTTAGTGCATGGTAGGCAGTAGGAGGCCATATCATATATATAACACTTGATGGACTGAGTTATTTTGTTTTCCAGTCTTAATTTTATTTAATTAAAAAAAAAGAGATCTTACCTTTAGCACATATCATTAAAATTATAAGCAGATATGACAAAATATGTAGTTTCTGGATTGACTTATTGATGCATTTGTGATTGAGTATTTAGAGCAGAGGTTTTTGTAGGGGAATTGAAATAGAAAAATAGTAATCTGCTCTCAAACTATGTCTAATTTTGACAAAATTTGCCTCTGAATGCAGGACAGGGTTGGATATTATCCATAGGAGCTAGAATTCATATCTGTTTATTTTCTGTAAAGGGGAAATACCTCAGAACAGCTTTCATTCCTTCAGCTCTTCCTTAGTGTCAGCCTGGTGGCTCATTTTCAAATTTCATGAAATGGAAATGAGCAAAAGGCTGCAGATGACAAGGATGAAGTGACTTTGGGGCCTGAGTTCCAGTCTCCATTGAGAATTCGCAGTTCACTCAGATACTGAATCTCACATCCTCTGTGTGAACAGGGCCCCTACATTAGCTCCTACCATCCTGTGTCTGGATGCCCCAGGTACCACACCGTGTCACTGGGATCCTTAACAACAGAATTATCCTGTTGACTTATTAATTTAAGCATGTTCAGAGGCTGCTCTCAAAACAGAGTAGAGCAACTTCTAAACTGAGGTATTCTGGGAGTGCTGGTCAACTGTTGGTTACTGGGATAAACCACCTAAAAGAGTCAAATTACAAATAGGAAATGTTTGTTTTGGCTCATGGGGAGAGGGCTTTTATTTGCTCTGAGGACACTTTCATACTCCACATTGTAAAAGGAATCTACACATCACAGTATAGATAGCTCAACATGTACACACTGTTAATGCTTTAGCTTATGCAGTTAACTCCCCCACTCCAGTGTTGCCTACAGAACTGATACCAGCAGAATCTAACTTAACTCAGCATCCTGAAAGTGTTAGACCCTGCCTTCCAATAGTGATGACAGTAAAGGCCAGGTAGAGGAGATGAACACAGACATGCAAAACCTCAGATCTTAGAGATGGAACTGACCAGCAGGGCAAGACTCTGTTCTGGGATGATTGGTTGGTTGCCTTTGCCTTACACAAGTGTCAGCTTCTGGCTGGAGATAAGACTTAAGGTTTTGTTTTTCTTTTGGTGTGCCCCCACACCTTCCCAAATGACCATCTCCCTGACTGGAACAGAGAGAGAGAAAGGGAAGACAGAATAGGGGAGAGGGAAGAAGGAAGATGGAGGAAGAGAGAGAACAGAGAAGAGAACAGAGAAGAGAGAGAAAAGAGAGGAGACCAAGGAATACCGTTATAATTTTCTTAATTTATAACTACTTCTTAAAGGTTACGTCACTTCCAGGCTGTAGCAGAGGTTGATTGGTTTAACCAGGGAAGAGGGAGACCATGCTGTATAAGTATTAGATCTCTACCTTGTGAGATCTTGTAGAACCCTAGTTAGAGAACCCAGAAGGCATCCTGCTATCTGATCTACAGATGTTTAAACTGCTCGACTCAAGTGACCCTTTCCAGCCTAAATTGACTATAGAATTCACCCAGAAACCATTTAGGCAAACTCTCATAGGGCTAGCACAATCAGAGGCCTGTTGCCTACATCTGCATGCATTGCCCTGGAAACTCAGCTGCCTGGAGTCACTGGGTACTTAGTTGGAGACACACTCTGCACATATAAAGGTCTTGCCTCTTTCTTTGTAGGGTCAAGCTGGGTTCTGAGATTTTCCTTCTGAGGTGTGTCTGTATTATCTCAAACCTGAAGAAAAAAATGGATTTGTCCCTGTGAGTCTAGAGCTTTCTCGGGTCTCAGGAAAGTTCCTCAGAAGGCCAAGAGGACAACTCTGGATATTCTCCAGAGAGGATGATTTGGGGTTGTGACTTTTGTGCTTTTCAGCTTTTATATGTAATTTACCTTGACTTTGTTGTTGTTGTTATTGTTGAGAGAGATATCTGAGACTATGGTCAATTTGTCTCTGGAATACTGCTGATTATTAAGTTAAATTTAAAAATTTGTAGTAATGTCTTAGATACATTGTGCTTAGGATAGCTATACTTTCTTATAACATTTTTAGAATTATATTTCTTATACTTGCCTTGTATATCTACCTTTCTTTTCTGAGGCTGAATTACTTTTACTTATCTAGTGTTTTAAAATGCCATGGCCATCATAGCAGAATGTTGACTTCTCAGCCGTTTCTAGATCTTTATGATCGTCAAGGAATTTCTGTAAAGGAAAGTGAATTTCTGAAGAGAGGTCAGAATGAGAAAGCTATTTTTGGAGACTACATTCCAAGGAGCTTTAGCCAAGTTACCAGAGGTGACAGCCACCAACAGCCGTAGTAGCAGCAGACTAGCAGGCAAAGAAACTGTAGGAGTGCTACTAAGAGGGAGAACGGAATCACTGCCACAGGGAGAGCCCCACACCCAGGCAGGCGCCATGCAAGGACGGGTGGGGTTGGCTTATTTGTTTCTCCAATAGCTTGTCTCAAGAAGATGAGACCTCAAATAGTTGTTTCTTCCTCGAGCCACCAATGTCCTGGTGGACGAGTCTTTATGATTTCTGGCAGCCATGACGGTGTGAACCTGGTATGCGATCTACCCGCTTACTTCGCTTAACTTCATCCCCAAGAAAAGAAGATAATGAATATTTGGCCTTTTCTTACAACTCAACAAAAACTAGCCGAATCTTAGGATTTAAAGAAAAGTATCTTCGAAATTTTTTTTTGAATGTGGTAATGAATTGGCCACAGAGCCATGTCTACAAAGAATAAAGCTGAAATGAATGTTCTAACTTGGACATAAGTGGTTTCTCTGCATGAGGAATTCAATTAAGCCTCACATTCATAAACAGAACAGAGTCAGATATTTGTATTATATATATTTACAATTTTCAAAGTATGAGGATAATCTAAATTCCAGGCATGGTCTGGTGAATTAATTGTCACAATGGTTAAGTAAACATTTTCTGCTCTTGCAGAAGACCTGGATTCCCAGCATCCATATGTGGCTCGCAACTATCTCTACCTCTATTTCGGGGGATTTGACACCCTCTTCAGACACTTGAACACCTGGCACATGCCTGGTCCCCATGCACACATGCACATGCAGGTAAAACACTGACACATACACACACACACACACACACACACACACACACACACACATACACCAGAAAATTAAAAAAAATATCTAAAATTGTATACCTACTGAAAATATTTAACATCACAATTTATTTAGAGTTTCTACCAGCAATTGGACAAATGTTTAACTTTTCTTAGGGGTAGAAAAATGCATCCATGTGCAATTATTTCCATATATGCCTGAGGGTTTGTAGACATCTCAAAGCACACACAAAGGCATTCAGTTAAGACAGTCTCGATTATGTGGTATTTGGGCTAGAGTTAACATAATATCTTTAGGTATCTGAGGGTAGTTTTCATTAATGGCATCTTCATCTCCCCCTCCCCCATTCTCACAACAATTTGATAAAGTGTCCAAGAAACGTCTACTCTCTGGAAGCAGAGGCAATGCCCAGATGTGTGAAATGTCTTTATGTACAAATGTTTTCTAATGTGGGTGCTGAGCACTGAGCTTTGTGTGTGTAAGACAAGCAGCTTGGAAGGCCTGTAGACAGAGGGCAAGCCTCCTCTGAGAGAAAGCATGGAGGGCGCACACAGTTATACTTCCCAAATTTACCCACCAGTTAAGTGCCTCTAGCTCCCCATGGGTGGAGAGAGTAAGTAATGAAATGAGACTTGGGTGAGATCCCTCTGTGTGGAAACCAAGAGAGCACGGGGCATTTCCCTTCAGCACTGATTATAGAGCGCAGAGACTTCTATGTGCAAACACGGTCTAGAGGGTTTTAAAACGTGCCGTGAAAAGCTCTCAGCTGCGTAATGTGTGCTCAGATTGCCTTTCAGAAATTATTGATGCTTGTAGCACAGTCCCCTTGACACAAGAGTCTTTTATGCAGACTACTTATGAGGGGCTGTCCTTGATACCACTTGGTCTCCCTGGCAACATGGCTCTACCTCACAGTTTAGAAGAGGCAAGCATCCCAAACCCATTGTCCTTTCAAGGAAAAATTCTCTGTCTGTTACCTTGGTGTGACATTCTATAGCCCCACAGGGTGGTGTTCACAGCTCTGCAGAAGGATGGAAGGATGGACTGATATAAATCACAAGCTGGTCAGATTTGTCCATCCAAAGCAATGCTTGTAGATAATACTTTTTGGAGTGAATGCATTGTTTAGATTATATAACACTTAAGATTTGACTCCTACTTTTCAGAAACCACCATTTTTTTTCCTCCTCTTGATGTTTGGCTTGTTCTCTTTCATATCAAAAGTCTGCCATCTTTTTCTTCTTGCTTTCTGTCATTCATAAACTTAATATTTTCATGCCTTAAATTTCTTTCCTTCTTTTTTTCCTATTAATTAATCAATTAATCTTCCTATTTATTAATTCATATTACATCCAGATTTCACAGGGTCTGTGCAGCTGCTGGGTGGAGCCTCTCGGAGGACAGCTATGCTAGCCTCCGGTCTGCCAGCCTAACAGAGTATCACTAATAGTGCCAGGGATTGGTGCTTGCCCATGGGATGGGTCTTAAGTTGGGCCAGTCATTGGTTGGTCATTCCCTCAGTCTCTGTGACATCTTTGGTTCTGCACATCTTATATGCAGGACACATTTTGGGTAGAAGGTTTTATGGGTGAGTTGGTGTCTTTAGCCCTCCACTGGGAGTCCTGCCTTGCTACAGAAGGTGGCCACTTCAGGATCCATATCCTTTACTGCTAGGAATCTCATAGATTCCCTGGAGCCTCTCCCATCCCAGATTTCTGGTACATTCCAGAGATGCCTCTCCCTTTTCCTTCATTTTAATGATTACTTCCATTATGTTATTAAAAGCCCATGATATGGCATGAGAATCTGTGAAGACCTGGTGTTCTCACAGATCTACCTTTATGTAACTGCGGTGGGTCTGAAGTCTTAAGTTCTTACTTCACTTGATTAGAGATTATTGCATGTGAGGTTAGAACAACTCACCTACCTGTGCTTTATTAGAATTCAGGACCACTGTGTGATTTTTGAATCCTAGTGTCATGATGTCTCATCACGATTCAGTAGCCAACCATGCATTATGAATGATATTCATGCTTGTTTGGGAAGAAATTCGGCTTTTGTTGGACTCCAAGCTCATTTGTTGGTCTCATGTCTGACCATCTTGTTTTTTGGTTTCCCCCAGATTTCTAGCTTGCTTCAAAGGCAGTCCAGTTGATTATGCCAAGGGGAGTAGGTTAAATGTTCTGGTTAGCAATACTTTAACCTTTATATTCCCTGAAAAATGCAAGCCTGAGACGACCACCAGTCTGAAGCTAAGGCACCTGGACAGGGTGTTAGTCTGAGACGATCACCAGTGCCCTGCAGGTTGGGGGATGGGGACAGATCATGCTAAAGACGACCCCTGCCCAGTGCCATAATGCACAGGTGGGGCCTAACACTCCTTAGGTCACTCCTGAGAGGACCCCAGATACTCAGAGACCCCAGGTACCGCTAAGAGGAACAGTGGTGGAGAAATGGAAGAGAAAGAGAAGCAGAGGGATGTGGGTGCAGTGGAGAGACAGAACTGGACCTTTGAGGACAGCAAGCACAGCCTGATGTGAGCAGCTGGTAATGCTACCCAAGACCATGGTGAAGTCCCGACCTGTAATGCCACCAGGGGCTGTACCTGGGTCCATGACCCTACAGCCATAGTCGTATACTACCACGAAAGGCCAGGTCTGGGCATGTCTCTGGTCTGGGCTGCCATCTGAGGACATGTTGATGTCTGGGGGCTGGGCAGAACTAGCCACACCCCTGGCCTGGGCATCCTGGGAGTATGAGAGCAGGAAAGCTGACCCCACCTCTAGCCAGCTGCAGTACTCAGGAGAGCCGTTCTGGCACATTGGCTAGGAAGCACTCCTGTTGCAGGAGTTGTGGGTGAGCTGGTCCTTAGGACATGAGAGCCAACCCAGTCTCCCATGCGGTGGCATGGCTGAGGAGAGATTCCATCCCCTTCCTTTAGCCTTCCCCAACTGTGGCAGGAGGGGGAGCTGGTCCTTCCCCCTCACCTGCTGAAGCACTTGGGTGAGCCTCAAGGCTGTGAGTGTGGGAGAGCTGCTCCCACAACTTGTCTGCTGTGCATCAGTATGGGTGAGAGACAGATGCCCTCCCCCACCCTCAGCCCTTGCCACCTAGAGCAGACAGTAGAGCTGGTCCTGGAGTTATGAGAGCAGGTGACCTGTCTCTGCTCCTCACCTGCTGCAACACTCAGGAGGGCAGGCTCTGTACCCCATCTACGCAGCACAGGAAAGCTGGCCCTAATGGCATCGGTGTGAATGAGGGCAGGACAGTCGGAGAGCTGGCTCTGTCCCTCGCTGACTGTGCCACTGGATGGGTCACGGAGTTCGTGAAGGAGCCAGTCCTACAGATTCAAAACTACAGGATCTCCATGACACAGGACAACAACGGATATAAGAGGATATCTCAGAGGAGACTCAGTGAGGTTCCAGTATTGATAGTGTAGCAGAAGCCAGAGGCCTGGAACTGGACTCACTACTCATTGCAACGACCGTTTGCAAGCAAACAAATGTATGAAAGGGTCCACTTAGGATGCTCTGTGACATACTACAGCTTTCACAGCGAGATCATTTTCCTCTTTTGGGGTGGGTGTTGCAAGGTTGGACGTCTGGTGTGAGGTGATGGGAGATGAGTGGGAATGAAACACACCGAGGTTCACCAAGAAAAGTAAAGAGAGGTGGGGGAGGGTGCTTGAAGCTGGATATTTTATAAGGAAAGACAGTCATCTGGTACTGACTTCTGCTGAGAACCCAGAGGTGTGAAGCATCCCGTGCAGAATGTATGGGAGAAGCAAATATGGAAGCTCAGGTGGAGTGAGAGGGAAGGAGGGAAGGAGAAACAAAAGGGGCCAGGCTCCATTTTCTTCTTAAAGCCACGTGATCTTAAGGAGCTAACTATTTCTGAGACACGGCCCAGCCTGAGGTGCTAACGATGCTTCCAGCACTGCTGTTACAGTGTGTAAGCTTCTTAGAAGCTTCCAGTGGCTTTCAGCGTTATGGTGGAGGCCAGTGTCCCAGCGCCTGTGTTTCTGGGTTCAGGGGCCACACAGCCAACAATAGCCATACTATAACATGTATCTGAACTCTGTTTCTTGTTTTGGGCTGGCTTTTTCTTCATAGAATGAAATATTAATTTTTAAATATTTTTTTGAAATATTAAATTTTATGGAAAAATAAAAAAGAACTTTGTAATATGGTGGTATAAATATCATCTTATGAGAACAGGTTGAAAATTGGTTTTTTTTTCTCTAACAAGTTAATGTGCTTGTGATTGGCAGTGATATTAAATTAGATTTGACATAGCTGATTGTTTTGGGCACCAAACAAAACAATCAAGAAATGTAAGCTCACAATTATTTAGTAATGTCACTAAATACTATGGAAAAATGAGAAATGTCAAAGCAAAGCCCAGACCACATGCTGTATTGCTATGTAAAACAAAAAAGTTCTCCCCCATCCTCTGAGAAAATAAGAAACTCACAGGGTACATTAAGTAGGAAGAAAATGTAACCTCACATCGAGGTTATATTTGGAGAAATGGGAAAGGACAGGAAGGTATGAACAGCCAGATAAGAGCCCAGAAGTCAGCAGCAGGAAGTAAGAATGAACAGAGGGAGGTGTTATGGTTGGGATATGACATGTAGTCCTTAGATGACTTTGTAAGAGGGGTTTCGCTTCTGAGGGTTCTGACCGCATTAATAAGTTGCCCCACGGATGTATTCCTAATGTGATGTTATTATTAGAAGGGACTGAGTGGGAAGACCTAATTAGTGGAAATAATTAAAGTCACTGAGATATATTGCTTTCCAATCATTTCCCCCTTGACCCTCTGCTTCCTGGCCCCTGTGAGGTGAGCAGCTTTGTCTACCACACCATTCCTCCATGACTGACTGTTCTGTCTCACTATAGGTGTAAGAGCAGTCGACCCAGCTGGGCACACACAGAAACATCTGAACCCTTGGTCCAAAATAAACCTTTAAACATTGTCTCTGTGAGGTATTTGTCACAGTGATAAAAAAACCAAGCAACCAAGCAACCAACTAACCAAGCAAGCAAGCAAGCAAGCAACCAACCAACCAGCCAACAAACAAACACAACAACAGCAACATCCTAACCAGAAGGAAAGGGAAAGAAAACCAGTTAACATATCAAAACATTTACCACCTGTGTGTATACTCTTTTATTTAACACTCAAAACACTTGACAGAATAAATCACATTTTGTCTATTTTTCAGGAGGGAAAGCAGATGTAGACACAGATTTCACTATCTATTCTTTTCTTTTCCTATCACACATATTTTGGTTAGTCTTGTAAGGTGAGAGAACATCCCAAATTCATCACATAAACTGAAAACGAACAATGCTCTCATGTGAGAGATGGTAGTAAGACTGTAGGGTTTATATGCATCTTCAAAACAAAACAGCCACCCATCCTAGTTACCAGGAAGCTTCCTATTTAGGAATGTCCTTGAATTTAGACTTTGGTTAACCCTACTAATGAAGTCTTTATTTCCTTTGTGACAATGGCTTCCAATTCATGAGTTAGCTATTTTGTCAAAGCTGGTCTTTGTCAGGCAGTTAGATGCTTGGCTTCTGCTGAAACACCCCCACCACGTCAACTTGGCACAATCTCTTCTGACAAGAGAAGATATAATTTACCAGTGTTCAAATGGGCCCTGCCATTACTCAATGAGCCAGATGACTTAAATGATTTGGAGGCATTATAAATTTTTGTTTAGCTCCTCTGTGTAACTCTCAAGTGGCAATACAATTCAGAGCTGATGGGAATTTCAGGCTCAAAGTTGCCACAGAGATTTATAGAATACAGAGCTTATTTATTCCTTTGGTGAATTATCTATTTCCATTTTCTCCCCTGTTTTATTCTTTCTGAATTTATTTCAAGCATTTCTTGAAACATTATGGCCTATAATCCATCACCATGTATCCTGCAGCCCATTCTTCTATATTTTCGGTTAATTTTTTATTGAAACATGGTAATTTTATGTTTAATTTTTAATACTGGGATTTATTGTGTTGCTATATAGGTGTCTAGCCTCCTTTGTTCCTTAACAGTTCAATTTTTCCAGCATCCTTTATTGAATAATTCATTGTGTTTGATTGGTTGTGGCGATGCTTCCTTTTTGTTGAGTATGTGCCCTCTGGGGGTAGACTCCCTGACTCTGTTAGTCCGTTTTCAGTTGCTAATAACCTGATGCCACTGTGTAAGTTACAACACAAGGGGATTTCTTTTCTCTTATGGTTCTTGAGCTGCAAAGGTCAAAGAATTGCATCTGTTGATGATCTTTACACTGGCAGGTTCCAAGATGTCCTAAAGCACCACAGGTAACAATTAGACTTTACAAATGGCTGTGTAACTGCTTGGCCTCTCTGCCTGTCCTTATCAAACAGTATTCATGGAGGTTCTGTATTAATGACCTTATCAAAATCCTAGTCACTTCCCAATGATCCAGCATCTAGATATCATTGTTAATGTTTAGGTTTCTACTGTGCCTGTTGTTGTTGCTTAGTGAGATTCAGTCTTGGTATGTTGTTGAGTAGGCAGATTTGCCTCACCTCTCATATTGGTCGATAGCAACCCCATTCTAAGAGACCCTTATGTACTGAAGCTTGCCTCTGTTCCCCTGTGCTTGGAATTCTGTTGCTAGAAAAACAGACCTGGACAGATTGTTCAGTGATAGATTGGAGGTCTACTCTATTATCCTCTTCACAATCAAAAGACAGAAATGAGACCATAAAAAATGAGGCAGCTGACCAGCCAGCTACCCACTCTGAAGTTGGGCAGAGAGAACAACTCAGGCAAGATTAAAGTGACTTGGCCTAGACCCCAAGCCTCCCCAGTGTACCCCAGCACAATTGTCTTGTTGCCAAAGCATGAACTTAAGTAAGCCATTCTTATTTTAATCTGCTGAATTTCAGTATGATAGGAAACTCAAGAGGAAACAGCTGATATGCCATCTGACTTAGGGTTTCATTGCTGTGAAGAGAAGGTCATGTAGGCTGGCCTACAGTTTCAGACGTTCAGTCCATTATCATCATGGTGAGAAACACCAAGCAGACAGACTTGGCACTGGAGGAGCCAAGAGTTCTACATCTCGATTCAAAGGCAGCCAGGAGAAACTGTCTCCTGCAGGCAGCAAGGAGATTACCCTTGAAGTGGCCAGAGCCTGAGCATAGGAGACCTCAAAGTCATTCCTCACAGTAACACATTTCCTTCAAAATGCCTACACTTCCTAATAGTGCCACTCCCTATGGTCAAGCATTCAAACACATTAATCTATGGGGGTTAAATGTATTCAAATCATCTCAGCATCTAAATTTGTTCATTGGTATCTATCTATCTATCTATCTATCTATCTATCTATCTATCTATCTTGCTTTGTAGATTTTTTTTTTTTTAGGAATTCTTGATGTATTTATCTTTTCTTCTGCTTACACTGAAATCACTGTGGCTCTGCAGTATGTTTTGTTGCTGGAGAGATTAGTTGCCCTTACCTCTACCATTACCAAATTAAGTCTAATTTCTGTTTCTTAGGAAAAAAGAATTGTCAAGTTCTTCTAAAAGCCTTCTTGGGATTTAATTTTGAATTGCACTGATTAGGAATGTTATGAATTTTTAAATGTCCTTATCTACCCATGTCCTTCAGACGTATTTCCCACTCTTCTTACAAAAGTCCCGTATTTAATTAGTTTTTATTTTATCAGTCATGATTCTCATGATTCAAGTAGAGGAGGACCAATAAAAGAATATGTTAAAATGCTTGATGCTAGGAACAGTGTGGCAATTATGGGCCTGTAGTGGTAGGCTCACTAAGCCATCCTGAATCTGAATAGCAACGGGAAGGGTAAATTCAACATCTGAGCAGAGGCTGAGTCACTGTCCCCAAATGAAGTGATTTCTTCCTGTAAGTTTCACTACTGTTTTTAAAGCCTTCCAACATATTGAATTAAGCCTACTGGTAAAATCAAGGATATTCTTCAGTATTTAAATTGGCTATTAATTAATTGTGGTACTGAAAGTTGACCCCGGGAATTCACAAGTTAGGCAAATGTTCTACCATGGAGCTATATGTTTTCATCATAAATCTTTTTCTTTTTATACTTCTTTCTTTGTCACAACTCCCAGGAAACCACTGAAGGCTAGAAAATTAATTTCATTTCTGAAAGCTTAAGACGAGGTCATTTGGACCTATCTTACTTCCGGAGGCAAATAAGTAAATCTGTATTAAATGCAAAACCTTCTTAAAAATGTCAAGTAGTTAAGGGGATGGGAAAGGATTAGAGGAGGTGAATGTGGCGTCTGGGCTGGAGCATGGGGCCAGTGTGCCCTGAACAGTTCTTGGTCAGGGACAGTACAGACTCACCTTTTCTGTGCCACCACTTCCTGTTTTGATTTCTAATACTCTTTCAACCTTTCAATGACAAAGTTAAAATCTAACTCTGATTTTAGATAAATTACATGGCAGCCTACTTTCTATCAGTTTCCCAATGAAATGGCAGTGATGGTTATTTTGTTACTTTAGTGGAGTATAAATGTATCAATAATTACCCCTTTAAAACTGGATTTAAAAGCCAGAAATGGTGGGGCAGGACATTAATTTCAGCATGTAGAAGGCAAAGGCAAGAGATTTCTGTGAGGTGAATTCAAGGTCAGCCTGGTCTATATTGGAAGTTTTAAGACAGTCAGGGATACATAATAAGACCCTGTTTTCAACCCTAACCCCAAACAAACAAACAAATTGGATTTTAAAATAGAATATTTTTAGTAATTCCTTGAGAATTTTATTTTATTTATTTATTACTTTTTGATGCAAAAAGCAAGAGGTTTATTTGTCCAGTGCACTGGGGTGGCCTACATTCAGAGGAGAGGCGACCATGAAAGGCTGTTAAAAGCAGTTTTTATACTTTTTAGGGGTACAGGTTACATCAGCAAGGTTATGATTTAAATTCATTGGCTAAGCATATTGACCTTTAAACCTGTTGGTTAGTGAGTATATTCATTAGGACCCTAACTGGGACTCTCCAGATGGTCAGATGGCTATCAGTCAGCACATTTTAGGATTCTCCTTAGAACTGTTTACTCAAGGAACTCTCTTAAGCCAAGGCAGGGTGGGCCACTGGACCATTGTATCCGCATGGGTTGGGGGTAGAGAATTCCTTACTTGTTTCATTTCTCCCTTTTTCTAGGCCACTATTTCAATCTTGAAATCAAAGGTCCTCCTGCTCTGCAGCCTCATACTGTTGTTTGAGTACCATTATTTGCACAGTGTTAAGGCATTCCTTGATGAAAGCAACTAAGCAATTCGAAATGCAAGGACCAAATTTTAGGAGCAAACATAGGGTGATGAAAGGTCCTATCAGAGTTGAAACTAAAGTTCCCGCCTAGGTGTAAAATCAATAGCTCTTTCCTGTTCTGTAGGACTGCCTCTGCCAGGGAGGGGACTTCAGGACTGCTGAAGGTGGGAGATAGAATCTTTTATCCTCGGGATACCAAGGTTTATGGCTGCACGCAAACTTGAGTAGTGGCTGGACGGGATTGCCAGAGAGGCAGTTCCCATTCCTAACCCTCTCAGCCTGGCTCCCAGGAGCACACTCAGGGTTGAGGCTGTAATTGGTTCTCTCTTTTTCCGACTTAGACACAGTCTTTTCTCTAGGATCTCAGAGGACTTGGAGCCCTCATGATATAGAAGCTGAGGCATCAGCTGAACTAAGACGCAAAACCCCTTGGTCTGATTCAGGACCTGTAGATGTACACAAGGGGTCTTGAAGAACAAGCACACCAGGTTCTCAGGGGAAATCAAATACCCATCTGGTCTACCATAGTCATGATTAGAGTTACAAAGAATCTTTTTCTCTGGGAGGACAGTACCTATGCATAGTCCTTGCTCCGACCCTTGTTGCAAGGTAAGAGATTGCCAGGACCTCTATTGGCACCCCTCATATGCATTGTTCTGTCTTATGGGATCTAAGGCAGTTAGCCATCAGCTCATCCACACTTATGGGTCCATGCCCTATTCTTCTTATTTTGGGGGCACACATAGACCAGGAATTAGGCATAGCTTACTCCTTAGCTGAAGGTGCCCGAATCTTAATCCTCATCCTCTCAGACTACCTCCAGGACAGGGCTTTGGGGATCATGTGGGCTCATCCTTGCATTCTGGTAGTCTTTCTCCAAGTTCCTGAGTGGGAATATTCCACTTGTCCAACCCATCAGCTAATTTACACAAATCAGGGGTAAAGTGGGCCACCAGGTGTAAGGGGGTGATTCTTTAGATGTGGACCACACCTGTAGCTGATGGGACCTGCCATGTAAGTCTAGCAGGGGTTTGGGGTTTGCTCACAGTTTTTGAGATGTCCTCCACCAGCCACAGACAAACTAGTAGCCAGATCATGGTGTTTGGGATATCTTAAGTTTTAGGGGGTTGTCGATTTTTTTGGTTTTCTAACTGAAGATGTTAGACAGCTCAGATCTAGAGCAGGTTTCACATGGGAGGCATGTGTCCAGGCTGCGATCCCATCCACCTCAACTGCCGTTGGAGTAATCGGCAAAACTAGGTATGGTCCAGCATGATTTGAGGGTCAGGGTCTAATGGCATCTCACATAGACTGAGTCTCTGATTTGGAAAGCGTGAGCAGTCTCTGGGGTAGCTGGAACATAGACCATGGCCAATGGAGCCCAGACTTCTTTTTGAATTGTCTGCAGAGCCTATTTTGAGGCCGGTGTCCTCTGTCCACCAGTCCTCATGTCCCTGCAGGGATTCTCATTTCTTCCCAGACAATGCACCAAATGTAAGACCCAAATTGAGTCTTATCTATTTGAAGTTCCCATGGATGGAACAAGAGATTGGGGATTGATGCAAAAACCAAGAGCTTTATTTGTCCAGTGCACTGGGGTGGCCTACAACCAGAGGAGGGGCGACCCTTTGAGAATTTTATATGTGAGTACAATGTATTTATTTAATCATACCCCATCCCAATCAGAACTCCTCCTAGATCAATCCCTCCCTACCTTCTCACCCACTCCCAATGTTGTGTCCTCCTTTTAAAACTTGAAATTAAGACATAAAATTACATTATTTTTCTCTTTTTTCCTTTCAATCCCTTCTATGTGCCTCACCTTAACTTTTTCAAATTCATGGCCTCTGGCTTCCTTTAATTTAATTGTTATTTTACACACACACACACACACACACACACACACACACACACACACGCACACGCACACGCACACGCACACACACACACACACACACATGCTCACAGAGTATGTGGCAGTTATAAACTTTTACTGCTAGGCTTCCTAGTATTCCTAAATCTATAAATTCAGTCTGGTACACTAACCTCCATTGTCTTTGGTGGAGAAGATGTGTTTATTCCTGCTGCCACATGATGTGCTGTATTGATACTCATGGGTAGCTTCCCTTTCTCTGAGGAGAGGTAGAGGGGGAAGTGGTGGGAGGGGTTTGTGAAGGTGGTTTTCAGAGGAGAGGTGTGAGGGGGAGCTGCAATGGGGTGTAAAGTGAATTATAAATTAATGAAAAAATACAATCCACTTATTTTGTATAATGTTACTTTATGTATATGATTTCAAGGCTGACTGGTATTTGATCAACAACTGCAGTGTTCTTCCTTGAGAAACACTATTTTATTCCCACTCCCAGCATTTCTTAGTTGCTTAAAGTTTTTTGTCTGGGGTTGAACCCCATGATATTTCCTCCTTCCATGTTAGTATGTCTGTGTGGGTCCTCCTCGTTCAGGTCTTTTTTAGGCAGCCTTGTTGTTGGAACATGGTGGATGTAACTTCTCTGATGTTTCCACAGATACAGTCTTGCAGTAGACATTCTGTTGTTCTGGCTCTTTCTTCCTTGATGTTCCCTGAATCTTACGACTGGAATTGTGTTGTAGATGGACCAGTCGAGGCTGATCCACACAGTCACTTGTTTTCTTGTCTTCTGCATTCTGACTAGTTGTAATTTTCTGCAATGGTCTCCATTTGTTGTGAAGAGATGTTTCTTTGTTGAGGGCTAAGAGCTACATTTATTTGTGGATATATGAATAAATATTCAGAGTGCAGTTATAAATTATACTAATTTTAGTAAAATGGCAGTTGTAGATTCTCCTTCAAGATCTATGCCATCACTAGCCCTAGGCAGTTGGCTAGAATTTCAGTACCCTGCATGGCCAAGTAGGCTTGAAATGTAGTACCTCTTGTTGAATAGGCTTAGTCCAGTTAGTTAGCCATTGGTTTTCATCAGGATATGAGTGTCAATCTAATACCCTTGGAGTTATCATGCTATGTTGGTTGTTTTTGTAGTTCATAGGTATGATAGCGGAGTGGGACTATATTTCTTTCCTCCCTTGGAAGCCTGCACGAGACCTTCTTCTACTATAAAAGTTAGTCCTGCAGGAAGAGGCCTTCAGGTCAAATCTGGCTTGGATCCTTTGGGTCCCATGTCTGAAGTTCATGGTGTCTTCAGCAATAGGGGCTTATCTTAATTCTCTGGTAAGCAACCACGAATAATGAACAAGAGCAATAACATATAATATTTTGGGAAATTTGTAAAGGAACTTATTATGTCTGGTATTAATGTGTGTGTGTGTGTGTGTGTGTGTGTGTGTGTGTGTGTGTGTTAGTCTAAGGTTTTTAGAAGGGGTATTGATAGCCCGGTTTGGAATTTTTTTACTTAAGCTGTTTGTGTGTATACACAGACATGTGTTTTATATGTAATTTTAGGTGAATAGATTAATGTGATTCTTTATGATTTTTTCAAGCATTGGTATTATTATTTTACCCTCTCTCTTCCCCTCTTCTATGTTGGTATCCCTTCTCTCTACTAATTATTCTTGCCCCTGTTTTTCTCATTTTTCCCTTCAAATTACTTTGATCCTGCTATTCCTCTTTCTGTTGCTCCCCCTGTGGTTCCTTTTTACTTTCTTTGTTTCTATGGTTACTCTAAGTTATATACTCACATGCGAGAATTTGGAGTTGTGAGTCAAAGATGGAGCGAACATAAAGCACTGAGCTTGGGCTGCCCATTCACTTGTGGGTGTGGGACACACCCTTAAAGGAAATGACTCCCTCCCTCGAGGCCATTAACTGACAGTAGCTTCCCAGGGGTTGATTCATGCTTGAACTGCTTTCTTGAATTTTTTAAAAAAGTAAACTGAAATTAATATAATCACTTCTGCCTTATTTCCCTATGCTAATTTGTATTTTTTAGCTATTCCCTTGAATTTAAATATCCCATTTAGGGTCTTCTTGCAAGCACCAGAGGATTTTATTGCATCTTTTAACATAAACATGAATGAGTCATATTTGCTCTGCTCATTTCTGTCACTTTTACCTTTAGTTTTTTGTTTATACTTCTTGCTTTTTTTCTTGGTTCTTCCTAGACTTATGCTTTATTTATTTTAATTGCATTAATCTATATATACATGGATGCATCTATCTATCTATCTATCTATCTCTTTATCTATCTATCTATCTATCTATCTATTTATCTATCTATCTATCTATTTATCTATCTATCTATCTATCTATCTCTTTATCTATCTATCTATCTATCTCTTTATCTATCTATCTATCTATCTATCATCTATCTATCTATCATCTCTTTATCTATCTATCTATCTATCTATCTATCTATCTATCTATCTATCTATCTGGTGTGTTTGGGGAGCACACATACCATAGTGCACAAGTGGAGGTCAGAGTTTAAATTGGGGGAACTTGGTTTTATTCTTCCACTGTGTGGGTCCCAAAAGTTGAACTTGGGGTGTTGGGCTTGGTGGCAAGTTCTTTTACCTAGTGAGCCACCTCCCTGGACCATGATTGAGGTTTATCAAAGGTCTAGGATCACGATAATTTCATCTTTGACAGTGAAGTGGCTGCAATTGTAGAACAGATGTGATTTCTGCCACGAGAGTGAAAAGCCTTTCTACAAGCAGGATAACATCTCTTGAAAGCCAGTCCGTTAATGTAAAGAATCAGTTTCCTGAAATGTGGCAGAGCAGACAATTGCTATCGATTCTGGTAACACTATTTGATAGGAGCAGTGAGTGGGCAGATTTACCCTGGACAAAAAGGTATCTGGATTGGGTGAGTATGGATTGAGCCAAGAGTGAGAAGTCTAACATCATCCCTTGTAAGAAAGCTTTCTTTTTCATTTTTATGACAATGATCAGGCCTGCCATCTTATCTGAGGGTGAGGAATGTGTGATTATGAATTCATTTCTCACCAGTTTTCTACCAAAGACTCCACAAGTTCAGAACCCCTTTGGAGTATTGTCACAGGCAAGCTGGAGGTGGGGACTTTTTAAATGATGCTCAGTGCTTGGTTTCAGGGACCTGCCTACCACAGGTGGCTTAGCTGGCCTCCTGCTTCTGTTACAGTTTCAAGTCTGTGTGGATGAGAAATGTGAGGGACCACATCTACAAAACGCTTTCCCACATCAGGTTACAGAGGCCCAAAGAGACTTACAGAGGCCAGAGAAACCAACAGAGGTTCACAGAGGCCCACAGAAGCTAACAGAGGCCCACAGAGGCCCTCAGAGTTGCACAGAGGCTTGTAGAGGTTCCTAAAGGCCTCTAGAGGTCAACCGAGGCCCACAGAAGCCAACAGAGGCCCACAAAGCCCACAGAGCTGCAGAAAGGCTCACAGAGACCCACAGAGGCCAATGGAGGCAAACAGAGTCCGACAAAAGCCTACAGAGGCCCACAGAGGCCCACAGAAGCCAACAGAGGCCCACAGAGGCCCACAGAGCTGCACAAAGGCTCACAGAGAACCACAGAGGCCCACAGAAGCTAACAGAGGCCCATAAAGCCCCACAGAGGAGCACAGAGGCTCAGAGTCTCACAGAGACTCACAGAGGCCCACAGAAGCCCACAGTGGCCCATGGAGTCCACAGCGGCTCACAGAGGTGCGCAGAGACTCACAGAGGCCCACAGAAGACAACAGGGGTGCACAGAGGCTTGATCAATTTTTAACTGCTCCTTTTCAAATTCCTGTTTTTAGGCTATGTCCTCACAGGCATAGAATTATTGCTCCTGTTCTAGCTGCTGCTGCTTCTTTGGGCAACTTCCTTTTCTCAGTTGTTTCTGGATAGCATATTTCTAGCAAGTTCCTTTATTTTTATTGTGTTTTTTTTCTTGCTTATAGTCTTTGGTGTGTATTCTCAAGCGTTTAGTCTTTAAGTATTTCTGATTTAAGGAAAGCAATATTCTGTAATTACTAGACCATGTCTTTTTTTCCCTAGGAATGATAGTTGATTTGGTGCAGTCTTGGTGTTTTGGAAGTTTTCCAATGAACATTATAATACATATGTTGTAGATACAGGCATGTTTGACGTTACCTTCTTCAGAGTACATGGATACTATGGGTATGATAACACCAGAACAAAAGTAGTTTAGGGCAGAATGTCTTTATTTGATTCAACAGCATGCCTAAATAGAGAAAGAATCCAGCTTTGAGTGGGAGAATGATGTTTCCATGGTCAGACTGGGCTCAACAAATTCTTTCCTGAAGGAGACAGGTAGGGCTTCCAGAAATGTTCTATTTTATTTATAGACTTGCTTCTTAAAGTGCATTTCTATTTACAAGAAGAAGATGTTCGTGCACACAATCATCTCTGCTTTCTTATAGTTCTATTGATACATTTGTGTCAATGTACTGTTTCCATTGTCACTAATGATGACTATTGATACATCATTAGTAGCTATAGCTTCAAGAGCATCTCTTCTGTGCTGCACAGTCCTGTGAGTTCCAGCCATCACAGTGTCAAGAATTCCCTACAACAGTGTTTTAAAGAATAGTTTCAGTCTTAAAATTAACAGTTCTCCATATGCTCATAAACTTGTGTAGGCAACCACAGCTCTTATGAGTTTATGATCGCAATGGTCCTGCAATGTTCATTGCTTCAGTAATCTAGAACCCCTGGCTCTGTCTTCTGTGAGGGCCCCTGGGCCTTAAGACGGGGTTGATGTAGAATTTCCATTTGCATGTGGTTGTACACTCCCCAGATGCACAGTGGATATTCTTTTCATCCTGGCTGGTTGAAGTAGGTTAGTGGAGCAGCATTCGAAGATACAGCCACTTCTGACTCCAATGAATGCTCTCAGTTTGGATTTCTGATCCATTGGTATGAGGAAAAGCCTCTGCCTTAAGGTCTTACCCACAAAAATCGAGCTGCTCCCACCATCTTGCTATTTCTGTCATGTTACGTTGTTTCTGTTGGCACTCTGAAGAATGGTGAGAATAGAAACTAATCATAGTAAAGGGACCTTAAAAGTTTCTGTTTATCTTTTGAATTAGTTCTTTTGTAACAATTTCACAAGTCAAGCACCTTCCTTCCATTGATGTTGTCTTCACTCTGTCAGGGTTGTCTTTGTCTTACTGTCTTTACTCTAGCCGTGTGTGTGTGTGTGTGTGTGTGTGTGTGTGTGTGTGTGTGTGTGTGTGTGTGTGTGTGTGTGATAGTCTCCCTCCTACCCATGATTAGGCCATAATTCCAATTCATTAAATCCTTTTCTAACCACAACACCTAAAACATCCACTCCTCGTTATTATTTATTCCATTTCCTTGTCTGTTTCAGTTTCTAAAGCAATCATCTCCATTTGTACAGTGGGTTATCTTCCTCCTCTTCCCAGAACACATATTGCATGAGGGCAGATGCCTTTGTTATTTGACTGACATATTTTTAGTTCTTCTAATAATAACTAGCACACAGGAGCAGCTGAATAACTGATGGAGAAATACATAAAATTGATTTGCTCTTTCTAGAATTAAAAAAAAATTTTCTGTGTGACCAAGTCTTTATTTAATTTTATAAGCTTCCCAACACTGCCATTCATAGTTCTTATGCACTTCAAGCCTCTTGGTGAGAAGAAAACAGAGAGTGGAGGAAGGGAGGGACGGAGGGATGGAGGGAAAAGGATGGAGGGAGAGGGAGAGGGAGAGGGAGAGGGAGAGGGAGATGGAGAGGCAAACACACACACACACACACACACACAAAATGAAGTTACTGGAACCCCAAAATAGAGAAGAGTTGAATTACTCAGAAATTTAATAAACTTCACAAAACCCCACAGTACAGGGCAAAACCCTTCTGTTTCATATCATTTCAATTATCTGAAACATTATCTGCTTCTTATTTCTGTTTACTGTCTAGTCACAGAGCGAGAACAGTGAGTGTTGTTTTAATTGTGTCTTGTAGGTATGATTCAACAGATAACAGGATTACGACTGTAAATGGATCTGTTTTGCTAGAGATTGGGCTTTGTAAAATCTGGTTTGGCCAATAACACCAGGCTTTGGCAATGGACACCATCCTTGAAATCTAAGACAGTTTTCTTTGCCATAATGTTTGTGGTTATGATTAGAATCCTGGATTCCTCACATTGTTTTTCTTTGCTATACCATTAGTTTTTAAAGAAATGGAGCCAGAATTATGAGCTATTACTATTAAGATTTTGATATTCCACTGGCATATAGTAGGCACAGGAAGCAAAATTCTGGGCATTTGCTAATGAGTCAGTTTTAACTTCTAGAGTAGAAGGCCAACCTGAAAATCATGGAAATTATATTTTAGGTAAAAATTCAAAACTAAAAAAATAATTATATAAATAAATAAATGAATAAATATAAAATTATGTCAAGGAGACACATAATAAATTTTTATTGGTCCAGAAAGGCATATCACACATGCAGCTTGGAGATTGTTTGATTGGTAACACGCTTGCTGTGCAATCCTGTGGACCCCACTTCAGGCTCCAGAACCCAGACGGAAAAGCAGGGAGTAGTTAGTGCTGTGTGCTTCTGATCCCAGTACTGGAGAGGCAGAGGCAGGTGGGCTCCTGGGATTCACCATCTAGCTGGACTAGTGGGATGGTGAGTTCCAGGCCTAGGAGCGTTTGTTCTCCAATAAACAAATTACATGGCAACATGAGGTTGACTACAAGTTTTACACAGGCTTGTGCATGAGCACATGCACACACGCAAACATGCATACACATACACCAATATGCATACACGTGCATTGTAAGATGTTTACAGTTGGTTAATATTGGTGTATAGCAGTGTTGCTATGCAGAGATTATGTGTAGTATTCTATTTTTTTCTGAAAACATGACATTTATAGCAAAACGTAAAATTTCACAGTCTCTAACTGATAAGGGATTTACCTCTATGAGACAGGATTCCCAAGGAGTAGTAATTTCTATTTGACAAGAAATGAAATCCATTTAAAATAACACGTTTGTGTTAAGCTGACTTGTAAACAACTCTTTTTCTTGTTTTAAGAGAAATGATAGTAATTAATATGGATAATTAGGAAATAATACAGGGAACATGCAAAAAAAGTTAAAGTTACTCATAATTTTAAAAACATTTATTTATTTGCTGTCTGTCAATCATTCATTCATTTCTCCATCTGTCCATCGATCTATCAATCAATCAATTTATTTATTTATAGAATGTGCATGTGTATTTACATATTTATTTATCTATAGAACGTGCATGTGTGCACCATGGGCTACATGTGGTCAGAAGGTAACCTAGTGGAGTCAGTTCTGGGTCCTGGGGCTCTAACTCAGTCTCAGGATCTTCAGTGCTGAACCACCTCAACAGACTACTCATAACTCCTGTAACAGGCAATACTAACCTTTTGACAACCTATATATCACGTGCATCTGTTTCCCATTCAATTGTATAAGTTAGTTCTTCATAACAAGTGCAGAACACAAAGTTAAGCTGAAGTACTTAAAATAATAAGCACTTACCATCTGACACCATTTCTGAGATGAGAAGCCGGAAGTGGCTTAGGCCAGTGTTCTGGATGGACAGTTCTTAGGAAGTTTTCCTCATGATGTCAGTGGTTTGAGAAATAGCTTCCAACTTCATTCATGTGACTAGTGACAAAGAGACTTCATAGTTTCTGACCATGTACCACAGTTTCTCTTCATGGAGTTGGTCACATGACAGAAACTGACTTTTTCATAGGAGCATGGACACAGGAGAACAAGGAATGGAGGGAGAAAGAAGTGGGGAGAAGGAGGAAGAGAAGGAATCTTTTAAGATAGATGATACTGTCTTCTGTAAAATCAAGTGCAATTCTGGGTGTTACACTACTATACTGCTCCTTCTAGCTAAATGTGGGAGAAGAAGCTACAAGGTGTGGATGCCAGGAAGCATCAGGCATCGTCTTGGAGGTTAGCTACCTCAAAACATTTTTGCATGGACCTTTTATCACATTGCATTTTTAAAAAAAGGGTTCTACAATGACTTCAGTGATTGCATTATATTATTGTAGGTCTTCAAACTCAAGTAAATATTATACAATCGTAAGGCTTTATTTATTTATTTGTTTGTTTGTTTGTTTATTCATTTAAGCAAAACCAGGGAAATCTATCCACCAATGCAAGTCAATGCTGCTTTTTTACCTTAGGAACCTATCAGGCTATTGTTACAAATGCACCCAGAATTTTCTGAGACTAAGACTGGAGTCTTGCAGTATGTTATCCTTATCAATAAATTCAAAGATGTTACATGGCAATTGTGCTAGTTAATGGAACACCTGGTTATTTATCCCTGATTTTCTGTTGCTCAGTTTGCATTACAAAGACAGATGTAGTATCATTCAAAATTGTGGTTTTTGATATCCAACTACGGCTTAACAAAATGGTAATAGATTTTTAGAAAAGAAATTATCACATGATCTAGCTACTTCAGAGAACTTGAGAGACTTCAGCTCTTTAGCCTATTCATGAATGAACCCTCCTTCAGTCCTCTCTAAAAATCAGGCTTCCTGCTTAGTAAATACACTGAAGTATTTCTGTTTTAAGTATCATTATTGGAAGAAGTTCTCTAGGCAGTTGATGAGGCACCTGGTCAGGAACTGTGTAGACACCAAGTCTGAGGATTGAGCTAGATTTTTGGAACTCACATGGTGGAAGGAGAAAACTGATTTCCACAAGTTGTCCTCTGACCTCTATATAATTTCTGTTACACACATGCAACCTCTCAGAATAAATACATACATGAAATTAAAATGTAGTAAAAGTGAAGTCCTATGTTGATAGAAATCTACATATGCCATATCATATTTACATGACCTTTAATTTTCTGAGAAAAGGATATTGTGAACTGTAAAGCACTTTTATTTAATCCAGTTTTCCATAGTGCCTGATACACAATAGGCACTTAATATATTTGTTAAATTGAAGATAAATGGAAATTTTTATGCCATAACTAAAAGCTATTTAACTAATTAGAACGGTCAAGGTCTCTTAATCTAATTAAATGATACTTCCTTAATAAAATGGTATCAGGCATTCTTCCTTGACCACGTGTTATGATGACATCATAAAATTGTTTTTTTTTTTCTGAGAGTCCTATGGAAATTTTATTTAGATTAAAGTAGATAGCATGCTGAAAACCATGGATGCTTCCCCATCTCTAAAACGTCTCCAAACAAAAAAGAATGACTACCTAACAAATAGGTTTATTTGGTCCTTGGTCTGGTCTCTGCAGAAGCCTCCTGGAGCTAGATCCACACCCTACTTTCTCACAGCGATGATAGCTTTACCTGTATCTTCCCTGCATTGAAAACAGTCACAGTTGTTTGTTATTTGTTTTTCGTTTCTGCCACCCAGAAAGCCATGTGTGTGCAGTACATGCAATCATAGTCTTTCAAACAACTGCTTCGGGGATAGGATGAGTAGTAGAGAAATAAACAACCAACCACTCTCATCCCAGAGAGCCAGTGTGACCTTAGCAGCTCTGTTTGGGAGGAGGAGAATAATCCGATTACAGGGCTGGCATAAAGATATTGTGCCCATCATTCACTCACTTCCTTACACAGGAGGCAGAAAATTCCAGTTTCATGCTAAGCCCTCCAACACAGACACGGCAGAACCTTTTCCTCCACCTAATTTCTTTCATTTTCAAAGTGATCATTTGATTTCTAGTAAGGATGTGATGCAGCTTCTACTGTGAAGTACTGAGACCGGACCCTTGCAAATAAAAGCATGATAGAAGTCACCAGGTGCCTAGAACCACCTAGAAGCATGTGCTTGTTGGGACTCCAGTGAGACTGGGGAGGACTAACTGTTCTCTCCAGGCAGATGAGCAATTCCTCTCAGCAGTGTATTCAATCTTTGTGTGGCTCTGCCTCTTCCCAGACATAATTTCATACTGGGAATTCAACCCCAGGGTCTCTGGAACAGCAGCCAGTGTTTGTAAACTTTGAGCCATCTCTCCACCCACAACATACCTTTTTAACCAGCTAAATGTAAAGTGTGCACACTGAGGTTTTGTTGCAAAATGTTTCCCAGTGACTGATACCTTTCACCACTACAAAGATGCTAAAGTGGGGACTCAGCAACATCCATATCAACATGAACAGGAACCTCAGAAACTATAAGCTGAGGCAATTTGATCCCCTGTAAAACCTTTGGCCTTTGGCAGTAGATGGATCTCCATGGCCACCACCTCTACTTTTACCCAGCATCTTGTTTTCCAGCTCACGGATATGGGGGAGTCTTCTATAGCTATTTTCTAGGTGCCTCATCATGCTTTCTGGTTCTCTCATCTCTACCCACTCATCTAAAAGTAGATCTTTGTTAGAGATGCATAGCTGGCTGGAGCTAAATTCTCTTTGGGGCTGTGAATTTCCATAATCCAGTAAAGTGTAAATTTCTGTTTTTTTTTTTAAAGACTCAGTTGTGTCATATGTTGTTTTTCCAAAACTGTCTTATGAGAAGATGCTTTTGCTGAAGTAAATGTGGGGGGATGTCCTGCTAAGAATAGACACATGTTTTTCTGGAGGCAGCCTGGAAGAAGGGCCTGTGATGTTTTGCTAGAGACAATGTTTGAGAGAAGTCGTGATGTTTGGAAAGGATACAAATATAGCTCAAAGGACAATGGACAATGATGGTATTGGTACACCTTGCTATTCTTTATATGTCATCATTGCTTTGTTGATGTTAGTCTTTGCTAACAACACTGGATGGTATTGGTAAGTTACATTAAATAATGAAAAAAGGAAAAGGCACCATGACAGGCTAATGTGGGTTATTCTCTGGCTCTATAGGTCTCGCTGCCTCCATGGCTAGCCCCATGCAGAGCCCATCTCGAGGCTCTCTTGCTGTAGACTCTGCTCACATTCCCAGCATCTGCCCCCTGGGTTTATAGTCACAGTTCCCAAAAACCCTGAAAAAGATCAGAACTCTAGAGGCTTGTAATTTATCAATCAGATTTATATCAGTAAATTCTCACCCCCATAAAATGTCCACACAGTAAACTCAGAGCCAATTGATGCTGATATAAAATCCTCACCTAGATAAGACTAATTGCCCTATAATTATTCATCCTTTATAAGATATTCATAGCTACTTGGGGATATTTAAAGCCACACGGATCTGGGTCATCCTTCTCTTCCTCCATCTTCTTTTCTTCTCTGAAGACTGCTATATCACCTCGATCCTCTAGTTCGTCACATCTTCTACCTTAAGCTCTGTTCTAGTCCCCAAAACCACAAGTCTATTTTCTTCTCTCTTCCCCTCCTGCAATCTGGAAATCCTGCCTATTCCTTGATCAGTGATTGGTTCCTGGAAATCTTTATTCATTAGTGGAAGGTTCTTGCCACATTTGTACACCTTACTATTTTTTGTTGGTCATCATTTGTTGTGACTCAAAGTTCTGGTGGCTTCTTGCTGCTTCAGCAAGTACTCAGGCTGATTGGTAGAGCCTTGTGGTTTCTCCTGGATCAACCTGCCATTGCTGATTCGTGAATATTATTTGCAAGTTGATGGAACTGTTGCTGCTAATTTATGTGAGCTGAACTGTTGGTATCCTGACAACACAGATTGGATTTGCTCCATAGACATCTCTAAACAGGTCTATGTCCTCATTTGCTCTGTTAATATTTTCTTTCTACTTCTTGTGGTGGGTGGTGGGCTAGAAGAGACACTAAAGCCTTTAAGAACCCTTATTAAAAGTAGGTTTTGAAAATCTAAGCCTACAGTACCATAGTCACTTCTTTCAGTATTTTGTGGACGTATACGTGAGAAAAACAAGCTTAAAAAATAATTGACAGGACTAGTGATATGACTTAACAGCATTCAGAACAAAAACCAACAGTTGCTCGTTTGTTATAAGGAAAGGCACAAAGTAGAGTTCAGGATAACTGCAAGGCATTGCGTCTTTTTTTTTCCCTTGAAGTGCTCATAATGCAGTTGAGGTGATCCATAATGGAGAAGTCAGAAGGGGAGAATGCCATAAGGCAGCAGTAAGCAAGTGTTTGGCTACTGCAGAGGAATCCAAGAGGACTAAAGTGCACGGTCTGTTTTCCTTTGTCTGGGCATGTGATCCACCTCTGCATCGTTCTCAGCTCACTGTCTGACAGCTGCTTCCTTAGATGAGGACACAAAGGATCAATCCACTGAGCCCGAAGCAACAGCTCCAACTCTTAGGTAGGAATTCTAACCCAGTTCTCTTTTAATTATAAGAGCAGAAGGAGTGAGAAGGTGATGAGTAAAGGGATGACTTGGAGGAAGAAGTGTTGGGGGAGAAGAAATGTGTGCATTCATTGCACTTTTGGGGGAAAAGCATACAAAATAACCAGAGGACACAGTAGACTATAGTGACAGCATAGGTCAGTTTCTTGTCATAGAAACCCTTTGGTAAAACTAATATGAAGCGCAGATGAAAGACTGCACAGGATGAAAGCTGGCTGTCCACCAGAGGAGGATTGTCCAGACACCTTGTTAATAGTTGGTGAGCATATCCTGAATTTAATGAGCAGCTATTTTTGCACACATCTACTTAGGAAAAAATAATGATTAGACAGAAACCAAAACTAGTTTGATGTTTTACCATCATTTTTTTAATTGAACAACTTTATTTTAAAAAGCAAAAAACAAAGATAAATGTACAAATTTAAACATCTTTGCATAAAAGTATATGAGTACATTTTTGCCAGTGCTTGGCTTTTTTTTTTAAGGTTTGTTAGTGTGCATTAAGATCTTACTAGTTACAATGAGCATAAAGTACATGTTTTACCATAATTTATGTTAAATTAATAATGACTAGACTAAATGTCTCTCTAAACAATTGTGTATTAAGATGTTATATGTAAAATATACACATTGTAAGTACCTATATTTACATTTTATATTATCTCCAAAGAGAGTCCAATCCACGGGTGAGACAAATCTTGGTCATGTGGTTGATATATTTTGAAAATATGGGGGACAGGCATTATGAGAACACACATGATATGCACTCACTGATAAGTGAATACTAACTCCCAAAAGCTCTGAATAACCAAGAAACAATTCACAGACCTTATGAAGCTCAGAAAGACTGAAGGCCAGAACGTGGATGCCTCAGTCCTTCTTAGAAGGGAGCATAAAGCACTCACGGGAGGAAATACAGGGACAAATAGAAGAGCAACAATTGAAGTAAAGATCATTCAGAATCTGCCTTACCTGGGGATCCATCCCACATGCAGGCACCAAACCCAAGCACTATTGCTGATGCCAGAGCCAGATATGGATGCCTCCTCAAAGGCTCTGCCAGAGTCATACAAATACAGTTGAGGATGCTTACAGCTGACCATTGGACTGAACACAGGGTTTCCAATGAAGGAGCTAGAGAAAGGACTGAAGGAGCTGAAAGGGTTTGCAACTCCATGGGAAGAATAACATTTTCCAACCAAACAAACCCTCCAGAGCTCCCAGTGACTGAAACACCAACCAGTGAGCACACATGGAGAGACCCATGGCTTCAGTTGCATATGTTGCAGAGGACAGCATTGTCTGGCATCAGTGAAAAAAAGAGGTCTTTGGTACGATGAAGGTGTGTTTCCCTAGTGTAGAGGAATGCCACGGTGCTGGGTGGAGAGAGAGCATCTTCATGGAGGCAATGGGAGGGAGAGGGGGAATGGGAGTCAGGGCAAAGGGGATAACATTTGAAATGTAAATACAGAGAATATCCAATAAAAAGATTAAAAAAGAAAGAAAAGTAGGTCATGAATTTTGTAGGTAAATGATTGGAACTAGAAAACATATATTAAGTGAGAAAATTCAGGCTCATAAGGTCAGACATTTGTTCTGTTCCGTCTGAAGTTCTCACCTCCAAATCTGGGTATGACTACATGTTTTGGAGTAACTGAGGAAATCATGAAAGTCAGGAAGCAATGGAGGCAGAAATATCACAGTATAAGTGATGTGATTGGGAAATTAGGAAAACTGTGAGAGTGTTTATTAGGGAAGGAAGAGGGAAATAGAACACTTCTGCTATCATTTTCTAGGACAAGGAAACCTCACAATCAACCACTTATAAGAAGAGTAAGGTCTTAGCCCCAAGAGGTACAGGAATGGAATGCACTGGGAACCTTCCACGAGGCAGGAAAGGTAGACAGGGTGCACTTTTGGTTTTATGTTTTAGATTTTCCCTGTAGATCCAGCTGCTTGTCTGTGGGGGGTGTTGTTGGGGTGCTGAGAGTAGACACTTCAGATTCTGCACACGACTGTGCTGGCAGGCTTGGTGTTCTCCTTCACATTCTGTCTCTCTCTCTCTCTCTCTCTCTCTCTCTCTCTCTCTATCTCTCTCTCTGTCTGTCTCTTTGTCTCTGTCTCTGTCTTTCCCACCCTTCCTCCCTTCTTTCTTTCTTTCTTTCTTTCTTTCTTTCTTTCTTTCTTTCTTTCTTTTTCTTTCTTTTTTTCTTCCTTCCTTCCTTTCTTCCTTTCTTTCCTTTCTTTCTTTCTTTCTTTCTTCTTTTCTTTTTTCTTTCTCTTTCTTTCTTTCTCCCTTTTTTTTTTTTTTTAAAGAAATGACACAAAAGGTGGCAGACAGAGGACATCTATCATCAGGACATAACAAGGACACTGTCATTTCTGGTCCTAAAATGTAATGCAGAAATAAGTATTGAAACCCAGCTTTTATAATTCTGATGACATCTTACATCCATCTTTCCCACAATGAAGTCCGAAGGAGGATGAGTTGATTTTTTGGTTCTTTGTAAATGTGTAATTTACACTCTCGGTTACAATGGCTAATTTGTCCTAGCTTAGGTGCACCATGTTCACTCACTGAGTTTGGCATAAAATTCTTGGAACAAACAGAAAGTAAATGAGTTGTTCTGTGTGTCTTCTCTGTGTCAAGGAATTCTACCACAGGAAACCTTGGAGGACATTTTAACTATATCTAAACCATAGTAAATGAATAAGAGAGCGAGATTCTTTTCTTCTTCTATAAAGTATTAAATCATACAATAATCACCAAAGGACATTTCAGGTCAATCATTTATTTCTTCCCCCTTACTTGACATTGAAAGTAAGTTCCTCAACCTCGTTGGATTCCTGTGCGTGTGCACACTCACATGTGTCGGCCATCAGAGGGCACAGAGCATCATCCTTTATCATTCTCCACTTTATTGCTCTGAGACAGGCTTCTCCCTCAACCTGAGTCTGGAGTTCACGGTTTTAACTAAGCTGACAGCCTACAAATCTCTTGTCTCTGTCCGCAGGTCCCTCCCAATGCTGAGGCCTCGGGTGTGGGAGACAATGCCTCATTTGCTAGGTGGGTGCTTGGCTCAGATCTTGATGGTTACCCAGCGCTTTTAACCACTGAGTTGTCTCCTTAGCTCTCCATGCCTTATTTTAAAATCTTAGCATATGTTAATTTCTTTCCTCATTCTCTAACATATCCTCAAAATCTTAGGAATAATGGCACAAAACCTCCTTTCTAATGCTGGCTTCAGGATCGAAGCTGAGAAAATGCACCAAAAGCTTACAAATGCAAGCCTCACTTTCCGAATGCACAGGGAACCGGCCACTTAGGGATCTGAACTGTGTCCCCAAGGGGGATTGTACCACAGTTTTATAGGATGGGAACACAAAGCTAGGAGGATGAGGTGGGATGTTGCATTGACCAATCATATTTTGACACAAGGAAAGTTAACATCGGTGACTAGGCCTTATGAGTCAGCTGATGTTAACTTTCAGAGTCCTTGAGTCAGCTTTTGAAGTCAGGTACCCTCCTGGACCCTGAATGTAAAGTGACATGGGGGACAAAGAAGTGGGCAAGCAGCTCTTGGTCAATTAAGTCAGGACAGCAACATATTTGTGACGTGTGAGTCTCAGTGTTGATAATGGATGACAGCGTTTTCCGTCTTTGCATCCTTTACTGGTTAACAAACATGATCATGGGAAGAAGCTGGACAGGCGTTAGCTTCCGGGACCTGGGAACATGAACTCAGTCTTGATCCTGCCAGCAAGGTGGGACTCGTTCCCGAGATGGCTGAACCGGGGAACCCCCCCCCCCCCCGACAATCAGCCTTGCCCATTTAAACAAGGGAAAGGGATTTCAGAGCTGACATCTTGGTTAGCCTCTTGTCCACTCTAGCCAGGAATGTCTGCATGCCCAACCGTGTTTTTACATCTTATGAAAGCAGTGACCAGAAAGTGTTGAGCTCCTGATTCAGAGTCTAATAGTTTCGTCCTTTCCTCTTATACAAAAGTTAAAGTTTACAGAACTGTAGAAGGCAAAGAGAAATTAATTTAAAACGAGACTCCTGGTCTTGGTGACACTAAGCACAGCTTTGCCAACTGGGGTTTTGGTAAATTAGGTTATCTTTTACAAACTGGTTTGCTTTCACAAAGGCCAATGTGATTTCCTGTCAGCTTTTTTAATTACCTGTCAAGCATAAGTCCTCCCCCAGAACTGATTACAGTGCGGACTCTAAGCTACAGCTGCCCAGTTGTTATTTATTGGCAGAAGGGGGTAGCTAAAATCCACGTGGACTTGTCAATAGTTAAGTCTTGGGAAAATATCTTCCAGGCCCTAGCTCTTCTCTTTAGTCTATTGTACAGGTTTAGAAATTCCCCATTGCCTGAACTTTCCAGACTTTCAACACCTAACACTCCCTAATGAATGTGCAAGCTCCTTCTGTCTCTGTGATGTGCAAAAACTGGTGAGTCACAGAGCCCAGAAAAGCACAATAGTCCATTTCAGGCTGAGAGGATGTAGGTGTTAGGATCACAAAAGAAACCTGGGCCACGCTTGCAGCTCAGCCTACATATCCTGGCGGTGACTCTGTCCACAGCCCGGTTCTCGGCATAGTTCTCATTTAAATCTTACGAGTCAGGGACTGTGTGTGTCTACCGGGATGCTATGGAACAGGTGGCCTGCCAAAACAGAATGCAGGGACAGGTGCAGCGAGAAATCAAATAATTTTTGTCCCCAGTGAAGCCAGGAGAGGGGAGAAGAAGGAAATATGAGCACCTTTGGAATTTCCACTGTTTGGCGGGCAGAGTGACATCCGCAAACACAGCTCCTGACGAGGTGATGAACCAGTAGGGTTATAAATCAGCTAAATGTGCTTCCAGCTCCATTTATCTTTCCCACTGACGAGTTTCTATGCTTTGCTCATGGAGAGCGGGATTACTGGGTGGGATCTCTCTCTGTTAAATTACTCGAGCTCCTCTTCAAGATGCCAATCATCCCCCAATGTGTGTTTCCATCCATCTGCTTAGAGAACAGAAAAACCAGAAACACATACACACACACAAACACCTACATCTCTATTCTGTAGCTTCCCACACGTCTTGCTTAAGCTTGTTTCTTGCCTCTTTGGAAACTACTACAGGAACTTCCTGGCACACCTACACACAAACATTCCGAGTTCAAATTAAACTACTGTCGTCCATACAGCTTTTCACCAGACAGGTTCTGACTTGTTTGTGTCACTATTGTGACGGTTCCACATATAAATTTATTTTATATTTTAATTAGATATTAAACGTATATGTTTATATATAACACATTGTTTCTTTTTGTTTTCTATCTCAACCACGAGCAATTCCAATTATTGGTATCTTTGACAAATATCTTGCATGTCAGTGAATAGAACACAGAGGGGCTCCTCAACACATACTGGCTGGAAGTGTGAGCCACAGAAATGCAGTAGGGTTAAGAACTTAGTTAAAAAAGGAGGGAGAAACAGGAATGGAGAAATGACTAGAGAGGCCAAACCTAGGGCTTATGTAGTTACATGTCTGCTCATGGAATGTCCTCACTTGTTTTAGAGGAAAGGGACTGCATGTTTGATCCTGTGCCTGACATCTGAAGGGTAAAAGACCTTAGGAGGAATGACAGTGTCTGGAGACTGAGATTAGGCAAACAGGAGAAGGCAGCCTGACTTCCACAGCAGGTTACAGTGAAGATGACACTGGGCAAGGTAGGGAGGGCGTTGTCTACGTCATGGATGGCATGAATCAGGGACGGGGCTTGACTGACAGACACCATCACTCCTGCTACCCAGAGCACCTTCCTCTGCTCACCTGCTCCTCATCCCCTTAGATCAGGACCTGAAGTTCTTCCTATATTCACCTCCTACCTGTTGCATCTGCTCTGCCTCAAGCCAGACCCTGTGCTGTGGCTCTAACATGCCAAGTCATTACTTTGCTTCTGTGCCTCTGTATACTGTTTCTCCTGGTCCCTGAATGGGTTTTGACTTACTTGTTTCTGGTCTTGCTTAAATGTCATCTTTCATTCCCAGGGCACCCTACTCAAAATCATTCTTTTCTGTCACTCTTCTGAATATTAATTGTATTGTTCTTTGGGACAAATTTCACCTCCAGGCTGTGTACCTATGTATCTAGCTATACATACATACACATGCACGGTCATATATTGATTAATGATGGGGCTGAAGTCTGCGAACCCAGATATTAAGAGTGGGTGTTGTGAACATGTCAGCACCACACTCTGCTTCCACAGCCTTGGTGGTACAGATTGCTTACACCAAAGCTATGCTACCAACAAAATATCATCATATAGGCAGTGTGTAGTGTAAGGCACACAGACATACACACTTATTTTTGTTTATTGTCTTTTCTTTTCTTGTCTGACTGTGAGCTTTTCACTAGGTCTTAGCTCATAGCAGGTTTAAATTGAATACCTATGACACAAATGATTAAAGAGGTCTCTCTCTCTCTCTCTCTCTCTCTCTCTCTCTCTCTCCCTCTCTCTGTCTCTCTCTCTCTGAGTGTGTGTGTGTGTGTGTGTGTGTGTGTGTGTGCGCATGTGTGCATGTACACTTGTTTTACTGGAAATAAAATCCAGGGCCTTGCATAGGCTAGCTCAGCGCTGAACCTCAGGACTACATCTTCAGAAAATGACTTTTAAAACAGGCCTGTTTTTTTTTCCCCCTAGATTATTTCCTCTTGGGAAAATTACTTAATCCTTCTAACCTGGGTTTTGCTTGGTTGATGATTGCTTCTGTTGACTGAGTAGACTACACATAGTAGTAGATTGTGGGAAGGATATTTAACACATGACCCTAGGACAGTCCCTGCTACAAGGTATAGGTGCCCAATGAATAACAGCTGGCTTTTCCACTTGCTTTGGAATTTTTCAAACATCTGGTCTTCACTATGTACTATGTTAAGAGACCTGATCCTTGTCTTTGAATGAGCTGGAGTGTGGAGGGAGCTGGTGACTTCCCATTCATAAGAGACAAAAATATCCATAATACTTGTATAGTCCAAGGCAGAAAATCACAGGCCTTTGATTTCCCTTAAAAAAAATACCAAAACAATCATCTGTTCTCTTGGGAAGAGCAGATGTTTTGACTTTGTTTGGTTTAGTCCAATTAAGAGAAAAACATGGGAGTGTAGTTACAGATGTATCTTGTCTATCTGTGATCAGCTTCTAGAGATTCTAGTCTTTGACACACTTCCTAGTTTCAAGAACAAGACTCTCTCTAGATAATTGTCCTGGAAAAAAAATATATGTATATATATATGTATATATATACATATATATACATATATATATACACATATATACATATATATACACACACATATATATACACACATATATACATATATACATACACATATATATATACACACACATATACATATATATATACACACACATATATATACACACATCATATATATATACACACATATATATAGATATACACACATATATACATATATACACATACATATATATAATACATGCATATATATACACACACACATACACACACATATATACATATATATACACACACACATATATATACACACATATATACATATATACACACACACATATATATACACACATATATATAGATATACACACATATATACATATATATACACACACATATATACACACACACACATATATATATATACACACATATATATACATATATACACACACATATATACATATATGTATAAATATATCTTCTGCGTATTCTTGGTTGTGCTGAAGGTCAGTGATAGTTGGGAACTGGAAAGAAAAACATGTAAGCCTAGAAACAATGAAGCGAACACTAACGGTGGCATGTTTTCTGGAGAGACAATGCCTGAAATTCTGATTGAGAGGACCTAGTTGAACAGAAACCACCCTTTATCTATTTCGAGAGCCCAAAGAAGAAACGTTTGATGGTTAAGTAAAACAAATGCCTGTCAGTTCACTATGTGCCAGGCAGACTTCCTTTCTTCCTAAAAGGAAGCCTACAGTGCTCAGAGAGCCACAGTTTGTACTGTTTTATGTGAGTGTAAATATCTGGGCACCTGAACAATCAGTCTTGAGTTCTTCCTGTTTGAAGGAAGACATGTGAAAATATAAGCTTTGGAGAGAGAGCTGTGGGGAACCAAAAGACAAAAGAACGAGGGAGTTCTGCTTCTGAACACATTGCTACACAAATAGCTGGGCTACAACCCTTTCAAATTTAGAGGAACTCTGTACATGACATTTTATTTTAAAATTCAGTGAACTCTTATTTGAAATTTTTCTGGGAGTGACCAGTTACTTTCTGACCTCAATGGCTAGTACATGTACTCATTTCAGTTTTCTCAGATGATTTAATTTCAACAGATTTTCTTCCCTGATATCTTGATTATATGATCTGCTTATTCTTCGCTTATGAGAACAATGTCTAGACAGAGTCCTCCACTGAAATTCAGTTATTCACTAAGCATCTAGCAAGCACATGAAGTGTGATGTTGGCCATGTGGGCATCTTTGGATGCTGAACTGTTTTGCTTCGGATAAGCCACTCTTCTGAGCTCCTATGATTAGTTTTACAGGAATGATTGTTGCTGATGAAATTATACATTACGGGGCATTTGTGCAGGTATAAAAGATCCGATGCTAATGCAGATTGTTACTGAAAACATACTTCTTGCTTTACATATGTTTTTGAGAAAGGTTAAAAGAAAGAATTGCAAATTGGATTCTGTTCGGCAATAAAAGGGCAGCTGTCAACTAGTGCCCTGAGCCCTCAGAAAATGGAAAAGAATACCATGAACCCAGCATAATTTTTCTATCTGACAAAGAACTTTGGCTTTCTAAGGTTCTCACCCTGCTGTGCCTGATTCATCCTGTTTACATCCTCCAGCTCCCTGCCTAGCTCCTGAGAAGTTCCAGGAAGGAAGGCAATTTGACACAAGTCTAGTGTTTTTCTGTGTTAAATACCAAGTCTTACTCTTGGGTTATTGTCATTATGGAAATTAAAGGTATTTATGAATTTGAAGTATCAAATGATATTTGCTTTAGACTCACTGAGGAGACCCAAGTCTTAGCACTGTCAGAAATAATGGGCATCTTTCTCATCTATGCATCTGGATATCACGTATGATGGACTCCCGTCCTAATCATAAAGGGGGACTAGGAGTTAGAAGTTTAAGAAACGTTAGGGAAACTGCTTCCCTCATCCCTTCAAGTCATTTTGCAGAAGCCCTGAGAAAGCAGCACAGCGCAGCGAGCTGGGCGGTGACTTTAGTGCTACTTGTGGCTGCATGACCCCAGTATTGGAAAGAATTCCATAGATGCTAGTGTCTGTCTTATTTCATCCACCCGTTTATATTTGGGGAGCAAATGATGGGTTTTAATTTGTATAGGTTGACTGAATCTCTTGCCAACCATTTTGGGGGAAAATAATCCCAAATAAAAAAGCATTTGAATTAGTAGGAAAACTGTATTCTCAGGGGTACTGGCAGAAAGTTCTGGGATGAATTCCCTTTGTGGAGCTGGCTGAAGCCTGGGTAGGTGTAAGAATTGGGTTAGGCTATTAGGCTCTCATTCTATCGATAGTTGTAAGTAAATGTGTGTGTTACATCTTTGTTCCTCTTCCCCCTTAGAGCCGCAAGTAGAGTTTTTAAGGGCTTGATTAGGTATGGCCACTTTTCTCAATGCCAGAGACCAGACAGCCTTTTGATCCTCTCTGTAAAGAACTGGATTATCCCTATTATAACACATCTTTTTTTTTCACTGACTTGAAAAATCCACCTCAGAGTCTTAATTGAGTTTTTTTTTTTTAAATCTTGCAGATTTCTAAAAGTTTTCTTCAAGGCTAAGTTGATTATGGTGGATTCTAACAATTTATAGGAGAGTCTTTTTATGAACAGTCTCCTCTTGGAAAAAATGCAAGTGAGGCAAGTGAGTGATTTCAGGAGAATATTCAGCTGTTAGCAGCTCATCCCAGGGTTTTTGCTTTTTTATTATTTTTTATTTTTTTTAGCAATATGGTCCTTTGGATACTTCCATTCAACTTCCTTTGAGTGAGTACATATTAGGTGTGGCTAATATACTAGGGATATGACAGTGAAGAAGACATTAAAATTCCAGTGTTCAAAAGAGAAGAGAAAGCAGAAAATAAGTAATATAAATTAGAAAAAAAAATAGTATGCTAAGAAGGAAGACAGGTTTATATAATTGTGTAAGTTGCACACTCCACAAAGGTGCCTCAATTTAAATGAAGTCTTGGCATTTAAAATATCATAGTTGTGTAAACCTATACTTACAGTATCTTTTTGTGGGGGGAGAAAGGGTATCTTTTCCTAATTTTCATAGAAGCTTTTAAAAATTCATAGTTGGGGTTACTAGCAGATAGTTAATGGGACTGTTAGGAATCTCTCGTAGATACTCAGGTACAGGCTTTGGTAGAGTCCACTTGGAGAATGGAGGAGTCCTCAAGTGAGGTAAGGCACACTTCAGGTGCAGTCAGCCTGAGGGGTGGAGATCAGCAGTCATTGTTTGCACACTAAAGGCCAGATGCTCGTTAGACATTCACATGGAGACATCACACAGGCAGGTGGGGGAATAGGTCTGAAGTGCAGAAATAAGTCCAGACTGAGGACAGGAATTCTTAACTATATCATTTTTTGAAGCTGTTGTGATCCACCACGTGCCCTTTAATGAAAGACAATGCTGGTAAATCTATATTTTTTTATCAAATATTTGTAACAAGGTCACCTCTATGAATAACTGAATGAGTATATTTGTCGTAGCTTGTTAATCAGCTTCAGGGAGAATATTAACATGCTTCCTATGTTTCATCGCTGAAAACACACAGTTCTACAAAACTAAGAGACTAAGAGCACCGGTTCTCAACACCCCATCCCCCCTTCCCCTCCCATTGCCTCTATGAAAGTGCTCTCTCTCCGAATTACTCTCTCTCCACTCAGTGCTTTGGCTTTCCCCTACACTATAACAACAAACCTTTGCTAAACCAAAGGCCTCTCCTCCCATTTATGGTAGAGAATGCTATTTCCTGCTGCATATGCACTGGGAGCCATGAGTTTCTCCTTGTGAACTCATTGGTTGGTGTTTTAGTCTCTGGGAGCTGTGGTGGGTTTGGTTAGTTGACCATTTTGCTTTTCCCATGGGGTTGCAGACCCTTTCAGCTCCTTCAGTCTTTTCTCTAGCTCCTTCATTGGGGTCCACGCATTCAGTCCGATGGTTATTTGCAAGCATCCTCCTCTGTATCAGTATGGCCCTGGCAGAGCCTCTGAGAAGGCATCCATATCAGCTTCCAGCCAGTAAGCACTACTTGGTATCAGTAATAGTACTTGGGTTTAGTGGCTGCATATGGGATGGATTCCCAGGTGAGGCAGTTTCTGGATGGTCATTTCTCCAATCCCTGTTCCTATATTTGTCCAATTATTTCCTTCCATGAGTGATTTGTTCTCTTTTCTAAGAGGGACTGGGGCATCCACCTTCTGGCCTTCTTTCTCTTTGAGCGTCATAATTTCTGTGAATTGTTTCTTGGGAATTCCAAGCCTTTTGGTCTAGTATCTGTTTATCAGTGAGTACATACCATGAGTGTTTTTCTGTGACTGGGTCACCTCACTCAGGATGATAGCTTCAAGTTCCATCCATTTGCCTAGGAATTTCATGAAGTTATTGTTTTTAACAGCTGAGTAGTACTTCATTGTGTACATGTACCACAAATTTTGTATCCATTCCTCTGTTGAAGGACATTTAGGTTCTTTCTAGCTTCTGGCAATTATAAATAAGGCTGCTATGAACATGGTGGGGCATGTGTCCTTGTTAAATGTTGGAGTATCTTTTCGGTATATGCCCAGGAGTGGTATAGCTGGGTCCTCATGTAGTACTATATACAATTTGTCAAGGAACCACCAGACTGATTTCCAGAGTGCTTGGACCAGTTTACAATCTGACCAACAGTGGAGGAGTGTTCCTCTTTCTCCACATCCTCACCAGCATCTGCTTTCACCTGGGTTTATAATCTTAGCCATTCTGACTGGTGTGAGGTGGCATCATAGGGTTGTTTTGATTTGCATTTCCATGATGACTAGGATTTCTTAAGGTGTTTCTTGGCCATTTGATATTCCTCAGTTGAAAATTCTTTGTTTAACTTTGCACCCTATTTTTAATAGGATTATTTGATTCTTTAGGGTCTAGCTTCCCGAGTTCTTTGTATTTCTTGGATACTAGCCCTCTCTCAGATGTAGGACTGGTAAAGACCCTTTCCCAATTTGTTAGCTGTGGTTTTGTCTTTAATAGTGTTCTTAGACTTACAGAAGCTTTGCAATTTCATGAAGTCCCATTTGTCGATTCTTGATCTTAGGCATAAGCCATTGGTGTTCTGTTCAGAAAATTTCCCCTGTGCCTATGTGTTTTAAGTTCTTCCCCATTTTCTGTTCTATTATTTTCAGCCTAGGTGGTTTTATGTAGATGTCTTTGATTCACTTGGACTTGAGCTTTGTACAAGGAGATAAGAAAGGATCTAATTGCATTCTTCTGCATGCTGACTGCCAATTGAACCAGCACCATTTGTTAAAGAGGCTGTCCTTTCTGCATTGAATGTTTTTAGCTCCTTTGTCAAAGATCAAGTGACCATAGGTGTTTGGGTTCATTTCTGGGTCTTTAGTTCTGTTCCATTGATCTACCTGCCTGTCTCTGTACCAATAGCATGCAGTTTTTAATCACAATTTATCTATAATACAGCTTGAGGTCAGAGATGATGATTTCTCTGGAAGTTTTTTATTGTTGAGAATAGTTTTTGCTATCTTGGGTTTTTTATTATTCCAAATGAATTTACAAATTTCTTTTTCTAATTCTGTGAAGAGTTGAGTTGGAATTTTGATGGGTATTCCATTGAATCTGTAGATTGCTTTAAGCAAGATTGCCATTTTTACTATGTTGATTCTTCCAATGCATGAGCATGGGAGATCTTTCCACCTTCTGAGATCTTCAATTTTTTTCTTCAGAGACTTGAAGTTTCAGTCATACAGATCCTTCACTTTCTTGGTTAGGGTCACACCAAGGTATTTTATATTATTGTGACTATTGTGAAGGGTGTTGATTCTCTAATTTTTTTCTCAGCCTGGTATTCTTTGGATAGAGGAAGGCTACTAATTTGTTTGAGTTGATTTTATATCCAGCTACTTTGCTGAAGTTGTTTATCAGCTGTAGGAGTTCTCTTGTGGAATTTTTGGGGTCACTTAAGTATACTATCATATCAAAAATAGTGATATTTTTACTTCTTCCTTTCCAATATGTATTCTTTTGACTTCTTCTTGCTGCCCGAATGCTCTGACTAGTACTTCCAGTACTATATTGAATAGGTAAAGAGAGATCTATCTAGTCCCCGATGTTAGTGGGATTGTTTCAAGTTTTTCACAATTTACTTTGATGTTGGGTACTGGTTTGCTGTATATTACTTTTACTATGTTTGAGTTTAAGCCTTGAATTCCTTATGTTTTCAAGACTTTTAAAATGAAGGGGTGTTGAATTTTGTCAAATGCTTTCTCAGCATCTAAAGAGATGATCATGTGATTTTTTTTTCTTTGCATTTGTTTATATAGTAAATTACATTGATGGATTTACATTTATTGAACCATTTATGCATCCCTGAAATAAAGCCTACTTGGTCATGGTGAACGATTGTTTTGATGTGTTTTTGGATTAGGTTTACTAGAATTTAATTGAGTATTGTTGCATCAGTGTTCATGAGAAAGATTGGTCTGAAGTGCTCTTTCTTTGAAGGGTCTTTGTGTGGGTTAGGAATGTGTATAATTGTGGCTTCAAAAAATGAGTTGGGTAGTGTTCCTTCTGTTTCTATTCTGTGGAATACTTTGAAGAGTATTGGTATTAGGTCTTCTATGAAGGTCTGATAGAATTCTGCACTAAACCCATCAGCTCCTGAACTTTTTTTATGTAGAAGTCTCTTGATGACTACTTCTATTTTTATAGGGGTTATGGGGGTATTCAGATGGTTTATCTGATCCTGATCTACTTTTGGTACCTGGCATCTATCTAGAATATTGTTCATTTACTGTAGATTTTCCAGTTTTGTTGACTATAGGCTTTTGTAGTAGGATCTGATGATTTCTTAAATTTCTCCAGTTTCTGTTGTTATGTTTCCACTTTCATTTCTGGTTTTGTTAATTTGGATACTCTCTCTGCACCTGCTAGTTAGTCTGACTAAGGGTTTATCAATCTTTCTCAAAGAACCAGCTCTTGGTTTTGTTGATTCTTTATATAGTTCTTTTTGTGTCTATTTGGTTGATTTCAGCTCTGAGTTTGGCTACTTCCTGCTGTATACTCCTCTTGGGTGTATCTGCTTCTTGTTTTATAGCTTTCAGCTGTGCTGTCAAGCTGCTAGTGTATGCTTTCTTCAGTTTCTTTTTGGAGGCACTGAGAGCTGTGAGTTTTCCTTTTAGCACTACTTTCATTGTATGCTATAAATCTGGGTATGTTGTGCATTCATTTTCATTAAATTCTAAAAAAGTCTTTGATTTATTTCTTTATTTCTTCTTTGACCAAGCTATCATTGAGTAGAACATTCATTGTTCAGCTTCCATGTGTATGTGGGCTTTTTGTTACTTTTGTTGTTTTTTAAGACCAGCCTTAGTCCATGGTGATCTGGTAGGATGCATGGGATTGTTTCAGATGTTCTTATATCTGTTGAGACCTGTTTAGTGACCTACTATATAGTCAGTTTTGGAGAAGGTTCCTCGAGGTGCTGAGGAAAAGGTATATTCTTTTGTTTTAGGATGAAATGTTCTATAGATGTCTGTTAAATCCATTTGGTTCATAACCTTTGTTAGTTTCATTTTTCTTTGTTCAGTTTCTGCTTCCATGATTTGTCCATTGATGAGAGTGGGGTGTTGAAATCACCCACTGTTATTTTGTATGGTGCAATATATGCTTTGAGCTTTAGTAGCATTTCTTTTATGAATGTGGGTACCCTTGTATTTGGAGATTAGATGTTCAGGTTTGAGAGTTAATCTTGACAGATTTATTCCTGAGTAAAAAGTGTCTTATCTTTTTTGATGACTTTGGTTGAAAAATCTGTTTTACTCGATATTAGAATGGCTATTCCAGCTTGTTTCTTGGGACCATTTGCTTGGAAAGTTTTTTGTAACCTTTTACTCTGAGGTAGTGCTTATCCTTGTTGCTGAGATGAGTTTCCTGTATGCAGCAAAATGCTGGGTTCTGTCTATCCAGTCTGATAGTCAATCTTTTTATTGGGGGAATTGAGTCCATCGATGTCAAGAGATATTAAAAAATAATGATTGTTGTTTTCTGTTATTGTTGTTGTTAGAGGTAAAATTATGTTTGTGCCTCTTTTCTTTTTTTTTTTTTTTTTTTTTTTTCCTGTAAGAGGATTATTTTCTTGCTTTTCCTAGAGTGTAGTTTCCTTCCTTGTGTTGAATATTTTCATCTATTATCCTTTATAGGGCTGGATTTGTAGGTAGATATTGTGTAAATTTGGTATTGTTCTGAAATATCTTGGTTTCTCCATCCATAGAAACTTAGAGTTTTGCTGGATATAGTAACTTGGACTGGCATTTGTGTTCTCTTAGGGTTTCTATGAAGTTTGTCCAGGATCTTCTAGCTTTCATAGTTTCTATTGAGAAGTCTGGTGTAAATTTGATCGGTCTGCCTTTATATGTTACTTGTCCTTTTTCCCTTACTGCTTTTAGTATACTTTCTTTGTTTTGAAAATTTGGTGTTTTGACTATTATGTGTCTGGAGGAGTTTCTTTCCTGGTCCAATCTATTTGGAATTCTATAGGCTTTTATGTTCATGGTCTTCTCTTTCTTTAGGTTAAGGAAGTTTTCTTCTATAATTTTGTTGAAGCTATATACTGGGCCTTTTAATCATGAGTCTTTACTCTCTTCTACACCTATTATCTTTAGGTTTGGTCTTCTCATTGTATTTTGGATTACCTGAATGTTTTGGGTTAGGAGCTTTTCAATTTTTACATTTTTCTATGACTGTTGTGTCAATGATTTCTATGTTATCTTCTACCCCTGAAATTTTCTCTTCCATCTCTTGTATTATATTGGTGATGCTTGTGTCTAGACTCCTGACTTCTTTCCTAGGTTTTTTATGTCTCCAGGGTTGTCTCTCTTTATGTTTTCTTTATTGTTTCCATTTCTGTTTTTAGATCCTGGATGGTTTTGTTCAATTCCTTCATCTGTTTGCTGTGTTTTCCTGTGTTTCTCCAAGGGCTTTTACTTGTTTATCTGTGTTCTCCTGTATTTAAGGGAGTTATCCATGTGCTTCTGGAGGCCCTCTGTCATCAACATGAGGCATGATTTTACATCCAAATCTTGTTTTTCTGGTGTGTTGGGATATTTACTACTTGCTGTAGTAGGACCTGGGTTTTGATGTTGCTAAGTTTTCTTGGTTTCTGTTGCTTAGATTCTTGTGCTTGCCTCTTGCCATTTTCTTATCTTTGATATTAGTTCATCTTGTTGTCTCTGAATGGAGGTTGTCTCTCCTGTGTGCCTGTGGGTTGTGGGCTCCGGAGGGAGATCAGTTCTGGGTGTTCAGCTCTCTATGGGCAGACTCTGAGTCCTGATGGCTGTGTGCTGGCTCTGCCTGTGGTTCTGGGCACTGTTCCCAGACTATTCTCCATCTTCCTAATGCTGTGACCCTTGAATGCAGTTCCTCATGCTGTGGTGACCCCTGTCCCATCCATATATTTATTTTGTTGCTACTTCATAACTGTAATTTTCTCCTGTTATGAATCACAATGTAAATATTTTTGAAATATATTTGCAAAGATGTCTCGACCCACAGGTTGAGAACCAGTGCCTTAGAGCAACCCCTTCTGCCTAAGGCACAGGGGATATCTCGGAGGAGGAGCTGAAGAGAACAGAAGAATTGGCAGATAGAGGAAAAGGTCTATGAAATATTATCTTCTGATAGAACATGCAGTTCATACTTATCAATTCTCAAGATCATACCCAATCTTGTGAATAAGACAAAATTCTAAGACAGAGTAGACCATCTCCGGGCTTTACCTCTTACTGTGGAGCTATTGACAGTGAGTGGTTTCTGGGGAAGAAAGAGTGATTCAATTGAAGATGTGGCCACTAGAAGGATTGCCATGCTCCAGTGGATGGCACCACACTCACACACACATTATCAGTACCAACTGGAGTTAGTAAATTCCATGAAAAAAACTAGAAAGGCATGAAATCATGAAGAGGATATATTGGGTAAATGGGATGCCGATATGATTGCATTTTCTTTTGTGTATTTTTAAAGTTCTAAGAATAAAGACATTTTTCTAAAAATTTAGATTGTGAAAGTCTAACATGTGGGGAATTTGAATGTGGTCATGGATGATAAGCTATTGGAATAACTTTAAATGGCAAGAACAGTTATTTACTGGGAGCAGTATTGCTGTTATCTATTGCTATGCCAATCGAATGCTAATATTTTAGAGTCTTTTTTTTTACATCAGCAAAATGAGATTGTATAAAGTAAGACTTGCTATGAGGAAGAGGAAGCCATTGCTGTTGCCCTGCTGTCTGTGAAGAACTCTAATGGGAATGGAACAGTTTACAGGATGCAGCCATGAATTCTCTGGGCACCAACACTATTAGTCACAACCAACCAGTCACAATCACAAACTGTCTCTGGCTTCACCATCTGTGTTCTGTCACAGGGAAGGGGACCTGTAGTGCATCACACGGGCTGGATGTCTGTGAGATCGGTGTTTCCAGAAGTCCCCTTCAGTATTTTCAGGGCAGTTACAGCTCTGATACTTTCTGCTCTTCAGCCTGTTGCCAAGTACATTTAAGTGAGATGAAGAAAAATCACTGCTGCTGGCTCTCTGAAGTGTTTAAGAACAGCGAACTCCATGGACATCATATTTCCTCCATACTAACAAAAAAAATGAGCATTTTACACCACCACCAAATATCCCATTGGTCTTAGTTTTATAAATCCAAGGGTTTATGTACTGACTGATTAATATTGTTATTTTAAGCAGCAGTTTGCCTGTTTTGAACAGTGTGCTGTATTAGTGGCCTTTTGTCAGTTGACTGGAAAAAGCAGTCTGCTTCTTGACATGCAAGTCACATGTCATGCAACCCACCTGTTTAAACCTGGTGAGGCATGGGATTTTACAGGGCTCCGTTACTGCCACCATCTAATTTTAGAGCATTTTTATTCTCTAAACGAAATCCAGTATCTTCTCTCACTCTCCACCTTACAGCCCCAGGGAGCCCTACCACATCAGTAATGTTAATGGTTGGCTATATCCTATTCGCATATTTTCTACAAACAATAATATAATATGTGCTCTTTTGTCATTAACTTCTTTCACTCAATGGGGATATTTCTTGGCTCATCCATATTGCTGTATTATAAGCACTTTATTATTTCCATTACATGAACAAACTTCATTTTATTATGGTATCCATTGGTGGGTGGATAACTTAATGGTTTATCTATATATATTTTTAACGTTTAAATCAATTTATTGAAACTATTGACTTATGCTTCTGCAATGGTGACTTCAACCTCCACTCCTGACTCAGTACTGATGGAAGTGATCTGTTTAACAATCAGTGAGCCTCCTGAGGACGCTCATTTGGAAACAATCCCATATCTTCTCCATAAGGTGTTTTTCTGGTCGTGACTCTCAGTGTCTTGGTGTGGGTGTGCATAGCGGTCCTTTCAGATTCTTTTCCTTTGCACCTCTGAACAAGTTCTCACAAACCTCCACTGACTTCAGATTGCCACTGGTGAACCTGATTTACATTCAGTGAATGCCCACTTTGGGCTTCCTGTCTTCCCGATGTATTGAAATGCCTTGCATGGCCGAGGCACAGCTTCCTGGCTGACATGACTCTGAGCAGGAGCGCACAGCAGAGAATCAGGATGGAGCACACTGAACAGAGCTACACAGCGGCACCACCACATCTTAGAAAATGGTTTATAATTTCTTTTTCTATAAATCATGATGCTGTTGACAGTTGAGTGTATGTTTTGGTGTAGACATGTATTTGTATTTTTTTCTTGGAAATATATGTAGAAGCCAATATGCCAACTACTTTTAGATAGAGGGAGAGGTGAACTATATAATCTAATTTTTATTTTGGTCATTTATTCTTAAGCTCGTTTGTATGTGATGTGGTGCGTGTGTGTGTGTGTGTGTGTGTGTGTGTGAGAGAGAGAGAGAGAGAGAGAGAGAGAGAGAGAGAGAGAGAGAGATGACTGCATATGTGTAGATAAACATGTACGTGTGTGGAGTACGTGAGAAGGCCTATAGTTCACATAGGGTCTCTTCTGCCATTGCCCCCTACATTATAGACTGAATGAGGTGTTTTGCTGAATCAGGGGCTCACCAACTTTGACTAATCTAACCAACCTGACTCTTACATGGCTTCTGAAGATTCAAACTCTGGCCCTCATATTTGAAGGGCGAGCACTTGATCCATGGAGTCACTTCCCCAGCTCCTCATTTGATTTACAACACGTTGCTTACAGGGTGTGTTAGACATTATTTTTATTAATTTATACATTTCCAGCATTATTTTCTGTTTTATGTACATATGCACTACAAATTTCCATTCTCTTCATATTTTGAAACTGTGAGGATGGAGATAATTGCTTGTTTATGCTACTCAAACATCTTCAGAGATATATTTCACACACCCCAACCCACCCAGAGGTTGGACAAATTTAATGTTTAATTTTAAGCAATTTAGTTTCATATAGCATAATTGGTTTTATATAATAATGCTTGGTGTATTGGCTTCTTCCTTCTCCGTGCTGCTGACATCTGCTTTCCCCCTCTGGAGGCAAATAGTCTTGCTTATGTCTTAGGTGGTCTTCCAAGGAAGACATTTTAGTTTGAGTAAGGTAAAAAGAACTGGAGCAAAGGGGAGTGTAAACTTTGCTCTAAACTTGCTTGGCCTGGTTAATAAAAGTCAGAGTGAGAACAGCCTGTGCCCGGGTGATGACTATGTCTCAGGGATGAATGCCAATGAAGGACTTAGTTTAATCATCATCCCAAGTTGCCCAAGGCTCTCATCAAAGTGGCCCACCCACTTCTCCCTGACCTGCCACACTCTGCTGCTAATTTCCCGTTGCCCACATTCCTGCACACAAGGTCTGATGATTTCTATCTGCCTTAACCACATTTCTGCTTCACGTGCTCCTGGAAATTGTCTCCGGAGCTCCCCTTGCTGTCTCTTATCTCACTTCCCCATCTCACCTTGCATTCGGCTCCTTTGTCCTCTCACAGTGCTCCTCCGGGAGACAAGACTGTAAATTTTTAACAAGCAGGTTCTTCTCCACTTCGGGGCTTGGAACTTGTTTGCTTTCCCTCAAGGAGGGCTTCTCCCCTGCTCTTCCGTGACTAGCTCATGCCTGCTCTTAGGGATGTGCTTACTGGAGACCTCACAGAGAATCTCTGTACTGAAGCTGGCCTCCTTTCTCTCACACTGCATTGCATTTGGTAGTTGATTTAATTCAGGGTTCATTAGATATTTCTGTGTTTGCTCCTTCATCGCCTGGGACAATTTATTCTAGAGTAGGCTGTAATCAAGAAACAAGGCGTATGCTATTACCACGTCTCCATTTGTGTGTGGCCCCAGGTGGAACTATCAGAATACATTATTGAAGAACTTTTTGAAACGAGAACAAATGATGTGCTGCTGAGTTTTTACATAATCTGAATTTTTCTTGGATATTTACTATTTGGCTCTCTTACAAACAAACATGTTGATTGTCTAGAAAATGGGGTCTCTAAAGGGTAGTGCATATATATTATAAGAAGGCATAAAGTTACTTTGTAAGTTTTTATGTATTTTCTTACAGTTATTATGTATGTTTTATAAAGTATATTAATTTTTATATAGAAGCATATGCATACGATTTATGATGTAATCATTTTAAAGATTTTATTTTTCTTCATTCATGTGTTTGCGTATGTGTGGGTGCCTGCAGAAACCAGAAAACGGCATCTGATCTCCTACAACTAGAATTACAGGTGATATTGATGTGGGTTCTGGGAACTGAACTTAGATCCTCTGCATGAGTAGCAAGGACTCTTAATCACTTGGCCATCTCTCCAGGCTTTGATTTATTATTCATGCATACATTGTGTGAGTAACTTTTGCGCCATTGAAAGATGAGACTGAAGGGAAGAAGGGTTTCCTTTGGTTTGTGGTTTGAGGTGGCACAACTCACAACAGCCAGATGGCACAACCCACAACAGTCAGGAAGGCATGGTGGAGTTCACAGCGCCTTGCAGCTGGGGTGGGGACAGTGGGGGGTTGTTTGCTTACATTTCAGGGGACCAGGAATCAGATGATAAGTAGGAATCAGGACATGGGTATAACCCATAAGGCCCACATCACAGTGATTTACTTCCTAGATGTCATCTCATTAGTAAAGATGCCATTGTATCCCCAAATATCACCACCAGTTGGAAAACAATGTAGGGACATCTGAGTCTATGAGGGACACTGTACATTCAAATCTAACTGCATGTGTGTGGATGACAAATAAAAGACATTTTCTTCCTTTTTTACAAATAAGAAACTTGTTTATTAAAATTAATAAAATTATAAATCTTATGAAATAATTTTAAGACAGTAAGTGTATTACATGTTGATATGAACAACTTGCTTTATAGAAATAAAAATTTCCCCGTTGTATTTGAGACATGGTCTGACTGGCCTGGAGGTCCACCCCCCCTTTTGAGTGCAGAAAGTGTATTACTTAGGATTTTTATAAAACCTCTTCTCTCAGCAACTCAAAGAATTAGTGAACATGTATTTACAAAAATTGAAACCCTAGAGTCAAAGACAAAGTTGGATCTTCATACTGATAACACCAGGGTAAAAACATCAACAATTACTGTAAAACAGGAAGAGCTACTCCAGAGATAAGAATGCTCCAGCCCCACAGATTCAGGATGCTCACCTTAGGAGGAGAAGTCAGGGGAAGCTAACCTGGCATTCTATATGAGTTTATTATTATTATTATTATTATTATTATTATTATTATTTAGATTCACAATGCCTAATAACTTTTTTCTTACACCTTTATTTTTAAAAAACAGAGATACTATACAGATTTTAAAAAGCATTTTGGCATAAAACTATATGAATATGTTTTTGTCAGTACTTGATTTTTTTTAAGGTTTGGTAGTATGCATTGAAATCTTACTAGTTACAATGAGTATAAAGTACATGTAAAACAGAACGTAACACAGAAGTAGTCAAAGTTTTCTTGGTGTGTAAAGATTAAACAATGATTTTTAAATACCCAAAATTGCCACAAGGCTATATTCTTAGCTCTTGAGTTATTAATGATTTAAGGTCTAGGTGTACCCCATTCTAAGTGGGTGCTATACACTTGTTGTAGTTTTTTTTTTTTAAAGAAGGACTGAGGCTTCCACTTTTTGGCCTTTCTTTTCTTTTTTTCCTTTCTTTCTTTCTTTCTTTCTTTCTTTCTTTTTTTTTTGTTGAGCTTCATATGGTCTGTGAGTTGCTTCTTGGGTATTCAGAGCTTTCTGGGGCTAGTATCCAATTATGAGTGACTGCATATTATGTCTGTTCTTTTGTGACTAGGTTACTTCACTCAGGATAATATTCTCTAGATATATCTGTTTTCCTAGGAATTTCATAAAGTCATTGTTTCTGATAACTGAGTAGTACACCATTGTGTAAATATACCACAATTTCTGTATCCATTCATCTACTGAAGGACATCTGGGTTCTTTCCAGCTTCTGGCTATTATGAATAAGGCTGCTATTAACATGGTGGAGCATGTATCCTTATTGCATTTTGGAGCATCTTTGGGGTATATGCCCAGAAGTTGAATAACTGGGTCTTCAGGTAGTACTATGTCCAATTTTCTGAGGAACCACCAGACTGATACCCAGAGGGGTTGTACCAGCTTACAACCCCACCAACAGTGGAGGAGTGTTCCTGTTTCTCCAAATCCTTGCCAGCATCTGCTGTCATCTGAGTTTTTGAGACTTTTTCTGTGTGTGTGCTTGTGTGTGTACATGTGTATACACCTGGTCAGAGAAGGATGGGTGTCTTGCTTTTTTATTCTCCACCATATTTCCTTGAGGCAGGGTCTTCACTGAATCTGGCGTTATCATCAATCCCCAGCACCCTCCTGTGTTCACACCCTGCGGCACTGCCACTACAACAAGTGTGTGGCCATACTTGGATCGTTGTGTGGTGCTGAGTTTCACACTCTGTTCCCCATGCTTGTGCAGGAGGCACTTTTATCCAGAAAGCTAATTCTATCCCCAGTGAGTGCTGTGAAGAAGTGTGGATTAAAATATAGTATTGACGGGGAGAAACACCACATTATATTTCCTTATATATCTCCATCGTCTAATATATACCCACTATACGTTTTTATTAATAATGGCAACGGACTTCCATTTATGGAGCATATGTCCATTGCCGGCAATAACTAAGCTTCTGGTCTACAGTATCGATTTGTCTCTAAAGAAAGGCTCTGCCTGTGGTTGCTCAGCCTGGCCATGTGCTCCTCTCACCTCAGTCTCTGGGGCACCTGAGATTGCAGGGCTGTGCCAGTGTCCAGCTAGATGGCATTTGCAGTGACAAGTATCATAAGGTAACAGATAAGTGTCCCGAATGTTGTTAGTGAGATGCTGGTCTGACTCCGAAGCCAGGGTTGTTATCACTAATGCCTTGTCTTTGAATTCCCTCCCCTCGATTCTGTATATATCTACATGCAGATTTGAAAATCTGTATGGCATAGAGGTGTTACTTCAGTTTCCCACAGATATAAACCGAAACAAAGAGCTTATATGTGTATGTGTGTGTATATGTTTTTGTGTGTGTGTGTTTGCATGTATGTTCATGTGTGTGAAGATTAAAGGTGGACATTGAATGTTTTATTTATTTATTCTCTACTTTACTTTTTGAGAAAGGTTCTCTCCTAATATCTGTAGATTGCTGATTTGTCTATAAACTGGTTGATCAGCAAGCTCCAGGGATTCTCCTGACTGGGATGCCAACATGTCCTGCCATATTCAGCTTCTCAGGCCCCCGTGCTTATGTGCCAAGGATTTTACACATCGAACTACTCTCTCCCCCCCCCTCTCTCTCTCTCTCACACACACACACACACACACACACACACACACACACACACTTTTTGTAAGGAAAGTCAACCTCATGAGTCTGAGGAGAACTTTTTAAATTAAAATGAGTGTACCTGGATTTCCGTATGTCTGCACAGCATACATTTTAACTCCACTGGGTCCAATTTCTCATCTAATCTGAGCTACTAATATTTACACCAGGGGTGGTTTTCGAGAGTACATACACATTAAGGTCTGTAATGTATAGAATTTTCTTTAGTAGTCCTATGTAGCCTGGCAGGGCATACATTTCTGGTTTTCATAATTTTGGTTATTTTTGTGGGCCACTCTACCTGACTTGACTTTTTAAAAGCTAGTATCAGTGTTTTCACATAAGAAGGAACCTAAACCCAGACCTCAGTTTGACCTGCAATATCTCTGCCTCTTGTAAGCTGTAGATCACTTGGTCTTCATCAAAAGTGCACAGTTGCAATGCAATGTAGATTTAAGAGATGTGTCCTGTGTTCACCTTCCTTTATTGGTATGACCAGAACTTGGAGGAACACAGCATCTGACTGTCACATCCACTAGTGGGAATGAGGGTGGAAGTTCCTGTTTAGATGTTGTTAGTGTAACTTTGACTATTTTAGCTAAGAAATAACTTTTTAAATTCTTTTTTAAAAACGTATAGTTCTTTAAGCTAATTTTATATGAAGCTTTAGAACAAAACACAAAGCATGTTCCATATTTCCATTTCAAAGAGTATCATTAGTGCCTCTGAAATTGTGAGCTCTAACAACTTTCAGCTGCTTATAAAACCCAAACTTTCTAAAGGGAATAAAGCACATGAAGCCATCAGACAGGCTTACAACAGCCTTGCCACAGACTCTCTCCTGCTTTCTCCACAAGTGTCAGCTTGTTTCTCTTCTCCAGGGTACCCTGAAGGAGAAAAAGGTCACAGAACTCCTTTAACACCAGTCTTTTTGCAGTCTCTAGTTTTAGGGACTTTAAGAAAGAAATTTCAAATACATGGACTGTGTTTACCAAAAGTTGTACATATTTATAGATTCCATCTTTTCCCTAATGGCTGTACCGTTATTGTCTGAGAATCCATTTAGCAATTAATCATGTTCTGCCATGCAACAATTTTTCTCTCTTGACTTGAGCCATTACCTCAATATTTCATTGCTGTTTAATTTTATATGAATCTGTCTTGTTTTCTCTGATTGCTTTTCCGGGTCTTTAAATGGCAGGCCTCTTGCTTGTTTTCATCCCACATGGGGAGCAGAGTTCCTGCCTATAGTGGACCCTCTGGTCTTAGACTGGAGTTTCCAACCCAGCTCTGTTCTTTACTACTCCTGTAACTCTAGTCAATGTAGTCACTTACATGACCCTTTTCTACATCTATAAATGAGACTTGTGATACTACTGCTTTAGTTGTAAGCTTCGTGTTTTAAGCAAGCCTGAAGCCTTTTGCAGCTCCCAAACTAACCTTCAGATAGACTCTGGTATATCTGATAGTGGGGTTGGTATAAAAGAGGCACTCAATAGTAACAATTTTCACCATACCTTGTTTATCCACTTTATAGAGAATAATGAAGACACGTTCTTCAGAGGCCATGTTGAATAGTGTGTAAGTTACTGGCAGCCAGAGAGTTATCTTTGGCTCAAAGCTTCAAGAATCTATGTAGATTCTTATGTTCTTTGGGGATATGTCAGCTATTGTAAGCTTCCTTTAGGCACTTCCAATTTCTCTTTTATCTGGCAGAGAAACTGATGTAAGGTTGACAGGCTTACAATGAGTTTGGGGAAGTTAAGCTTAAAGCATCTTCAAGTGTGGCGACACCTGGATCCTTAATGTAGTTCCTAGGGTTAGCCATTTATTCTGTAACAGCAAAGAGAATACAACGTTGACAAAATAACACAGGTGAGCAGAGGGCTTTAAGCTTGGTGAGTGAGGTGCCTGGAGCTGTATGTAGATTTAAAGTTCAGATCATCTGACAGGCATTGGCTCAAGGTTTTTATTCTGTTGACAAAATTGTAAGAACAGGTCTTTGTTATCAAACTCTCAGAGTCAATGCTGTTGGGGGAGACAAAGTGGGTATGTAGCATTAGGTTAATGTCATACCATTATACGGTATGAAATGTAGTCATTAGGCATTTTCAGAGGGTAGATCACAGGAAAATGTAGAATTGCAAGAGAGGAGACCGGAAGGCACTTTCAGATGGTCTGTTATCAGGCACGGGGGTGTCTCCGTCATTCAGAAGAATGGTCTTCATAGCTCAGAGTTCTTACAAAGGAAGGAGTCCTCCAATCATAACTCAGAGTACTTACAAAGGAAGGAGTCCTCCAATCATAGCTCAGAGTATTTACAAAGGAAGGAGTCCTCCAATCATAGCTCAGAGTTCTTACAAAGGAAGGAATCCTTCAATCATAGCTCAGAGTATTTAAAAAGGAAGGAGTCCTCCAATCATAGCTCAGAGTATTTACAAAGGAAGGAGTCCTCCAATCATAGCTCAGAGTTCTTACAAAGGAAGGAATCCTTCAATCATAGCTCAGAGTATTTACAAAGGAAGGACTCCTCCAATCATAGCTCAGAGTTCTTGCAAAGAAAGGAGTCCTCCAATCATAGCTCAGAGTTCTTACAAAGGAAGGAGTCCTCCAATCATAGCTCAGAGTATTTACAAAGGAAGGAGTCCTCTAATCGTAGCTCAGAGTACTAGCGAAGGATGGGGTTCTCTAATCAAAGCTCAGAATACTAGCAAAGAATAAAGTCTCCCATGTGTCTTTTTCTTAGTTGTAAGGACAGAGGAAAAAAGGAAGGAAGGAAGGAAGGAAGGAAGGAAGGAAGGAAGGAAGGAAGGAAGAAAGGAAGGAAGGCTGATGAAGAAACTCACATAAACTCAACAGAAAACTCATCGGATTAATTTTAGATTCCCATTTTTTCTTATGTATCCAGCCATAGACTGGTACCTGGAGGATGCTGCAATCTACCCAGCTGACGAAGACCAAGGGCCACTCTTCAGCTCCATTTCTTTGTCAAGGGATCCAGGGGATGTTCATATATTCAACAAATACCCATGGAATACAAACTTCAGTGATAGGAGAATGGGTAAAACGTAACACTTTTATCTATGACTCCATTCTTAAGGAGTAAGTGATGTCGTTTACCGGTGATGACTGTAGATATTATTATTGGAGTCCATTACCTTTTATTCTGACTGTATGTACATGGAATGTTGGACTTACTGCTATCTGGTTACTTAGCTAGCTCGAAAAAAACGTATATATTAGATCATAAAACTTCTCATATTTTCCCCCAAAAGAACTCATACTTAAAAATAAGCTTTAACAAAGTAGCCCTAAAATACCATATTTTGCCACTAAGAATCTTATTTCTTTTTTAAAATAAAATCGTACTTTCTTTTTTTTAGGTTAATTTTTTTAATTGAACAACTTTATTTTAAAAAACAAATATAAATGCACAAATTTTAAGCATTTTTGCATAAAAGTATACAAATACATTTTTGTCAGTGCTTGGCTTTTTTTTAAAGGTTTGATAGTGTGCATTAAGATCTTACTAGTTACAATGAGTATAAAGTACATGTAAAACAGGATGTAACCTGGAATTAGACAAAGTTTTCTTGGTGTATAAGGATTAAGCATAATAGTTTTTTCTTTTCTTTTCTTTTTCTTTTCTTGAACATCACTCAGTCTTTGAGTTGTTTCTGGAGTGTTCAGAGCTTTCTGTGGTTAGTATCCAATTATCAGTGACTGCATATTATGTCTGTTTTTTTGTGACTGGGTTGTCTCACTCAGGATGATATTCCCTAGATGCATTCATTTTCTGAAAAATTTCATAAAGTCATTGTTTCTGATAGCTGAGTAGTACTCTATTGTGTAAGCGTACCACAATTTTTGTATCCATTCATCTACTTGAAGGACATCTGGGTTCTTTCCAGCTTCTGGCTATTATAAATAGAGCTGCTATGAACATTGTGGTGCATGCATCTTTGTTGTATATTGGAGCATCTCTGGGGTATATGCCCAGAAGTGGAATAGCTGGGTCTTCAGGTAGTACTATGTCAAATTTTCTGAGGAATTGCCAGACTGATTTCCAGAGTGGTTGTACCAGTTTACAACCCCACCAGCAGTGGAGAAGTATTCTTCTTTCTCTGCATCCTAGCCAGCATCTGCTGTCATCTGAGTCTTGGATCTTGGCCAATCTGACTGGTGTGAGGTGGAATCTCAGGGTTGTTTTGATTTGCATTTCCCTGATGGCTAATGATGTCGAGCACTTCCTTAGATGCTTCTCAGCCATTTGATATTCCTCAATTGAGAACTTTTTGGTTAGCTCCGTAACCTATTTTTTAATAGGGTTATTTGATTCTCTGGTGTCTAGCTTCTTGAGTTTTTTGTGTACCTTAGATATTAGGCCTCTATCTGATGTGGGATTGGTAAAGATCTTTTCCCACTCTGTTGGCAGCCTTTTTGTTTTCTTGACAGTGTTCTTAGCCTTACAGAAACTTTGCAATCTCATTAAGTTCCATTTGTAAATCTTTGACCTTAGAGCTTGAGCCATTGGTGTTCTGTTCAGGAAATTTTCTCCTGTGCCTATGTGTTCTAAGGTTTTTCCCTACTTTCTCATCTAATAGTTGCAATGTAACTGGTTTAATGTGGAGATCTTTGATCCACTTGTACTTGAGCTTTGTACAAGGAGATAAGAAAGGGCCTATTTTCATTCTTCTGCGTGCTGAATGCCAGTTGGACCAACACCATTTGTTGAATAGGCTGTCCTTTTTCCATTGAATGTTTACGGCTCCTTTGTCAAAACTCAAGTGACCATATATTTGAAGGCTCATTTCTGGATCTTCTATTCTATTCCATTGATCCATGTGCCTATTTCTGTACCAGTACCATGCAGTTTTTAGCACAATTTCCTTGTAATATAGCTTGAGGTCAGGAATAGTGATTCCCGCAGATGTATTCTTGTTGTTGAGGATGGAGTTTGCTATTCTAGGTCTTTTGTTATTCTAGATGAAATTACACATTGCTCTTTCCAATTCAATGAAGAATTGGGTTGGTATTTTGATGGGGATTGCATTGAATCTGTGGATTGCTTTTGTTAAGATGGCCATTTTTACAATGTTGATCCTTCCAATCCATGAGCATGGGAGATCTTTCCATTTTCTGAGATCCTCCTCAATTTCCTTCTTTAGAGGTTTGAAGTTCTTGTCATACAAATCCTTCACTTGCTTAGTTAGGGTCACACCAAGGTATTTCATATTTTTTTGTGACGATTGTGAAGGGTATCTTTTCCCTAATTTCTTTCTCCACATGTTTGTCCTTTGAGTAAAGGAAGGCTACCGATTTGTTTGAGTTAATTTTATATCCAGCCAATTTGCTGAACTTGTTTATCAGCTATAGAAGTTCTCTGGTGGAATTTTTGGGCTCACTTAAGTACACTATCATGTCATCTGCAAATAGTGATATTTTTACTTCTTCCTTTCCAATTTGTATCCCTTTGATTTCCTTTTGCTGTCTAATTGCTCCGGCCAGGACTTCCAGTAATATGTTGAATAGGTAGGGGGAGATTCCCTGATTTTAGTGGGATTGGTTCTAGTTTCCCACCTTTAAGTTTGATGTTGGCTGTTGGTTTGCTCTATATTACTTTTATAATGTTTGACTATGGGCCTTGGATTCCTGTTCTTTCCAAGACGTTTAACATGAAGGGGTGTTGAATTTTGTCAAATGCTTTCTCAGCATCTAGTGAGATGACCATGTGGTTTTTTTCTTTGAGTTTGTTTATATGGTGGATTACATTGATGGATTTCTGTATATTAAACCATCCCTGCATCCCAGGGATGATTCCTGCTTGATCATGTTGAATGATCGTTTTGATGTGTTTTTAAATTCGGTTTGCAAGGATTTTCTTGAGAATTTTTGCATAAATGTTCATAAGTGAGATTGGTCTGAAGTTCTCTTTCCTTGTAGGGTCTTTGTGTGGTTTAGAAACAAGGGTCATTGTAGCCTCAAAAAATGAGTTAGGTAGTGTTCCATTTGATTCTATTTTATGGACAGTATTGATATTAGGTCGTCAATAAATGTCTGATAAAATTCTGCACTGAACCCATCTGGACCTGAGCTTTTTTTTGGTTGGCAGGTTTTGATGACTGCTTCTATTTCTTTAGGTGTTATGGGATTATTTAGATGGTTTACCTGGTCCTGGTTTAACTTTAGTATCTGGTGTCTGTCCAGCAATTCATCCATTTCTTTGAGATTTTCCAGCTTTGTTGAGTATAGGCTTTTATAGAAGGATCTGATTATTTCTTGAGTTTCCTCAGTTTCAGTTATTATGTCTCCACTGTCCTTTCTGATTTTGTTAATTTGGATACTCTCTCTTTGCCCTCTAGTTAGTCTGGCTAAGGGTTTATCAATCTTATTGATTTTCTCAAAGAACCAGCTATTGGTTTTTTTGTTTCTTTGAATGGTTCTTTTTGTTTCTATTTGGTCTATTTCTACCCTAATTTTAATTATTTCCTGCCATCTACTCCTCTTGGGTGTATCTGCTTCCTTTTGTTCTAGAGCTTTCAACTGTGCTGCCAAGTTGCTAGTGTATGCTCTCTCCAGTTTCATTTTTGGAAGCACTCAGAGCTATGAGTTTTCCTCTCAGTACTGCTTTCATTGCATCCCATAGGTTTGGGTATATTGTGTTTTCATTTTCATTGAATTCTAGAAAATCCTTAATTTCTTTCTTTATTTCTTCTTTGAGCCTACTATCGTTTAATAGAGCATTGTTTAATTTTTATGTGTATATGGGCTTTTTGTTGTTGTCATTGTTATTAAAGACCAGCCTTAGACTATGGTGATCTGAGAGGATGCATGGGAGTATTTCAATCTTCTTATATCTATTGAGGCTCATTTCTGACCAATTATGTGGTCAGTTTTTGAGAAGGTACCATGAGGTGCTGAGAAGAAGATGTATTTTTTTGTTTTAGGATGATATGTTCTGTAGATATCTATTAATTCCAGTTAGATCATAGTCTTTGTTAGTTTTACAGTGTTGTTGTTCAGTTTCTGTTTCCATAATCTGTCCATTGGTGAGAGTTGGGTATTGAGGTCTCCCACTATTATTGTGTGGGGTAAGATGTATTTTTTGAGCTTTAGTAGGGTTTCTTTTATGAATATGGGTGCTTTTGTATTTGGAGCATATATGTTAAGGATTGAGAGTTCCTCCTGTCAAATTTCCTCTGTAATGAATAAACGTGTCTTTCCTTATCTTTTTTGATAAATTTTGGTTGAAAATCTACTTTATTCGATATTAGAATGGCCATTCCAGCTTGCTTCTTGGGGCCATGTGCTTGAAAGTTTTCTTTCCAACCTTTTACTCTGAGATAGTGTCTGTCTTTGTCTCTGAGATGAGTTTCCTGTATGCAGCAAAATGCTGGGTTTTGTTTATGTATTCAGTCTGATATCCTGTATCTTTTTATTGGGGAATTGAGTCCATTTATGTTAACAGATATCAAGGAATGGTCGTTGCTGTTTCCTGTTATTTTTGCTTTTGGAGGTAGAATTGTGCCTGTGTGTCTTTCTTATTTTTGTTTTCTTGCATAGGAGTTTTCTTGTTTTTACTGGGATGTAGTTCCCCTTGTCTTGGGTTTTTCACCTATAATTCGTTATAGTGCTGGGTTTGTGGTCAGATATTGTGTAAATTTACTTTTGTCTTCGAATATCTTAGTCTCTCCATCTATGCTGATTGAGAGTTTTGCTGGGTATAGCAGCTTGGGTTGACACTTGTGCTCTCTTAGGTTCTGCATGATGTCTGTCCAGGATCTTCTAGCTTTCATAGTCTCTGTTGAGAAATCGGGTGTGATTCTGATTGGTCTGCCTTTATATGTTACAGGATCTTTTCCCCTTACCCTTACTGCTTTTAGTATTCTTTCTTTGCCTTGGGCACTTGGCGTTTTGACTATTATGTGTTGGGAGGAATTTCTTTTCTGGTCCAACCTATTTGGAGTTCTGTGGGTTTCTTTTATGCTCATGGTCATCTCATTATTAAGGGTAGGGAAGTTTTCCTCTATGATTTTGTTGAAGATATTTACTGTGCTTCTTAGTTCATATTCTTTGCCCTCCTCTATTCCTATTATCCTTAGGTTTGGTCTTCTCATTGTGTCCTGGATCTCTGGACATTTTGGGTTAGGAGCTTTTTGGTTTGTGCATCTTCTCTGACTGTTTTGTCTATGTTTTCCATGTTGTCTTCGGCCCCTGATATTCTCTCTTCCATCTCTTGTAGTCTGTTGAAAATGCTTGCATCTGTGACTCCTGATTTCTTTTTTAGGTGTTCTACCTCTAGGGTTATCTCTTTTAGTGTTTTCTTTATTGTGTCTATTTCCATTTTAAATTTCTTCTTCCATTCCTTCATCTCTTTGGTTCTTTCTGTTTTCTTCTAGTTCTTTGAGTGTTTTTCTTATTTCCTCTTTAAAAGCTTATAATTCTTTATGCTTTTTCTCCCATTCTTGTTTAAGGATTTCTATCATCTTGAGGTATGTTTTCGGGTCTGAGTCTTCTTTTTCTGGAGTGTTTGGCATTCTGCTGTTTGCTGTGATGGGAGAGCTGGGTTCTGGTATTGCCAGGTTGTCTTGGTTTCCATGGGGTAAATTCTTTTTTTTTCCTCTTGCCATCTTGTCAGTGATTGGTTCTTGCCTTTCCATTGTACCTGGCCTATTTTCCTGTGTCTCTGCTGTTCCTGGTGGTGGGTTGTCTGAGTGCTTGTTCTGCACCCAAAGGCCGCAGGCTGGGAACAGACAGAGCAATTCTGGGTTCCTGGTTCCCTGAACCAAGCTGGGGGGGGGGCGTACTTTTCGCGGGCTCGGCAGAGATCTCTCTGCTCCCAGGTTACTTGGAATGCCTTCTCACCAGGTCTGTGTCCCTTGATCTCCCGAATCTTATTTCTTAATGATCAATTCCCAAAAGGCTGTAAAAACACAAAATTCAGTAAAAGAAATTTAGAAGAATTTACACCTTTAAGTGAAGAGTCTTACACGCCTTCTTATATATATATTACATTTGTGAGGATATTACAGGTATACTAGATGGTAAAGATTCTCTCTCTCCAAAGACCAAGAGCTTTGCAGTCATCATGTGCCTGTGCAGACCCCTCTCCACTGCTGCTCGCTTAGGGCAGCATCCCCCATGCATTCTGCAGCTGTGTTCCACAGCTGTGGCCACAAATGGTTAATTTAAGCCAGCGACTCTATTTTCTTTCTAAAGAATTCCTTCATTTACTACAACTGTTTAGAACTGATTTCTGTTCGGGGATGGGGGGGGGGCATCTCTAAGTTCCTTTTTTCTAAGACATGAATTTTGAAAAAGTATATAAAAACACATCAAAAAAATTTAAATGTCTCATACTCAAAACAGGCCCTTTGTTTTATGTGCATCATATAATTATCACATATACATATATATGCACATGTATACATATATACATACATGTGTCTATGTGCTTTTGAGAATGATGAAGTTAGTGATTAATCCACATTATTGAATAGACATGGTGCAAATCCTTATAAAAATAAGAACATTGTCCTGGATCTGCAAAGAAATGGAACAATACATTTATCCATATAAATGGACTTTGACTTTTTTTTTTCCTCCTATTTTGAGTCAAATATGATATACATGTCAAAGAGCTTTGCTATTATTATATTTCTCTTAAAAAAAGTACCCAAACCAATAAATCCAAACCATGGCATACTTATCTATCTCTGGTCTGGTGTGAGGAGAGCAGGGACTTAGACATGTGGGTGATAGTCCCTGGGTAGTGCAGTCAGTGTGATAATGGTCATTGCACACAATAGAGTGGATCTGCCAGGCTGAGAATTGTGTTAACGGTGTCAGGCATGTTATCTAATTAACTCTCCTATTCTAATCTTATAATTGTGCCTCAGTAGCTTCAACGCAGACTTTTCTTTTTCGGGTTGGAAACTTACAGCACAGCCCGATTTCTACCTGCCAGTGGCTTAGAGTGAATTTAGGAGCAGCCCTTCTGTTTCTGCGGCTGAGATATGTGGAATAAACAGAAGGCACAAGGGAAGCAACATGAAAGGAGCACACTAACGTGGAGTCAAAGAAGGACAATCATTATGTGCCACACTGCTGCCTGGAGCAGAGACACTTGGCCCCTCCACCACCTGCTGCAGGCAGTGGCGTGAACAGATAATCACACCGCCATCAGAGACAGAGAGGCACACCAGCAACAAGACAAGTCTTACACAGGTATCTACTAAGAAGTTCATTCCTTTACCTTCTATCGACCACATCATTTCTCGACATTCTCACTTTCCCTGCCTTTCTTAGGACACTGGTCTAGGCCTCTGTGAACCCATGACTCCTGACCTGAAGTTTGACAGGTATAAAGTGAGTAGCTGAAGCCTCAGAAGCTCCCTTCCCTCCCAAACACTGGGTTTTCAAGACTATTCTGTTTCTGTGGGATCCAAAACTTTTACTCTGGAAACCAAATCTTTCTTTCTCTTTGCTTTTCTGTAACAATCCTAATTCTCTGCAAAGTCTACACAGTCCACTGGTTGAAAGACAAGGTGCTCTCCGTAGGAAAGAAGAAGGAAGAGAAAGGACTGAGAATAGATTTCATGCTATTGTCTTTCTTTTTACTGAATAAGTTGGACTCACATAGATGTTTACGTACTCATTGCCTTCTAGGAGTAAACACACACATAAGAAACTTCATAAGCTATCGTGCTTTAACTTTTATGTCTTTAGCTGTTGTTGTTTCAAGTGTTTCTAGCCTTTGGTTCTATTCATCTAGAAAGGAGGAAAACCCTAAAAAGATGGTTGAGCTTAGGGAATATTTCCAAATAACAACAAAATATTTCCATATTGGCCCTTCAACATGCTATCTCCAAGTTCAGATGGCAAAAGCATTCAAGACTTGAATGGTCCTCATACCAAGTATTACTTAAAGCCATGGACTTACTCAATTTCAAATATAGATTACTTCTGACTGGGGATTTCAAGCACCAATGTTGTTGTTGTTTTTTTGCCAAGGTGTGACTGTTTATTAACTGACCAGATTATAAGAATCCATGAGTGACACCTTAGTTCATCGTCTAATAAGCCTGTCTATCTGCTCTTCCCTGTTGCCAGCATCTCCTCCTTCTACAAGGTGAGTTGTCTTTTTCTTCATTCCGCCTCGTGGGGAGGATAATTTGAAGGGCCACAGGAAGTTATTTGCTTCCTTAAAGTGTTTCCTAACTGTATAGATCTCATGAATTAGATTCTCCGTGCACATGATGCCAAATTTACAAAAAGATCAGGCAATCAAGGAATTATCTGTCAAGGCGGTCCACTTTTTATAAATTTTGCCATAGCCTCCCTTGTAGATGAGTGCATTTACTGACTTCAGGTTGGGATCCTCCACGCAATGTACGGTTCCACATCCTCAGCACGTTAACTGAAGCCTTGTTGAGCTTAACAATGGTGCCATCGAAGATCTGTCGATGTCTAAGAAGTTGCAACACTTTGTGCACCTCTGGGCTTCCTCCACCGAGACCCTGGATTCTGATGACAAACGCCAATTTTGGTTCTGCCGTCACATAGAAGTTTTCAGCCTTCCTTGCCTTCCCAGCATCCGAATCTCAGCCAGGACATCTGCCTGCACGTCTTGTGATGGTGCTTTGCCTTCTCATAGATGAGCTTCCTTCTTGCTTTCCGCAGAGTCTTCAGGGCAAACTTCTTCCTCAGGTGCAAAATTCCTTCTCTTTTTCTTAAGGGTTTCTGGCACAGCAGCAAACTACTCTTTCTTCTCTGGGACAGCCTCCTTGGTTCCAACCGGTAAAGGAGATGGACCAGCACCAATGTTTTAAGAATGTTTTTTCCCCTTTCTCTTCCAAGTTTTCTTCTTTGTAAGGACCATTGATTTAGCGATGTCTGATACAAAATCTTCCTCTCAATAAATTAGCTGATTTCCAGTATTGATGGTAACTTCTGTAAGATATTAGCAAAGGTAACTTGCTTTTTACATTTCTGCATTTACATAATCTCTACAGTATATATGGATGTATATCATGATAAAGATAATGAAGAGGCATAAAGTGTATATACTGTATATCTGTATATCTGCCATATATATATATATATATGTGTATATATATATATATATGTATATCATTGTCTTTTGAATCAACTATGTCTTTTGAATAACTATGCTGTAGGATGCCTGTGATGATGCCTCTGGATACATTTAAGATAGTAATATGGTAGGGGAAATAATGTTCATTATAAACGTGAGAGTGCATCTTTCGTGCTGGGAACTATGCTTACGAAATCCATGCTGTGAATGACAAAGAAAGGGGGTAGAATTAATCTGTGTATGAGGTTGTTCCCCAGATGAAAATACACCACCGGAGGAGAAATGCCTCTTCGTTACCTCTATTGCCTTATGCCCTGGTCACTTACTGTCCTAAGTTAAAAACATGGCATTCATTTTAAAAATGGGTTTATCTCCTGAAACTCACAGTCCTTGTGAATGCAAGTACAGTCCTAGGGTCTGTTAGCGACATGGCTGACTGGCGTAATCCCTGTACTGGAAGTACCCCCTCTCCTCTCCTCTCTTCCCCTTCCTTCCCCTCCCCTCCCAGGATGACCTTAAATGGCATCTGTTTCCCTGACTGTGGACTCCTCAAGCCCTCCTCACCCACAGCTTGGACAGAGTTTATTAGGAGGAATGAGACAGAAATGCATTCTTTCATGTGTTTTGAAAGCACTTGCTGAGATTGTTCTATCTTTGATGAGATTCTATTCTCCCCCATTCTTGACAAAGAATAAATTTCAGAATCACCTGAAATGACCCAGTGCAGAGTCCTTGGCAGGCACTTGTACGTTTAGATACTGGATATTAAAGAGACCATGGCTAAGTGGCATCTTCTCTCTGAAATCCAGCATATTTATTTGTATGCTCATAGCTGTTTCTCTTCCATGTCTTACTGGATGGTGTTTTATTCTTTTCACTTTATTCCTTCCCTGTCTCCTCCTTAACACCCAATACCTCCATTATAGGATGGAGCTAATATGTTTACACTCAGTGTAGAAGGAGAAACAGCAGATGGTGCAGATGTGGAGAGGAGAGTTGTGCTCTCACTGCTTTGTGCTGGGAACATTTGTTAGCATCTTTATTACTTATTATAATATACTCTAATGATGTGCACTGCTTCATCATTAACCTGGTGCCTTAATTTCTTTTGGAACTGTAGAAAACTTTAGTTTCCAAATATCAATCACTTAATAATATGATTTAAAGATTTTATTTACTTGCTTGGGGAACAAGCCAAACCATAAAATTTATTGATTTGCCTTCTGCATGCTCCTGGATTTCTTTTTTTCCCCCCTTGGGGATGGTGCTGCAGCTGTTCACAATGAGATCTGCATAGCTCTAAACAGTGTGTCTAAATCTAGATATTCACTGAGATCCTGAAGTCCAAAAATCTGTGGTTTTGATTTGAATTATACTAAGAGAAAGAATGGAGGAAATGAAGATTATCTACTATCTATCTATCTATCTATCTATCTATCTATCTATCTACCTACCTACCTACCTACCTACCTATCTATCTATCTATCTATCTATCTATCTATCTATCTATCTATCTATCTATCTATCATCTACCTGTTTATCTATCATCTACCTATTTATCTATCATCTATCTATCAATCTATCTACCTATGTGTCTTTATATAATCTATTACATATCTACTTGACTATATCTATCTGTGACTTATCCATCGATCTACTGTCTCTCACCTATCTAATTATGAACCTATCAAGATATGTATATATATATTTATTTATGTATGAATATATGTATGTATGCATGTACGTATAAATTTATCTATCACCTGTCTATCTCAATTATCTATTGTTTATTTTTCTATCATCTGTCTGTCATCTATCTATCTGCCTATGTGTCTCTATATAATCTATTATGTATCTACTTACCTATGTCTATCTGTGTCTTATTCATTTATCTATTGTCTATAACTTAATTATGTACATATGTATGTATGTATGAATCATCATCATCATCATCATCATCACTATCATCTACCTAACTATTAAGCATCTATATGTTATCTAATCTAAGTATGTCTCTATAGTTACTGAGACCAAAAGTGATGCAGGAAGCTGGGAAGGGAAGGAAGGGTCCAATGGGACTGAAATCATTATGTCGGGAATCAGCAAGCACAGCTTTCAGTGTCCTCAATATAACTTTGCTTTGGCCAGGTGATCACCATGACGACATAGGGCTGTAATTTCTCGTCTGAAGAACAAAAGAAAATGGAAAAGCTGTGAGTTGGATAATAAAAGTGAGCTGGTCTCACTGCGGTTGGAGCTGAGTTGTTTCTGAAATGTAATTGGGATGTCTCTGGAGAACATGTTGTGTTGTAGAATAGGCTGCCCTGGGTGCCGGTATTTCAGCTGGCAAAGCTCCCATCTCTGCGTCAGACTCTTTGTTCCGCCAGGCAGACTCCAGACAGTGGCAATCAAACAGTTCTGATATTGCAGCTTCAGACTGGTTCCAGCTTTATGGTTCAGCAATTGGGACATTTAAGCAAAATTCAGAATGAACCTTTAAAGAATCTGCCAGTGGAAAACAATTCAACTTTGGTAAAATAAAAATGTTTAAATCAGCCTCACCCACCATGTGGCAAACAATAAATTCAGCAACAGAGCAGACAAAACTGCTGTTAAAAGTTTTATTCTAGACCAGTTTTCAACCTTCTCATTTATCGGAAGCTTTATACTTTTTTTTCCTTTTGTTCAGTTATGGATGAAGAGAAATGCTTGGTTTGTTAGATGTTTATTCCTTATGTTAAAGTACTAGATGTAGTGATAGATTATTGGATTCAGGGATCCCCACAGCTGGACTCAGAGAAACCAGTCTTGTTACTCATTGAAGGAAAAGTGGTTTGTGTCTGTGTGTGTTTGTGTGTGTGTGTGTGTGTGTGTGTGTGTGTATGTGTGTGTGTGTGACAGAGTAGGAGCTGGAGCAGAAATAACAAAGAGGACTGAAGAGAAGGGCATGGCGGGGCAGAGAAAGTTGGGCCTGGAGCAGAACAATCTGGATTGACTAACCTCCAATGCAGGGCCAGGAAGGGGGAGGGGAGATAGGATGAGCTGGATGTGAGACACTGCAATGACTTTGCTCAACAATTTTATTTTGCCCCAGGGAGGTAAAAAAATTATTGAGCACTTCCTATGAGTAACACATAAAATGGGTACAAGAGAGAGAGATGGAGGGAGGGAGAAGGGGAGGGAGGAGGGAAAGAGAAAGAAGGAAAAGGAAGAGGGAAGGAAAGAAAGAAAATGTTCATAAATGGCAATGATTACTTCCAATGCCAAATTTGCTGCAGAAACAGTACAGACTACAAAAGTTTTAGTATTTTTGAGCATGAGTCAGTGTTTATTATCTTATTGAGTTTATAGGGATCAACTTTATTAAATTGACCAAGATGACAATTAAATTTAATTAAGAAGGTTAAACTACTTATATAAATACACATACTTGACAAGTTATTAATTAGATCATAGCTCTTATATGACATGATTTTATGTATCACCAAGTACAATTGATATGAAGAATGGTTAGAATCCAATTATAACTTGCCAAAGGCCATAGCCATGTTCTACAAAAAAAAAAAAAAAAAAAAAAAAAAAAAAAAAAAAAATCATGTCTGCCTTAGCCTATTTGTATCAACAATTCATTTTGTAACTTTAATAGTTACTTGATATATGTTTTTTATTATAGAGAAGATAGATATTCATATAATACTATTGTGAACTCGAAAAACTCTTTCTTAATTATAACACATATGGTAAATTAATTTAAAAATTAAGTAGGTATCACATAGCTGCCATAGTTAGATTTAGAGCATCCCCAAAGGTCATGTTTTGTGTTAAAGTCCTTAGCTTATGGTGTTGCTGACAGGTGGTCAGATCTTTAAGAGGTAGTACCTAGTATAAGAAAGTGGGGTTTTTGGGAGCATGCCCTTGATTGGGGATACTTTGACCCCTAACTCTCTCTCTTCTTTGAGTGCTGGTGGCCATGAGGTTATTCTTCAGTTTTAATGTTCTACCTCACCACAGTCTCCAAAACAATAGAGCCTACCAGTCATGGACTAAAACCTCTGAAACCATGAGCCCAATGAACCTTTGCTCTTTATTACCTGATAACTTCTTGGTACCTTGTCACATCAACAGAAAACTGACTACTCCAGCATCATTTGGTTCAATCACAGTGATTTGCAGACTGTAGAGATTAGAATTCCACCGTACTGTAGTGTTGGGTCTCAGTGAACAAACAGTCCTGCAGAGTCTGGAAGAAGGATTGTGCTTGTAGATGGCTCTTGGATGGAGATTTAATTGGTGAGACTGCACTGTACCATGTGCTTGTCCTAAGCTTTGTACCTTAACAATGTACTGGAAGATGCTGGGTTTGGGAGCACAACCTTTAATCCTAGCACTTGGGAAGCAGAGGCAGGTGGATTTCAGTGAGTTCGAAGCCAGCCTGGTCTATGAACAGAGTTCGCCCATGACTATTATGGAAAGAATCTATACCTCAAATAAACAAAGAAACAAGCAAACAAACACATACAAAGAACAAAAACAACAACAAAACAAACAAACAAGCAAATCAACCCACAGAAGCAATGGCAGAAATTACAGTGCTAGGCTGGTGCACAATCACTAGATGCTGTTAGAACTCTGAACACTGGTTTCCAGGAAGTTGATGATCATTTTACTGGTCAGACATGACTAAAGCTGCCATACAAATGTGAAAAACTGCTTTTTTTTTTTTTTTTTTTTTGGATCTCTAAGGTGCTTAAACTCCTCCTAACAAGCATTTGTACTAGAACTAGGCTCTCTGTTCTTTAAAACAAGACCTCATCTTCATCCCAACCTGTCATATTTACATTTACCTTAGGAAACAGGAAAAAGAGCTCTTTATAAGATGTGTAGCTTATAGGGAAGTGGAACTGTCTTCTAAGTCAGCCTTAGCAGATGATGGTTTGGGGGGCGGGGCAGAGGGGTAACTGCCTAGCTTTTACCAAGAAGCATTGATATCCATGGCTCCATGGCTGATCCATGTAAAATGGCCCTTGTCTAAATTGGTTAATATAATACACATGACCTAATTTAATTGTTTTAATTGTTCATTGTGGTATTTGAGCTTTGTACTTGAAAGGCACAACATGTAGGAGTTTTTAGAGTTGAGTTATTATCATGGTTTGAATCGAAAGGGTCCCCATAAGTACATGTGATTGATTACTTAGCTAATATGGAGAGGCACTGTGAGGAGGTACAGCCTTGCTGGAATAGGTGTGGCCTTGTTTGAGAAAGTGTGTCACCTAGGGTTGGACTTTGAGGAGTCAGATACTCAAGATAGGTCTAGTGTGGCATTCTTTACTTCTGTCTGTGGATTAAGATATAGAACTATCAGCTCCTTTTCCAGCGCCATGTCTGCAAAATACAACCATGCTTCTACCATGACAATAATGGACTAATCCTCTGAACTGTAACCCAGGCCCAATCAAATGATTTTCCTTATAAGAGTTGCTGTGGTCATGGTATCTCTTTATAGCAACAAAAACTCTAACACAGTTATATTAATAGAACTCTCTAAAGAGGGAACATGAACTGTAGTTACTCATCCTTGAGCTGTATAGTTTTCTATCGTTTAGTCTTTAAACTCCCCATTCTCTTCACTCTCTCCCTAAAATTACCCATAAGGGAATTCTTTAATTTGCTGCCCCATCCAGCCCTTTAATTATGTAAGCCCTTTAAGTTAAGGGAGCGGGCTATTCTGCTTTGGACTCAAATTCATAGCTACTGAAGTATTTTAAACTTCTTAAAATTGAGGAGTGTAGTTCATGTGTACCCTTAGGAAGTCAGGGAATTTGGAGAACCCCAGAAGGAATCTGAATAAATATCTATGTAGTCTGTAGTCAACCCTGTACTGTCTTAGAGGCTGATGCTCTTTCTTTGGATCATGACCAGCTTCCATAGGGCTTTCCTATGTGCAAAAAGTTCCTTCCCAAGCTCCACAGAAAGCTTCTTTAGTGGCTTTGGAATCAATAAACTTGACCAAGCTTCCCTGGCCTGATGCCACATTTAAAGGGAAACAGTACCTTTAGGTGCCATAGCCAGCAGGGAAGGTTCATGGAGCAATGTGAGGTGCTTTATTCAAATCCCTAGTTTTTATTGACAAATTTTAAAATGTGTTTTTTTTCTTCCTCAAGGCATAGTTTCTCTGTGTAGCCCTGTCCTGGAACTCACTCTGCACAGCAGGCTGACCTCAGACTCGGAGATCTGCCTTTCTCTGCCTCTCTAGTGCTGGAATAAAAGGCATGCACCATGGCCTGGTAAAAGAATATGATTTTTAAAGAAAAACAATGCATAGTTGCACACTTATTGTGATGTTACCTATACAATAAAATAAAAATATATTAAAATAGAAATGCTTGCTGTCCCATGTGCTCCATGGTCTATAGTAGTCCTGAGAGCTTGAGACAAGGGGGTAGCTGAATACCTGGTCTGCTTTAAGATTTTAAAAAAGAGAAATAGGAGAGAAAAGGGGAAAGGAAAGGGGGGGAGGAGGGGGAAGTAAGAGAGAGAAGAGAGAGAGAGAGAGAGAGAGAGAGAGAGAGAGAGAGAGAGAGAGAGAGAGAGAGGTAGAATGTGAGATGGGAAGAGGGAGAAAAGAGGAGATTAAACAATGACTAACAAGGGAAAAGTGAGCAAGAGATTCCCAAGTATTGTCAGAAGAGAATGGAACCGGAGGGAAATGTTGTGAAAAAGTTTAAATTTTAATATATATCAAATACATATATTTATAATATATAGAAAATATAGAAAAATATATAGTTTATATAAATATTTAATAGTATATGTATTCCATATTATAATAAGTATATAAATATATATAGTAAGTATATAAATATATGAAATAAATATATATAGTAAGTATATAAATATATGAAATAAATATATAGAAATATATATTTGTATATAGTATATAATATATAATGTACTTATATATTCTGTATGGTATATAATATAAATATTATATATATGTATTTTTCTGTTTTGCCTTGCCTAGAGGTTCGTGTGCTTCCTTTCAGTTCATGGCTGACTGAGCTGTCAACAGTTAAAGAAAATGGACAAGGAATAATGGACTCAGGTTTTGTTCCTGTAACATTGGAGATGCTGGGCACCCACAGGGGTGAAGGGGCTGTTCCTCCGGAAACTGCCACTGGTTTTATTTTGCAAGGTCATTTGGTTGAGTTGTTCACTTCTTCTATTTGTTTCAAATCAGCAACAAAGCTGTGTGAGACAGTACTTGTCTGGCATGCACAAGACTCTGGATTTAATCTCTGGACACCTCCCACCTCACACACAGGCTATGGGAGAGAAAGCTTCCAGGCTCACAAGGAAGTGAGAAAAATGGCACAAACAGTAAATCCTGTAAAAAAGCACGTTAAAGCACCACACCCTTTCAGGATGCTGATGTGAACACGATGTCCTTGGGAGGAGATGTAAGACAAACTTGTTGCAGAAATGGCTTTGGCACTGTTTAAGCATCACTGTCCTCATTAGAAAAATGAATATGATGGTGCCTAATAGATTAGGTATTGTTTAAGTGAAATAATTCATTTGTGTGAAGCATTAATCACTGCACAGAGCATTCTAACTCTAATTTTGAGTATCAATGTAGACAGAAGTAAATCTTGTTTTAATGCCATGAAAGACCAACAGCTTCAGAAAGAAAAGATATTGGCCTTGGCTTTGATGAGTATTGTGATGCTGTTGGATACTTTAGCATTTCCCCCAGTTTTTTTTCTTTCTTGTATAATTTCCCTATTCTCTCTCCCTCTAGGTCAGTAGAGAGATAAAATAAAGTTTCCATACCCAATGTCTCTGTATTATTGCTGTAAGGTTTGTAGGATTCAAGACTTCGAAAATCTTTGAAACAATATCTGGCCTTCTGATATTTCCAGCATTCTGGAAGTAGCACAGTACACTGCATGCCTAGAACAAAGGGACAAATTTTGACAATGCTTTCTGAAGCCAGAGACTTCCTCTCTATGGTAACCAGCAGCACCATTCCCCCCCATCCTTACCACTACAAAAACCGAGTTATTCTCATAACAGATGGGAGGGACCAGCCTAAGGATGAAGCCAGAGGTAGACTCCGGTAACTGATCTTCCCTTTGCTTCTCAAGGTATCACATAATCCGCAGCCACAGGCTTTGCAGTTGTCGGGTTCAGGGTGCACGCCAAGAAAACTCACCAGAAGCTTAATAAATGAACGCTTTATTTTCTGCATGCACAGGGAGGCAGCCACTTTGGGATCTGAACCATGTGCCGGATGGGAGACTGTACAATATTTTTATAGGATGGGAACACAAAGCAAGGGGGATGAGGTGGGATGTTGCGTTGACCAATCACATGTTGACACAAGGGGTTAAGCAAGGAGGTTAACGTTGGTGACTGGGCCTTTTCTGGGGCTGGTTTCAGGGTCCTTGAGTCAGCTTTTGCAGTCAGGTCCCCACCTGGACTCTGACCTGGAATTTAGAAAGATAAGGGAACAAAGGATCGGGCAAGCAGCACGTGGTCAATTCTGTCAAGACAGCACATTTGTGACTTGTGTGCCTTAGGTTAGATAATGGATAACAGCATCTTCTCTTTTACACCCTTTACTGGTTAACAGACAACCATGAACCTTGAAAGAAGCAGGATAGGAGTTAGGTTCCAGGACCTGGGAATGTGAACTCTGGGTTTTGAGCCTGCCAGCAAGGTGGGACTCGTTCTTAAGATGGCTAAACTCAGGACATATCTGTGACCCAACACCGGATAGAGGAAGGAGGCAGGGACAGGCTCAGCGAGCTCCGGGTTCAGTGAGAGACTCTGTCTTAAAAAATCAATTGACCTTTCACCTCCACCTGCATATGTGCACATGTATGTGTTCATGGACACACATACACATCTCACTCTATATGTATATATGTGTATATATATGTATATGTATTATGTTATATGTAGTACATACTATGTGTAACAAAATACAAAATGTGATACTCAACACCGGCAACTATAATGTGTTTTCTAGGGATGTAAATCTTTGCTGTCAGCCAGGGACATGATTGCCCAACCCATTTCCAGTAAGTACCATGCCCTCTTAAGAATATTTGATGTCAATGGGTCTTGCTTGCTCTTACAGATTATCAAAATGGATAAAAAGGTTGAAAAATACTTCTTTGGTTGATATGGATGCTGGCATAAAAGAGGGTGTTAATATCAATGGGAGCCTGGTATCAAGAGAATACAACTAATGTTTAGTAATTGCTGTCATAATGGAAATGTCATTGTTCTCATTCTGGTCGGAGATTTTAGCTTTGTTTTTCTCAAATATTGGTAAAGCACATGTCTAACATGTATAAAGCCACAGGTTCTATACCAAGTACATCCACCCATCCCACTCACAGAAACAAATGAAATTTTTCATAAAGCTGGAACACACATAAATGCCTATAAAACTATTTTACCAATCTGGACAAAATATCCTGGTGGAATGTGGTTCTAATGCCACCAAGATCACAGCTTTGATCTTGACATAGAAAGTTTAGTTCACATTTATAGATCGAACCACCAACTGGGACTGGCGTCTTGAGCAATGTGTGTCACAGGATCTGAGACAACTGGGTTGCTTATGGCTCATCATGGTTCCTAAAAACAGCAGCACGAAGACCTTGGCATTACATTAGAAGAAGAGCATGTTTTTAACACAGTGAGAAAACTCCAGAAGTAGGTTCAAGCTCTTGCCACTCATCAGCTAGCTTTACGACCTTGGGTTCTTCAACCTTGCTTGTACCATGTAGAAGATAAATAATTGTGACTTCATTTCCTGCCTCAAGCCAGACTGGGGAATGAATGAAAAAATATCTTTGTAATGGTAGAGCATTTTATAAGTATTAATATTTATAGAGTAAACACTAAGGATTTTTTTAATAGTTGCTCTTTTGTGTTTGGTTGCTATTCCTCTGGGGTAACTAAAAAAATGTGGCTGTGTTTCTTAAAAGATGATGCTTAGCACTATGCTCTATCAAAGCCAGGAACAAACTCTTCTACTTTTTTCCATACTGAACTGGAAATGCCATATGCTTCCCCCCAGTGGCCCATTATTACCAGCAAGTACTCAGCTGTGATGAATGGCTGTGACGCTGAGTCAGTGCCTCTGCATAATGACCCTTCCACATACATTACATTGAAAACAACACTCTGGAACACCTGGTAGATAAGACTGGCTTTTAAAGAGGTTATTTTCTTTGGAGAGAGTAAAAAGTATGGTGACAGCAGATGCCTTTTGTGGAACTGCAACACACACACACATACACACACTATATATTCATTGATGTTCTGCCTGTATAGCTATGTGGGAATGCCAGATCCTCTAGAACTGGAGTTACAGACAGTTATAAGCTTCCATGTAGATAGATGCTAGAAGTTGGACTTGGGTCTTCTAGAAGAGAGGCTAGTGCTTTTAACACTAATCCATCGTTGCAACACCCCCAAAGCACACTTACAACCCTATTATTTATGGGTCTAAAATAAAAGGCTTCCCATTTGAGGCCAGCCTGGCCTGCACAGTGAGCCTGATATAAGCCCTGACTACATTGTAAAACTTGTCTCGAATAAATAACCAAGAACAACAGATAAGATGAGCACTTCTTTGATTTTTATTTTATGCTTGAAATATGTAATCTTGACTGGCATCTTGAGGAGACTCAGAATCATCTGGAGATAGACCTCTGTGTATCTGAGGGCATTTGGAAATTCACACCCTGAAAGCTGGCAACATTACTCCATTGGCTAGACTCTCAGACTGAATAGAAAGGTGGAAGTGGGCTGAACATCGGAATTCATTTCCTTTGGCTTTTGACTATGGGTGCAATGTGAGGAGCTGCATCCTGCTTCTATCATATAGTGGGACTTTATCAGACCTGCTATTGCTATAAATAATGATTCAGAGGCTTTTTAATATTTTAAAATCTTTGTCTTTAGCTAAAACAGTCTCCCAGCTAGCTATCTATTTTAAATGGACTAATCCTGGCACTACATTCTACTACATGGCTAGGTCTACCTCACTGCTCCATTCTGGTCCCATCATTCACTCCACTTCTGCTGGCGAATCTTCTGAGTCTCATTTCTTTTTCCAGCATTTATACATACATAGTACACACACACACACACACACATACACACACACACACACACACACACATATATCATATACATACACATACCTATAAAAATAGTGTCTCTCTTCCTTTCTCTCTCTGGAGTTCTGCTCTCTACTTCCTGCCCAGCTACTGGCTGTCAGATCTTTATTACAGCCAATCAGGTACAATTCTAGATTGCCTCTAGGCTAGTGAGAAAGCACAGTTATTTACAAAAGTAAAAGATAGGTGATGGGCCCAATACCAAGATGCTGCCAGTGTTTCCCTCTTGGCAGGTACAGAATTAACAAGACACACCTTCACACAATGTACTCCAATACTACTGCCACAGCAAGAGCCCCTTTCTCATCAGTCTTTCCCTTTCATGATGGGCTCTGAGGCAAAGTAAGTGCTTCCTTGTTTCAGCTATTTCTATCTGACATTCTGTTACACAACAAGAAAAGAACCAATACAGCAATTCATTTTTACTGTGCAGTTCAGGTGCAAAATCTTAAACAAAGCCTTAGTCTCTTCTTTTCCTCTCTTTGTTGAATTAGGTTTTTATTTGAAAGCTACACTGGATATCGTCTCTGAAAATTTTAATTGGATATGAAGAGAAGTGCTTCGGAAAGAAGGCCTGATGAAAAAGGTGACCTTTTGGATAAATACCTAAAACTTAAGACACTGCTGAGTGAGTTCCTCCAGTTAAAACAATGTGCAGCACCAAATATGATACCAAGCATTTAAATTAGTGACTGAGAAAGGAGAAAGGAGAAACCTCAGACCCACTGGGAAAATTTATTTGAATTTAGTCTGGGTTGATATCATGTCTGTTGAGATCCAGAGTCACCTCAGATGGACACCAACCTCTTTCATGCAGGGATAGTTTATGGAGCATACACCCCAGGACTGAACAATCAAGGCATGGTTCAGACATTGGAGCTGAAATCTGACATCGAATCAAGATCTTATAGTACTTTAAAGCCTGCGATCTGCAAGCATTTGTGCTAATCAGGATTTAGGGATAGGGGATTTCTTTAGGAACTTGTCTTTGTTCTGCATATCTTGCTCCTATTGGTTGGTATTCAGCTGAGACAAAGGACTTTTCTTGTTTAACTCTCATGTCTTAACTTGCCAACCAGGATGTCAGTTATCCATGTACATGTCTTCTTTCTGCCAAGTAGGATGTCAGTTCCCTGGGAGGTCTTAGGAACTTTATTTGACACTTACTCAAAATGAAAGTCTTATTCCCAAAGAGTTTCTTATATATTGGAGCAGGTGTCTCTCTTACATTGGAGCCCATCCAAGGGCCAGCAAATACCATACAAGGTTATACACATGTGCAGGAAGTACTGTTGGGGGGTTGATTCAGGTCCGAGCTTATTGTGGATAACTATTCAAAGCTGTTCTACTGACTTCTATCATGATTGGTGTCCAAGGGCACAGAACATAACAGAATATTTAATTGGCATGGGCATAAGTAAGTTTCTTAGTAACAGCAGAAGCAACATATGAGAAAGTTTCCTTATTGTGGTTGATATGCAGATAAGGGCAGACACAAGATAAGGCAAGGCCTGTGATTGGACAGTGAAAAACTAAGGCGTGGAGAGAGTTTTGGGAAGACCTGAGAGATAGTGGAGGGAAAAGAAGCCAAGATGGAGGAGGAAGAGGAAGATTCACCCCTGTGTGGCTTTAAATAGCCACAGGTAGCTATGAATATCTTATAAGGGATTAATAATTACAGGACAATTTGACTTACGGGGGGGGGAGTTTATACCAATATCAATTGGCTCTGAGTTTATTGTGTGGATATTTTGTGGAGTGAGAATTTACTGATATAAGTCTGATTGATGAATTACAAGCCTCAAGAGTTTTGATTTTACCGGATTGCTGGGAATATAGCCAGAGTTCACAGCAGAGAGCCAGCAGAGAGAGGGTGGCAGACTGGAATGGAAATTGGGAACTTAGAGGGTCAGGTGGAGACATTTTGCTGATTGAGATGAAAATACCCCACAGATACTATGTGGACCTAGGGTTCCAGCAATAGCAAGGATTGGTGTTTCCTTTTTCTAATAATTACTGCCACACCTTATAATATGAATAACAGTACAAAATGTCAGGTTAGCCAGGCAACAGTTGCCTAGGTTTTAACATTTCATCTGGGCCTTAGTATTTTACCTAGGTGTTAACAATGCCTTGCCTTGTTATGCCCTCAAGTCTTGGCTTTGAATCTGTGGTGTCAAGTTGGAGCATAGCCTTTCCAGCCATAAAGAGAGACAGGCTCTGCCGAGGTCAGGTACATAAGCTGGGCCAAGCAAAAAGACAGTTGTCCCACAACTCCAGGACTTATGTCAGATTTGTTTTGTTCAAGACTTCTAACAGGAACCTGTTGGGTTCTTCAGCTTCAGCCCATGCTGATTGGAAGAACAACAAATCAACAGGAAGCACTTTCTCACTAAGGGAAGCCATTGAACATCTGGGAACAACTTAAATTCTTCTTGTTTCCCGTGGACTGAAGAGTCTTGCCTACCCTCTCCCCTTTGGCAGATAACTATGCTTATTAAATTCAGTCTTAGCTCCTAAATCTTTGCTAATAACGAGAGCCAATTTCAATTTATTTTAAATGATATTAATTTGCTTAGGGTAACTATTAAAAGTTACCTAATTAAAAGTGTTGGTGAAGAAATGGGGTACATACTTGTAAGGTTTAGAATCCCTTTAAGGGTTCCATGTCAATACCTACAAACTCCTAATAACCTTCAATTATAAAAATCTTATTGTGGGTATGTGGTCTGACAGCTCATTTATTCATCTGATATATTAAATATGTTAATGAGTGATTGGTTGTTGTGTTTACAATGGGTTCAATAGATCTAAAAATGACAGCTTTATTTTTTCTTGTTGTTGTTGCAATTTTTTTTTTGCAACTGGAAATATTTTTTTTAGGGGATTTAAAATGCACAAAATGACCTTAAAGTTATTTTACAAATCCTTCTACTAAAGATACAGTTTAGGGATTCTTTCCTTCTCTTTAAGAAAAAAATTTATTGTTTGTTTCGACTCTCTCTCTCTCTCTCTCTCTCTCTCTCTCTCTCTCTCTCTCTCTCTCTGTGTGTGTGTGTGTGTGTGTATCTGCCTGAAAACTACTACACCTGGAGCAGGAATTAATTACAGGTCATTGTGAGCTGCCTAATGTGGGTTATGAGAATCTTGTATCTTCTGGAAGAGCAGTAAGCACTTCTTTATTTTCTCCTTTTTTCTTTTTTGTTTTTATTGGATATTCTCTGTATTTACATTTTAAATGTTACTTCTTTCCCCCTACTCTCCTCTCCATCCCCCTCCACTTGCTTCCATAAAGGTGCTCTCTCTCCCAACCACCCTCTGCACCTCAGTGCCTTGGTGTTGACAAAACTCCCCTGCATTGACAAAACACACATTCACTGGATCAAAGGGTTCTTCTCCCATTGATCCCAGACAATGCTATCTATCCTCTGCTACATATGCACCTGGAGTCATGAGTCTCTCCATGTGTGCTCATTGGTTGGTGTTTCAGTCCCTGGGAGCTCTGGTGGGTTTGGTTGGTTGATATTCTTGTTCTTCCCATGGGGTTGCAGATCCTTTCTGCTCCTTCTGTTTCTTTCCCTAACTCCTTCATTAGGGACCCTGTGTTCAGTCTGATGGTTAGCTGTAGCACCATGACAGAGCCTCCAAGGAGGCATCTATATCTGGCTCCTGCCAGTAAGCACTTCTTGACATCAGCAATAGTGCTTGGGTTTGGTGGCTGCATTTGGGGTGGATCCCCAGGTGAGGCTGTCTCTGAATGATCTTTTCTTCAATTCTTGCTCTTCTATTTGTCCCTGTATTTCCTTCTGTGAGTGTTTTGTTCTCCCTTCTAAGAAGGACTGAGAAATGGACATTCTGGCCTTCCTTCTTTTTGAGCTTCCTAATTTCTGTGCATTGTTTGTTGGTTATTCAGAGCTTTTGGGGGCTAGTATCTGCTTATCAGTGAGTATGTACCTTGTGTGTGTTCTTTTGTGACTGAGTTACCTCACTCAGGATAATACCTTCTAGTTCCATACATTTGCAAAGGAATTTCATAAAGTCATTGTTTACAATAGCTGAATAGTACTCCATTGTGCAAATGTACCACGATTTTTTTTTATCCATTTCTCTATTGAAGGACTTTTGGGTTTTTTTCCAGCTTTTGGCTACTATGAACATGGTTGAGCATGTGTCCTTGTGAGAGGTTGGGGCTTCTTTTGGTTATATGCACAGGAGTGGTATAACTGGTTCCTCAAGTAGTACTATGTCCAATTTTTTGAGGAACCGCCAGACTGATTTTCAGAGTGGTTGTACCAGTTTACAACCCTACCAACAGTGGAAGAATGTTCCTCTTTCTCCACATCCTCACCAGCATCTGCTGTCATCTGAGTTTTTGATCTTAGCCATTCTGACTGGTGTAAGGTGAAATCTCAGGGTTGTTTTGATTTGCATTTCCTTGATGACTAGAGATGTTGAACATTTCTTTAGGTGTTTCTCAGACATTCACTGTTCCTCAGCTGAGAATTCTTTGTTTAGCTCTGTACACCATTTTTAAATAGGGTTATTTGATTTCCTGGAGTCTAACTTCAGGAGTTCTTTGATATATTGGATATTAGCCCTCTATCAGATATAGGACTGGTAAAGATTCTTTCCCAATTTGTTGGTTGCTGTTTTGTCTCCTTGACCAAGCTATCATTGAGTAGAGCATTGTTCAGCTTCCATGTATATGTGGGCTTTTTGTTGTTTTTGTTGTTATTGAAGACCAAACACAATCCATGGTGATCTGATAGGATGCATGGGAGTATTTTGATCATCTTGTATCTGTTGAGGCCTGTTTTGTGACCGAGGATATGGTCAGTTTTGGAGAAGGTACTGTGAGGTCCTGAGAAAAAGGTGTATTCTTTTGTTTTAGGATGAAATGTTCTGTAGATGTCTGTTAATTCCAATTGGTTCATAACTTCTGCTAGTTTCCCTGTGTCTCTGTTCAGTTTATGCTTCCACGATCTGTCCATTGGGGTGAGAGTGGGGTGTTATGTCTCCCATACATTATTGTGTATGGTGCAATATATGCTCTGAGCTTTAGTAGATTTTCTTTTATGAATGTGGGTGCCCTTGTATTTGGAGCATAGATGTTTAGGTTTGAGAGTTCATCTTGATATTTTTTTTTCTGTGATTTGCAAAAAGTGAGCTTCATTATCTTTTTTGAAAACTTTTGCTTGAAAATCTGTTTTATTTGATATTAGATGGCTACTCCAGCTTGTTTCTTGGGACCATTTGCTTGGAAGGTTTTTTTACTGTGAGGTAGTGTCTGCGCCACTAAAATGAGTTTCCTGTATGTAGCAAACTGCTGGACCTCATTTATGTATCTAGTCTGATAGTCTATGTCTTTTTATTGGGAATTGAGTTCATTGATGTTAATAGATATTAAGGAACAGTGATTGTTGTTTTTTAAATTATTTTTGTTGTTAGAGGTAGAATTATGTTTGTGTAGTTTTCTTCATTTGGGTCGGTTGCAAGGAGATTATTTTCTTGCTTTTCTTAGGGTGTAGCTTTCCTCCTTGTGTTGGAGGTTTCCATTTATTATCCTTTGTAGGGCTGGGTTTCTAGTTAGATATTGTGTAGATTTGCTTTCGTCCTGGAATATTTTGGTTTCTATAACTGGGAAATTGAGAGTTTTTCTGGATAAAGTAACCTGGGCTGGCATTTGTGTTCCCTTAGGGTCTATATGACATCTGTCCAGGATCTTCTAGCTTTCATAGTCTCTGTTGAAAAATCTTGTGTAATTCTGATCGGTCTGCCTTCATATGCATGCTTGTCCTTTTTTCCTTACTGCTTTTAGTATTCTTTTTTTTTTTTTTGAATGTTTGGTGTTTTGACTATTATGTGCTGGGAGGTATTTATTTTCTGGTCCAATCTATTTGAATTTCTTAGGTTTATTGTATGTTCATGGTCAACTCTTTCTTTAGATTGGGGAAGTTTGCTTCTATGATTTTGTTGAAGATATTTACTGGGTATTTTATTTGGGAGTCTTCACTCTCTTTTACACCTATTATCCTTAGGCTTGGTCTTTTCATTGAGTCCTGGATTTCCTGGATGTTTTGGTTTAGGAGCTTTCTGATTTTTACATTTTCTCTGACTGATGTGTCAATGTTTACTATGGTATATTTTGCCTCTGAGATTCTCTCTTCCACCTCTTACATTCTGTTGGTGATGCTTGCATCTATGACTCCTGTTCTCTTTCCTAGGTCTTCTATTTCCAGGGTTGTCTCCTTTTGTGATTTCTTTATTGTTTCTATTTTCGTTTTTAATTCCTTCACCTGTTTGGTTTTGTTTTCCTGTAGCTCTTTAAGTGATTTCTGTGTTTCCTCTTTAAGGACTTCTACTTGTTTGCATGTTGCTCCTGTAATTGTTTAAGGGAGTTATTCTTGTGCTTCTCAAGGATCTCCATCATTATCATGAGGTACAATTTTAACTCCAAATCTTGTTTTTCTGGTGTATTGATATATCTGCTATTTGTTGTGGTGGGAGAACTGGGTTCTCATGTTGCCAGGTTGCTTGGTTCTTGTGTTTGCCTCTTGCCATTTTGTTGTCTGTGATGCTCAGTGATCTTGTCTTTGAATGGAGCTTGTCTTTTTTGTGGGTCTATGGGCCCATTGGCTCAGGATGGAGATTGCTCCTGGGTGTTCAGCTGTGGGTAGGCTGTGAGTTCTGATGGCAGTGGACCAGCTCTAGCCTTGAGCTAGAATAGTCAGTTTTCAGGCTGCACTGTGCTACCTGTGCCCTGAGAGTTCCTGGTGTTCTCTCCCCTGTTGGCTCAGGAGGGATAGCACTCCTGTGGCTCCTCTGATTGTTCAGCAATCTGTGGGCAGGTTAAGAGTCCTGATGGCAGTGGGCTGGCTCTGGTTTTGGGCCAGAACTGTCTGTTCCCAGGCTGCACCTTGCCACCTCTGCCCTGAGAGTTCCTGGTGGCTTCTTCTCTGATAGTGGAGAGGAAGTATGGACCCACCCATGTGCTCAGGAGGGAGAGCACTCCTGCGGCTCCTCTGTTTGCTCAGCAATCTGTAGGCATGAGGAGGATCCTGATGGCAGTGGGCTGGCCCTGTCTTTGGGCTGGAACTCTCTGTTTCCAGGCTGCACTGCACTACCTCGCAGCAAGCACTCTTAACTGCTGAACAATCTCTCTACCTCCTTCTTTGATTTTCTGGTGGCTGTTCCCTTTAATATATATAAATGAAGATACTGCAATTTTATGTAAACATAATATCTTTATTATAAAATAAAACTAAGAACTAAGTATTATTAGATGGTTTTTAGATAATTTTATTTAATATTAAAAGAAGATGCACCATCCAATGAGGTTCTCCAGGTAGTTATTTATAGAAAGAAAATATCCAATAAAGCACTTTTGAAAACCATTTATGTTTGACAGTTTCTTTCTTACATTTGGCAGCATATAATGAAGGTTAACTGTTTCCACCCTTTTACCCTCTCTTTCCCACTGAGTCCCTTCTTCCTAACACCTCTCCTTTCTATTTTCATGTTGTTCTTATTTATGTGTCTCACTGGCTTGAATTAAGGTTGTTGGCATGAGCATGAATGGGAGGTGATTTCAAAGAGCATGGAGGGCTGATCAGCAGCTATACCACTGAAGAAAGTAGCTTCTTCTCCCCATAAGCTTTAACTGTCAGTTCCCAAGGAGAATGGGCCTCATAAGCCCCACCTCCTTCCAAGATGGACCGTTGATGGGCACAATCCCAGACAGGTCTGGTGCAAGTGTTGTGAACTCATGAGGACAACTACCTTACTTTGTCTAGAAGACATTGTAGCACATTGTCTGGCTCTTCCATATTTCTTTTCTGTCCTTTCTTCTGCTATATACCCTAAACCAACCTTTTTGACTCTGGTCTAAACATCATACCTGTACTCTTCTTCCCCACACCATGAATAATATCACTCTATGAAAAAATTTCTAGTAGTACAGGATAACAGATTAAGATCACGTTGGAGATTCTAACATAAAAAAATAAAAGATAAAAGTTCATTATTGGAAGCCATGTGCTTAAGGAGTGGTAAATATTTAAACAGTCCTCAAGAGACAGATGTTTGGCAAGTGTGCTTCTCAGCTTCTTCTTACAATATATAGTGTACAAAAATTATAATGGCTATGATATATAAAAATGTGACCTCTAACTAAGGTGATGGCTTAGCAAGTAAGAGTGCTGAGATCTATGCATAAGGACCTAAGTTCAAATCCTCAGCATGCATGTCAAAAGCTGAGTGTAGACAGACACCCCTGGTGTAACTCCAGCTGTGGGGAACAGATATACCAGTTTAGCTTTTAGATGAGTAAGAGACCTTGTATCAATGGAATTAAGGCACAGTGATAGGGCAGCCCAACAGGCATCCTCTCCAAGCCTCTGGAGCCACACATATACATGTGTACATACAACACAAACAGAATAAAAATAAAATTTATATAATAACAAATTGGACCTTAGCATCATATTCTTTTGGCCTTACTATAATCACCATTTCATTATTATCTATGGTATAGGATGGAGTTGATGTCATTAGGCAGAGTGTGGGACTTTTAGTTTGTCATTACCCTGGAGAATTTAAATTCTACAGTTTTTAGTCTCTCTCTCTTTCTCTGACTCTCTGTCTCTCTGTCTCTGTCTCTGTCTCTCTGTCTCTGTCTCTCTCTCTCTCTGGAACTATAAGCCAAAATGAAATATGTAGGCTGCTTTTTGTTGATGGTATTTTGTCACAGTAACGAAAAAGTAACTAAGATATATTTCCATATGATGTTGGTTTAATCAAGCAATTCAGAACCTGAAGGTATTAAAAGCCAACTATACTAATATTATTAATAGTATTTAAGAATTTTCAAGATAATTTGTCTAAGACAATGGTTCTCAAGCTGGGGTACCAGCCAATTTTGGGATCAAATGACCCTTCCACAGGAGTTGCTTATTGCTCACCAGATATTCTGCATATAAAATATTTACATTATGACTCATAAAAGTATCAAAATTACAGCTATAAAGCAGCAACAAATAGTTTTATGGTAGAGCTCACCACAACCTGAGGAACTGTATTAAAGGGTTGCAGCATTAGGACGACTGAGAACCACTGGACTCTGAGGACACTCCTGGTTCAAATTTAGCAAATAAGCATCCTTTAAGTTATTCAAGAAGAAATTGAGTCTTCTGGGGAAAGTCAGCTATATGTAGAAAGTGGGACAAATACCCTCTTGTGAAGAAACACTGCAGCTTTTCATGCTTCCTGGTTATTGTCTTTGATCTTTCTGCTTGGCTTGAAGAGGAATAAATTGGCTAAAGAGCTCTGAACTTAGAATTGTAAATGAGGAGCTTTTCTCTTTGCCCAGTAAGCAGTCAGGCAACTTGACCTTCACTTTGCACCCAAAGCCAACACAAAATCCAGACAATTCTTAAATGAAAAATAAAATTAAATAACAAAATAAGAGCCCTAGAGAACGTCTAGTTAAATATCTGCATGGACAAACCCAAGGAATAGAAGAAGTCACATTCAAAGTCATGGGCAGATTTGAGTCAACAGAATTAATCTTTAAATGAATTTGTTTTATTCTAATTAGATGTAGTGGGGGTGGAATGGTATTAGGCAAATTGGCTTTTAAGTGAATTTGTTTGGGAATTGGCCATCTCCTTCTCAGGGAACTGAGATTGGAGCAGTGCTGAGAAAGGGAATGAAAGAATAAGAGATACCTCTGTGGGAGGCAAAGGACTGGTCTTTGGTCAGACCCAGAAGACAGGCAGAATAGCAGAGTTAAGAATGAATGGGCAATGGGAAAGGATAATGGAACTAATCAAACCAGGAGTGAATAGGGAAAAGCAGTTGACAGTTGGAGTTCATATCACCCAGTGTTTCTCACATTTTGGGCTGCAGGCTTTCCTAAGATTCCTATTGCTGGGCTTGGGACCCAGAGTTGCTGAGTTAGTAAGTCTGCACTGGGACTGAAGGGTTATATTTCTAATAGATTCTGGGATGCTGCTGATGCTGCTAAAACAGTGGCCTCACTTTGAGAACCATCATGTAGTTTGGGCATGGAAGTGATGAGACGTGTTCAGCAAAGTAATGTGACTAGGAGCCCTGGAAAGAGATTAGATCTCTCTCTCTCTCTCTCTCTCTCTCTCTCTTTCTCCCCCGCCCCTCTCTGGCGTGTGTGTGTGTGTGTGTGTGTGTGTGTGTGTGTGTGTGTGTGTGTGTGTGTGTGTGTGTAAAGCTTTCCTAAAGCATACCAGTAAGGAATAATATACTTGAATATTGAGTTGGGTGGTGACTTGGCAGAAACTAGAGTGGTCAGAGCACTCAGGACTCATTTCTTGGCTGAAATGACTTACTTCAGAAGCCATGGAAGCATTATTATCAAATTTCATATGTGTGCAGTTTCTCATAAAGCAAAAATGCTGAAACCCAAGTACTTATTCGGTGACAGGTTAAAGTGACATCCCTATGGAAATGATTGTATTGTTATCCAGATGTATAGGGGGTGGAGATGGAGGCTTAGGGAGGTTAACCCACTTTCTCAGCATCACATGGATGGAAACAGACAGATTTAGGATTAAAACCCCTGTCTGGCTTCTGTCCAGTCCTTGAACTTATAATCACAAAAAAATGCTAAAGGATTTTTTCTCATTATCTCTCTAGGGGTGAGATTTAAAACCATGACCCTGAAGGAGATTGCTTAGGTAGAGAGCATGGGGACAAACACTGAAGGAACTCATTCCTGGAGCCTGCCATAGAAATGAAAGCAACAAGAAGCAAGAAGCTTTCACTGGCATCCTGGGCCTTGGAGCTGTCAGAAAAGAAAAATGCAGAGAGAGATCAAAAGAGGCTACAGAGAAAAGAGAAAGTCAATGAGAAAACATCTCCCATGTCAAAAGACAGACTTAAAATCAGTTCAGTTTGAAGATCTTCACTGGCTTTTCCTTGAGGCTCTGGAATTTGGCAACACCTCACTATTAGACAGAACAACCATGTGCTCCACAAGCCAAAGATGGAAACGGACTGAGGAGGACATATGTGGAAAGGGGACAGGTCATGTCAAAATTATTGTTTCTTTTTACAGGTTAAATAAAAGGGTGTTTTGTAAGGTTGTCAGCTAAAACCAATTTATTTGGGGGATTTGGCTGTTATCTCTTATATTCCTGATTTTGTAATAGGTCAACCTATTTTTGATTGAGATGAAAATCTAATTAGCATGAGTAACTTCATTTTGATTTGGTTTGGTTGTTGAACAGATAATAGAAACTCAGTCAAAAACAGTGGCATCCTAAAAATTCTATTAAGTATGAAAGAAGTAATGAAGAAAACTATTGTGAAGTGTTCTAGATATCGATTTCTGCTTAGAAAATAATGCCAAACTTAGTGCCTTACAGCAATAGCATCTTTGTTCAGGGGAACAGCTTATCAGGTAAAGTATTTGCCATGTACTTGAGGTCCTGAGTGCCCCCCCCCCACATATAAAAAAAGATGGGCATGGTGGCATATACTTTGATTCAAATATTGGGGAGCAGAGTTAAGAAGATCTATGGGATTTGTTGGCTACTCCTGTACTCTAATTACTGTGCCTCAGGCTAGTGAGAGACCCTGCCTCAAAAACAGAGTGCTTCTGAGAAATGACACTCCAGGTTGACCTCTGACCTCTGTGGGTACCCACAACTTACTCCCACATATCTGCACATAAATGTACATGTTTGAGCTGTCACACACATGAAGTAATAGCATCATTTACTTTCTTCTCTCACCGGTGGATGCTTACTGAGTACACAGAGGTAATGAATTCTTCAGTTCCCAGTGGTGTGAGCTGGGGCACAGGAAGGCTGCGCCTGTAGGTTTGACTGGTCGGGAATTCTGATATGTGTGTGACATGTGACAGAAGTCAGTCCTGGTTGTCAACTGAGAAGTGTACTGGGGAAGGGGACATTGGTTATCCACACATAGTTCATGCATGAAGTTTGGCTCACAGCACCGTGATTCCAAGGAGCTATAGTCTAAGTGTAGAAGGCAGGCATGTGACAGTTTCCTAAGATCTTGGACTATGGACCACAGTTTTGATGGCTGACGGCAAGAGGCCATTTTCACATTTCTTCCCATATGACCATGTTCACCTGGGCCTTTCCTATATGACTACTTGCTTTCTCTAAGCCATTAGAGGTGAAGAATAGTTTATAAGATAAACATATATATATCTTACTATCATATATCATAATTGCACATATATCATCATATACATACACCTTGTCACTGTTGTTTTATCCTAATTAATAGAAGCAACTCACACATCCTGCTTACATTCAAGAGAAGGGAACACACAAAATTATAAGTAGTAGGAAATAGTTTGTGGGGTCCATATTTGAATCCATGTGATTCAAGTTGTAAATTTGGCCATAAACTGTAAAGCAACAGCTTCACGAGAAAGAAAATTCATCTTAGAGGCAATTGTTTAGTGACTAGAGTCAAAAATTATATATACGTGGATTATATTTGGAAAAGAGCTTTTGTTTTTGTTTTTACTTTTAACATGTAGAGAAAGTGAGTGCGTGAGAGAAATTCTGTGGTGTGTAGGAGGAAATCCATGCAGAGTCATCAAGCAGCCCCCACCTCACCGGTAAAATAGGAGACAGAGTTCTTGGGGAAATAGGGAGGTAACGGTGAAAGGCAAAGCCATCATACGTTGTGACATTTCTTAGGTTGTGAATTTTGTTTGAACGTTTGGGCAGTGATGCTGTGTATAAAGGAGAAATGCAGGATTCAGGGGTCGAAGTCATCTAAAGAGGCAACATGAGGTGAAGAGTAAAGTTAGATGTAAGACTACAGGTTCTTTGAGGATAGTTTGCCGTGGGGGAGACAGTGGTTCCAGTAAGACCGAGGGATTGGCAAAGAGAATTACAGGTTTAAAGTTTTATTTGAATTTCCAGCAAATTTCCAATTAGATTTGTCTCATCCTCAGCTTTCACAACATGGGCTCTGGTTTCCACTACTTGTATGAAGTCTCCCTCTTTTCTAATAACTCCTGTCCATCCGACGGCTCGGCTGTCTGAAGGTGATCATCGGAGTTCCGCCCAGGCCAGCATCGTGGATTTCATTACTTTTAATGCTGCAGGTTCCCAGCGCTGTGTTTTCTAGCCCAGCGTGTCTCATCCCTTTGAACCTATGCACAGCTGTTTGTGTGACCATCAGCCATTATAAAAAGCAAAAGAAAACATCATTTTTTTGTTTCAGGGAATTCCCCCCACCCCCTTTTCCCTCAGCCAGTGTTCTCTCTCCCAGAATGCACCGCTGCTTCTTTACTTGTTCAAGTAGGAAGCTTGGTGACACCCACCACAACCGCCTTTCTCCTGTCTCTCCTGTCACTCTGTTCTAACCACCACTGTCGTGTAGCCTAATCACTCCATCAGGCACACAACCTCCCTGCCTCTAAAACTGGGCCTCGCGGCATTTCTACCACCCCTGTAGCCAAAGGAAGTTTGTAAGCCACAGCTCTTGTGAGGTCAAGACCAGTCCCATACCCCTAGTCCTACTTTACAGATATCAATGAATTCTTGTCACTCATCGGATAGATAAGACTTAATGGTAACTTATTTTATAAAGGGAGCTATCCACACTGCACAGTGCTAAATCATTAATCCTTTAGGAAAGCATTCTGTTTGAGGACATTGGTGATCTGGTCCCAGAGTCACACTCTTTAGCTTCAAATTGTGTATATCAGCATGTTTCAAGTCACCTTTTAAGACCCAGCTCACAGTTATGAGTTTGGGGAGACCTTCTTTCTGCTAGGTTCAACTTTGTTTGAGAAACTTACTCAATTTCATCAACTATTGTACCTGTAGTGTTTTTTCCCCCATACTATTTGGGGTATAACAGTTACACAGTAAATATTTATTGAATGAATTAATGAATCTTGAATGCAAAATTCCCCAAATTAACAGATTCAAAAGAGAGATGTGATTACAGTATAATTTGTGGGGCCATTGTCATTAATGTGGTCCATCACTTACAGAAAAATCATGGGGTATGTGGTTTGTTTCCTCTTCTTTTACTTCTTTGTCTTCTGTCTTTTCTATTCTGGGTGTAATGTACCTGGGCACGGGTGATGGTCATCCTGAGATCATATCTCATTAAACTGGTACCACAATGGTGGGTTCTGGGGAGTGGAGAGGATCTAGATGGAGCCGGGAGCTGAGTGAGGGTCTGTAGTTCTCAGAGTGAGGTCCTCAGAGATGTGGCATCTGTAAGAGCTCGGAATTCTTTCTTCTGGACTGAGATTAGAGGGCACAGTAGTTCATGTCATGGGCCGGTCACATGATCCTGACTCAAGTGGGAGTTGAAGAACTGCGCTAGTTTCACAATCATGGCTGATGGGTACTTGGTCTGTTTTCTATGAAGATGGCATCAGCATTTTCTGACATCAGTGGGAGGAGACGCCTTTGGTCCAGAGAAGGCTTGTTATCCCAGTGTAGGGGAACGCCAGGGAGCTGAGGTTGGTTGGGAGAGGGAGCATCTTCATGGAGGCAATGGGAAGGGGTGGGATTGGGGAAAGAGATAGCATCTAAAATGTAAATATCCAATATAAAAAAAAAGAAAGAAAAGAGATGGCATTAGGAGGTGGATTTTAAGTGATGATGTAGAGAGGCCATACCGCGAGAGCACTGGGTGCTAACTTGGAACGCAGCAGTTGCCAACCAGGACTTGTGTTGAAGTCAGTGTGGTTAATGAAACAGCTTCAAAGTGTGTTTGGAGCATAGCAGAATGGGCTGGGCTGTGGAGCCTTCCCATCCTCCGGGTTACCGCTCTGACCATTCTGATCTTGGGTGGAGGCCATCATTTCTGTAGTAAACCCACAAGAATCATCTCACATCCTCTTACTAACTAATCATTGCCTTTCACGTGAACTGTACTTGATGGGTTGTCAATGCAGTGATACAGGACATGTATGATAAAAATCTAATCATAGAAAATTCCAATCTTAGAGGCTATAGTTTAACTTTTAGGTGAATTCCATATAGACTTTAATCTCTTCCCTACCACATAAGTGGTTGGGTGTATAGCCTCTAAAACGTTTTGAAAGTTAGACATAAAAAGAAGTATTATAATTGTTTACATGTGATCATTAAGTCAAAGATTCCCCTCCAACTGAGAAAAATATTTGCAGCTGGAATGAAGCCTACAGAAAACACACAGTTCCGAAACAATTCTACCACTCACCGGCAATCAGAGTCTGACCCAGTGACTTAGGATGTACTATATAAGCAATTGCTACTAAAGGACCCCAGTCCTTCACGAACATACAATATTCGCACATACACACTCTCTCTCCTCTATATCTCTTCCTTTCAATTTGTAGTGTTCTTGTCCACAGAGTGTCTTTATTAGAGCTTTCAGTAGAAATTCTTGTCTAGAATAAACTTTTACTTCCATGCCCTGAGCTCATTATTCCCAGAAAAACATGAAGCTTCTGCTTGGCATTTAGCAGAGCTGGCTCAGACTCTACTTGGAATGCACACGGCAGAGCAAATGAACAGAATTCTCTGAAGTAGCACCAAGAGTTCCGAGTAGAGACAAATCAGTCCGCTAACACAGTGGAGAAAACTTGGTGTTGCTTACTCATGTGAGCACAGCACACAGATCTCTGTATAGTGAGTGAAAGCCGGCAAGGAAAGCAAAAACTCTCCATTCTTGGCTTACCCCAACTGCATAAAACCAGTGCTTGGCAATTATACGAAAGGTTTGCAAGCTGCTGCCTGGTACCAGGTGTATGCGCAACCCATGAAAGAATCTATTCAGCATCTTACTGCCTGCCTGCTGCTTTCGGAGGCCGGAGAGCAGCTCTTTGTTCTGTTCTGTGATGGCTCAACAAGAATGGTTTCAAACTTCTTTTATTTATTTATTTATATTTTCAAAAGTTACCCCCTTTTCCAGTTTCCCCTCTGAACCTCCCATCACATCCCCCATCCTCCTGCTTGTATGAGGGTGCTCTCCCACCAACACACCCACTCTCCCCTCACCTCCCTGGCATTTCCCTACACTGGGGCATCAAGCCTTCACAGGACCAAGGGCCTCTCCTCCCATTGATGCCAGATAAGAGCATCTTCTGCTACATATGCAGCTGGAGACATGGGTTACTCCATGTGTACTCTTTGGTTGGTGGTTTAATCCCTGGGAGCTCTGAGGGGTGGGTCTGGTTGGTTGATATTGTTGTTCTTCCTATGGGCACATCTCCTTCAGCTTCTTCAGTCCTTTCCCTGACTCCTCCATTGGGAACCCTCTGCTCAGTTCAATGGTCAGCTGCAAGCATCCACATCTATATTAGTGAGGCTCTGGCAGAGCCTCTCAGGAGACAGCTATATCAGGCTCCTGTCAGCAAGCACTTCTTGGCATTCTCAATTGTGTCTGGGATTGGTGTCTGTATATGGGATAGATCCCCAGGTGGGGCAGTTTCTGGATGGCCTTTCATTCAAACTCTGCTCCACACTTTGTCTCCATGTTTCTTTTAAACAGGAGCAATTTGGAGATGAGTGGGTGTCCCCATCCCCCAACCAGGGTCCTAGCCTAACCTCTGGGTATGGTCTTTACAGGTTCTCCCTCCCCTTTGTTGGGTATTTCAGCTACTGTCATCCCCATTAGGTCCTGGGAGCCTCTTGCTTTCCTGGCATCTGGGACTTTCTGGTGGCTACCCCCAGTTCCCCATACCCCATTGCTACACACCTCTGTTCAATTTCCTGATTCTCTGCATATCAACCCTGTTTTCTCTAATTCCTGATACTACCCACTCCCCATCTGCCCCTGTTCTTCCCCCAGTCTCTTTCACCCTCTACCTCCTGTGAATATTTTGTTCCCTCTTCTAAGAAGGACTGAAGAAGCCACACTTTGGTCTTCCTTCTTCTTGAGCTTCATATGATCTGTGAGTTGTATCTTGAGTATTCTGAGCTTTTTGCCTAATATCCACTTATCAGTGAATGCATATCATGTGTGTTATTTTGTGACTGGGTTACCTCCCTCAGAATGATAGCTTCTAGATTTATCCATTTGCACAGGAATTTCATGAAGTCATTGTTTCTAATAGCTGAGTAGTACTCCATTGTGTAAATGTACCACATTTTTTTTCTGTATCCATTCCTCTGTTGAAGGACATCTGGATTCTTTCCAGCTTCTGGTTATTATAAATAAGGCTGCTATGAACATAGTGGAGCATGTGTTCTTGTTATATGTTGGAACATCTTTGGATATATGCACAGAAGTGGTATAGCTGGGTCCATTTTATGAGAAACTGCCAGACTAATTTCTAGAATGGTTGTATCAGCTTTCAATCCCACCAACAATGGAGGAATGTTCTTCTTTCTCTATATCCTCACCAGCATATGCTGTCACCTGAGTTCTTGATCTTATCTTTTCTGACTGGTGTGAGGTGGAATCTCAGGGTGTGTTGAGCAGTCTTAGAATTTGAGTCACTAGTCAAAATTTTCTGGTGATTGGTCTAGAGAGACAGCTCAGTGGTTAAGAGCATGTACTGATGTTGCAGAAGACCCAAATTCAGTTCTGAGCACCCGGGTCTAGTGGTTCACAATCCCCTGTAATTCCAGCTGAAGAGATACGTCTGGCTTCTGTGTGCTCACAGATGCACACACGTCCACTCTCCATAATTTAAAATAAAATAATTTTCTGTTTGTAAATGATTATGTTATTAAAACTTAGTAAAATGTTACTTGATGTTATTTAATTATTGGATGCAAGGCCACAAATACTTTGTTCCACAGACACATCATGTGTACAGCATGTCTAAGGTTTTGTGTTTGGAACCTCACATAAAAGATGAAGAGCTGAGAGCTACTTGGGGAGCTCATCCGTAGGTGTGGCCAGTAGAAGTTAACTGTTCTGCAGTGTGAATTAAGCCTATGATGTTGGTAGTCACAGAGTATTTAGGATCACAGAGGTTTGTTCTGGTTACTTTTACTGCGTAATAAATTAGTCCCTGTCACGCTGGTATAAAGCAATCATTTTGTTAATCTCACAGATTTGTGGGTTAGGCATTTGGAGAGGGCACAAAAGAAACAGAAAGGAGCCAGATTGACTGTTCTGTAAAGCCTGGGATGCCACAAGGGAGGAGTGTTAGGTTGCCAAAGGGAGTGTGAACGTGTGGTCCCCCTGAACAGCCAAGCTACCGTTCAGTGGGCTGATTCAGGCTTCATTCAAGTATGCTCCAGCCACGCCAGCCTGTTAACATAGTCGTACTGGTTAGCAAGTATGACTTCTGCCATTCCCTACTGAATTAAGCAGCCTCAGACATACTCTAACTCCCAATGTGGGGAATGTTAAAATAATCTGCAGACATTCAAAAATCTGCCATGAAAAAATCTGGTCCTACATCTATCTAGCACTTCGAAGAGCTCAGGGTATGTAGGCAACATCTGGGATAAAGGGGCACATGTTTGCCAGGGAAAGAGGCTGAGGTTCTTCATAGGGAAGGATGCCTCAGAAAATACACAGATACACTTGCACAGCTAACACATAGACTGCACCAGTTCTAAAGTGTATATAGGCATCGCTGTATAATATTCATGTCAATGATGGCCCACAACTGTGATGGAGTCCCTTAAGAATGCAATGTGGTTCAAAGGTTCCCATTGCTAATGATGTCACACTTTTTGTGCCTTGCTACAATGTATTATACATGTGTTCGAAGGAAACCTACTGTCCCATTGAAAGAAAAGTAAACACGGTTATGCATAGTATGTTGAGTTAATATCCATAGCATGTTGGTAATATCAAGTGACAATGTTGGCTGGTGGGTGCTGTGCTATTATGGGTTACACGGTTTGTTGGTTGCAGTTCTGGAGATTAAACCTGGAGCCTTACACTTTTAACTGGTAGTTTTTAGTATCTTCTTTCCACTCAGACTTTAAAAGTAAACTGTAAAACAGCCTTAGGCAGGTCCTTCAAGAGCTGTTCAGAAGAGAAAGTTTCTATCACAGGGGTTGAAGGCTGCAAGGGTGTAATAGTCCGTTAAAGTTCTTCTTTCAAGAAAGGGAGTATGCATGTTTAGACCTTACTTGGGTAGGCTAAGGATATATATACATATATTATATATATACATATATAATATATATTCATTATATATTATATATATACATATATAATATATATTCATTATATATTATATATATTCATTATATATCATATATTCATTATATGTTAGTGCCTTAGTTTTTATCAAAACGTTTAAAAAGTCAAACTGAAAATTTTTAAAGAAAAAAGCTTAGAGAGTATTGGCATATAGAAATAAAATATTCTGTACAATTGAACTAATACAAACACAGTTGTTTTGTAAGCAAAGTATTATAAAATTGTGAAAAATGTTTTTAAAGAGTTATTTATTGGTGGTGGTGGTGGTGGTGGTGGTGGTGGTGTGTGTGTGTGTGTGTGTGTGTGTGTGTGTGTGTATGCAGCATATGTGCACAATGGCCAGAAGAAGTGTCGAATTTTAAAATTCAGTTGGAGTTAAAGTTATAGGTAGTTGGGTGCCTGCAACTGTACTTGGGTCCTCTGGAAGAGCAGTTAGCATTATCAACCCTGAGCCATCTCTCTGGTCCCTTGCAAAAGTTCTTGAAAAATATGAAAGTTAATGAAATGTAAAAGTTATAGTCAACTAAGTATTCCAGAGCCAGACTGACTCCATGACAGGAAACAGACTGGCAGACTTGGAGACTAGGTGTAAATGTCTGTTTACCAGAACTGGAAAAGTCAAAAACAAGTCAATTTTAAGGAAAACCACCCCTCCTGGGCAGCCATTCAGAATGCTGCCCCACTACCTTGCCTAAGCCAACCTCACAGGCAGCCAACTAGGCTGTAGAAGCTGCTGTACTACCTAGCCGGAGCCCAAGTATAACCAACAAAAATTCCTCCAAATCTCCCAGAGCCTTAACCAATTACGAAGACACCCATATCCCTGGAGACAGAGCCAACCAATCAAGAGAAAGAAGTGTAAAAGCTATCTACTCCTATCCTAACAGGCTTTAACTTAACCCTGCAAAGTCTATACCCCTGTCTTTCATTTCGATGTATGGTAGACCCCTGCATGCAAGTTCTCTGCAGAGTAAATGATCTTTGCTGTTGCATACTGTTTGGTGCTGGGGTATCAATCTTTGAGAATCACAGTATGATTGTTAAGTTTATCAACGTTATTGACTTGAGCAGACTGAAAAGTACTTAGGAACCTGGTGAGTCACACTCTACTTGTGTCTGTGAGGTTGTCCCTAGAGATGCCTAGGCCATGAAAGCTCTGACGTAATGAGTCGATTAATCTCTTGATGGATTTATGATTTAGGCAATTAAAGAACTTCCAACACAGGATGTTGTGTTCAATGAGAGAAAAGAGACCACTGTGGGCATGTCCTGGGTGGTGACAGCTTGTCTTGACTCTTTATCACTTCTGTCTACTTTGAGCTTAGGGTCTCCAACCATCTACATTGACTGCCATTGATATTTAATGCCCAGTCTCATGAGGCAAAATGACCATAGACTGAGCCTTTTGAAAATATCAGTAAAAGTAATTCTTTCATCCTTTAAGTTCATCAGGAACTTGATTACAGCTATGAAAAGTTAAGTAATACACCATCATTACTTTATTCACAAAATGATTATTTTTGTAATGTACGTATGTATGTATTGCCAGATCTCCTATCAGTGTTCAATACACATTAAAATTGATAGGTGTGATGGAATACACCATCTAGGTTTGTATATGTGTAACCATGTGCCCCAAGGTGTTTGTGTAATGATGAAATTACCTAATAATGAATATTTCAGAATATGTTACCATCGACAACAATACATGATGGTATCTACTTGGGACACCTTGTAAACCAGGTAGGTGTGAAGTTAGGCTTTGAAGTGAAGGTATTACTCTCTTTTGGAAATATATAATACTCCTTGTCTCTCTCTTAGCATGTAGTAATTTCAATGTACCTAACACATCCATACAAGATAGCTACTCTTATTGGTTAATGAAAGATTAAAAACAGAGTCCCAGAGAGATTGAATAACTTGTCCAAGGCCACACAGCTGGTTGGTGGCAGCTGTGGGACTCAAGCCCTGGCTGTCTGATTTCAGCCTGGGCATCATACCAACAAAAGCCACCGAGATGATTGGAGAAGCATAATGCTTCAGGTTGAAGGTAAAACCAGGAGCCTCAATTTATTTTATATGCCACACGAGAGCCACTTTGTGCATCTTAAATGTCAGTGAATGTAGTATAAACCGTGTTCACATAGCTGTTGGCTGGGTGAGATGTGAAAACTCATTTCTAGATTTTTAGCATTCTTTACTATGCTAACTCTCTTGTGCCTGTAGGAAAATTTCTGTTTTTGTCTTCATTCTTTTGGCTCTGTGTCACTTCTGAGTCCCTTCCCTTTTGTTTATCCCCTTTTCTCCTCTCTATGTGTTTGTGTACATGCTTGTATATGTGAACAAACATGTATGGGGTGTGTATGCCCATGGAAGTCAGTGGTTGGTGTTGATGTTTTGCTTAAATGTTCTCTATCTTGCCTGGGGGAAGTGTTTATCACTAAATCCGGTACTTTCAATTCAGCCTGATTGGCTGGCCAGAAAGTTCCAGTGCTCCTCATATCTCTGCTTCCCCAGTTCTGGGGTCACAGAGACCTGGGCTAAGCTTTTTACATGGTGCTAGGGATCCTAGCTTAGGTCTTTTGCTGTCCAAGCAAGGACTTCTCCAACTGAGCCACATCTTTATCTCTCATTAGGTAAAAACTGAAGTTCTGGCTTCTTGAACAAGTCAGCATTAGAGGTAACTCATGCACTGGTATTTAGGTTTGACTGACCTAAAACTGGATTTTTGGATCCAATCTAGAGCCAGGAAATGCATGCTTCTGCCCTGTTAATTTCTCTATTATCAGTTCAGGCTATATTTTTCTTTTTATTAGTGTGAATGGCAGTTGGCCTAATATTTTTTGCATGTTGTGGTACCATTTAACATGCATGGTTATGGTAAGCAGTCAAGAGGCCACAGTAGTAAAAGAAATGTGTCTGAATTAAAACGAGATTAAATTATCAAAATGTCACATGGTTTTCTCAGCAAACCAAAGTTTGGGTATGGAAGCTGCGAAGAAGAATGCTTTCTTTGTAATAAATTTTAGTCTCAGATCTGCTTAGAATCAGTTGGGGCAACTGTCATGTCTTGCAAGTCTTGGTCCTGGAAACATGACGGGCTCACAGGGGAATGAGGAAATGATAGAGACTGAAGAAATGACAGGTAAAGATACTGAAAAGCTGGGACTGAGATGTATATGCTCCCTCTGGAGTGCACCCTCTATGCAATTCAGAATTCATCTTGTGGAGGAATTTTAATCCTGCAACATTTGCTCTGGCAAAGGGTCATATCCAAAGACCCTCCTGGTTGATGTGATCTGGATAGAATGGCATGAGTTTAATCTCTCTTGGTGAAATATAGATATGCTCTTAGTACCTTTGATCCCAAACAATGAAGGTAAAGATTGTAGAAGAAAGCGCTCATGTTTGAAAGTGTCTTCTAACTGAAGGACATGCAAAGTGCTGAATCAGAGAAATATGTGACAGAATGAGTCAGAGATGCCAACTCTCATATTAATAGCATGGGAATGAGAGATGATTTAAGAGATTAGTGCAGAGAGGAGAAGCAATTTTACCAGGAAAGTAGTATAGAGACAGGTTGCAGGTAAAGACAGAAATCAGTCAGAGAATGAGAGGGAGCCAGACTAGGACAGATTGCCAGAATATGAGGCAAAGCACATCAATTCAGTCAGAAGCCAAGAGGAGCCAGTTAGAATTAGTCAACTTGGAGAGGAATTTTAAGCCAGAATAGCAAAGTTAAACCAGACAGCCAGAGTTCAGAAAGATCTAGAAAAGCTGTACTTTTATTCAGCAATAAGACAATTAATTACATGTGGTGAATAAAAGTTACTTTTACACCAGCTACAACTAGTTTATTATGTACAATATGAGAAGAAGGGGCTAGCTAGTATTGGTAGAAGGTCTATGAAGGAGAACAGACTTAGTCCGTAAATATCACACTGGATACTTTTTGTGTACATTGTCAGTATTTGCACCCAGGGGAAGATGTTGCCACTTCCATGAGACTGAAATGTTGAGGTCCTTGACTTGGATGTGCTCATATCAACAACATACATTCACTCAGGATTTCATTCTTTCCTTATACATTAACTCACAGCTTCCTCCATTCCCACAGGGCATATTATAACAAGTATATTAGAAAATGGAAGGAATTGTTGGGAGCTTAATTTCTGGTACTTAGGTTGCGAGAACTTTGTGCTAACTATTTTATACAGATTCTTCCCCCTTACTCTCTCTGCTCTGTCTGTCTGTCTGTCTGTCTGTCTGTCTGTCTGTCTATCTATCTATCTATCTATCTATCTATCTATCTATCTATCTATCTATCTATCTACCTACCTACCTACCTACCTACCTACCTACCTACCTACCTATCTATCCATCCATCCATCCATCTATCTATCTATCTATCTATCTATCTTACATAGAATAAAAAATAAATTTAAAAACTATGCTTCTTATATGTATTCGACACATTTCCCCCCTCTGGTGAAATGATCAGTCCTCCTTGACGTTCTATGCCCACTCCCAGCAGGGACAGAGAAGGAGGATGTCCAGCACTGAATTATGAATGAACCAGTGCCAGCACCAGGATCTCCTTTTCCTCCTTGAGTCCAGTGGGCATCCCGTGTGCATCTGTATGTATGTTTGCAGTATAAAACAGAACCAAGAATTTCAATTTGTATTCCATTGGCATTCTCTATAGCCTGTAGCAACTCTGAAAGAGATATCCACACAGGCTGTACTCAATTTCTGGTTAAAGTAATGAGACTGTTCACCAATTCTTAAGTTGTCATTTCAAAGACACAGTGGTGGGGAAAATTGATCTGTAAGTATTAAAGTGTTTTTGGTTCTGTGGCATTAAGGTGGTGTGAAAAGATAACATTCCCTTCGGGAACAGACTTTATTAAGCACTCATTGTAGCTTATTATCAGCAGTAATTTTCCTCTAGTTAAAAAAAGCTTTCTTATTTGCAAAGGTAGGATATTACTAGAAGTGGAAAATGAAACCTCTCCACCCACATGGGTCAAAGAATATATAACGGAATACTAAGAATTTCCTATTGGTTCATAAGTTATGTGGAAAACCAAAGGGTACAAAAGGGTGTGTGTTTTGGACTGGGATCTCAAATCATTATTGCTTTATAGCGCTTCCTTTCTATGTATTTCAAGCTGGCTTTTATTAAACCTGGGTCGCTGGTTTGGTCCTTCCACACTAAGACTATACATGGATTATTTGAAAAGAAGTCTAATAAACCATATTTTGGGAAAGAGTTTGTTTTCCTTGCAGAATGAGCTTCCTATAAGGGAGGAAAAGAGGCTATTTTGGGATTCTTTTTTATATTCTGTTAATGTCAGCTCTGTTGAAACTCTTTGATTCTTCTCCCCTGTTGCTTAGAAACATTGTATTAAATGTTGTCAGTGCTTCGATCTGATCTGATTTAAAATGTTATTTCTGTCACTGTAAAATGAGCTCCTTGATTTACCATCTTCCATTTTCTGGAAACCGTGTTCTAAGTTATTTATAGCTATTAAAAATGTTCTATAGACAGGCATGATAGATTGAAGAGCCAATGTCTCATGCTTAACTATTTTAGGAGCATTGCATTTGAGGTTGGTATAGCAGAATTTGTGACGGGTAAAAGAGGAACGAGGGGATGTTTTTAAATCTTGGACCTTTGATCTGTAGATGAACCCAAGAATACTCAGAGTTGGTAATGCTAAGGGTGAAAACTCCTGAAATTTCCTTCAACACTTCTCAGGGTTCAAGCACCTGTCATTATCTACTTGAAATCCTATGGTAGTGCCTAGACCTTACGTAATAAGACATCAGAATATAGTTTTCTTAAAGATTGGCTTCATCAACTAGTTGCAAGATTGTGAGTCTCAGAAGAAGAGGGACACAAGACAAAGAGTTGGTATAAACAACTGGATCAGGAATGAAGGAGAAATGACAGGAAAGATGGAACAGAGACAAAAACCAATACCTATAGGCCATCGTGAAGTCCTTAGGCTGTAGAGACATGCTTTAAGGGGGAGGAGAAAATTAAGACAGCCTTCTGCTTGAACATCAAAAGTAGAAACTAAGATAACTAGATTCTTGTTTTCTTCATGTAACCAAAGGATAGGTCCTTAATAATACCCTGACATCCTTTAGCTTTGATTTAGTTGTTTCATTTACACACACACACAAACACACACACACACACATACACACACGCACACACACACATGCCATGCGTGTGCACATGAGTACCCCAAAAAACCACATATACACACAGAGTTCACATTTAACTAATGATTTCTGTAGCTCAGCCTCCTCTTAAGAGAGAAGGCATCTTCCTGATATTTTTGTGGGTCTCAGTGTTCTGATTCAAGTACATGTAATTTTCACCATTTTAAAGTTCTTCATTTATCTGGGTAAGACATAAAATAGTAGAGTGATTATGGCCAATACAATCTTTTATAATAGAAAGCATGTTACCATATGGTGTCTCAGGCTGCTTAACAGCCTTGTAAACTGACAAGGCTCAGAATTAAATTTCATTTATGAGAGGTGGGGAAACCACACAATCTAGAAGGGAATATTTAAACTAAATATAATTAGACTATGCCAATATCATTTCTCAAAACAAACAGATTTGTACATGATCCCAGTAGGAAACATTAATGATAACATGGTGTGGAATTACTGTTTTTGCCCATGTGCATTTGAATGTTGAGGCAATGTAGGCACATGTCCAGGCTATAACATATACCATGGCATGAAATAGTTATATAGGAAAGCACTAGAAATGTACTGCGGCTTTTAAGAGAGGCCCAGCTCTCGAATCGGCATATTTCAATGTAGCCAGTCCTTGTGCTTCCTGAACTTCCCTCCAACGGTTTGTTTTTGTTTTATTTTGAGGTAAGCTTTTGCTACTTATTCTAGATTGTTCTGTAATTCCTTATTCTCAGAGTTCTGGACTTACAGGTGTGTGCCATTATACCCTGGCTGTGGAATCATAAGAAAGTGGTCCCTAGCTGGAAGCAGTGCTTTACTAGAGGTCAGGTCTTAGTCAACCACCTGGTCCCAGATGGAGGTTGCTCAGTGTCTCCTGGTCAGTGGTAAGTAGCCCCATGTTCTTGGTCATGGAGCCGCCCACTCCTATGCTTTCCCATGATGCACGGTGTCACTTCAAAGCACAAGCCAAAATAAATTCTTCCTCCCTTAAGTTTCTTCCGAGAACATTGCAACAACGACAAGTAGTATAGGACTGTCCCCAGTGATGCTTCCAGATCAATGGAAAATAGACATGCAAAGAAATACAACCTAAACCACATTTCCCAGCATTTTACATTAATGGACACAATCATGATGGAATGTTTTATACCTCTGAGATTCTGGAGAACTTAGGATGTCTGAATAGTTGTATTTGCTCACTGATCCTTAAGCCAGCAATTCTCAAGACCTTGAAAGTAATGGTAAGATGCAATTACCAGTCAAAGCACAGGCCATTTACGTGGAGAACTCCTCATAAATAATAAATCTCTGGATAGGTGAGTTTGAAAGACACGAGCTTCCCTGTACAATGTTGCATTTTAGATGAATAACCTTCAAGTTGCTAACTTTGTGAATAGTTAAGAAATGTAGTAGCACCCGCCAAGTTCCATCAGCTTCCTTTATTATTTCAGTCTATTGCTGGTTTCTGCATCCTTTGACCTACTAATCTGAAAAGGCAGTTGTCCTTTGACAGTTCTGGTGAAGTGTCCTGCTTATATAACCTGACCTACTGAAGAGAGATGGAGGTTTCAGATCTAGCAGGACTCTAAGAAATTCTTTCGTATTCTGAAGCAATAGAGGCAAAGGGAGTGCTAGCTTAGAGAAGAGGGGAAATATACATATAGTTTTAGTAGGCTCAAAGCCCTAGGACAAAGAGCTGATCTCAGGGATGATGAGATGAGAAAGACTTTGAGTTGAGAGGAGGCATCTCTCTCTCTGCCCTCCCCTTCCTCCCTCCCTCTCTTCCTCTCTGTATACATCTGTTTGTGCATGGATGCCAGATGCAGACATCAGTGCCTTCCTCCTTTTTCTGACCTATTATGATGATGTGAGACAGGATTGAGCATTGAACTCACTAGCTGGCTGGCCAGTGAGCTTTGGGGATATGCATGTCTCCATTTTCTTTCAGAGCTGATGCTACAGACACTGCCAAGGTGCCCAGCATAAACATGGAACTAGAGATCTAAACTTGGGTCTTCGTGCTTTTAAAGCAAGCATCTTATCAACTGAGACATCTGCCTGGCCCTTCAAATTCTTCCAAGAATATAGTAGAAATCATTGAGATGTTTGGCATACCTCATGCATGCTGCAGAGGTGTTTTTATATAAGGAAGGTACCATGGTTTGCTAAGTCTGTCTCTTGTATTATTTATTAAGTTCTATCTCTCCCAAATTTAAAAAAAAACAAAACAAAATGAAACTAAGGTTATTGGATTTTGGCTATTTCAGCATGCCCGTTAGAAACCTGTGCCAACCAGCATAAATTCAATCAGACACAGAGTATACTGTCTATTTATTTTACCTACTTAGCTAAAATTTATTTATGGTGAGTTGATATGAACTCTGACCTGAAGATGGATTGTGGCCATGGATCCCTCTATATTGTCTTCATAGAGTTTCGGTGTCAAAGGCATATAGGCTTATTTATGCATGATTACAATATACTAGCTGTGGTTTCAAGGATTTTTATAGTGAGAAGGCAGTCAAGTCATACCAGAGAATAAGGGAAGGTTTCTAGAGGTGTACCAGAATAGTGGGATGTTGGAAGGCAAAGAAGGAATAGAAACATTTCTGCACAGGGATTCTCTCAAACCAAGGTGCAGAGAAAAGGATTTGAGTTATGTGTTGTTTTTGAATGGTAAACTAGAGATAGTAGGGCACTAGGCTGAAGGAAGAGATAGAGCAGCCTCCAGTGAACGTGACATAAGGACAAAGAAGGAAACTGTAGTTCTCTGACACAGAAACACCTAAGAATGGTTTCAAGAAGAGAACAATTTTCTTAGGTTAGCTGAACTCACAGATCTTTCTGTGAGCATGTTGGAGAGCAGATATGAAAGGAGCAAGGAGGTAGGAGAAGTCAGTGGGTAAGCCTGGGAAATAACTCTTCAGAAGAAACCAACGTTAGTGCCAGTCAGAAGAGGTAGAGTGTAGTAACAAACTCTGGGTGATCTAATCAAAGACTTTGTTAGAGGTACTGGGTGTCCCAAAGCATGTGGTTTAATAAAGGTACCCTCAGTGATTTTAAAAATTGGCTGCATTTTTTTTAAATGTACTCCCCTTCAAGAAATAGAGTTGGTGTTATCACCTCTTGAATTCAGTGAGCCTGTGACTACTCTGAATACCAGAACATGCAGAGGTGATGCTCTAAGACTTTTTATGCGAGGACTCACACCCTCAGAAGACCTGAATCACCATGACTAAGATCTAGCTTTTCCCGAGCTGTACAGAGTCATTTAAAGGAGAAAATTATGACTACAGACTAAAAATTCTCTGCTATCTCCAACTTCACAGTCCAAGATGTAAAAGAAACCCCCAGACTTTTCTAATTCCCATAACACCCTCCACTGACAGTTTAGAAATCCCACCCTGAAGGTTAGGTATTATAGAACAAATGCACACTTCTCTTAATGTGTGTTTGCCTGAATTCTTGACTCGTAGAATCTGTGGGTATGATTATAACTGTACTGAAATAGAAAATCGGGGCCTGGAGATGATGTTCAGTCAGTAGAGAGCGTGATAACATGAATTAAGTTCTGAGCATATATGTTCCAGTACTACATAAACCAGGCATGGAGTGCCTGTGATCCCAGCATGGGAGGTAGAGACAGGAGGATCAGTTATACATCAAATTCAAAGTCAATCTGGAATATATGAGATTTTATCTTCATATATATATATATATATATATATATATATATATATATAATGTGTGTGTGTATATATACATACATATATATGTGGAGAGAGAGAGAGAGAGAGAGAGAGAGAGAGAGAGAGAGAGAGAGAGAGAGAGAGAGAGAGAGAATAAGAAGTCAGAACATTGGGCTGAATGAAGTTGGAGGTTGGGTATAAGCCCCAGAAAATACACCACTACTACCACACATAACATGCTAGTATGGAACAGAACCCTTACCACTTCTGTCCCACCGTTGTCACTCCAGTCTTCAGAAGGATGGAAAATACATAATGGCTTCTTCCCAGCTCACCACCTTCTTCTCATACTGTGGGGAAAGGCTTGTCTTGTTTGTTCGACCAGGTCTGAGATGCAAGGGGAGCTCGTGCATTATTAGCTATTCTAGAGTGATGGGTGGGCTCTGGCTTATGGGTCAGGGGATTTGTGAAACACAGGAAAGAGGCTTCATTTGTTATATTTGTGTGATGGGAGAAATTGAACTTAGGGCTTCACACAGCCAAGCAAGAGCTCTCTCTTCTCCTGGTCTAGCTCTTTTTAAAGATGGGCTCTTAAGTTGCTCAGGTAGCACTTGAACTTGTGACGTTTCTGCCTCAGCCTCCTGAGTGGCTGGGATGACAGGTCTACATCTCTAAGCTGCCTCTAAGATTAACAAATGTGAGCCTCACAGTGTATCACCAAAGCCAGTGTGAACATGCACAGAGTGGGTGACTCCCACCAAGACTCCCTGCATACAGAACAGATAAAGTCAGTGTGGCCTTTAAAGGGCCAGCTGAAAGAAGGACAGAATTCTTATTCAACATCATTTTATTTCTATCCCTATATTTTATTACTGAAGAGACTTCTCCACTTACACATTTCTTAGAGCATGCCTCACATATGACCAAACCCTGCCCCAAGGTATCCCATCTCCAACCCACGTAACACTTCTTATCATTGCTATCTAGTCCTTAGGATGTCGGCCCCACCCCACCCTCTGCCTTATCTCCAGATGTTCTCCTTATTTCCAGATGTTCTCCTTTCAGCTGGCTCATGCTGGATCCTTGCTGTTTCCACAAAACCCTATTCACCCTGCCTTCCAGTGTTTGCATGTATTTCTACTATGGAGATAGAAACTGGCCTTACCTTACTTCTTCTCATTATCCAGCATCGTTATCTGTCTTAGCTCTTTCCACATCCAATGTAAATATTTGCCTTCTTGTCCATTGTCTGTCCAGCTAGGACGTTATCTACTTGAGGGAAGGAATTTTGTTTTGTCAGAAACTTTAGTACCTGGAACCAATCCTGTTCAGAAATGGCAGGCCATTCAGTAAACACTTGTTGAATGCACCGAGGACTTGTTAGATTTGATTCCTTTGTTTTGGAGGCAACTTGTTATCCTTGTTAAACAAAGTCCCTGATGTGTGACGGCTCTGAGAGGAAAGGTATCTTGGCAGTCCAGAGCCAAAGAATCCCACAAAGTCATACCGCACAACAATCCTCACAAGAGACATTTATTAGACGGAAGGAACCCAGGAGGATGGCTGCATCTGTTTGAGAGGGAAGCAGGGAGCTGAGCAGAAGACAGGGTTTATATAGTGTTTGTTGGGGAAAGTGGGGTAGAGCTTTCTAGTGTAGAAATTGGTGGGATTTCAAGTCCTGAGCTTGGGCTTTATACTTTTTAGGTTCAGGGCTGGTTCTGGCTACTAGGGCAGGTAGGGTGTTCTGTGAGTAGAACCCAGCAGTTAGAGTTCCTCAGGGGTGGGACATGGCCACTTGTGTGCCTTGAGGGGCTTACACCTGACCCAGAGGAGATTCTGGTATAGATGATTCTCATCGACACAGAACTTTTAGTAAAACATTCTGTACGAGTTTACATGCATCATATTTATGTGTGTTCATGTGCTTGTGTGTTTTAGGGAGAAGAAATACATATGTATGATAGGTTGTCATTGTTATACTTGCTACACAGTTACCCTGATTTTTCCACATCACTTAACCTGTTGGTCATTCCCACCAACTCAAGAGGCAGCTGTGGACTCCCTTTTGTGAACCCTCAAGACACACATGTGGCTAGGACCCTTGAGGAACTCCTGTGGCTAGACCCCACTCTAGACTTCCCTAACAACAGTTTTCTAATGGCTGGAGAGTGTCCAGGCTTGGACACACACACACACACACACACACACACACACACACACACACACACACACCAATCCCTCAGCTTGCTCCAAAGATCAGGCCACATAGTCTGTCCAATCCCAGGCCACCCTGGAAATCCTCCCTCAGAAGAAATCCCATGTGAACCCTACACCCTACCTGTGCTCTGTTGCTTCTCTCCTGAGCAGTGGCAGCCATCCTCCTGGGGTTTTTCTTCCCAACAAATCTCTCGTGTGAGGTTTGTTGTGAGGTGTAACTTTGTGGTATCCTTGGATCCTGACTGTCAGGATACCTTGAGCTGTTATACTTTCGTAGGGAAGCCTCCCTCGGCCTGAGCAGAGCTGTTCTGCCTGAATTGGGGAAGCTTTTCTGGCAGCTGGCGCAGAACTTCTGTAGGACAGGCTTTTTTCTCTTCAGAGCTGCTGCTACGCTTCCCACAGGCCTTGACTTGAGAATCCAAGCGTTCAGCCGTATTCGCAAGGGACACAGTAAAGAAACAGCTGAAATGGTTGCTCCTTAGTTAATGGGGTGGTTTTTATTATGGGTAAGAGAAAACAAAAACAAAAACAACAACAACAAACAAAACAAAACAAACAAACAAACAAACAAACAAAAACTCCAGAGGCACCTGGAAGAGTCCAGAGCAGAGGGAAGAACAGAGTAGACACAGCTAGAGCTGTCTGTGAGAGAAAGGAGAGTAGTAGGAAAAAGTAGTGGAGGTGGGGAAGAGGTAGGCAGATAAAAACCTCAAGGGACAATTTGGTACAGCTTGGGGTAAGATGGTGCCAGGGGAATGGGGAAGGGAGAAAGGCCAGGAGGCCACCTGTGGGGACTTTGAAATCTATAGCAGGTCCTTGTGAATAGGGACTGAGAGAACCCGGGGAACAACAGGGACTTTGATATGCAACCACAGGTCTATGTTGACCCATGTGTCTCTTCTGCAAGTGGCCAGGGCAATGACTCTTTTTGGTGGATGGGAACCAGTTTACCAGTTTCTGAGGAATCCTGTCTTTAATCTTCCTGCCAGAAATTCTTCTAATGCTCCAGCTCGAATCAAGCCAAGACTCATTTCTGGACATATGCATTGCCTGAGATCCACCGATGGTTAAGACATCATGACTCTGAGATGGAAAGTTCTGAGCAAATTGGAGCCACCCAGCCTAAGGATTACGGGAGGGCAACATTTCTCCTGGGGTATGAGGGAAGTCTGCTAAGTGTACTTAAGAGAAAGATCCCATTCCTTAGACAAAGCAAGACATAATCCAACAAGAATAAGGAGAAACGACTCTTGTGTTTCCAAATGGCGTCATGAAGATATGATGTGTACAGTTGTTTCTGCCATCTGGGGGTCATGAGGAGCCTCATGGAACCAGGGTGCTAATGGAACCATTAAAGTCTGTTAAAAAAAAAAAAAAACCAAAAAACATTGGCACATAGTTATAGTGGCAATTTAACCAGTCTGGAAACTTTTACATCTCCAAAGTTCTTACATGAGCTTAGAAACATTTAAATTATATTGAGTCATAATTTCTCCTATTGACCCCAAAGTTTCTTAATAAGCCATTTCTTTCCTACTCATTTGCTAGATATGACTTCAGAATTCCCTGCTCTTTATTGGCTAGGGACTTCTGAACAATCAGACTTTCTGGTAATTGTTAGTTACATCATGATAAAAGACAGCGAGTGCTTGTAACAGAAGACCAATTGTTAATTGTGTTTTTTTGTATTTTAATTTTAGTATACAAAATGTTATTGAACGTTTTCATTTCTCAGCGGGCTTTTAATGTTTCACCACGTGAAGGCATCCCATGGAAAAACACTTCATAATTTCCAATGTATCAAGAGGGAAAATGCATTTTTGTCAAAGTACATGCTCATATGCCCATAGATAGAAGTTGTAAGGAGTAGAAGTGGATTTCTCTGGATTCATTACAAATGTAGATTTATGCCAAATGTCTTTGTGCTAATTTTGCTAACAAATATTCTATTAGTCATAGAAGCTTCAAATTTCCAACTTTATTTTGATGCTTCTTCATTTTACTCTAGATGTCAGGCCTCTGATGACACCTTCTTTTTAAAAGAGGTTTCTTTGTGTAGCCCTGGCTTTCCTGGAACAGACCCTGTAAACCAGGCTGGCCTTGAACTCAGAGATATGCCTGCCTCTACCCTCCCGCCCCCCACCAAATGCTGGAATTAAAGGCATGTACCACTATGTCTGGCTCAAATATTTCTTAAAATGAGGTGATATACTCAGAATCATGTCAATTTCAGCTGGATATTCATGCCTTAGTTTTCTGTTATAGGAACATTCTTTTTTGTTTTTTAAAGGAATTATTTATTTTATTTATATGATTACATGCAGCTGTAACAGGTTCAGACAAACCAAAAGAGGGCATCAGGTCCCATTACAATGGTTGTGAGTCATCATGTTGTTGCTGGGAATTGAACTCATGACCTCTGAAAGAGCAGTCAGTGCATTAAACCGCTGAGCCAATGATCTCTTCAGTCCTCCAGGGACATTCTTAATATGAAAAAAAGGGTTTGAAAATCACACAAATGCTTCAGACATATTCTCTAAGTTTATATGTATTTTCTGACCCTCCAGGTAAGCATCATTTTTTCAAGCTTTACCAATAAATGCATACAGAACATCACTTCCTGATGTGCCAAAAGCTCACCAGCATAGAGAGGATAGATATTTATAAGAATGGATACTTACTAATTATGGAGATACAGGATGACAATGAGCTGAGAAGGGTTCCTATCATTTATGAAACAATACCTAGAGTCCAGCTCCTCATTCCTCTGGAATACTGGAAAAGCAGTTTTCAGGGAAGGCAGCTGCTGAGCCTCACCCTCACCTACCAGGCCATGGAGAACTCTGAGACCGGAGACACTTCTAGGTGTGTCTGTCTGTAGGTGTGTTTCTAGAGACAGTTACTGAGTGAAGGCAGTGGTAGAACCCCCGGGTGTGTGCGCTCCATTTTTCTCCAGGTTTCTGGAGAAAATGCCCCCCTTTCTCTCTTTGGTTTCTGCTGTCATCAGCCGCAGATCACTTTGGATTCTTCAGCCTTTGAACTCGGACTTGCGTCAGACTCTCCAGGGAGCTTCCAGTCCCTCAGCCTCACACTGGGCTTCTATCACTGGTTTCTGTTTGGAGGCATCCAGATTCCTGGGCTGAGCAACTCCTGGATTACCCTGGGTTTCTAGCTTTCGGGCAGCTGACCCACTGAGACTACCCAGCCTCTGACTGTGCAAACCAGCATTCTAAACTCTCCTGTAATCATATTCACATTCTAGTAGCTCCCCTTTAGTAGTTGCTCTAGAGAACCTTGCCTAATAAAATGCACTGCAAAAGGTAAGAACTTGGAAGAGCCAGCATTCCTCCCAGGTAAGAAGTTGCCTACATAAATTCAGATAGTAGCTTTCCAGCGCACATCGGGCTTTCAGACAGGAAGAAAGCAGAGGTCTTTATCTGCAGGAAGCAAATATTTTCAGAATGTTCCATAATAGACCAAGATGGAGATGCTGAGAATTGTGTCCCTCTTGATTACGGGCATTGGCCGAGTAAAAGTGAGTGTAAATGAATGTGTTAGTTAGGGTTTCTATTGCTGTGATGAGACACCATGTCAAAAGCAAGTTGGGGAACGAAGGGATTGCTTAGCTTAAATTTCCAGATCATAGTCCATCACTGGGGGAAGTCAGGACTGGCTATTATTTCTCAGGGTGGTTGTTCACCTTGTTTTAGGGGACAAGACTTCCCACTGGGACCTGGGCTCTCCTCTCGGCTTAGGCTAACTGGGATCTTTCTGCTCTGTCTCCCATGCACCACATGCCTGGCCTTTTACATCAGTTCTGGAGCTTGAACTTAAGTCCCCTGCAAGCACTTTATGTGTTGAGATGTTTCCCCAACTCTAGTTATTTTTTTCTTGCTGCCTACAAGACATGGAGTAAGGAGGATAAATATCGTCATGGAGCCAAACTAAGGAAATGGCTTACAGGTTTATCTAGCTGTAGAGAAATATTCTGATATCAAGAAAATGGCAGGAAATGTCAAATCTTGCTGTTGATAAATGAGCAAAATAAATATTTTAAACTGTAAAATATATCATGTGCAGAAAGAGGAAACAGAGTACAACTTAGACTAAATCTGAACTCATAGCTGGAGTATTGTGTACAGGTCTTTTTTTTTTTTTTTTCTTATTCTCAAACTCGAGTTTTGAATAGCAGTATTCCTAAGGTGTCAATTACAAGGAATATTTCAAGGTTGATGAACCAAAGCATTCCAATTTATTCATCATGCTCTGAATAAATGAGCATTTAAAAGATGCCTTAATATTGCTACTTGACTGAAAGTCTGCCTTCCACTATTGGTGGAAATAATTTCTTGAGAAAGAGCTGACAATCTGATTTTTAAAAACAGTACACCAACAGGTGTAAAACCGAATGGGCTGAAGCACAGAGGTTCTGTCTGTTGAAGAAACAGCAGTGGCTAAAACTGAAGAGATTCCTTGATTAAAAGTTAGGAAGTGGATATAATTTTTATTTCACTGATCAATTTGTACATGCTAACACAGATATGGCATGCATATGTTACAAAGTGATTGGGATCTAGGCATGGATATCATGATTGATAGTATGAGGGAGCTGCTTTTTAATATTCTCAGTCTTCTTAGGTAGCTCCTGTCTTCAGTTTCCAAGAGGCTGGATCCAGGTCTTTCCCTAGCACTGAACAGCACCATCACCACCAACCCTCTTGAGGTCTCCTTGGAGAGGCAATGTTGCTCTTGTTAAAGAACCCAGATGTCCTTCAACAGAGGAAAGGATAGATTCACACAATGGAATACTACTCTGCAATTAATAACAATGACTTCATAAAATTTTTAGCCTAATGGATAGAACTAGAAAATAATCATCCTGAGTGAGGTAACGGAATCACAAAAAAACCATACATGGTATGCACTCACTGATAAGTGGATATTAGCCCAAATGTTTGGATTACCCAATATACAATTCACAGACCACATGAAGCTCAAAAAGAAGGAAGACCAAATTGCAGATGCTTCAGTCCTTCTCAGATGGGGGAACGAAAATATCCATAGGAAGAAATATGGAGACAAAGTTTGAAGCAGAGACTGAAGCCATCCAGAGACGGCCCCACCTGAACAGCCAGTACAGCCACCAAACACAGACAATATTGCTGATGCCAGGAAGTTCATGCTGACAGGAGCCTGATATAGCTGTCTCCTGAGAGGCTCTGCCAGATGATGACAAATACAGAGGTAGCACAGCCAACCACTGAACTGAGAAGGGAATCATTAGAGATGGAATAGTTAGAGAAAGGATTGAAGGAGCTGAAGGGGAATAACAATGTCACAGGAAGAACAATACCAACCAGAGCTTCCAGGACTAAACTACTATCCAAAAAGTACACATGGATGGCCTTGCTGGGCATCAATGGGAGAAGCCCTTGGTCCTGCTAAGGCTCAGTGCCCTAATGTAGGGGGATGTCAGGGTGGGGAGGTGGGGTAGGTGGGGGTAGACCCTCATAGAAGCAGGGGAAAGATGGAATAGGGGGTTTATAGAGGGGAAAGTGGGAAAGGGGATAACGTTTGAAATGTACATAAAATATATCCAATAATTATCAGCCAAAAAAAAAAATTTGCCTTCAACATTTCCACCACCAGAGATGCTCACTTGTCAACGGCTTAGGCAGTCTAATAAAACCACCCCTCCCCCAACACAAATGAGTGCCTGAAAAGAATGGGAAGACTGAGTAAGACTAGTGTCATGGTTTGAGTGTGAAATAACCTCTCACCACCTTACATGTTTGAACACTTGGTCCCCTGATGCTACTATGGAATGTTTTAAGGCCTTTCAGACACGAGGCCTAGTGGGCAGCCACAGAAGCAGGGCTAAAGGGTTTTATAGGCCAACTGTGCTTCTGCCCACAACCCTTCTTCTCAACTGCCAAAATGACATAACCATTCTCTTTCCCTGCTCCTGCTGCCACAGCCATGGGACACTCCTACTGCTATGCCTTGCCTGCCACGGTGGACTGTGCTTCTAGGCCATGAATCAAGTCAACCCCTCTGCCTTAGGTTGGCTTGTGTCAGACCTTCTCATAGTAATAAGAAAGGTAACTTACAGCCCAGGGACTATACTAAGGGCAGGCAGTGAAGTAGTGTGACAAGTTATTGCTGTTAGAGAAGGTAAAGGCTGCACTGGGCACCTCTTTCTAGAATCAATGTGAATCTGTTATACCAAAATAAGATGTCTTGATGAAATACATGTCCCAGCTTTGGAGTATTCAGATAAAGTTTATCCATATAACACATAAGCAAACACCCATGCTCACAACAGTAGTCAAGATGCAGATGACAGAGAAGATAATGTATACCTTTTTTGCCACTAAATTCACATTTGGGCAATGGACTAACTCTAAGCTGGGTGTCATAAGGCATAGCTATCTTCTTGGGTTTTTTTAAGATGGGAAAATTGCTCTAATATTTCCATAAAAGACCTTCAGTCAACAGGAAATGATAGAAATGGCTATTCTCTGGCCAAATCTGACTTGTTGAGAGGCTGGATTCTATAAGGCAGTTGGTAGTCATGGTTCCTCCTAAGACCGGCGTTACAAGATGTTATTCAATCATTTCTCTCTTCTTAAAGATCGAAGGGAAGTACAGGCAAGAACAACTTTTCTATGGAAGATGCTGATGCTCTCACTAACAATGCTTGTGGGGCCTTTTAAAATTCTTTATTTAGCTTCTGTGTCCTTGACCCTTGGTGTCTTTGTCCTGATGACTCTGCCTTTGTCAACAGTTCATCCCAGCATTAAATAAATGCCGGGTAGTTCTTGTCACCAGCGTTCTTGTTACCTGTGCTGCACACCCTGGGCAGCCTCATTTACACCTTCCATATGAATTGACATTTCTGGCCTAGGTCACTGTGAAAAGCTCTAGTCCCTTTTTCAAGTATGTAGATAGATACCGTAGTGTCTTGCTAAACAATATCATTTCATTACCTCCAAGACCCTCCCTCTAATAGCCATCTCTTCCTGCCTCATAAGTGGCACTGTTGTCTATTAACCAGCTCAGGTCAAAACCAAGAATGGTACTCCTCCCAAGTGTTGTGATTAGAGGTGTGAACCAACAACATCTGGCTTGTATAGGGATGTGAAATGCAGCTATGTTGACGTGTTCAATAAAAGCAAGGTATAAATCCAGGATAGGCTTAGGTTTGATTGTATTCTGCTCTTGTAAAACTGCTAACTAGCGATTTAATATTTTATTTAACTCTCTCCTGCAGTTAGAAATGAGTTCATTATGTTTTACTGATTGGGTCTCTGAGTAGCAGTGATATAAATCACAGGATTCCCAAAGCAGTTATGGTCATGGAGCCAACTAGTAACTAGAGAAAAATGGGAATGTGTTACGTTGAGTAGCAAGAGTCACCAAGGACCTCCCTTTCTCATGAATCTCCCTACCTCTCAGGACCTCATCAGTATCATCATAGTTTGGTCAAAAACTGACCTTAGGAAACATGGCTCAAAGAGGCTGGCTATCATTTTAAAGGAGGAACAAAAACACAGCACTTTTAAACAATTAAAACAAGCAAAACCAAAAGCAATCAAACAAAAAAACCAAACAAGCAAGGAAACAAAAACAAGCAAAGAACTTCATTTTTGAAAGACTCCAAATATTCACATAGTCACCGAGAAGATCATGATCTTCCCACCTAAACCTCAATTATTTGCAGAAGGACATTTCAGGGACTATCTGTGTCTCCCTTCTCTGTGATTTCAGGTGATGACCTGGAGATTCAGAGTGAGATCTGTGTCACCTGTTTCAGGACCTGCTTTCAGTGGCAACCTGAACTCTTACTCCTATTTCTCTCTTGAAGGGAGCGTCCTGTTTGTTTTCTATCACTGCGATAAAGACCACACATGACCCATAGCAACTTGGGGAGGGAAGGGTTTATTTGGTTTCCATGTCCCAATCACAGGCTGTCACTGAGGGAAGTCAAGGTAGGGACTCAAAGAAGGCAAGAACCTGGAGGCAGGAATGTCAGCAGAGACCACGAAGGACCACTGCTTACACTCACTCTTCATGGTGGTACCTCCCACATCCATCACTACCAAAGAGGACCCACAGCCTTGTCCACAGGCAATCTGATGGAGGCCATCTCCAAGTTGAGATTCTCTCTTCCCAGAGATGACTCTACCTTCTTCCAGCAGTGTCAGAAGTCTTTTGAGCAGCAGATTCCACCTTTAACTTCTGGTTTGGGTTATTGTGGGAGATTAGATAATTCTGACAAGGAAAAGGAAGCTAGCTGGTTGTTGACACAGGGGCTCCTCAGGCAGGAGATTTGAAAGGCCAAGGGGGAGGGGCTCTAAGTCTTTGACTTGGAGAGGGAGAAGGAACAGGATGTAGGTCATGTGAAATGTTAATCTATCACCTAGGGCCTCTTCCCATCCCCCACCCCCACCCCACCTTGTCTGCTGCAATCTGCTTGACACCTAGTCTTCAGAGTGTTCTAGAAATCTCTAAAAGATTTTAGGAGAAGCCTAATCCATACATAAGGACTTGGAGGAAGTGTGGGAAATTTTATGGCCTGTGTTTTCCATGGAAGCTCCTTTGTGAGGATGTGCTGTTCGCGTGTTGTCTTAGGATGCCTTCCCTATTAGCTGCAGCTGCTCTGTTTTTATAGTCATCCTGTAATTCCCTCACTGATTCAGCATGCCTGCGTGTGTGAAGTTTGATTAATGGAGTATGGCTACAGAGAGCCGGTGTGCTTGTCTGAAACACAGCAATTAGCAATTTCAAAGGATTCATAAAAGTAAAACATACTCAATTCCTTTAAATTCAGTAGGGAATGAGAGAAGTATCTTAAATACTCAACCGATTCCAAAAATACACACAATTTTACATTTGCATTCTTCCCAGGATCTGGCATCATTCACGCACATCACTAATGCGCCTCAACTCTTGGGAAGACATAATCAGGATGAGCGGATGATAGAAAGCCATACCTTCACAGTGTAAAAAATCCAGTGGTCACATTTTTTCCTTTTTTCCCTACAAAATCATGTAGAGCATGTAATTACATTATCCCATTATCTGAGGCCTCAAAACTTTCAGTTTGTTTGTGTTTTTTGCATCAAACACCTACACCATTCTCTCTAATGAGGGCCCTGTATGGAGCTGGGATCCACATCTTCAGACAGACTTTTTCCCCCGTTTTTTGTGATAACCTTGGTTGTTAAGACCCAGAAGCCCCTTGAAGCTTCAAGACTTTATTCACATGTCCAAGTTACAAGTCAGCAGCACCAACAGGCAGCCCAGCCTGCCATAAATATAAAGAGACTTAGTATCTCCAGTGTGGAAGTGCTTTGTACAGACATGAACAATTCCAAGAGCATGCTTGTTTAGGGACAGTTGACTCCAGTTTTCCTTTCCCTAGTTAAACACAATGTGAAGATTTTACTTATTTCTATCCTGTTCTTTATGGTGCTTTTCTCCATAGTCATGTCCTCAGCTAAAGGCCAACTTGTTATTTTCCTTTCTTTTTAACTTGTTCCTTCTCTATAATCTTGTGATCCAAATGTCATAAACTGTTTCCATTGTTTTTGGTATGTTACAGGAAGTGTCTGACCATAAACCCATAACATGTACCATTCCCATGACCCTAAAAATAACTGCAAAATTCCACTTTTGTAATTACTTGCTCCCTTGCTATAAAGAGGCTTCCTTGCTTTTGGTCTGGGCTGATTCCTTCTCCTACTAAGACTACAAATGTTTGTTTGTTTACCTTGCAATATCTCAGTGTTAGACCCTGGTTTTCAACATCATAACATGCTGTGCCGTATTTACAAGAAACAAGAAAAAGGCTCTTTATTTTGCTAGTCCTCTATTCTCAGGTGACTTCTGTTTGATTCACTGGGTTTCCTAGTCTATTGTAAATTTTAAAGTCAGAGTAAATATTATAAAAAAAATCATTCTATTTAGTGAATGAAAACAAGGGCATGGCCATTCCTAGGTATGGTTGACGAGTTTTTTTTATTGTCAATATGAGGGAGAAGAGGCAGAAGCATCCAGGAAAGTCCAGGCTGAACATGGCCAGTATAAAAGAGCAGGCCATGGAGGAAGGGGGAGGGACTAGGAAGGGAGAGAGGAGGAGAGGGCAAATAGATGAAGAGAGAAGCTGAGAACCAAGAGAGCACATGGCCAAAATGGCTGAGTCATATAGGAAAGAAGCCAGGTGGGGAGGAAGCTGGGGGCCTGGAGAGATATAGGGTAAGGGTTAAAGGTGAGAAATGCTGAGAGGAGCCAGGACTTTGAAACGGGTACTTGAGATGCTGGAGAAGTCTTTGGCAGTGGACCTCAATGAAGGAGGTAGAGAAAGGACTGAAGAAGCTGAAAGGGTCTGCACCCTCATGGGAAGAACAAAATTATTAACTAACTAAACCCACCACAGCTCCCAGAGACTAAAACACCAACCAATGAGTTGGCATGGAGGGACTATGGCTTCAGGTGCATATGCAGCAGAGAATAGCATTCTCTGGCATCAATGGGAGGAGAGGCCTTTGGTCTAGTGAAGGCTCATTTTCCCAGTGTAGGAGAATGCCAAGGTGCTGAGGTGAGAGAGGGAGGTTGGGAGAGGGAGCACCTTCATGAAGGCAATGGGAGGCAGAGGGAGGATGGAATTGGTGGAAAGGGGATATCATCTGAAATATAAATAAATCCAATTCATGCTTCCCACTCAAAGGATCACTGGAGACAAACATTTAAGATATTTGACTCAGCACTTAAAACAGTAAAATCTTTTCCTTCTGGGGTATAGGACTCTTCCTTGTAATTCCAAGCAAAGATGAACTACTTGTCAGTGACATCCCAGGGAAGACTACATCAGCTAACCTGCCGATTGCTTTTCAACTCTACAACTATGTGCTTCTTCACCTACAAACACAGAATTTCAGAACCCGAAAACAGTATTGTCAGTACTCATCTGGGTCTTTATGATACAAATCAGCTCAAGCTGACCAGAGCAACCTCTTTCATTTCTCTGTTGTGGTGCAGCTAACAATGCACTCAATGATGCCGATGTAAATCTCTTAAATATTGTTGTTGTTCAAGCAGAAGCATGTATGGATGCTATATGCAATGAATCTTGGGTAACACAATCAGCTGTTGTGTCCAGTATATGTACAGTAGTAGTTGGCCTACCTATAGCAGAACATTCTAGTATGTTTCCACATGATTTTTAGTCTTTCTTACTTACCCCACAAGCCATCTGAAAGGGTTGGAGCTTCTGTAGTTTACTTGATCATAAAGAACCTACTCAGTGAGTCTTTGGCTTCAACTTGGATCTGGTGTCGTTCAGGTAACTCAAAGAATCTCTACTACAGATGTATTCTTCCTGTGTGAAGTTTGAGATGTGTGACTTTCCTGGTCTAAATTAATTCTGGAAGAACTCTCTACTTGATGGCATGGCTAAAATTTATATGGTAGAGATAAACTTCTCTATAAAGTTTGTTAGGGTAGAACTGAGAGCTCTGAGCTAGGATACAAATCAACTCATTTTCCACTTTCCCCCAGCAGTACTGCAGGTGTAAAAAAAAAAAAGGTGGGGATATGAGATGGAAACAGATTTCATATCATTTGCAAGGTAATTCAGGTCACACCTAAGAGCTCGTCAGGTAACATATGACACACACGCCACATACCTGTGTCAACCCTTTATTAAAGCAGCAATCAGACTACAGGATGGGTCACAAGCCATGGTTCCTCTTTACTACAGTGATATCAACTTCTATCTTAGTCACTTGTTTATATCTTGAACTTATTTCTTACTTCTTCCTGATACATCTTACATCTCATTTCCAGTTTAACGAAGAATGTTCGGAACGAGTGAACCACAGTAAACCAAAAATTGATGCAAACATATTCTCAGAAAGCAACTCACTTTCATAGTTCTGTAGTATTAGAGATACATTTTGAGGCTTTCATAATTGGTTAAATAATAAAATCATTTTTTCTATAATGTTCTTAGAATTGTGTACTTTCTAGCTTTATTCTAGCTACCTTTAGTGATTGTAGTGATCTCAGTGCCTGCCCCGTTACATGCCCATTTTTAAGGAAAAGAAAAGTCATTTAAAGAGCGTCCTTCTTCCATGAGATTTTCTTGTATAATAATCAAACACTTAGTCTTTTGTAAAATAAATAATTATGTGTTATTTGATTATTTTACCCACGGATGATCTGTTTCATCAAAACCTGCTAATCTCTGAAGAAATCAAAAAAGGTCATTAAGAAAATGAACTTTGTTATTGGTTTGAAGGCTTTATTGGTGAAATGTAAAAATCAATATCTTAAAGGTGATAGATGTTCAAAATCTGTGAGTGTGAGTGTGTGTGTGTGTGTGTGTGTGTGTGTGTAAATATTAAATGGAGTTTGAGTGATATTACTTAAACAATACCAGTAAGTGTTTAAGAAGCAACAAAAGAAAAAATTACTTAGGGGGTTTCTGAGAGGATATGCTAAGACATATGGAGGAAAGCAGTTGAATGTACTGAGAAAATATTGTTTTAGAGAGACTTCGATGCTCCGTTTCTCAGCAAATGAAAACATTGAAAGGAAATCCCTACTTCATGTAACCACTGGGACTGCCATTTAGAAGTTCTAACACAGGAATACACATACTACTTCAAATCATGTAAGAAAAGGTAACTGATTGGATTTCCTAGAACATGTCTTCCAGTGCCACATAGGTGTCCCCATAGTCACCAACAGTGGCTGCACTAAATATCCACTGTGCCTGTTCAACACATGCAAGCATTCATTTGCCTTTCATGTCCTACCCTTCCGGTTCAATAGAACTGAGCAGATGCCGAATCATCACTGAATGGCAACCGGAGCCTGGGATTTAAAGCATGCCCTCAATCTGTTAAAGTGATTTACAGAAGCCATTAGTAGATTCATCCCTGTTCCTTTCTTATTGGCTCTCATCTGCCCTTTAGAAGGATGCGCTCAGTTAAAGAAGGGACAAGCAAGATAACAGGGAAAGAGAGTCCGAGAGCCACTGTGTAGGATATCAGGCCTTTAAATCTTCCTTGTGAAAAAGTAATGTTCGTAAGCACCCCAGACCTTCTGGCTGTAATGACAAACAAAATGATGCTTGGTTTGGGTGGGAAGTTCAGGTATTTCTAGAGCGTTTTATGTACATTATGTATGACATATATCACATTTGGTTCCTAGAGATTTTAGTCAAGTATTAGTATTTCTTTTTGCCAACTGTTATGTACAAAAAGATGAGAACAACAGATGTGCCCTAAAGATATGAAAATATAAATATATAAAACAAACAGTTATAAATTACATAGATTTTCTCCATATAAAATTTTGGGTATTCTCCCATTCAGAATAAATACCATCCAAGTTTATAGATTATCTAAGAGAATTAAATATGCATATGTATGTGAATCATTTTCAGAATTTCAAGAAAAAATTGCTAGAGGTATTACCAGGATGACTCAAAACACAGAAACTGTTTGAATTCTTTCAAAAGGATGACTACAGCAGATCCAAAGACTGGGGTCAAATGTTGAGTGCTGGGCCTGAATGGTGCACTTTTAAAACTGCCCAAACCATGAGTCCGTTGCACACATGCATGCATGTGTGCATGTTCAATGGGACTCCGTGAGAATTTTTAAGAATGTGAATGGTTTACTTTGGGGGAAAACTACCAGCTGAGTTCTTATGAGGTCTTTCCACATTCCATATTCTCCTAAGAGGCTGTTCTCATTTTGGAAGGCTCTGTGGAGGGATAGAGAAATTCCATATGGAGCCTCGCTCCCTTTAAGGGAGGAGATTCTTATCTCAACAACATCTGATGCCTTAAAGAGGAAGGTTTGAAAAATCATCCTCTTACGCTCTATTCCACTGTAGGCTAAAGAATCCACATCAGTCTGGAAACATTCTTGGTCATATATCTCTGCTCTTGTTTCATAGAGCCTCCTTTAGCTCAGTATCTGTATGAAATGGGTACCTTGCCCTACAGTTCCCATGAGAAACCCTACACATGAGTTTGTATAGAGTGAGAATTGAATAGAATAGAAGTCACATATCATCACAAAACACTCAGTAGTTAGTCCCTGTCAGTACTCTGGGCATATATATCAAAAGTAAGTATTTGACAATCTTCATGAAAATCATGGACTCTGTATATTCTAAGAACTTGGAATAAAAGTTTTCCTTGATATGACTATAAGATCCTCACCCAGAGAGCCCCCAAATGGGCTTCTCCTGGCTGCAGGCTATAGGTTTCTTTAGGTGATCCATAAAACATTTCAATTAGGAGCTCTCATAAAGGGTAAATCTGACCAGACTCCAAGGCCTGTCAGATTGGTTTCCATATGAATTGTCTGTAACCTTGTCCTGGTCACTTCTTCAAACAACCCCACTACCCTCACTTACAGATACACCCACTCTAGAGTTTGGATCACACAAGCACCTCATATAGCATACCCACTTTTGTTCCCATTGACTTAAAAGGATCATAACAGTTTGAAGACTTTCCAAAAAATTCTAAGGGAGCTTCAAGGGGTCGCCTACTCCACTGGCCATTACCAGCATAGTCTATTTCCGCTCAGATGAAAAGATCAATACTCAGTAAGAAAGCAGTTGTCTATGGTCACTTCCTCAGATGGTGACCATGTGGTCATTAAACATCTGGGTCTGTCTTGATGATCCATAAAGCCTCTAAAGTCACAACCCCATCACACCCACCATACACTATGTAGCCTCTGATACTTGTTTTAAAGTTTCAGTCTTCCATGTTTGTATTTAAAAATAAAATAACGGCACTCATCATTCTTACTGGGATTAAATCTAAATTAGAGAAGGTCTCATGACTTATTTTTGGAGGGGAACGATTCTCGATTCTGTTGAAAATGCTGTGACCCTTCTCATTTGAATAACGTGGCATTAAAACTGACTTGGTAACCCAGAGATGAAAACAAACAAAAAACATCTTTAAAACAATCATGAAAACAAATAAGTTTTAATACTGGGTTCTGTCTCTGATCATTATGCCATTGCAGGTGAGCGATGGGCGGTGCTCAGAGTTCATTCCACTTTGCCCTGTCTTACAGAGAAGAAAACTGAGGCCCAGACTTGCCAAAAGCCTGGCAGCTGGTTGTTGGCACAGCCAAGTGCTAAACCTCTAGATGGCTGGTTTGTCTTTTTCCTCTAATATCAAGCTGACTTGCACATATTACATTTTAGTGGGACAAAGAATTCAATCATTTCGGGGATAAATATCACTGATGTTATTACCCTCGTCCAACCGAGTCAAGTATGCAGTCTAAAGGAACCTGGAGATACTGTTCACAGAGCCTTTAGCTGTTGTCTTAAATCTACTGTGGAGCTGACAATACCCTACGGGTCCTGCAAAGCCTTGTGAGAAGCTGGCATACTGTACCTAAAGGAAATCACCAGACACCTCTGTCTTTAGAAGTAAATCTCCCAGGGAAAGAATCTGTCTTCGTTTGCCTTTACATTTCCATGGAAACCCTTTTCATGAGTGCTAATGGTACATCTATGCCTTTACAATCTGGCTGTTCACCGCAGCCGGACGCTCTCAGAACTGGGCAGGGAAACGTTTTTATTTGACTCTTAAAGTGCAATCTGGGGCAAAGGTTTTCTCAGTTTCACCATAGCAGCTTCGTGAAAAATATATGAAAAATAGATGTGAGGTTATTAATTTTTAAAAGAGAAAATTAGGGGAAAGAAAAAGGAGTGTAGTAACTACTTTGGAGCATTACACATGACTTACAGATATCAGCCGTGTCCACAACTGACACCCAAGACTCTGAGGACAACCTACTAAGGGAAAATAAGGACAAACACAACACAGAAGATTCCAGCAGAAAGAGCAATTAATATTAATATAATAACAACTACTCCATTAGAAAGGAACGGCGAAGATAATTAAAACTAAAAATAAAGTGCAACAGACCCATGTGTGAACATTTGCTACTGTAGCAGACCTGTAATTTTCAAAGGAAAAGCAATGCAGTATGCATTAGACAGGGCTCCTGAACTCAGAACGTCTTACAATAATAGTGTACTCTTGGCCAAAAGGGCATCACCAACTGAGGGATTTGGCAGAGAACGGCCTCTACAATGTAGATCACGTGGACAGACCCTACCCCATCTTATCAGTGCCGTGCCCCAGCTCTTCAGATCCTTTTCTGCTGGGGTGATTCCAGTCACATGAACTCCATGCAGGTGTCTTCCCTCTTGTGTGTGTGGGGGGGGGCATCACTCTTACCTAAGGGATGAGCGTCTCCTGGTAAGGCTTAGCGGCAAAGTGCATACTACATTTGTATTAAGGAGCAGCCCCTGATTTTCTTGATATGCATAGCTTTTCGGAGTGAGGATTAGACATGGCTTTCGTAAATAATGCAGGTGTTTCTGTCACACGTCACTGCTGGCTCTGTTGTTTCTAGGTGTGCTGGTGGCAGTCCCCGTTCTGGTGCTTCTATAGGTGATACCTCTTCAGACGTCAGCTCTGTGGTCGTTATGTCTGTAGAAGGCTCTGCAGTGTCTGGGGAATGTTCCTCCGATGGTTCTGTCTCCTCTTCATCTTTGACCTCAAAGTGTCCTCCCTCCTGGTCATCCACATGATCCTTTTTGGACTGGGGGTGAACTGAAACCTTGATTGCAATCTGCTGAGGCTGTTCATGCAACGAAGAAGCATCCGAGTCAGCGGTGGGGGACTCACTTCGCTTCAGAGAGTTGGGGATTGTGTATACCTCGTCCCTATCTGGGGCTTCCTGACCTTCTGGGGTATGCCTCACAAAATTCTGTCCCTGCTCCTCAAGCCCGACCACTTCCATGATCTCCTCCATGATCGTCCTGCAGTTCATGATGAGGGGAGGCAGGGGCACGCTCCTGGCAAGCTCTTCAATGTACCTAGCAAATTCCATGGTTTTGAACTGAGTCACTTTGGCAAGCTCTAGAGTTTTGGCTGAGGTTATGATGGGGATGCGTTTTGCAATCTCAAAAGCCTTCTGCAGCTTCTCTGCACCTTCTGTCCTAAAGAACTCGTTGATGGCTTTCTCAGTCTTCTTCAGGTGGCTGCTCATCATACACAGGCGGGTGATGTTGAGGACCATGACAATGGTGAAGGCCACGAGGCATACAACCATATAGTATACACCCATGTCTCCAGAGGTAAAGATGACTCTCAGGGTCACGGTGTTGTTTATGGTGCCATAGATATTAGAGGCCACACATGTGTATTTACCTCTGTCTGAGAAAGATACCTTGGTGATGTTCAGGAGGCCGCCATCCAACATGTGCCATTTTCCTGTCAGAAGGGAGGGAAGAGATTTCAACCAAGAGTATATGATTTTCACAGCCACATAATCTTATGCCTATCTAAAAACATCTAAGGTAGTTTATAACACCTCACATGTGACAGATTCCCTGTTATATACTTGTGATACGTTCCCACTCATGTCCTCTGAGACATTTTATGGAAGCACTAATACTGGTCCTATATTATGGGCAAGAAAACTGAGACACAGTTGAGAAAGTTTACCTAGATTACCTATTTTGCAGTAGAATATATAATTAGAATGTGGATTTTTACTCAAAAAGCTGTATTCTTTTCTCTTCCCCTGAGTCTTTTTGTGGTGACAAGATTCAAACCCAGGGACTCAAACATGATAGCACCCATCTGTTGCCTACTGTGTTGACTCTGGTAGGAGGACCCCACCTGGATGCTATCAAATTTCTTTACCTTCTGAAAGGACATATGCAAAGGGTGATTCTTGGGGTCCCCAAGTAACCCTATTTAACCATCCAGCCAGTGTACTTCCCCTAAGAGGAGAAAGGGCTGGCTTAGAAAGTCTAGTGATTTCAGATTCTTGTGAATTCATGAAAACAGACAAACCCAGCATGTGGTCCATGATAATATGATAGTCTCCAATCTGGTGCAGCTAAGGCAAGCCTTCATTCCCCCAGCATGAATTTTAATGTTTCTGCTGAAGCTTTAGCTATGTATACAATGACCATATTCATTTTTTCTATAGACTGCATGTTTCATGTAGATTACAGCAGGGACAGGGAAAATATACCCTAATAGACGGACAGTTTATTCTACATGAATGTGCTGGGTTTCAGAGACTAGCCTTGGAAAGTGTTTTATATCATCTGCCTTCCTTCTATTGGACACAGGATGAGTGAGGAGAGTCAGAATTGAGTAGGTCAACATGGTTGTTTCCACTTCACTGCCTTTCTACATCTATTACCTAGAGAATTATAAACACAAAGTTTGGGCTTGGGATGGGAGAAAGCAGGAGATCATTAAAAAGGGGCAGAGGTGCCTGATGGAAGTTAACAATGCTTTTCTGTCCATACTTGAATAGGTTTAGTGACATTCCCTCTGTTTTCACAGGAACAGAAAATGCAAAACTACACAGTAGCTACAAGGGATGTTTTCCTCTACTTAGTAGTTTAAAATGTTCTGAATTTGACCTTTATACTTTTTCCAGACATACTTAAATTTTTCTATTGACTCCCAATGATCTAATCTTGGGCCAAGCAGTTAAATTTAGACATGCAGACACATTGAAAGTGTCTTCTTGTGTTGTTAAAAGGAGTGTAGTTTGGTATCAAACATAACCTGATTTGTGGCTTTCTACAGTTGATTATGGGGAATGATTGCTTACAAATATATTATGGTTTGCAGTTCAGAACTAAGATTCCTTAAACTACCATCTCTTAAATAATATGTCTAGCACTTAAAGATCTCACTTCCTCTTCTACAAAAGCTATTATTTGTTTGTTTGGTTGTTGTAGGTATATAAACCTACACCAGTTTATATGCACCATGAGAGCCAGAGAAGGGAGTCAGGTCAGGTCCATAGAACTGGAATTACAGAGAGTTATGAGCTATAATGTGTGTGCTGGGAACACATCTGGCCTCTCTATAAGAGCAGTAAGAACTGCTAAGTAATCTCTCCAGACCCTTGTTTGCCTTCAAACTTTGAAGCCCAAGCACATATATATGAAGAGAGGATCATGATTTAACTGTAAGGTACAACAGATAAAACACATGTACTGTGATCCCCAAAGAATATGGTCTTTTACCATTACTTTAGTTAAATAGCAGCTATTTCCTTTCCAACCTAGGACACTGACGCATCATTTTAGCTCTTGAAACCAACCAGCATGCTTTTTTTTATAAAGTCAGGTAATACCAATGCTACTTAGGGTCCTGTCCATATATCATATTGTAAAGGCTCGGTACATATTTGTTTCTCTCTCTTGACTGGTGAGTTCACTGTTTTCTGGACATCAAACTCAACCTTAGCTTCCTCTCAGATTAGTGAAAAATAATCCTATGATCTACTAACATATCAAGACCTGCTAACTAGAGAGATGCCATGAATTATACTTTGTGTTTTCCCTCCATCAGGTTGGAGCAGGCTCAGGAAACATCTCCACAGGGTAGCTTTGCAACTGGAATCCTGGCGGGTCTTGTCTCTCTGCCATCCTGCTCCATCCGCCTCCGTCTGTGAGAACACCCTCCCCGAGACCTATTCTGGAAGGGTCCCAACTTTGGCTGCCAGAACGTGAAAGACATAATAAGAACACCCACAGTGGCTGTCACAGGAGATCTTCGGTGCCATGAATACGAAGCAGACACACACACACACACACACACACACACACACACACACACACACCAGGCTGCTACTGGGTGGTTTAAGCTGTAGCTGGTGGGAATGTCAGAGCTCCTCGCTGAATTTTCATGAAGCTGTGCTACTTCAGTGCAAATAAAAACCTGAAGTGTCAGCAGCTGAAGCCAAGACAGCTCCATAGGCAACGCTTTGGGCGGCAATAAAAGGGCGGGATGTTAAGGATTACTTACCTTCTGAAAAGAAGGCAGAAGACCAAATGTCAAACATTTGCTCTTACCCCCTTTCTGTGTCTTGCTCAGGTTGTAGCCCCCACCCTCAAATTCCAAAATCTTTCCCTCCATCATCTTTCTTCCCAGTGCTGCCTTGCAGAGTGACAGCACCTCTGAGGCTTCAGGCTAAAATACAGACACATTCATTACTGTAGATTTGTGGTCACCTAGCAATCTGTCACCATCTTCCTCCTGGAACTCCCAGTCACACGGACATCTCTCACACATGAATGAATGTGTTGTGACAACCTCTCCTTTGCAAAGAGAGGAGCTAACGGATGTGGGTTCTGAGCTGGGCTGCAGGGTGCGTGCTGGCCTTCCCAGGGAGGCTGACATTTTCATAAGGGCAGTGATGATGTGCATCTTGCTCACTCACTCAGGATAACTTGTGTGTGTGCCAGGCTCGACACTAGGTGATGAGAATACAGAGATGAGCAAGGCACGGATCCCGACTACCAAAATCATCCAGTCCCCGTGGGGAAAGGACCCCGACAGACAGCTCTAGCACTGAGTGCAATGCCAGGCTGAGGAGGGAGGGCAGAGTCGGGGGCGGGTGGGACAAGGATGGGGAGAACAGAGAAGAGACTCTTGGGACCAGTGGCGGGGATAGAGAAAGCAAGAGAGAACATTGTGTGGGGTGCTGAGCTCACAAACCATGTGGGAAACCAGAGCAGGGCTTGGATAAAGACAGGCCCGAGAAGAATGCAGTGTAGAGTTCAGGTGCCTGTAACACACAGTGCAGAGGACTTTGGCCCACTGGTTTTTGTGTTTCATTTTAACCGACTTGTTCAGACACAACACACACACATGTCTTATATTAGAGAGGACCACATGACATTTCTACTAATTCCTGTCTGCCTATACCACTTTCCTCTTTACTCTTGTGTCCACTGGCTGACTCAACCTTACATCCAGAATCTCATTCTTTGAGTGGCCATTTCTGACACCTATTAAGTCAGAGAAGAAAGCCTAAAGTTCCACATTAGGAGGAACCAGCAGGAGTTTTAAGAATGAGTAAGAAGGCATTTCAAATCAGTGGAGAGACCTTTGGGCTAACTGACCAGACATTACATGAAAAGGGACATGCAAATCTGTTTTGTGTAATAAATAAAAACCCAATCACACACTCTTAGTATCTGAAATTAAAACCATTAAATTAATAGAGGACATAAAACTTTGATTAATGTGCAGGATGAAGGTCTTTTCTAGGCATTTTCAAGAATTTCAGAGGCTATAAAGGGAAACGTAGATGGATCACATTTTCCACCAAATAAACATGTTTTGAGTCATAAAAACTTATCACAGAAAAGTTGAAGGAAGATATAGGCTGGGAGAAAATTCTAGAATATGTGACAGACAAATGCTTAACAACTATGAAACATAAAACAACAATGATACAACAAAACCCCAAACAACAACAACAACCAGCCACTACCACCACCCTTTATGAGTTAAGACAAAATCCAAAAGAAGAATACGGAAAATATATGAACAAGCAATTTGTAAGAAACAAGGACCAGATAGAAATAGTATCAGCGTTTTCTGGCCACAATTCTTAAATAAACCATAATTAAACGTAAAGGGATCAGTCCTATTTTAAGACATTAACTTTCACTTTTCATGTTGCCAAAATAAGGAGGAGGGTAAAACCTGCGAATTGTATCACTCAGAATGTATGGACAGACACTATCGATACTCAGGTAGGTTAACCTGGTGGAGTAAACTTTTAGAAGCATGATCTTCCTTAGACTTACTGAAAAATTTCAAACCAGACAAGTCCTTTCAACCAACAGGCAAACATCAATGAATACAACAAAAATTACGAAAGTGAAAATATTACTTATTTTCAAAACAGTGTGTCTTGCTTAGATGACAGCTCCTCCTGGAATGCCCCCCCCCCCATGGAATTGGGGCATAGTTCCAGAACTTTTCTCTCCCACCAGCTCTTTCTAGAGGAGGCTGCAACTTAGTTCCAAGGCAGGTAGGTGATGAGTCTGGGAGCACGGTCCTGGCATGTTGGCTTGTGCATGACTTACATGTAATGCCACACCGATAGGGCAGCAGAACTTCTTTCTGGCAACGAGATCAACAGAACTCTGTGGCTGGAGTTAAATTTGAAAGCCACAAAGGACTCCTCCAATACGGCACTATCGTGACTCAATGTGAACCTGACACATGGTGCCATCACAACCATCCGACAGGTTTGCAAACAACTTCTGATCCCATTACTACTGCATGGCAATGAACTCCATCAGCCATCAACGAGATGAAGAGCTTAAGAGTCAGGAGGAAAGTGAGAACACACCCTATAAAAATCCCCTGGGTCAGCGCTTGTCTCTGCAAAATTCCTGTGTCTTCCTGCCTTTCCTGAGGCTGAGCATTGAAGAGGAACATGGTTGCTCTCAGAATGTTCACAGATGGCTTATTTAAAGGGAAGGGTTTTCCCTTGGCACGATCACTCTGAATACACACGTAAACCAGCTGATGCTTTACTCCCCTCTACCTCTGAGAGGAGGGCAAACAGATTCAAACTGCTCCCAGTCTCCTTTGGGTACTTAAACTCTTAAGCTTCAAAGCCTTGCAGGAGGAGAGCTGACAAAACTAGTACGTTATTTTAAGGACAATATACATACAAATGATCAGATGGTGAGCATTCCAGTGCACAATTGTGCAAATATAGATAGATAGATGGTCTCTTGAATGGATGTCACGTCGGCACTCTTCAAATCAGCATAGGATGTGTGTGTGTTTGTGTCCATAAAAGTGATGCGTATTTTCAACTGTGGAATACAGGCTGGTGAGGAGAAACGATCCCATGCCCCCTTCAAAATGTAAATGAAAATAAATTTAGTACAGCATGGCTGCACCTGTTCCAAGGGCTTCAGCAGCAGATGAGAGCTCCTCCTCCTCGGAGCCACTGAGGACTCAGGTTACCAACGCTACAGCAGTAAGTGCTGGGGCTCTTATCCCCACCCTCAACCCTCCTAAGAGTCCTCTTCAGAGAGAGTACTGGGGAAGTTCTAACAAGCCATTTCCCATGTCACCTAGAGCAAAGGGACCTTAGGATACTAGCTCAGCCTGTAGGGCAGGAAGGTCAGGGTGGAAGGATTTGCTCTTCAAATCTGCAAGTCCATTCTGCTTAGAGGGATTCTATCTGAAAGGAATCTGCTGTCTTTATATCCTGGCACAGGAAAACAAAACAAAACAAAACAAAAAACAAAAAAAACAAAACAAAAAGAAACAAAACAAAAAAAAACTGATCCTCTTGCTAATTTGATATGATGATTTCAATTATAATAATAAAAAAAATCAAGCATGTCATTCTATGAATGCTTAACAACAGGCCCTTCTGAGAGTAGCTCTTCCAAACCAGGAACACAATACATTTGCTTCACAAAAGTGACTTCCATTTCCGGAATCTCAGTTGTCATTCTTCTGTGACAAGGATCTGAAAAGGTCCTAAGACTATAGCTGTCTGGGCTTACATCCGAAATTAAGCACAACTCACTAAAGAAACACTCAAATGGTGGTTATCTGGTTAACTTTTAATATGGACCAATCTTGAAGGTGAATCCAAATATCATGAACTGACCCCTGTTATGAGAAAATACATGAAAGGTTTAGAGACCTTACTCAAAGATCTGCTTTAGAAGGTTTCTTTAGTGTGTGTGTGTGTGTGTGTGTGTGTGTGTGTGTGTGTCTTTGTGGAAGACCAGGGCTTCTCAATCCTGTCACTTCTGCCTATGGTCCTGTGGTTGTAGGACCTATTCTGTCCATCACAGACTTTCTAGCAGCATCCCTGACCCTTGTTGGTTAGATGTGGACAGTGGAGATCACTGTAGATCCTTGGTTATGAGGAGCATTTGTCTCAGGTTGGACCACATGGACTCTTGGTGGTGGGATGAACAGGTTCCAGCTGGATATCCATACACAAAAATAAAAATAGAATTTTTATCCTTCACACAATATATTCTGTAATATTCATATACTTTACCTTCAGGAGAAGAAGTTTAACAGCCATCAAAAACCAGTTTGTACACAAAAATGATTGGCCACTAACCTGACAGGATGATTATTTTGAAATTTCAAATAACATTTAAGGGGAAATGCACTTACAGATGGTGATCAGCCATTATGTGGGGGCTGGGAACTGACTATTGTCTCTTGTAAGAGCAGCCAACACTTTTAACTACTAAACCATCTCCCCAGAGAGTAATTTTTTGAGGTTGAAAAACTGAGACAAAAATGAGGAATTACACAAAAAATTCTTTGTATTACAAAGGACTGTATACTAGGTAATGGAAATTTTAGCACTTGAAGTATATTATTGTGAGGACAGTAATACCAACAATAATAGCAGCTGGGGTGATTTACTGTAAGCCATGTCTTATTACACTGTGCAATATAGATATCACAGGTGTGTGTGTGCATGAGTGTTTACACATAAGTTCTAGGTACTGTGCCAACCATTTGACAGCTCACCATTGCAAAAACTTGCTTTAATGCCTTTGGGTGAGTATTTTTAAATTCCCAAGTATTTAACATACTAAATGAAGAATTTGTGGCATTTTTATAGATTGATTTCCTACTTTACACTGAAGGTAAAGGACAATTTATATTTAACTCTGTGGGAACTGATTCCTTATATGTACACTGTACATTACATATATTATAGGTGTGTGTGTGCATGAGTGTGTTTATGTGTGTGTATATGATTAAGTGCATGTATATGAGTGTGAGTATGTATGTGCATGTGCATGTATATGAGTGTGCATGTCTGAGTGTGAGTGTGTGTGCATGAGTGTGTATGTTCCCATGTGTGCATCTGTATTCGAGCATGTACATGAATGTGTTTGTGTCTGAGTGCGTGTGTGTGTGTGCATGAGTGTGTGTATGTGTGTGTTTGTGTGTGTGCATAGGCCTGAGTGCATGTATATGAGTATGTTAGAATATTTTGCTGGAGAGAGAAAGAGGGGGGGAGGGAGGGAGGGAGAGAGGGGGAGAGGGAGAGGGAGAGGGAGAGGGAGAGAGAGAGAGAGAGAGAGAGAGAGAGAGAGAGATAGCTTGATAAAGCAGAGAAGAGAGAAATGACCCTCTTGAAACCTGAGTGATGTGTGCCTTAAAAGGCATTTCTAGTCTATTAAAAGATATGTGATACGGTGAAGAAATGCAAAGGCAGTTCTGGTCAGCTTTCTCCTCTGCTTAGTCAAGAAAATTCTTAAATAATTTGGACATTGTATTAGGTCAAATAAATCCATGCAAAAAGTAGATTTTTAAGGAAGGGGGTTTAAAGGAGGAATTTCCCATCTCTAACAGCCAGACATATTCCCAGGGTCTTGCATGAGTTGACTTTCTTAAAATACTTATTACTTTTATTATATATACCTCTGATGGAGGTGTTAATGTGAATTTAAATGGTTTAACACTGCAGTAAGAAAGGAGTGAAACACATTAGAGGATTAACATGTCTGAAATAATAGTAGCCTTTTCTTAACCCTTCCCAGTCAAGCAGACATTTCTACTCATCAAAAGAAAAATGGAAAACTGGCCTTCTGTGTCCATGAATCTTTGAGTTCTGGAGCCCAGTTGGTGGACCACACCACACACTCTCCTAGTGAACTTCTGAACTCTAACTCTCTCAGACGCAGGTTGCACGTTACGCTTTCCTGGTCTCGTGGAAACAAACTGAGGGAAGTCAGGAAAAGCCAAATGAACCAGCTGCTGCTGTTCAAGTCAGGACAGGAAATGGCCCCATTCTTTCCAGCACAGATGGGACTGCCACGCAGAGTACCTATATCACTCCTTCTGCATAAACAAGATATGAAATTGTTTCTTTCCAGGCGAATCACAAAGTTAGTGGCAATCAGCGCCTGCGAGCTACCTGACCAATGATTCCGAACACCTTTGTGTGTGTGTGTGTGTGTGTGTGACACACACACTCTGCATCAAAAAAAAAAAAAAAAAAAAAAAATCCTAACTCTAACTAGGATGATAGCGGCTAAACATTCTCTTCCCTGTGGGAGTTCTACCCACATTCATTCTAGCTGCGTTAGATGCACCACAATATTTCTCATCGGGTGAGACCTTAAGGTTAAACAGACTCAGGTCCGACACAAAACTGGCTTTTCTCTGGTAGTGTCTTCTCCAGCCTTCTGACTTCCCTTTTGCATCCCTAAGGACTGGCAGCATCTCCCTAACATGCTTACCATAAGGACTAAAAGTTTTACATATGACGTGGTACACTGGCTTATGTGTAGTAGTTGTTAAAGAAGATGATCCAAATTTGATTTATCTAACTTCAACAGGTACATGAGCGCCTACTAATGGGATACCAGCACAAATTTCATCCTGTAGTCAAATGCCGTTTGTTCTGTTACAAATGAAATACTGCTCAATTTAAGCCCCTGTATGCCGGCTGGAAAACAAAAGTCTATGTCTATATTGTAAAATGGACATTTATATAATGAGAGATTAAAGGCTGTGGGCTCTCACAGGCTGCCCCAGTTCCATGGTAGTGCTAAGGCTTCCTAAGGACTCCCCTTTCTTTTCATTTCCCACGTGCTGCCTGCTTGCTAGGTGTGATGTTTGCTGCATTTCCCTGTGTGCCTTGTGCTCTGAAATTACTATTATTATGCACTGTAATTACAAGAGCTGTGCTGGGACATCAAGTTCTGGTATCGTGAGTTCTTTTTGAGAAATTGAAAATACATCTTCTTCTATGAGATTTAAAACAGCTAGCTGATTTATCAGCAAGTCGACAGAGAAGATGTGAACACTGAATGATACTGCGAATTCTCAAGCTGCTGTGGAGCTCAGAATCTACAGACAGGATATTCTAATAGGCCACTTGAGCGTCCAGAAGCAAATTAATTTAAAACAAATATAAATAGTCGAGTATAGCTCAATCACCTTTACAGGCTGATAAAGAAGGCAAGCCAGAGTGTCTGCTTGCTGAGACTGAGTCTGTGGTTCATGTGTAATGAAGACACAGTGCATTTCTCTGAAGCAGTAGGTACTAGTGTGGGACAACATTCGAAATGTTGCACCTGAATTTTAGGCTCCAGTATTAAGTTGTTATTATGGGTTTCTTCCTTTCTAGGACTTGGTAGTTCCAAGCACAAACTCCTCTTTAAATACCAAGGGGGAACATTTCATGGCTCTTGTGAAAGGTGAATTCTGGTCTAGCTTTCTTGTTCCTCTCAGTTCACTCATCCTGCTGTCCCTGCTAAGGTTACCAAGGTCTGCATATGTGTCACCATGGCTACCGTCCTCCCTTTTCTAATGTGATGTCATCCTTTTGACTTATGGTTGTGGAAGGGTGGTGTTTCTTATCTCTCCACGGTCAGTGGTGAAGGCTCTAGCAACAATTTGATTAACAGCAGTACCTCAGGCAGATTTCAGTAAAGGAGATGACTATGATATCTGGAAAGTCCCCTCTCCCTTAGAATTCCTATGATAGCACAATTTGAGTTGGTGGAGAATGGCTGTCCCTTGTCTAGGTGAAGTGTACATATAATATATAATATCTTGATTGAAGGGAAGTGGCTATATGGCATAGTTGGGAGTGGCCAAACAAAACAACATCAGTGGTAGCAGGACAGCCAGGGGCACATCCCAGGCAGTTAGACTTCTAGCAGCCTTCTCCACTGGGAACATAATTGTGACACAGAAGCGATTACAAGACCCTTCTAAGGAGATGCAAAGCGTTTAGCTTTCTCCGTTTGCAGAGCAATTAAGATAATATGAGAGGAAGAGATTAAATGTGGAGCTTTTTTTTTTTTTTTTTTTTTCTGGAGCAGAAATTCTTTTGGGGATTGTTCATTGGTTAGAGGGTTAAGGAGTGGGGAGGCAAATCAGAAGAAGCAGGGCGGGGGGAAGGGACTGCTCCTGAACACAGATCTTTGTCTTCTCCCACCCCCAGTGACCTACTTCATTAGTCAGAACTCTAATCAAGCAGGTTAACTCTTTCACATCAATCATAGCACGCTTGGATTTTCACACAATTACTTCTCTCAAGAAGAGTAGACTTTTGGATGCCGAGAAAGCCTGTCTCTGGATGCGACCTCTGGTGAGGGAAGCTCAGGGCTCAGGGAGAGAGGATTCATATTTTCTGGTTCATTAAAAGCCAGGTGTCTTATGTGTAGCCCCGGACAGGGTCCTCCTCACCCCTGACCTCAGCCAGGTCCCCAGGAGCATGGAACAGACTCTGCAGGTGGCTGAGGGCGTCTATAGGCAATTCTTTAAGAAGTTGGTCATTAAATCCACAGTGGACAAGCGGAACTGACACTGAATGATAAACCACTGCTATACTGCTGATGTGAACCATTTAACCATTTCTACATCAGGAACTAGATATCTTCTAAATGGAATCTATACTTGCGGAAAATCCTCCTTTAACCTGTACAAGGTCTTGAGTATGTCATAGCCCAACATTCTAAGAGTTCCTTCGAAAGACATCAGTGTTTGCACTTTGTCCTCCAAGTCAACAAATGGTAAAAATGACTTAGTTACCCCTTTGAGTCCTTAAGAGCATACAGTCTCCCTTATGCTTTTGCATAAGAAGAAAAAGAAGACTCTTTAAGTGACTTGTATAGGAACTACTCAGATAAAGGGTATGGGCTCTTACGTCCCCATTTCTAATTTATGACAACAGAACTTGAAGCCTACCTCCTCCTTTCTCCTTCTCGTCGTCGATTTCTTTCAGCAGCTTGCCAACAGAATTATACCACTTAAACTCTAGGTCAGGAATGCCATAAGCACTGCAATTAATCAAGGCACTGTTCCCCTCTTTGACTATGATATGGTCAGTTCTGGCAATGATTACGGGCACAGAGCCCACGACCACATCAGTGCCATTTAAAGTGCTGTTGGTCACACTCTTAGCAGCGGCTAGAGTGGATACGAGGATTAAAAAGGGCACAGAAGGTGGTAAACACACAGGCAGATGGCTCTTCAGAAGACCCATCTTCTTTGCTTGTTCCGTAAGGCCAGAGATGGTTTGCCGATGGAATCTTCTACCAGACTGCACACTGTTCAGAGCAGGCCATGGGACATATCTGTCCTGGATCCATGGAGTTGGTACTTGATCAAGAATCTGTTTTAAGAAACATACACACACAAATATTAACACTGATACTATAATTCAAACTTGTAAAATAATAGCAACCCACTGAGGGTATAAACCTCTGTCTTTCTTAACTAAAACACATTTTCTGGTACTCCAATATTAGTTTATATGACTGTAATCTTAATAGTACACATTTACATTTCTGTATTAAAACCATAGGAACAATTATATTTCTTATGCTAAATTGATATTATCTTACTTTTTTCTTTTTGTCTTTTTGGTGGGTGTTCTTCAGACATATCATACATATAGTCCAGTCTGGCTCCAAATTTGCTATGTAGCTGAAGATAGTTATGAACTAGAGATTTACTGCCTCTACCTCCTAAGTGCTGAGATTTTAGACATGGACCACCATACCTGAATATTACATTACTTATTAATTTAGATTACTTCTTAATTCTATAATCCTTCCTGACTTTACTGCTTTTCACTGAGCATTACAAGGTTCCTGCTACTCATCCCCGTCTTCATGATAGCCCAAGGGTCGCTTTTTCCTTTTCAGAGCACACATCCTCCAACACATTTCACTGCTCCCTGCTCAGGCTCTGCCAGCATGACGAAGGACTCCGTCGAAGCAGTCTGGTGTTCTCATAACGTGTGATAGCATCCTCACCCAATTTCCCCATCCCTATGAAGCTCACGGCCTCACTCCCTCTCATCTGTGTTTGTTACCAACTGACCAACAGTCACTCACTGATGTCCCTGGTTTTGATCTTCATCTGCCTCCCCAGGGCTGGGTAACATCATCAGGATGTATAGAGTAACATGATGGCTTCTTCTATGCCTAAGGTCTAACTTTCACTTGTTCCCTTACCCCTTCCACCCCCTCATTTTATCTACTACTCCTCTAGCCACACCCAGTGTCCAAATTCTAAATTCTAAAGTTCCATGCAGTTCCCAGGTTCTAATTAAACCATCTTTAGCTGCCCCCTACCATCTCGGCAGATACCTTTCTCTTCTCCCTGGGCTCTCTGACCCTTGTGCTTCTCAGTCTTTCTCCCCACATATGACTTTCAAGTTTTATTTATGTTTCATTCATACCCAACCACATAGACCACAGTCTAGAGTGTCTTCTCTCCATATCTCCATGACACATTTCCTCAGCCCGTAGATGACCTTGACCAAGCCAACTGTCTTCTCCACTTCTACACCCAGGAGGCAGAGTGCTTCTGGGAAGAACTGCTCAACCATGTAATCACGGTGATAATGAAGAAACGAGTGTGGACCTTTGCCAGGCATTGGGGACATCTGGTAGTCCACCTGCACTCATTTGGTTTTAGATTGTCTTTCCATGATGCAGATGACATCGTCAGCTTGAGAATCAAGTGTCTTAAGCCAGTGTGGTATTCTAATCTTCAGACAGCAGGGACCATCTTTCTTCCACCAGTGCTTCAGGTCATGAATTCCCAGTAGTTATTACTCTGCCTTTCGAAAAGCATTTCGTACCTCATGCCCAGCTGCTCACATATCTTTCCTCCCCCACACTCTCTCACTCTATATTTTACTTGCTCTTTCATTAGGTGGCCCCTGTGAAGTCCACAATCATGCCTTGTTACCGAGTGGTTGTCTTCTTCTACCCAAACCATTATGGTAATTGGTATTATTAATTATTCTTTTTCAAAATTCTCTTTCCAGGTTAGTTATTATCTTTCCACCTAGTTATCATTGAATGTCTTTTTTTAATAGGAGGTAGAGCCTCACTTTATAACCTAGACTGGCTCTGAACTCAGTTTTCCTGCTTCTGAATCCCTAGAACAGACATGACTCATCATGCCCAAGAGCTGCTGTTAGTTTTCCTTCTTAAACTTTAATTCCCTGGGCTCATCATTGGCTCCAACCCCCTCTCCCTTTTTAATGCATAGCCATTTCTAAGGTTTCATCTAGTCCTTTATTCCCACCCAAACCCTATTGAAAAAGCAGCATAGGCAGACTCTTCTCTAGGTCTTGGAGCTACAGGAGTAGACAACAATGGTGGCTTATGGTAGGTGGGGCTTGCAGTCTCCTGGGAGAAGCAGAAAAGAAGAACTCGCGTGTGGAAATAAGAATATAAATGCATGATGCAGGTTTAGAAAACCACACCATGATCTCTTGGTGGTGAGTTAGCTAGTTAGGAAGAACTTCACTGAGAAAGTGACACAGAGCTGGGGGTCAAAGAGCTCTGGATTAACAAGGAATGGCAGAGGCAGAGTCCTGGATGAGGAAGCAACACTGTGTGGGTACCGCAGAATAGGTGAGAATAAGGCAGGCCCTGGCCGCTGACTTTGTGGTCAGGGAGTCTGCATCGTAGCTAATGCTCACTGAGGACATTATGCAAAGGAATTTAAAACATTTTTCAAACTCTTTGAGGCTTATTTCCATACGGTAATCCTTACCCACTTTGGCTATCCACTTTATGCACCTATGCAACTGTCACAATAAATGTGATTAAGACACTTTTCTCACCCAGAGTTCCCTGTTACCCTCTTCCCAGTTTTAGCATTCTATAATCCAGAATAGCTAGGAGCAGAGCTTCAGCTAGGAGCAGGGCTTCAGCTAGGAGTAGGACTTCGGGTTTCACATAGGTTAGACTTTTATTGGTTGCATATTTTTTTGGACAAGTACCTCCGGAGTACAAGACAAGTCTAAGAACACTGAGCACTGCACGTTGCCTGCCTTGATAAACAAGAATGATTGGCACCACACACAAAGCTATTTTTACCAGAGCTGGGCTCCTGAAGGCTCCCTTCTAAGTTATGCTATTTAGAGAATGTAGCTTGGTGGGCTAACGCCATAATGATTGTCATCCTGGCACCAGAAACGATTGCAGTAGCTTCTAGCTTTGGATCCTTCGTATGTGCATTGATGTTTTCGTCTACATATATATTTGTGTGAGGGAATCAGGTCATCAGGACCTGGAATTACAGACAGTTATGAGCTGTCTGTGTGGTGGGTGCTGGCAATTGAACTGGGTCCTCTGGAAGAGCAGCTGGTGCTCTTACCTGCTGAGCCATCTCTCCAGCCTTTGGGTCCTTTGTAGGTACTCTAGTCTAAGAATTTAAAGGCTTGCCTCTTTGTTGTGAACACGCTGGATATTCTGTGTCTGTCTGTGTGTCTCTGTCTCTGTCTCTCTGTCTCTCTGTCTCTCTCTCTCTCTCTCTCTCTCTCTCTCTCTCTCTCTCTCTCTCTCTCTTCTCTCCACCCCATAATTTCTAGGGCAGAGTGGATGCCCTTAGACTAAGGGCAAGATAAAATGGGAGGACTTTAAAAAAAAATAGAACACAACTAGGGAAAATAAACAGAAATTTGTTAAAATAATGTGCAGGTCAAGAGCTATTTCCTTCCAGAGACTGGCCTTGTTGGCATCGCATTCCCAAATGCATCCTTTGTGCTAGCCAGAATAAAGTTGATACTACAGTGCTGTTTTTATAAACTCAGTAGGCACTTGGGATAGATGCATTGTGGCTTCTGTACCCGGCTCCTCAGAGTCTCTGAGATGGGCAGACACAGTCACTTGCATTTTAATGTGGGAGCTGTAGTTAGCGAGCTGCCAAATCTCCCTTCATATTCCTACCTGATCTCACTGTGAAGTTACCAATGGGCAGGTAATACATTTCAAAGACCATATGGAAGATTTGTTTTACTCAGGGAAAAAATCATGAATATTTACTTTGGGGGGAAAAAAAACCACCAATGTGATAGTGAGTCATCAATTAGCGGTTATTTTAGTGAGTAACTCTATTGTATGCCATGCCCTTCACTTACATAGCATTTGTGAAGTGGTCACTATACAGCCAGGCACATAGGGGATGGACAGTGCTATAAGCTAAATAAATCATAGGCCATATCTGCTCACAGTCTAGCTGGAGAGAGACAGCTGCTTCTAGGTGACACATCCAACTGGAGATGGACATCTAGGTCATGTTTGTTGAATGCTCCCTAGAGCTTTGCTGTCTTCTACTTGCCCTTGTGGCATGTCCCTGTGGCATCTGCTATTCATGTGGAACTTCTGATACTCTTCCTACATACCCCACCACCTTGTTCTTTTCTCTTTCATGGTGAGGGACTGCCACATAACAGACCCACAGGACATCCTTAGTAAAAAGCACTAGGGAGCACATTTACACACGTGCCTTATGAAGAGAGGCTTCTGTAAAATCCAGTCGTAATTGTTCATGAGTAAATTACAATGCCCCGCCCAAAGCACAGGAGATATCTCAAGACTGGATGATGAAGAAATAATCTACGGATGAATTTTCTAAAGAAGAACCTATGAGACTGAGATCTGACAGCATCAGGAAAGGTTTAGTTAATAACACTCCAACTTTGTGAAAGACAAATTGAGGTGGTAAAGCATAAGCGTGAGCTCTGTAATCCAGCAGCTTGAAATGCAGTGCTTCCAAATTCAAAGGCAGGGCTTAACAAAGGCTACAACGGGCAAGTTGTTAAGCTCTGTGTTTGTTTGGGGCCTCTGGGAAAACTTTCATCGGCTACCTTATTTTCTACAAATTGGAAAAAAAGAGAAAATGTGTGGCAAACATCAAATGTTCTTTTGTTAATTTGTCCATTTTTTTCCTATTTCCCAACTCTTATATTTTACCTACAGGTATTTAATAGGATGGTCTGTTGAATCCTGGTTCTTTCTTCTCCATCTAGAGCCTGCAGGACTACACACGATGTATTTATGGAGAGTGGGGAAAAGGGGGCATCTTGTTAAGAGTGTTTTAAACTAAATGAATATACATTATTGTTTTTCCGCCTTGGCTGTATTATTGCTGGCACCTTTCCATCAAATGGGGACAAATACTCTGTTTAGTCACACAATGAGGTTTTGTCACAACATATGAGTCAGCACTGTTTTCTCTGGTGCACAGGTGATTCAGAGAGCCTACGAAACACCTTTTGATTGAAGAAACATTCCTGAAAGTTTCCATGCATACACAAAGGAGGAGACTGGGCAAGCTTGTCCAGATGGAGTGGGTGGTGGTATGGGATGCTGAAGACAGGGGCACTCTGTTTACAAAGGTTACCCTGCTCTGAACTCGGTGGCTGCTGATGTAGAGGTCTCTAGGAGACTGCCACACCATCCAAGGAGAGAAGGAAGAGTCAAGTCTGAACAAAAAGCAAAAGGGAAGGAAAGCAGCTGGCAAATCAGAAAGGAAGGGGTTGTAAGGATTAGAATGGGCAGGATTTAAAGACCAACTGTTATCAGGTTAAGGAAACCCTTGGATTGAGCACAGGTCCCCAATTGGGGGGGGGGGGCTAAAGAAAGGACTGAAGGGGCTGAAGGGGTTTGGAACCTCATAGGAAGAACAACACTATCAACCAACCAGACCCCACAGAGATCCCAGGGACTAAACCACCAACCAGAGTACACATGGAGGGACCCATGGCATATGTAGCAGAGGATGGCCTCACAGGTCATCAAGAGGAGAAGAGGTCCTTGGTCCTGTGAAGTCTTGTTTCCCCAGTGTAGGCAAGTGCTAGGGCATTGAGGTGGGAGTGAGCAGGAGTGGGAGCATCTTCTAAGAAGCAAGGAGAAGGAGGTAGGGGGATAGGAGAAAGGGGATTACTTTTTAAATGTAAATAAATAGAATATCCAATAAATAAAAGAAAAAAAAAAAAAAAAAAAAAAAAACAAAAGGTAGTATCAGACTTCCTGAGCAGTGGAGTCTCCAATTAAACAATCTAAGAAATATCTCATTTGCCAAAAACCAGTGGAGTACTGTTGGTAGAATACACATGTACACAAAACTTATGGATTTTGACTAATGCACCCTTGGGCAGTGGTATCCACTGTCTCTGAGGCAGCAGGGTCAAGAGTAGTTCCGGCATGGTCCTCTCACTTCTTCCAGCCCCACTGGTCCTGTCTCTCACAGATGTTTCAAGGACAAGCAACAGTGACACCACCCAAAGGGATGAGCTGTCATAAACCAAGATACATGGCAGCACATCTTCAGAAGAGTAGAGCTTGTGATTGACAAGGGGAAACCTCACTTCACTGTGCGTTACCGTGGACTTAATGTAGAAGAGTCTTAGGACTATTTCTAGCTACTTACTGGATGGAACAAAATACACATCTGACTTGTTGGATTGCTGCAGATAACCACTAGACACAACAGAGGGGACATGCTACATAAATATCTATCCATCACCATTCTATCAACCACACCAACATGAGACCCTCCAAAGAATCGTAGGCTTTGTTAAGTTTTTGACATAAAGGGTACGCATTTATCAAAAATGGGCTTTTCCAATTAAATAAATAACTATAAGGCCCCATATGCTACATGTATACCATATATGTTGGTGATATATAAGTAATTTTTATCACACCTTCCCTAAATAGTCTGTTGTTCTGATTACAAATAGTTATAGGGGCTAGCGGTGTAGTTCAGTTGGTATAGCACTTGCTTAGCACATGTGTTTATCTTGGGGATGGTTCTGAGCACTGAGCTCAGAGGTTATGGTGTCAGAACTCTAAGGTGTAGGCAAGAGGATCACAAGTTTAAAGATCATCCTCAGCCTCATAGTGAGCTTAAGACCAGTCAGGCTGTAAGACTTTGTCTCAAGAGAAAGAGTATGGCTTAAAAACATGTTTAAATGGTCTTGTACCATGGCCATGAAATTATTTTAAAAGTCCATTTAATATACAGGTGTCTTAGTCAGGGTTTCTATTCCTGCACAAACATCATGACAAAGAAGCAAGTTGGGGAGGAAAGGGTTTATTCAGCTTACACTTCCACATTGCTGTTCATCACCAGAGGAAGTCAGGACTGGAACTCAAGCAGGTCAGGAATCAGGAGCTGATGCAGAGGCCATGGAGGGATGTTGCTTACTGGCTTGCTTTCTCTGGCTTGCTCAGCCTAATTGGTATAGAACCCAGGTCTACCAACCCAGGGATGGCACCACCCACAATGGGGTGGGTCCTCCACCCTTGATCACTAGTTGAGAAAATGCCTTACAGCTGGATCTCATGGAGGCATTTCCTCAACTGGGGCTGCTCTCTCTGTGATAACTCCAGCTTGTGTCAAGTTGACACAAAACCAGCCAGTACAACAGGTAAGTTACTGTTGGCAACTTATTAAATACAAATGTTCACAAAGGTTGATCATTGGAAAAGGTGTATTCTAGGGATTTGTTACTACAGTCTTTTAAAGAGAAAAAAAAAATCACAAAGCTGTATAAAGGAACACACACATTATGAAAGATTTCCTCTCTAGATATAATTGCTAGACAAGTTGAAAACAGGTCTGTTATATGAATTTGCTCACTGAATTAGAACATTAGTCCTGGAAAACCTTAGACCTTGTTCATAAAGGTATTTCCTTATGCAAGATTTGAAAGGGAATCTAAGAGAAGGCAACCCATTGCCAAGGATTAGTGGTGCAGAACCAATATAAAGAGCCTATGGCTGCTCCTGCCTAGATGGGGCTGGTTAGAATCTCTTGTCACTGAGTTGAAGTTCCAGTACTTGGGACATAAAGTGAAGACTGTAACTGTAGTTGTGTCCTTCATGAGGTGATCATACTTGTAGCACATATTTAGTGTCTCTTAGTTCTCATGCTAAAGCAATGGCTCAAAATCATTTGGGTCTCAATAAACATAAACCTTTAAATGAACACAGGGAAACATCCTTAGATGCATGCCAACAGGGAAGAAACCTGAGAAGAGAATACACACTGGAAAGGTTATTGTAAAGCCTTCATGCTGCTAAGCCAGTGTCCAAGACAGACTTTTTGTATTGGCTATATTTTACTTACATTTCAAATGTTATCCTTTTCCTAGTTTCCCCTCTTCACCCCCTATCTCATTCCCCTTCCCCCTACTCCTATGAAGGTGTTCACCTCCCTACCCCCTCTTACATCCCTGCCCTGGCCCTGACATTCCCCTACACTGGAGCATCAAGCCTTGGCAGGACAAAGGGTCTTCCCTCCCACTGATGCCCAACAAGGCCATCCTCTGCTACACATGCAGCTGGAGCCATGGGTCTGTCCATGTGTACTCTTTGGATGGTGATTTAGTCCCTGAGAGCTCTGGTTGGTTGGTGTAGTTCTTATGGGGTTGTAAAACCCTTCAGCTCCTTCAATTCTTTCTTTAACTCCTCCATTGGGGACCCTGACTCAGTTCAATGGTTAACTGTGAGCATCAGCCTCTGTATTTGTCAGGCTCTAGCAGAGCCTCTCAGGAGACAGCTGTATCAGGTTCCTGTCGGCATGCACTTCTTGGCACCAGCAATATTGCCAAGACAGATTTTTAAAGGGTTCTCATGGAGACAGCCAAGTATGGTAGCATACGTTTATAATACCAGCACTCTGGAGGCTAGACAAAAGGGTTGTTGTTACTTTGGGGCTAGCCTGGGCTATACAGTGAGATACTGTGCCAAAAGAGCAAACAGGAGAAAGAAGGATTATTGCAGTGGTCAGGATGCTTATTTTGGCATTTATTACCTCTTACGTCATCCTTCCTAGAGTTCACAGTCCACCTAAGGCTGGTCCAGAGCACTTCTAGTTGCTCTGCCTTCTGTGCTTCTAGCATTAGAATGTATTTCCCCCATTTTACTCTTCACAAAAGCAAAATATTTGTCCCATTCATTTGTAGTATAACAGAGGAAAATTCAAAATTTCTAGCCCCGATCTTTGTCTATGTGTACAGTGTCTACCTATGTACACACAAGCCTGTGTGGATACACACACCCATCTTGTACCTGTGGAGGCCAGAGGTCGACACTGGGTGTCCCTGCCTTAACTTTTGGGACAGTCTCTCAGTGGGGCGGACATCTTCCTGTTTCTGTTGCCCAGTGCTGAGATTTTTTAGCTCACACCAGCACACCCAACCTTCTACATGGCTTCTGTGGCTCTAAGTCTGGTCTTTATTCTGCAGTAACCACCTCATGCCTGAACTATCTTCCTAGCTCCTCACAGTCAATTGTTAATGTTAACTTGATAATCTATACTGTGATTTCTGCCCATTTAAAATTCTTGTTTTTAACCCTATCTCAATCCCATCTCCCAACATTTTCTTTGTATATATGATTTAAAGCCTCCTCAAGTCAGAGTAAAACCATCTGGATATATCCATAGGTCAGAGCTCTTCCCAGTCCCCAGGAAGAAATGCTCAGAGGATCCCATGGAGCATGGAGGAGTTTTATTGGAGGATTAACTCCTTAGCTATGTACAAGTTCAGTGACTGTTAGCATGCCAGTGTTGAGGTCTGCAAACCAGGGAGAGATATGATACTTTCACAAAAGTATTGAATTATTTTTATGTACATGCATGAATGCCTGCATGCAGAAGGGGCCTCAGATCTCCTGGAACTGGAGTTACAGGCAGTTGTGTTCCACCTGATGTGGGTTTTGGGAAACAAATCTGACTACCTTGGTCTTTCTACAAGAGTGGCAAATACTCCTAACTACTGAGCTATTGCTCCTGCCCCATTATTTAAAAAAATATTATTTTTTGTGCATATGCACATGAGAACCAAAGCATGGATGTGGACTAAGAGGTCTGTATACAGTATTGGAAGCTGGTTCTCTTTCCGTTGTTGGGATAGAGAGATTAAATTCAGGTTGGGGACTGAACTTGGGTCGTCTATCATGCTTAGCAAGTGTTTTTACCTGGGAGCCATCTTGCCAGCTCGGGGAATAATAGTCTCAACACACTTTCTTAATTGTAAAACAGGCCAGGACCAATTTTACGTTCAGATTTTCTTCCTAGTTCTGGGAACTCCATAAAGTCTCATGGCTGGCACAGTGAATGAGTCTTTGTGCATACACAGCTTCCCAACCGGCCAAATGCAATTAACTCGCTGCTCTGGAGTTGGGAGAGCAGTTTTTCCCATGCACTCTTTCAGAGGGCGGCTGATTATTTTGCAAGGGCAAAGCCTGTAATAAAACTATCAAACTCATTATGAGCCTCGGGATATTAGTAGCTCTCAATAAAGCAAAGAATAACTGAATAACGTCCAATAGGGGCATTCACCACACTCTAGGCTACAGCTAGAATTAAGAACACAATGAGGGCCTTCCTGCAGCCAAGGGGCTGAGATCATCAAGGACAGAGGATAGGCAGGGTTTCTGGGAGGAGAAATGGGATGGACTCCGAAGTTAAGGTGGAAGACAGAAATCCCAGGGGGAGATGTGAGGAGGAAAGGACTTTGGAACTTTAAGATTAAGGTCTACAACCTGAGATGAAGTCTGCGACTAATTTCCTTATGTGGGATCATCCAGTACCTCTGAACTGCAGACCTTTCTCTTAGGTTCCTCCCAAGCCCAGGGTTCCCTAAGCACAGCGATCAAGGCAGTGGCTGGCCAGGGGAAGAAATGATAAGGGGAGATAAGAGAACAAACAGGAGAATTGTTAGGACACAGATTAAATCCTATCCCTGGGTTAATCTTCACTGTTAGCTTGATTCCAGATGTTAACATGGTGCTTCTAGAGTTTCTAGAGTTCTGGATTTTTAAGTTGAAAGGACGATCTGTTTTGAATGTGGGTTATACCATCACATAGGCTAGGGGTTCAGACTGAATAAAAAGAAGAAAGGGTAGCGGCATTGGCTGATTTTGTGTCAACTTGACACAAGCTGGAGTTATTACAGAGAAAGGAGCCTCAGTTGAGGAAATGCCTCCATGAGATCCAGCTGTAAGGCATTTTCTCAACTAGTGATGGGGGTAGCACAGTCCACTGTGGGTGGTGCCATCCCTGGGCTGGTAGACCAGCCATGGGTTCTATAAGAAAGAAAGCTGAGCAAGCCAGGGGAAGCAAGCCAGTAAGTGACATCCCTCCATGTCCTCTGCATCAGCTCCTGCTTCCAGTCTCGACTTCCTTTGAGATGAACAGCAATATAGAAGTATAAGTTGAATAAATCCTTTCCTCCCCAACTTGCTTCTTGGTCATGATGATTTGTGCAGGAATAGAAACCCCGACTAAGACAGTTACTGAGGCCCAACATCCATCTCTCTGCTGCCTGATTGCAAATGCTTCCTCACAATCCTGAAGCCACATTTTCCCTGCCTCTACAGGTTGTCCCCTCAACCTGTGAGCCCAAAGAAACTCTTCCTTTAAAAGGAAAAAAAATTATCCCAGTATCAACAGGTCAAACTTGAGACTTGAAGGATGGTTCACAGGAAAGCTGGTGTGCCATAAGGCATGCAATAACTTCCCTCTGTAGGGAACAGAACTTCCTGTATCCACAGAGAGCATGGGCTCACATTCTCCAGGCAGGAGGACTGTCCACTCACACCCTCTTTGGGACTCAACCCTGATCCTAGCAGTAACAAACTACAAGTCTGGCAGAGACTATCCTTCTGGGTACAACACAGACTCCAATCTGTCTTCTGAAACACAGAAGAGCAAGGACTGAGCCCCACTGACTCTAGAGCTCTGTTCAAGGCTTGAAATAAATATTCTTAATCGGTATTCCCAAACACCCAAGCATCCTTTATTCCCTGTGCCTCTGAGCATTTGATTAAAGCCATTCAAATTCACAGTCAAGGACATCAACCAAGTAAGGCTTTGGTTTTCATTGTAGTAATGAAAAACATTTATCCATCTGAAAAAAAAATGCACTTAATCACTGGAGTAAGTTAAACAGCTTTTCCTCTTTCCTGGTTCAGCCGCCCATTCTCACAAAGTGGAGTTGCATACCCAACATTCCACATGTGAAGTGGTTCGGCCACTCACACTAACACCACTGGACCTCTGTGACCCAGATCTGAAGGGATTCTGTAACTCAAGCTCCACCTGACTTAATTCGTATTAAGAGAGTAACAATGCCTTCCTTTATCATCGACCCCATTTATGGCTTATAAAACATTCAACCCTCAGAAGCCCCCTGTGCTCTGGGGTTGGGGCAGGCCTATGGGATTCTGCCCATGTGACCCTGGAAGAAGCAATTTGAAGCTGCTGGCCCTGGCCCAGGGAGCTTCTTGCTGGACTCAAACCTTCAGATTTCCAGCCCAGGGCTCCAGCAACGTGTTCACAGTGACCACTGAGGACACACCTCAGCTTAGCTAAGCTGTCTAAAGGCCAGACATATTTAGATTTAAACTGCATACATTTCTTAGTAATCACTTCGGTGGTTTGGGGCAAAAGTATAGACCTGAATTGCTTTCTAGCTGATTCTATTATATATATGTAATATATTGATATATATATATATCAATTCTCAGCAAGCCTACATGTCTCTCAGTATGACAATATGGCAAACAGTTAGAAACAAAATCAATTTGCAGTTGAGATAGCTCAGTGGCTAAGAGCACTGGGTATTCCTCCAAAGGGCACAGGTTGGATTCCCAACACCCATATGACTGACATCTCTAAACCATCTCTAACTCTGCAAAGCATCTGATGCTCTCTCCTGGCCTCAGCAGGCACCAGGCATGCAAGCAGACACACAGCTAAATATAGGCAAAACTCCAGTATGCACAGATAAGTCAATGATTAAAAACAATAACCAGTTGGAAATAGAAATTTCCTGGTTTCCCACACAGCTTCTCCCTGCTGTGATGGGCAAAGACCTTGTAGGCCCAGAATAAGCACCAGGTGTTTTTAGTGATTACCTGGGCAGTCAGGCCTAGCCAAGCTATAAACACAACAGAGAGCTGATTCTATTAACTAACTGGAAAATTATTTATAAGGTGATTCGTGTCAGTTTAATACCAATTTCTCTAGTAGAAAAAGTTCAAGGCCAGGTTTCTACCTTCCAGGCACCTAGCAAGGCAAGGCACTGAAATTCATATGAGGCAAACCAGAAAGGGTACAGACTATTCCCTGGGCTTAGCCAAGACCTGGAGGATGAAGAAAAGAGACACCACAGTTTTCTCAGCAGCAATAATGGCTTCGCTGTGGAAAGTAAGTGTAGAAGTAAATTGTCATGTGTTGTGATACATTTTCACAAAGCTCTTCTACTGTGTCTGTTGTGAGTGCCATCCTGAGAACTCTGATGTTGGCATACAATCCAAAAACTCAGTTTAACAACTGGGCTTTCCAGACTCTAGAATCTCCAGAGAAATGTGAAAAGCATTTTGGGATAGATGGCCCATTCCGTGGGAGGCAAAACCGAGCACTCACATGAGAAAGGGGGGTGACAGAACACAGCCTCGAAGCTGGCATGAGATGCCCGTCACAGGCAAGAGTAAGCTAAAAGTCTAAAGTGGCACCATGTACAAACCCCATGGGGAAATGCTAAGCCCCCATGAAGGCAAAGATAGGCAAGAGGCCAGATGCTTTCTGGAAATGAATCTCAGGTTTCTGGAAAGTATGCTGGAGTCGAGGAACACTGGTTACTTTTGAGACATCTCTGTAGACTCCAACAGAGATGAGATCACCTAGGGTTGTCCAAAAGCTTGAAGTTAAAAAAAAAAAAAAATAACACACACTCACACACAGAGGCAGAGGGGGGATGAGAGGGAGGGAGGGGAAAGAGAGGAGGGAGGAAAGGAGAGAGAGTCAGAGAGAGACTCAGAGAGAGAGAGAGAGACAAAGAGGGAGAGGGAAAGGAAGGGAGTGGGGAGGGAAGGGGAGAGAGAGAGAGAGAGAGAGAGAGAGAGAGAGAGAGAGAGAGAGAACAAACAAGGATAACTAAGCCTTTCCCCCCATAATTGGGCTACTAGCAGAAGTAGCAGTAGACAGGATGGGCCATTCCACTTAGAATAACACAGAAATATAGAATCCGAGAGTCACAGCAGCCAGCCAACAGGCGGTAAATGGAATCGGTTCTAGATTTAAGCTGCCCACTGTCATCCCATAAGCATGCTCCAAGTAAAGCCTAGAGAGAGTCAAGGAGCTTCCTCTGCTAATAATAGAGAAGATGGGCTTTGCATCTGTCCCCATGGTGACTGTGTGAGCATCAGTCCCCATGGTGGCTGTGTGCCTACTGTCCTTGCAGAGGAACTGAACCTTTGGGGAAAAGGCATCAGTCAGACTCAGTGCAGTACCCACGGCCACAAGTATGCCTATGCTTGTTAAATCAGGTGTAGCTGTGTGGGGGGGTATACGTGTGCACATGTATATATGTGTGTATGTATGTATGCATGCATGTATACATGGATGTATTCTTACATGTAGAGAATATTCCTTTAATGATCTCAGGAGGACCATCTGAAGTAGCCAAGTCTCCAAACTCTGACCTTGTGTGAATTGGGTGAGCCCCATCAATGTACAACTCTGGAGCCCATTACTCCAACCCACTTATATCTTCAAGAAACAAACCTTTCCCCTTTGCTTCCCCTCTGACTATCTACAGCCTCCAGTCCTCAATGGAAGGAAAGGGCTAGGATTACTCTTAAGTATCTGTTACAGGATACTAAAGTATCCTTCTTTTCCCTGTCTTCTTCTTTTCGCTGATCACAAGGTCCACTGTAGCGACCCATCCTCTAAAGATGCCCTTCCAGCGCAGGCTCCACATACGCCCATCGAGAGGTGAAGTACTACAGGACAGATTCCTTTCATTTATATCCCTCTGACAGCGCCGGTGCCTTGCAATGGTAAATAAGGTTCACACACCGTGGTCTTGGGCTTGGGCATTTACTCCTCTTCCTGTTTTAAGTGTATACAATGGAAATTAATCTCTCTGGAGTGTCCAATTGTGCCCTGGGATAGAGCCAGGAAGCGTTGCATCAAGCAGGTGTGCCTCATTTATATGCAATGCCTGACAATCAAATCAATTGCCCGGGAGTGTTTTAAATGCCTCCCTTCGCTTCCTGTCCAAAAGTAATAATCGATCACCTCGTCCTAGCACGTCTCACTCCTAGGCACTTGGCCACCACACTGCTTCTTCTGCTCTGGTGATTATCACCTTGTCAGGCACCACCCTAAGAGACTCCTTCCTCCTTGATTTGCTTCCAAACCATAAGCCCATGTAGCTTGCATACACGCCTTGTTGTTATAATCATCTGACTCTCCAGAAGCCGATGGAAAACATACTCCAGAGGCTGGGGATACAGTTCAGTTCACAGAGTGTCTGCCTGGGTTCAAATCCCTAGGACTGCAAACAAAACAACACATCATGTTGTTCAGGGTGATTCTGAACTCTTGAGCAAAACTCGCATAGCTTTTCAGGATGTTCTGCATTCCGAGCCCCCAGCTTACTGTCCTCCTGGCTTCCCCTCTCCCTCTGCGCTCTTCCATATGTCCCTTACTGACTTCTTGCTGTTTTCATAAAACCTCTGTGGCTTCCAATGCTGTCTTCCTTCCCTTTCCCATCTGGAAAGACCCTAACTACCTAGGAAGTCTTGGTTAAAAGGCCCCAACATCACCCCAAACTCTATATTTCAGGTGATTGCCTTTTGTGTATGCCCATCCCTCCACTGGATGATAAAATCTTAGGATGTCAACTTTTATTGAATAAATCAATGAGTTAATGCATGGATAGGAGATATACTCGAGAGAGTTGGGGTTGAAATACAGACGTGGGAACACTGGGGTAACTGGTGCAGTCACAGGGAAACCCAGTTACTCATAAAGAACACAGTAGCTTACAAATTAGAAGACCAAGGCTAGAATACCAAGAAGGTACAAGACGAGCACTCGGAGAAAGACTGGATATTAAAAACAAGGTCCAGACTGGAGAGATGGCTCAGTGGTTAAGAGCTATAGAAAACCTGTGGTGGGTTCCCAGCACCCACATGGCAGCTAGCAGCCATGTATAGCTCCAGTTTCAGAGGATCTGAAAACCTCTTCTGGTCTCCTTAGACACAGCATGCATGCAACACAGACGTACACATGAAATAAAAAACAAATAAATCTTAAGAGAAGAAAGGTATAACTAAAGGCACAATATCCCAAAGAGTAATTGATGCAGAGAAAGTTCTAAAAGGAGGAAAAGAAATATAAAGATTGTCAGAATCAAAACGCGGAGTTGCTTGATCAACCCTAAGAAAATGAACATAGCCGCAAAGTCATGAAGGACAGATTCTTAACACATGATCCTCTGAGAACTGTCATAGCACAAACTTCTAAAACTGTACAAAGTATGCAATAAGGATGTTTACCCAGCAGTTCTGTGGAATCTTAGGCGGAAGCCATTCCTGTCAGTAATAACTGTGATTGAGGATTACATCTGAACGCCCGATGTAATCCTTCCCATCTGGGGTTTTAAACCTTCTCTTACCTTAACCTTTTATGTGCTCATTGCTTAATATTCCCAGTGAAACGAAGTCAGTCCAAAATAGATATCACTTTTTTTTTTCTTTGTAGAATCTCTCCCTGATTGCTTTTTCTTTTGATTGGCAAATTTATCCTGAGCTAGTAACACCACAGTGGAATAGAAGAATTATTGAATCATTGTGAAAGGACATTTGGGTAAAAACAACAAAACAACAGAATGGTATTATGTAAATGGAATCTATATAATATACATACATACATACATACATACATACATACATACATACACACACCTTTTTATTAAGATAAATTTTGATAAAGCCCCATGGCTGTTGTTTTTAATAACAGATACTGATCACCTAGGTCATCCTTTGCTACACTGTCTGGAAAAAAAAAAAAAAAAAACACACTTTTTGAGTCAATCTTTTAACAATAAGATAGCCTTTTCCAGTTTAGATTTTCAAGGCATAGAGCAATACCAACTCAATGAGACTGTAGGTTTTTATAGGGCAAGAATTGAGGCTTGGTCCAGAAAAGAGACTAGATATATTGGAAAAAGAGTAGCTGAGTTTCTTATATTTGAGCATGAGGCTTTGTAATCTCATATTAGCAGCTGCCCCAGATCTTCCTGCAAGGAGGAAGCCAATGGCAAACATGGCCGACAGATCATAGCAGTCACAAATGGGGTAGATCCTGTTTGCAGCTCACTGTTTCCTGTGCGTGGTTAAAGATGTAACCAGCATCCTTTCTGCTCCAGCTACCTGCTGCCACACCTCCTCTGTCATTATGGATTAACACTCTGGAACCATAATCCAAAACCAACTCTTTCTCCCAAAAGTCACTTTTGATCATGGTGTTTTATCACAGCAAGGAGAGTTAACTAATACAGCCACACCTTGCTATTTTAAAGGAAAATAAACCTGGTAGAAATATTTCTACTTTAGTTTCATTTCTGTTGCTGTGACAGATACCCAGCCAAAAAGTAGAACAGAGAAGGAAAAGGTTTATTTAACTTACAACCTCACACTCAGCTAGGTTTCTCTCTCTCTTTTTTTTTTAATACTATCCAGTACCCTCTACCTAGGGAGTGGTGCCACCCACAGTGGGCTGTGTCTTTCTACATCAATTAACAAATTAGACAGTTCCCCAAAGACATGCCCAGAGACTAACATGATCTAGTTATTCCTCGTTAAGATTCTCTTCCCAGGTTACTCCAGGTTATGTCATGCTGACTGTTGTTTCAAGTCCTAAGCTCATTTCCCTTTGTTTACCTCTAATGGGATAGAATCCAACCTCCTTTGTTTGTAGTTTAATTCATCACTGTGAAGGGAATACTTTGTGTCCCTTATGCCCTGCCCATTGTCTTGTTACACCAAATCTCCCTTTGAATAAGGCTGCATGAGCTCTCTATAGCTTCCATAAAAGATTTACCACAGTTTTAGAAACTTTAGACATACTCATCATCTTATTGTTCTGTGGTTTGGAAATTTACCATGTTTTAGTTCCCTTTCTGTTGTAAAATATTCTGATCAGAAGCAACCTGGGGAGGAAAGGGTTTGTTTGGCTTTGACGACCAAAGTCTATCATCACAGGGCAGGAACTCAAAAAGAAGCTTAAAGCAGAAACCATGGGGACCATGCAGGCTGGCTCCATTGTTGGCTTATTCTCTGATTCATATTCAGCTACATTTTTATACAGCTCAGGCCCTCTTGGCTGGGAGTAGTGCCTCCCACAGTGGACTTGGCCCTCTTATATCAATTAGTAATCAAGAAAATGCCCCTATGAACCAGACCTGAAGTCTGTCTTTTCTATACAATTAGAATTGGCATTTAGAACAAAGGCTGTTCCCATTCAATATTACACTTTGACTATAGAATATATTTTATGTAATTATGGTTCATTAGAGTACATGATGCTTTTATTTATTTGCAAAGTTTTCTTAATAACAAAATTCATAGTTTTTTTTTATTTTTTTATTTTATTTATTTTTTTTTTTAAGGTCAATGCTCCACAGATATGCCCACAAGGCCAGTCTTCTCTGGGCTATAGTTCAATCACTGGTCCCTCTAAGGATGTGTAAGTTGACAATGGAAACGGATTATCTAGGCACACATGTATCTTAGTGGGCTTGATTAGGGGCACCGGTGGAGGAAGAACCTACTTTCTTGCTTTTGCAACTGTCTGTATTGGCTTGTGGGACCCTTTCATTAAAGCTGGCAGCAGCTCATGGAGTCTTGCTCAAGGCAGCACCACAGACTTCTTCCTAACCCTCTCAGGGCCCAGTGAAGACACGGGGCACACGCATGACTCACAATTATATCTTCCTATCTCAGGTTCCTTCCTGAGCACATCAGAAAGTCTTACCACGACCACGAATGGAGGCATTTTCCCACCCAGCACAGCAGGGTCTTTCTGTTCAGAGGACCCACTTCTCTGCTTAAAAGGCTCTAAACAGATTCTCGGTATTCCCAGAGAGTCTATACGACGTCAGCACTTGCACAAGGGCCTTTCCTCCTCCAAACCCAAGGAGGCCCTCTTCCTCTGCCTCTTTCAGGCCTACACACAAACACGGACTGCAATATTTGTTTGTACTCGGATTGGTTTGTCTTCGGGCACATTGCTCCAACTAGATGGTATGAGTCACGATGTCTTACTCATCCCTGCAGCTTCAGAAGCCTCGTCAGAAAACTTTGTGGGGAGGAAAACTTAATGTGATATTTTAATGCAAAAGAGACCTCAGGTGGAGGCAGAGGCAAGACCAAATATTTACAGAGCTCTGTTTGGAACATAAGTGTTAAATGGCTCCGTCTGCCTTTAATTAGTTATAGTCACATAACCAACCAACCAACCCCTATATTTTTAACTGTTCCACGGAGGTATTGTAGCAAATCTAAAAGCAACCATTTGCACCTTAATGCTGATTTTAACTATAATGTGATTGGCTGTGGAAACTGTCAGAAGTGTAAGTGTCCCTTGAGTTTTGCTAGAAAAGACAACTTGGACCCCAAATGCTTGGGTGGATTCTAAGTTAGGCAAACACTACTATCTACATAATTTCTAAATTCATACATACATGCCTAAGGAAACTAAATTAATTAGTTCAAGATTGAAAACATTTGGTTACTGCAAGTAGCCACTTAGTATTTAAGTGTTTGGAAGTTCTTGAAAAAAAAAATTATTGAAAGTTCAAATTAAACAATAGCTTAAATAGTCTTAAAATTTTCCAATTGTTTGCCAAAACGGGTGAGGAGTAGGATTTGAACACGGTCACACGAGTGTGGCAAGGTTTATTTTTTAAAATAGTCTGTTATGTACATCTAGTGTAAAACCATGGGGCACAGAAATACAACCCCAGTGACACTCCTAAGACCTACGCGCTCAGCTCCCTGTCATGAATCAGAAAGACACAGCTAAGGAAAGATCCTTGTTTCTTTCTAATCGCCACGAGGCGTAGCTGTCTGGAACAATTATGGCAGATTTTTAACGCGGTGCATCACATAGAACCAGGAAACGTAACCAGTCATGGGCTGGGTTCCTCAAAGTTGTAAATATTTTAATAGATGTACATGGGTAGCTGTAGGGAAACCAGGAACATTGCCTTAGAAGGCACAGATTGCACTTTTGTGCATTAGCTCAATGTCTGCAAACTACCTTGCTCTAATTTAGTCTCTCCTGAAAATAATTCTTTTTCCATCTTGCATATTTCATCCCGAACATTTTACTATGTCGAGTATAGTAGCAACTTAAAAAAAGTGTTTCGTATAGAAAAAAAAAAGTGTGAAAACTTCAAAAACCACTGTTTCTGCAGTGCTGTTTCCAAGTTCTTAATATAAAGCTGGAGCAAATAAAGATGACTACAGTAACCACACTTTGAACAAGTGTCTTTCAAAACAATGACAACGGAGCAATAATATTTTCTACAGGGTAAGCAGCTGATGCACCTGCAAACACTGCCTTTCCTTTTTCCCAGTTAGCTTTATAAGCCTTGGAATTTGCGATCCCAAGCTATTTTAAAAGAGGGAGACAGGCAATGCTCGGGTTTAAAAAGGATTGACTCTGCATTTAAGAAGCGTGTACCACCAATTCCAGGCCACTAGACAATTTCGTGTCAACTTGCTATGGTGGGAAATGCGACAAACTCTAAGAGCTCCGGTGACTAGGAGGCAGCTCTTAGCACCCGCTGCTTCCCACACTCCTGCAGCATCCAGACGCAGCGCCTCGGAGCGCCCCACGCCGCCTTCCGGGCAAAGGCCAGTACACCCTGTTCTCTGTCTGGGGAAACTGAGGCACCGTGATAAGAACGATCCACAGCAGGGCTAAGAGCCCAGTCTGCGTGGCGTTCTCCTCCTGGGAGATCCGGGAGGCTCTGTGCTAACGCGCAGTGGACAGCGCACTCCTGGCCTTCAGAAGGTTGTGGCACGAGCCTGGGACCCGGCTGTCCCCAACCCGCCTGTCTCCGCCCTGCATGTATTTCTAGCATCCTGCGACCAGCCAAGAGCTGGGAGCGCAGGGCACCTCCAGGCGCGTAGCCTCCAACAGCCCAGCCGTCCGAAAGTTCTGCAGCTCCGGCGGCCGCTAACCACAAACCCGGTGCGAGGCTCCCTCCTACCGAAGCCCGCCGCCCAGGCTCGCACGCCCCGTGCCTTCACTGACCTGACACCACTGCGCCACTCGGGTGGTCGCCGTGCGCCGCTCGCCATGGCCACCCGGGGAACTCTGCAGCACCGAGCGCGTACCAACCTCCGCCTCCGCCCGCGCCTCTTCTCGATGCCGGTTACGAGCCCCGCCGCCGGGAGCCGGAGCTTCCCACCTACAGGCTCCAGAGCCGGCGAAAGCCGAGCATGCCCAGTGCGGCTCCCGGCGGCGCCGAGGTCCGGTGCGCTATGCAGATCCGGGTTTTCGCCGCAGCCGCGGGCGGGGGCGGGCCGCTGCGGGAGGTGGGCTCCGCCCACCCGGATGAGCAGGGAGGTCCGCAGGGGAGCATCACGCTCAGGGAGCTCCGCCTCTGGGCGGGACCGGGCGCTCACTGGGCGGGGCTCCTGCGAGCCACCGTGACTCCTCCACCCGACTGAGTGAGTGGTGCTGGGGCCGCGTGACTGGTAATTGTCGGGGGCAGGGCGCTGCGGGCGTTGTCACCGCAACTTTCCAGAGCGTCGCGTCCCAGTGGCGTTCAAGGACACGCAGGCAAAGGCGTCTGCGAGTGTCATCCTGGATGCCACGGGCAACCAGCCCACCCACATATTAACCTACCTGGTCTTGTCACACCGCCTCGCGAGCAGGAGCATCTGGGGCCTCCTAGGCGGCCGCGCTGTCACAGCAAAAGCACAGTGGACGCCTCGAAGTGACACGGATAAGACACAGCAGGGTGTTCGCGGTGGATTCTGAATGGTGGGGTTCCGGGAGAATTTATAAAACTGACTCTTAAAATTATTTGCAGTTTCGACGTTCTCGCTAATGAGCAGTTAAGTTGTTTTGATGGAAAAATAAGTATCTTAAAAATATTTTAACATCTACATAAGTTTTCTGTGAACAGTCCTGTAATATTAGTGGATTTCTTCCCCATCCTTCCCCACCCATTTAAATATTATCTATCTCCCTCTCATCGATCTTTCTATCTAATCTATCTACTTACCTATCTACCTATCTTTCTATCTATCATCTATCATTCATTTTAGGGAGATCTTGTCAGTTTCTGGGACAGTGACAGTTTCCTCCTCTTGGGCTCTTCTATCCCGCCCCCCTCCAGCCACGCCCCACACCGTTTTTTTTTTTTAACTCCAGTAGCTCCGCCCCCACACTGCTGTTGGTCTTAGGCTGCTGGAAAAGCACGGAGAGTTGGATTGAGCAAATTAACGCTCCTGAAGTGGCTCTGGCTGTCACACCGGGTGCATTGCACTCTGACTCAGGGACAGCTGTCAAGAAGACAGGAAGCTATTTACGTGATAGCAGTCCACCCCTTTCTCTGTGACTGGCAAACCCAGAGGCAAAGTGTTGCCTGTGACCCCCAAGCCTTGAGATCGGACCGCACAAGTGGCTGCAGGCAACTGAGCATGCTCTGGACAGTGCCAGGCAGCTGCACATGGTTGCCCCTGGTATCTGACTGCCCAAGATTGAGGAGCATCAAGACATCTGGGCTCAGGAGACCAGAGGGAGCTGGGCTTGTAGCAAGCATAATATGAGTACGTGGAAAGAATGCTGGTGTTGACGGTCTCGTGTGCCGACTGATTCATGGGCTCTGGTTTCTAAGCATATCAAAACCCAGTTCTAGCCTAAAGGCCTGAAAAAATTGAAATCATACTTGAACATTAGTCTCTATAGCATCTTAGCTCAAAGAGCTTCCCTCCTCTTTCAAAAAACCTAATCTTCAAGTTATTCAGTAAGCATTCTGTACAATTGTATCTGAGAACCAAACCGAATCTCTCTTCCTTTGTTCAGGTTAGTCGTGTGTATTCTTGTAAAGTATTTTGGTATTCACTTTGGCTCTATTTCTTCTCTTTCCCGGTCCTTTTTTTTTTTTTTTCTTTTTTTTTTTTTTTTTTTTTTTCTATCACAGAACCTTTGGAATATTCCCGTTCTATCTTAGAAATACTCGCTGCAGCCTGTGTGTGAGAAGGGGTTTGTTTAAACCTCAGTGATGAAAGACTCAAGTGGAAAGAAAGGCTACAGAAACAAAGGAGTGGACATTTAAAATGAATAAACTCAGCGAGAAGGAGCAAGAGGTATAAAACTGGGGTGGGGGAGAGGAAGAAGAGGAGAAGGGAGACAGACTGCGTCTCACTGAGTTAGATAAGTTGAGTGACCAGTGAGGCTTGTTGAGATTCTAGGAAATAGCCTAAAGGCGAGTGGACCTTGGTGTCAGCCCCTTGACCCAAACCGGCCCCCGTTCAGGTTCAGTGTGGTTGGGGTCACCGTGCCTAGTGGAACTTCACCTCCTTGAAAATATGCTTATGTGCTTCCCCTCTGAATCTGGGGCCATTTTAATTCTCCCGTGGGTTTCTAGAATCTGACTTTGCTTAGGACTAGAACACTGCACACACGTGCGTATCACAAACGGGGAAGCCTGGGAACAGGTGGGCACGCTGCCTCTTCGACAGCTGTCTTGGGACTTGTATTTGAAGCTCTCCCCTCCCCAGTCTGCCTTGTGTGACATGATAACCTTTCCTCCACATCCTGCTTCTTTGTGCTCTCTTCTTTGCCCCAATCCTCTATCCTCTGGCCGCTGTCTTCTCTCCTGCTGCCCCGTGATCTCTTGTCCTTCTGAAGATGGTCAGACCCAATTGCTAGAATCTTTTCATGTGTGTCAAACAATCAAACCTGTTTTTATTGGCTGACATCTAGTGTCTGTCCTCACACGAGAGTATTTTATTTCACCTTTATCCCTAACTATATATCCCTAAGTTCAGACTTCAAATGTAAGCTAACAAAATGGCCCAGGTGGTGTGCCTCGGGAAACTCAAACCCGGTATGCCCCAAGCAAAGGTCATGAATTGTGATTGCTCTTTAGCCAGTATTTTATAGCGAGCTTCCTGGTCCCTCCATTCAGCCAGAGATCACAAATCTGGAGATTTCTAGATCTAGCCACCTGGCTTTCTTCTGCCATCCTGCTGGTCACAGTCACTCTCCACTGCCTGTTGGGATCTCTGCATAGCTCCCGTCCCTTGAGTCTTTACCCACCCAGCTCTCTTCTGCCCTCCTCTTCATCACTAGACATCATTGACCACAGTCCCCTATGTACCCTTTAACACACCCTCCTCTGTGCCTCCTTGTATTTTTCTTTCTCAGCACATTATATTACAGTATGTGTGCTCCTCATCCCTGAGGTGAGTTTCCAGCCAGTGTTCCCTAGCACTCAGTATCCTAGCCAACCCAAATGACCTGTTGTGCAAACCGTCACTGCCACATGCTTGTCACTTCTTTTGTTCCTCTGTCACCTTAATTCACCTGCCAAGTACTGAGCATTCACAAGTAGTTCAGACTGGGCACACTCTGGTCTTCCTGCAGCGACTTCCGCTTGGATACTTCATCTGTGCCTTGTCTCTTGGTTCCATTTTGACATCTGACCTTGAGTTGTTTTTTCTTTAGTTGTCTTCACTGCACTGTGAAGAAGTTGTGGCCAGGCAGGGCTGCACCTCAGCCATCTATGTTTCTAGTATCAACAGAGGTTTACCTGATGGATGAATGACAGATGTATTGAGAGGATATTGAAAGTTCGTTTCTTTAAAACAGTTCCCCTTGCAGTGTTTACGGAGATTGCAAATAACACAGTGTAAGAACAAAGTCACACCCAGTGCAGCCAGAGGAACCCAAGTGAGATCTCAGGTTTGGCCTCCCCTGCCCTGGAGATTTTCTTCACCTTCAGAAGGGATGCTCTGTGAACCATCTGGTAACGAATCCACAAATACCATCGTTTGCCATTACCCTGCTCTCTCCTGGCCCTGTATTTACAACCCTCTAATTGTCTGAAGGTCCTTGCCCTACACCCTAGAGTAGAATTGTTTTTTCTGTTTAAAGCGTGGTGCCCCAGAAAGACAAACTAACCATTTGGGAATTAATATGATTTTAATAACTTCTCTCGACATTTCAGTGACCAATGATAGACACCTAGAACTATCACCCCGGGTATGGGAACAGTCACCTGCTTCTGAATCAACTGGGGGATGTTTGATGGTGGTTAGTTTTTGTCAACTTGATACAGACTTGAGTCACCTGGGAAGAGAGAACTGCCTTCATCTCCACGCAGAGAACGACCTCCATCCAACTGGCCTATAGGTGCGCATGTGCAGCATTTTCTTGATTAGTGGTAGATGTGGGAGGGCCCAGCCCACTGTAGGCAGTGCTGCCCCCCTGAAGGCATTCCTGTTTTGTACAAGAAAGCAAGATAATCAAACCATGGAAACAAGGTTCCTCTGTGGTCTCTGAAACAGTAAGTGCCTTCATATCTCTGCCTTGAGGTCATCTTGCTTTGGCCTCCCTCATTGATGTACAGTAACCTGGAAGTCAAACCAATCTTTCCCTCCCCTTGAAGGCACCTGAATACTGCATGGTGCTTCTCTCTGGATCCAAAATTAGTCACAGACCACACCCAAATACCAGTGTCCCTGCACAGACCAAATTTAAAGAGATCCTTTATTGAACAAGGCAAATAGACAGTCACCGAATTTGAATTAGACAAAAATAGAAACAGATAGCTTTGCAGGTGTTGGTTTTAAGAGGGAAAAGGGAGAGGTCTGTGTTAGAATGAGCTTGAGTGTGTTGGTAAATTCTGACTGGGTATTAGAGCAGTCCAAATAATGGATTTTGACTGCTGGGCCATGATGACTTGATAGGTGGGCCTTGGACCAGTCTCTGGAGTGAGTCGGCACCCAAATTAGGAAATAGACCTTGGGGGCAAGCTTTAGGGATGTAGTCTAACCAGTTAGCAAAGGAAAGAAGGATAAAGGGCAAAACCCAGGGGTGCCATGTTTGGAGCCTTTGCCCCTAAGTTAATTTTGTAACGGTGACTCTGCTGAAAAGATCATTCAAAGCCTTTAACCATCCCTCTAGGAGATTCTGCGAACTCTATCTGAGGAACAGTTCTCACCCATGGGGATTGGGGGGGGGGGGTAACAGACCTGTAATTTTTCTTGCCTTGCAGTACAGTAAATCAACTTGTTTTCTTTAAACATAAAAAGGTGAAAAGAAAAGAAAGGAAAAAAAATCCAACCAAGTGAAATAAAAGGACAATAGTGCCAAACTTTAACTGACTCCTTTTTTTGGGGGGGGGGGGTCACATGGATAAGAGGACAATCAGTAATTTTAAAAAGTGTTATGCACGTTCATGTTCATTCAATAGCCTAAGCTATATCAGAGGGTCTGGAGAATGGAGAAGAGCAGCCTACATAAGGAGCTAGCTTGTTTTTGTTCTGGTTGAATCATACAGAGATCTTGCTTGGTCACTGTCGGAGGACAGATGTTATTCTCCATCACCGTCTTTCCTAAAGTCTGCCTTCTTTCAGTGTGATTAGAGCTTTGCACTCTACATAGAGGGACCAGTAAGAGGCTACATTATTATTAATATAATGTATTATATGCATTTCTAAATCTATAGATTTTAGTGAGAATTTAGGATTCCTTTAAAAAACGGGAACATTATCAGAATGTGTTTTCATTTTAATCCCTGATGTGGATGTAGGGCTGTTTCAGAGTGTCCACAGCAGCTGACTGTGGTTTGCCTAGTGCTCTAGCAGGGGCGTGGTTTGGCCAGCTGCAGATAGTTTCCGATACTGTGAGATGTTTGGAATTCTGGGGACTTTTCAGAAGGTATATAAATGCTCGAGCCCCAAGGGTTTGCTGTTTGTTTGTTTGCTGTTGGTCTCAGTTTTTTAAGTAGTTGTGTGCAAAGAAGAAATTAAATACCCTGACAGCAACAGCCCTAATCAGCAGAAACTAGTCTAACAATAACACCTCCTTTCCCCCTCTATCTTTTTCCTCTCTTATCTAGTGTTAGGGGCTTGAAAGAATGGAAGAAAACAGAACCCACAAAGTAATAGACAACAGTCCTGCTATAACACATACTTCTACTTCAGGCTTCTCTTTGTTTCTGGGAGTTTTAAACAACACGCTTAGTGCAGTGGGATGTGTGTGTAGGGAGTGAAAGAAACAAGGGCTTCTCTCTGAAGTCTTGGTAGCTAAGGATAGCAAAGCCACTTGAAAAGTCTCAGGCAGTGTTAGGAAAATATTCTCTTCCTCTTATGAGTTGAGCCTGTTCACTAGGGTGGTTGAGCTTTGGAGGTGTTTGAGCATGTGTGTGGTCTAACCAGTTATCCAGCTGGAATAATCTAGATATCAAATGGCATACTTGAAATTAATAGGAGGCAGAGAGCCCAGCTGAAACCACACCCTTCCGGACCTCCTCCACACTACGACAAAGCCTTTCCCTCCTGGAAAGTTTACCAGCCTCTGATACTAATAGCCATTACAACTGATCACTCCTTATCTATCTCTCTCAAAGCTTCATTTACTTAGGGTCAAATTATTGGCAGGGAGAAAAAAAAAAAAAGAATGCGCTGAGGATTCTGCCCACTATGGGCAGGTTTCCTGAATGCTGAGCTGATGTTTCAATGGGATGGTTAGAAGCCACTGGGGAGATAGCTGCACTCTCTGTAAGACCCCCTGGCAACAATTTTGACTTTGTAGGTGTTTTGGCTTGAATTCTGGAACATTTTTTGTCTTGTATATAGTTGAGAGTTTTGTTACCCACATAATCAAACAAACCAAACTAGACAGAGACATTCTTCAGAAACATGGCCCACTAGCTGACTTCTTTGTCCTCAGACTTGACAGGGAGACTACATTGTTCATTTCAGAACACTGCTCAGAACAAAGGATCTCTCATGTCTAGTCTGGCCTCTGTGGAGACCTCTTCGTGCTGCCTAAGAAGAAATCCAAAAGTAAATGTGGTAATTCATACCATTCTTTTCTTTCTGGGGGATTTTCAAGCCTTACTCAATGATGTAGTTGCTTATTAAAACTAAGAGGAAAGAGAAGGGAATTCTATACTTTATCCTTTGAATAGACATGACATCACATTCTTGGATTGTACTCAGAACTCCCATGGGGAGAAAGATGAGAAATCCTGAGGGGGTAGAAGGTCCTCTGGGATCCCAGAGACTTTCAGGAATAATGATGGGGAGACATGCAAAGAGCTAGTGACACCCATTCTCATAGGTGGCACTAAGAATACAGGGTGGCTTCTGGCACCTCTTCTGGGGACTATGTATGGACATATCTGGAAGCCAGGTAGCCAAACCTAAGTCCTACCTTAGGGCCTCTATATGGACAGCCCCAAGATCCAGGGAATGTGTTTGTTGTCAGAGTGGGAAAGATGACTTGACGGTTACTTTTGCTTTGGATAATGTCACTATTCTAACTTGATCCAACTCTGAAAATGAAGATTCTTAACAAATAGAAATGTCTGCTCCTTCTCACAGTACAAAGAATCCAAATGGCACCTTCAGGATGGGGCCCAATTTCTCTCCCACTTGTAGTTTCAGGACTGTTTGGCTTGATTGGTTTTCGTGGAATATAAGTTTTCTTATGAATAGAGGACTTTTTAAAATCTAGGGATCGTGTGGGGACTGTGTAATAATTGCAATTGTTGGGCTGCAAACCACAGGTGAGTTTTCCAGATGGATATCACATGCAGTTTCTCTTTAGGCATCCTTTTGATCTAATCGCACACAGTTTCTTGCACAATGTTGTTTCCAATGAGTTCTGTTGAGGCTTGTTGACTGAAGTTCCCAGGGAAAAGCTGTGCCTGTGTCAGTCATTCTTCAAATCTGGTGGATGGATTAGAAGGCCAGTGGTTGTAGGAACGATAAAAAAAAATGCAGATCTAGTGGCAAATTATCTTGAGTTATCTTAGCCCCTTAGACAGACGTTTATGAACCTTCATCTGTGTCTGATGCGCCACTCTTTCGATTTTTTTTTAGGTAAATCCTTTTGGAATGTATGATCAGACACCAACCCAAAGGATAATAATGCCATCAGGTAGCATCTGAGGCCGATAGCGAAGCCTTCCCTCCTTTGCTATCACACGCCCATGTGTGATGTGTCCACTGCTGTATTTCAAGTGTCTTGATCTATGGCCTTTGTTTTGTTTTGTTGCTATAAACACTTAACTGCTACATTGTCAGAACATAGTATTGCACAAAAACTAAATCTGAGTTTTTGGACCATAGTAATGCTTATTCGGTTCCAGAATAAACTACTTTTTTACCCTCTTTGAGATGAGAGCTGTTGCTTTTGTCTTGCACAGGACAAGATCTCTGCTTACTTGGTGGGTCTGAAATGCTGTTCAGACTTCAGCCTCACTGCCTTTGAGTTACTGATTCTGATTTTCTCTTGGTTGAGGACGTTTGCAGGTCTGCTAGGCACTTATTTCTCTTTGGCCTGGGTCAGTAGATAAACACCTAGGCTACTCACAAGCTGGTGTATACGCAGATGAGTAATAGCTAAGCTAGCCAAGGAACACTTAGCAGCTTTTTCTTTTAGTACTATAATCTATAGGCTTCTCATTGTGATAGGTTAGCGTTTCTGTTAGTATTGTTATTGTTGCCAGGGATTGAACTCGGGACCTTGTGCATGTGAGGCAAGTGCTCTACCAGTGAGCTATGTCACCAGCTTCTGTCATTAATGTTAATGCACCTTCCAGATTGCTTTAATTTTAAAGACATTTTAAAAAAAAATTAACCATTTCCAAAACTCGGGAAATGTTGTGATTGTATTTAATGAATGAAATGAGGCAATTCTCTCAAACTGCATAGAAATTACAGCTTCCTTCTCACATGTATAGAGCATAGGGTAAAAGATGCCACTGAGAATTAACCAATAAGCAAGGTAACATGGGCTGGCACCATGAGGGAGAAAACAGAGGGAAGGTCCAGGAACTCTGTAGGTCTCTCTCAGTGTGATTGATGGCAGCAATTCATAGGGCCATACATATGCTTTGGCCTATAACTCTAATTACTGAAAATGGACCAGCCATCTTCAAGAATCTTTCAGTGTTACATGAATATCACATTTAATTACATTAAAAGCCCACTATAGCTCATTGCTCATAGAAGACACAGTCAGGAATGAGTTCATTCTGAGTCAAATTGCCTCTCATCTCCTAGCCATTTCCTTACCCAACCGTAATTCATCAGGGGCTGGACCTCCATCCAGAGAACACCAGACGCTCCAGAGAACCAAAAATAGCTCTGACAGTGTGTTATAGAACACCAGAACAGCCACCCACAGAGCAAAGCACAGTGTCCTGTTTTGCTTGATATGTGCCTGACAGCTTGGTGTGGTTTGCATTTTTCTGTGCTCTCCTTGGTTCCTGGTGTTGTGAGTCCCAACAGCCTCAGGCTGGTTGCCTGTGTCAGTTTTTGCTTCATTTCTTCTTATGCCATTTGTCTTCCTTGACTGTGTCATTTGCTTTTCTTCCAGAGTGTTATGGGACAACTTAGGAGAATCCGGATGGAGAAGTGAGACATTGCATTCATTCAGGGAAGAATGGGAGATACTTCTCAGATCCAAACCAGCATCAGCTTTGCCCAAGATAGCTCTCCTATGGCTGAACACCTGGCTTGATGTTCAAAGTCCATGTGCCAAAGTGGCTAGTTATGTTTTCTAAGATACCAGTTCAGGGGAAAAATGCTTCAGTTGTCATTTAAGTTAAAATTAAAACTTTGATAAGTAAGGAAAGAACACATAAATTGTAGAATTCAGGGATCTCTAGGCCCTTCTCTCTCTCCTTCCCTCCCTTCCTTCCTTCCTCCCTCCCTCCCTCCTTTTCTTCTTTTCTCCCTCCCTCCCTCCTTTTCTTCTTTTCTCCCTCCCTCCCCTTTCCTCCCTTCCTGCCTTCTTTTCTTCCTTCCTTTGTTTCTGTGTGCTGCATGTGTCTTTACCAAAAAAACAAAACAACAACAACAAAAAAAACAAAAAACAAAAAAACCCCAAAAAACCCAAAAAAACAAAAACAAAAAAAAAACCAAAACAACAACAACAACAACAAAACCTGGATGTCCTTGGAGCCCCAAAGAACGCCACTCCCACCTCACCACTGAAATTGCAGGCGTAAGTCAGCTTTTTACATGGGTTCTGTGGATCTGAATTCAGGTACTCTTTTTTTTTTTCAGTCAGGCAAGCGCTTACTGATGGAGCCATCTTCCCGGGTGTGATGCATCTTTTCCATTCCTTTCTGTGAACCCTGTTTATAGGATTCACTGAACTATGAGGAAATCGTTTTAAGGAGACAGCATTGGAGCCTCAAAGACACTACATGTCATTGTCTCTTTCTGCTGCTTCCTGCATCCTCCTTCAGTGTTCTGCCCTAGCTTCAGCAGGGACTCGTTTCCTCTAGGGGAAGACCACGTCTAATTGTCTCAGTCTGAAGGCCAGGCCACATGGGATGGAAGGGGGCTGGAAACTTAAAGCACAGGCTCACGGACACTTCTAGATGCTTAAGACTGATTCTGGGTACAAGTTTTCCAAACACCCCAGCTGCTCCTTCGACTCCATCCTCTGTCATCAGGATTGAAGGGAACGTAGTGGTCATTTGACCATGCCCTTAATGATCTACCCCTTCCCAGATCCTCCTGATGGCTTCAGAGGTGGAAGCCTGGTGCTGTGGCTGAAGAGACCCTCCTACTGCTCTCTAAATGCCCTGCTTCTCTGAGCCTGCTCTGATGGTCTGCTACCGTTTTGTACTGAAATGCTGTAATACCCACTCCCATCTTGGTCATTGTATTACCTGTGAGGATTCCCCAAGTATCCTGGAAGGTTTTCTGTGTCAACTTGACACAAGCTGGAGTTATCACAGAGAAAGGAACTTCCCTTGAGGAAATGCCTCCATGAGATCCAACTGTAAAGAATTTTCTCAATTAGTGACCAATGTGGAAGGGCCCATTGTGGGTGGTGCCATCCCTGGGCTGGTAGCCCTGCCCTGGGTTCTATAAGAAAGCAAGTTGAGCAAGCCATGGGAAGCAAGCCAGTAAGCAGTATTCTTTCACGGCTTCTGCATCCACTCCTGCCTCCAAGTTCCTGTCCTGTGTGAGTTCCTGTCCTGACTTCCTTTGGTGATGAACAGCAATGTGGAAGTGTAACCTGAATAAATCCTTCTCTCCCCAACTTGCTTCTTGGTTATTGGGATTCTGTAAACCCCACCCCTGGGCAAGACCCAACAATAGCCAGATATGCTCTTGCCCCAGTGACCTGACATTATAAAAGCGGCTGCTTGCCCCTCTTCTCTCTCTTGGCCTCTTGTTCTTGCTCTCTTGCAGCCTTGCTCTCCCTCCCCCCCCCCCCACATGCTCATGGCCAGCCTCTACTCCTCTATTCCTTTTTCTCTCTCTCTGTCTGTCTCTGTCTCTGTCTGTCTGTCTGTCTGTCTGTCTGTCTGTCTCTCTCTCTCTCTCTCTCTCTCTCTCTCTCTCTCTCTCTCTGCCTCTACTTCTCTCTGAACTCTCCCATGACTTGAATAAACTCTATTCTGTACTATACCGTCATGTGGCTGGTCCCTCAGGTGGAAGGGATTCCCAACATGGGCTTCCCAGAGGCATCTCCATTGCCCCCAGGCCTCACCACACCTCCAATAGCTATATGCCCCCCCCCCCCCAACGCTGTTCATCCTTTTCCTAACATTGGTGCCAAAACCCGGGACATCATCTTCAAACAACATTGGTGCCCCATGACTTTTAACAACATTGGTCATGATGTTTGTGCAGGACTAACTGACTAACACACCAAGTGTCCTTCATAATCCGCCCAGCTTCTGAGTTTCATTCATTTCTGGAATTGTCCATTCTGTTAAGCAGTACATTTAAGAGTGGCCCATGGCAAACATGAGTGTGGAAAGGGAATTTCTGCCTTGACTTCATGCTCCTGTGAAATGAGTATAACTCTTGAACTGGCACCATCTTGAAATGGCAGTATCCTTACTGTATAGAATCACAATGATTGTGGAGAGAATACTTTTCTCCTGTTACACTGATTACCAGAAGGGCATTAGAATGCCTGCGGGTAGATGCCAGATTAGCCAGGATAGGTAAGGTTCTGGATGGTTCTCTCTTGATGCCATCACATGAAATTTACCATATAAGTCATGAGGTTTTAGAATGGACCAGATGCAATATGTTGGATAAGTGAAACTAGTATTGGGAATAAGTAGGAAAATTAAGTCTGATGCATATCTTTTAGTCTGCTATAGAATACATATGTCATTTTTGTCTAGTATAGGTACACTGACTAATTTATAGTGACAGTTCATTTAAAAAAAAGAACCAGGGCATCTTTTTTGAAAGCCATAAAGCTAATTAGAGAGTGACTCTTATCCCACAATTTAATTATGACAGGAGAACTAGAAGATTAATAAAAATATTAAGCATGATAAATGCAATTTCAATGACTGGATTACAAGGAAAAATGTCAGCAATCATAAAATAAAATGAGTTTTAAATTTTTAATAAGTCTGCAGAATTTTGTTAAATATCAAGTTATGTAATTTTATTTTTCTGATTCAACACTGAAATTGTTTTATTGTACCAACCACATTTAGTGTGTATTGTTTGTCTTCATTATTTAGGATTAAAAGCCTTTGAGCCAGAGGTAACATCTGTTTTTACAGCCTTGGCAACCAGGTTGGATCCTGTTTCTAAGGTAGATTGCTAATTGTCTGTTAATGAGAATATTGATTTGTTATTGATTTATGTAGCTTTCTGATAAAATGGTCTATATTGGGGAATTTGGCATATGAAAGAAAGCTCTAATGACTTCATTTTGAATAGTTACTCATTTGAAAAGAAAGAGACTTTGATTATTTGGTTATTAGCAATTGAGTGTTTGGAGAGAGATTTCTCGGGTAGGAATAGGCTCTGTAGTTAGTAAATAGTAAAAACAAACGTGGAAGATTCCTTTAGCTGGCCACAAAAACATACTATTTTCATGTATGTTCTAAATACTAGTGCTTGTCATATTTTTTGTTTTCTTTTGAGACAATGTCTTGTTAGCACAGGCTGGTCACAATGTGTATCACAAGCTGATGTCTTCCTTTTCTCAGCTCCCAGGAGAGTCAGAGGTGTAGATCACCACACTCTATTTTCTGTACCAATTCTTATGCACAAAGGCCCTGAACAGCAGGGGTGAAAGGATAGTTTAGTCTGGTTTAATTTTAATTTTAATTTTGATTTTTTTTGAAGCAGGGCTATAGCTCAAGTTGGCCTCCAACTCACTAAGTAGCTGAAGGTCATCTTGAACTTCTGATCCTCCTGCCTCTACCTCCTGAGTGTTGGGATTATAAGCATGTACTATGCTGTCCATTTGGGGGTGGATCATGGGTGAGAACTGAACTCAGCCTTTGTGCCAGCACTTTATGAACTGAGCTGCAGCCCCAACCCCCAACCTGACTGCCTTAAAAGTGTCTACTAAATTCCCAGGAGAATGGAAGCTGAAAAGTGTTTCTACTTCCATAGAATTTACTCCTTTGTGCCTCAACAAATCTTTATCCTTTTAAAGGTATCTCTCTTAGGGAGTAAGCATGGTAAGACGTATCTTGTGTAGTGAAGGCTCAGGTGCTACTATCCCTGTGATATGAAAGGAAAGAACTTTTCTAATTTAATTGTTTTAGAATTGTCCTAGGCCTTCTTCATTCTTGCCATCCGGACATGAGCTTGCTCAGCAAGGTTTTGGTGGCTTGGAAAAGTAGTTCAGTGGAAGAGGGCTTGCCTATCGTGCACAGAGGTTCCAAGTTCTTTCCAGAACAGAAGAAAACAGCGCTGAAGCATTGCTCACGGAACTCTTGCTCTTTTGGTTCTTGTCCCCAGATCACAATGTGCACATGACATTCCACAGTGTGGCAGTAAAACTCACACATCACTTACATTTTATATCAGTTTGACTTTATTCCACGTCTTAGGAAGACTCTGCTCAACCATCCTAAGGTTTTCAGAAGAGATGTTATATAAGATATACCACACTAGTGCACTATTGTATTACTATTATAATTGTGTTACTCTTATATTGCATTGCTTTGTGTTACTATTATAAGTAAATGCATGTGAAACTCGAGGGTCAGTCCTAGGTTGATTATGTGTCTTGAGGTTTATCATTAACAGTTTTGGGAGCTGGAGAGATGGCAAAGTCTATAAAGTGCCTGACCTCAAAGTATGAGGATCTGAGTTAGACTTTCTGTACTGGTGTAAAAGCTGGGCCTAGCAGCACATAAGTCTAGCACTGGGTGGGAGAAAGGTATCTCCAAACTTAAAACTGGGGTATTTGTGGAGATAGGTAGCCAGGTAGCTTAGTTGAATCAATGAAAACTCATTTAAGAAAACAGTTACTGTCATCTCTGGCTTCAACACACACACACACACACACACACACACACACACACACACACACACCTTGCACACATGTGCAGATGAGTACACATATATAAATTTTGTACAAAGACACAGTGCTTTTATTCTATAGGTATGACTGCAGGGTACTTGCTCAAGCCTTTCTTTTGATAACATCTTTACTAGTTTAAGTACTAGGACCTTCTCGTTAATGCTAATAAAGAACCCGGATGACAAGGCTTGTGAGAGATTCATTGTGGAAAAAAAAAAAAAAAAAAACTTGATTCTTTAGATGCTAAGAATGCAGAACTGAGTTTAGCTTCCAATAATGACTATGAAGGTTTGAGTGACCATTCTACAGAGGTTTTAACCTCAAATTGGTTCTTTTGGAGGTCACATGGATACTTACCCTTACTATGCCACTAAAGGCAGCCCGAGTAATGACCAGCTCGGATTCCACGGCCATCATGGATTCTTGTACCCCTGTCATACAACCACAGTCATCAAGCTGGACAATTTTTATTTGATTATTTTCTCCATGGAAAAGGTAATATGGCTGAACAGGCAATAGTTTGGTTTCAAAAGCCCAACCTGCTATCAGGGCGGATAAAGCACGAATTGCCATTTAGTAACTGAGTAGATGTCATAATGCTATAAAACATGATCTGATTCTTTCAGAGCACACTTTTCACAATGAGCCTGGTGGGCAGGATTCTTCTGCCCTGCACCCCAGTCATCTGACCAACGTGGAGATGTCAGTTACATAAGGGAAGCAGACGAGTAAGGGGATAGAGACACCTTATTGTTGTTGTTGTTTTGTTGCATTTTTAGAAGCAGCACAGTCTTTACACTGAGGAAAGAAAGTCACAAGTTTGAGGACCAAGACTAGAACCACTCTGAAGCATCTTTTTGGGTTGGCACTCAGAACTGAAAGCTCAGCTCTGTCATACAAAGGGTACAGGGTCAGGCAGCACACTCTTTGACCAAGAAAAATAAAAGGGACTAAAGAAAAGCCAACAGGGCAGCCCAACAGCAGCAAGGATGCTAGCTGATACTGCAGTGCCCTGCGAGTTTCCCTGGTGACCAAGAATTCAGATGGCAGCCCGCTCAGAGCTTGTCACCTGTGTTTAACAGATCCTCAACACTTCATTTTAAATTGGCAAAAGATCTGCCCAGAATCTTTAAATTTATACAGTTCCCTCATAAAATAGCCTTTTCTCTCTTCAGGCTGCCTTTCCAATTCACGAGTGAATAGATATGGCAGATTTCACCGCTCTTATGAATGTATGGATATACGATATTGAGATAAAGGCAGTGCGTCCTGTCAGTTGGCTAGAGTTGTTGGAACAGAGTACCACACCTCCAGGTATGATGCAATCCTAAGCCATGTTGTAATTCTAATTTTTAAGTAAGATCAGATTCCAAGATATTGGGAATTAGGAATTTGTTATAAGAGTAAATATGGAACACAGTTCACCTTTTGAAAATGTGGTTTTCCTGAAGAAAAATTAGTTTCCTGTAAGAGACCCAGCAAATATTTTGAGAGTAAATAGTCATTTACCATGACTGCCAGGTGGAATTTGCCATTTTAACTTTTAATAATAAGCTGAATGCAATTTGAAGTATTATAAAAAGTGTAAGTGTATGTTGACCTTCCTACGAAGTTGAAATATATATTTCTTCTCTAGAATTAAAAAATAAAATCTTAAAAAGAACATAAAAACAAGACTTCAAGAATATGTAATGTTAAAATCAAAAAAAAAAAAAAAAAAGAATATGTAATGTTCTGCCAGTCTCACATAAGATGACAGACTATATTAAGTGTACTAACTGTAAAAATTAATATTTAAACTTATTCTGTTTCCCACCTTTTCTTAGAATCGTTTCAACCTTGTATGTTTATCTAGTATGTACGAGGACACCCTGTTCACGGGATCACATAATGCCTGTATTTAGTGGCTTGTAATTTTGAAGTTAATCGAACTGACATGTTTAGTTGGCTGTGCTCATAAAACTTCAGGCTATAGTACGATTCAATCATATTGGATGCATATTTCTTTCTATAACTTGGATTTTTGTGTAATATCAGAATTCCCAAATTCCTACTGATCTTTTCCACAATGCTGCCACCTGCTGGTAAAGGTCTGTTGCTTCACGTGGAGAACAACTGTATATTTTACCCAGTGTACAGGGAGTGCAATACAATTTAAAATATACACCTCGGCTTTGGGGTTTCCTAGGCTGCCATAAATGGATGAAGCCTAGAGGCCCCAGCAACCTTCATTTCTACAAGGCTTCATGTGTATGCTTTCCTGCTGGCTGTTAATAACAAACCATGAGTTCACACTTCAAATGGCTGCATATGGGATGGATCCCCAGGTGAGGCAGTCTCTGAATGATCTTTTCTTCAATCCCTGCTCCTCTATTTCCCCCTGTATTTCCTTCCATGAGTGTTTTGTTCCCCCTTCTAAGAAAAACTGAGAAATCCACACTCTGGCCTTCCTTCTTTTTGAGTTTCATAAGGTCTGTGTATTGTTTCTTGGCTATTTAGAGTTTTTTTTTTGGGGGGGGGGGCTAGTATTCACTTATCAGTGAGTACATATCATGTGTGTTCTCTTGTGACTGGATTACCTAACTCAGGATATTTTCTAGTTCCATCCATTTGCCTCAGAATTTCATAAACTCATTGTTTTTGATAGCTCAGTAGTACTCCATTGGGTAAATGTACCACATTTTCTGTAATCATTCCTCTGTTGAAGGACATCTGTTTTTTTCTTTTTTCTTTTTGTTCAGCTTCTGGCTATTATAAATAAGGCTGCTATAAACATAGTGTAACATGTGTTCTTGTTAGATTTTGGAGCTTCTTTTGGGTATATGCCCAGGAGTGGAATAGCTGGTTCCTTAAGTAGTACTATGTCCAGTTTTCTGAGGAACTGCCAGAATGATTTCCAGAATGGTTGTACCAGCTTACAACCCTACTAACAGTGGAGGAAGTGTTCTTCTTTTTACACATCCTTTCCAGCATCTGCTGTCACCTGAGTTTTTAATCTTAGCCATTCTGACTGTTGTGAAGTGGAATCTCAGGGTTGTTTTGATTTGCATTTCCTTGATGACTAGAGATGTTGAGCAGTTCTTTAGGTGCTTCTCAGCCCTTCGATATTCCTCAGTTGAGAATTTTTTGTTCATCTCTGTGTCTCACTTTTTTAGTAGGATTAGTTGGTTCTTTGGAGTCTAACTTTTTGAGTTCTTTGCATACATTGGATATTAGCCCTCCATAAGAAGTAATATTGGTAAAGATTCTTTTCCAATCCGTTGGCTGCCGTTTTGTTTCCTTGATAGTGTCCTTGGCCTTACAGAAACTTTGCAGTTTCATGAGGTCCCATTTGTCGGTTCTTGATCTTAGAGCATAAGCCATTGGCATTCTGTTCAGAAAAATTTCTCCTGTGCTTATGTGTGCTAAGCTCTTCCCCACTTTTTCCTCTGTTAGTTTCAGTGTACCTGGTTTTATGTGAGGTCTTTGATCCAGTTGGACTTGAGCTTTGTACAAGAGATAAGAATGAATTACTTTGCATTCTTTTGCACGTTGATTGCCAGTTGAACCAACACTATTTGTTAAAGACAGTGTCCTTTTTCCATTGAATGTTTTTAGCTCCTTTGTCAAAGATTGAGTGACCAGAGGTGTGTGGGTTCTTTTCTGGGTCTTCAATTCTGTTCCATTGATTTACTTGCCTGTTTCTGTACCAATACCATGTGGTTTTTATTACAATTGATCTGATCTGTAATACAGCTTGAGGTTAGGAATTGAAGTTATTTTCTAACCACAGATTTTCTCACATTCTGGGAATGCAGCTTTGTCCTGTGCCTGGCCTGCCATGAGAGGCTGCCGTGGTTGGCAGTGGCAGCCCTGCAATTGTGTCTCACTGAGGACTTTCTCATATCTTGATAAAGTGACACCATTTTGCATTGTGACTACAGGGACTGTTTACAGGTGAGCTTGAAAGTCTGCTTTACAGAAATCTCCTCTGGTCTGCAACAGGGCTGATAATTCTGTTGTAATAGGGCTAACAATGTCCAATTGTCTTGAGGTTTAAGTTAGGTTTCAGTATATACATGAAAACTGTTATCTTTGTTATTGGTATCTGAGGGCCAGATATGGTGCTGCTATACAACTCTATCACCAGCCATTAGGAGAATGACCAAGATAAGACCAGGGTCTTCCCTCTTATCTATAGTGACAAGTCCATGTTTTATATGTAATTACTCCCCTCCTTTACTTGAAAGTATCCCTTCACCAGTAGGCAGAATTAGTAGTTTCTTGAACATGTGCATCACTAGGATCATGACTGGTGCTTCCCAGAGTCATCTGTATATTTACAACTCCTTTAGGTTTGTTAGTGTGTTCCTTAGTCTTTGTTCATTAAGCCTAACTATGTATTTGCTAGAGAAAAAGGTTAATGATGAAGACATGTGCATGAGCAAGAACAAACAAGGCAAGTAGTTCAGTGACACAATTTATGATACACAGCTTCTTTGAGAGGTGCTAGTAAACATGATCAGGAAAAAAGAGCTCCCACCTAGAAAGACAATAATCTCCCATCCTAATTCCCCCAATGAGGCAACATTTTAGGGACTGTATTATATTATGACTGGATTTTCCAGATTTTTGTTTTGTTTTCTGTTCCTGGTCTTCTCAGCTTTCAGGAGTCAAGGTTTCTCTTATTTGTCTGGATCCCTAAGAGAGCTGAACACATACAGCGGCCAGATGAGTCTCCTGGCTACACAGAGCAAACAGTGCCCACTATTTGAATTGAATTAGGTGTTCAGGATGAACGTTCATCTTTTGAAATGCAGTGTTGATCAAATCCTTGTTTCTGTGAAAGTGTCCCATGAACACTTATTTCAGATATTGGCAAAGATTTCCAAGTTGTCAGGGTGACATTTAACTTCAGCACAATTGGAGTTTAGATTTGGAAGCATTAGACAGGGTGCACACAATTCAGTACTCGTGGGAATACAAAGAAGGCAGAATACGGCTGTGGACCGGAAGCTGGCACTCCCACACTCGAGTCTGCTCTGCCTGTTTCTGAGACCTGAACCCTTGGAACTCCAGCATCACCCTCAGGTCAGGGCAGATGGGGGGTAAACTATTGAGTTTGTGTTTGTCATAAAGAACTGTGTTCAATTCAGTTAGCCAGTAAAAAAAAAAAAAAAAAACAGAGAATAAAAGGTGTGACTTATCTGTGACTCCTCATAGATACTGCTTGTCCACATGTTCATGGACATGACTTTTTGCTTTGAATAAGACTGTGCACAGTTCTTTTCTTTCTGTTCTATGCTAACCCCACTATAGTCAGCTTTTCTTTTTTCTTTTTAAAAAGTGCATTTGGGAGACCAATTTTTTGGGGTTCAGACTCTATCTTAGAAATTGTGACATAAGTTCAAACTCAAGTGAACTAACAGGGGGGTACCTGGCTTCACTTTTTAAGTTACCCCCCAACAAAACCTGAGCTTAGCTTCAGTTTCCAGGTTACCCCAAACAAATGTGCACCTCCAAGTTACAAACCTGCCCCTGCCTAACAACCACCAGTTAGGAGGGAAGTAGAAGTTATGTTTATGGTGTGTCTCCCAGCACCAGCCAATTATGCTGAAGGCCACAGTAGCTCTCCAATTAGATGCTTGCTAGGCTAGAAACACTCACCATCAGTTGTCATTTTCTACAAAACCTGTCCCTATGAGTGTTCGGGGCTTCCCTCCATTGGGTCTATCCTGTGGGTTGGTGGTGAGTTAAGCCCAAACGTGGGCTTGTGAATAAAGACCCTGGTGTGATTGCATTGGATTGGCCCTGATTGATCCTTCCAGGTTCACAAACACTTCCTTGGTACTACATTTTGGTGCACTGGCCAGGAAGTTCTCCAAGAGCTTCAGGACTACCAATCTGGACTGTTTTGACACCTACAAATGCAGTCTAAGTCTGTCTATAGGTGTGTTTGTAGGGGTAAAATTAGCTTCCTATTTGCTGTCTGCCTGTATGCTAAATCTGTCTAGGTTGAGAGCTTCTTGTCTGTCCATCCATGAGTTTGTGGTTTGGTCCTGCAAGTGCCCGGTCTATGCCATTCTTTGTTCATAAACTCAGACTGGTACTGTGTCTGTAATTCTGTTCTGGAAAAGAAAAAAACAAAAACAAAATGCCTTGAATCTGTGTTCTTGGCGGGGATGCAGTTAAAATAAACATACCAGGTGACTGTGGCCATACCTTGATTCCCCAGTCTCGGGTGGGCATGGGCTCAAAGAGCTATGGGCACTGCATCAATCCAACTACCTTTGTCTCTTCCAGACGAAAAGGAAGGGGTGAGTTTCTTTTCTGTGTATGAGTGCCACTTTCTGCTTGTTTCTTGTTTCTGCCTGTTAGAGAGGAAAGGTTGAATTTGTGGTTTTGCATGTTATACCTGTGTGCGAGGTGACTTTGACAGACTTATTAACATGGGACAGCCACCTTCAGCCCCATTAGATTTGCTCCTTAGCAATTTTAAGGATGTTGAAACTGTGGGGGAAAATCTCTTGGCCATTATTAAGAAAGATAAATTGACCACATTCTGCAGGTCAGAATGGCCCACTTTTAATACTGACTGGCCCCCAGAAGGATACAATAGATGGAACTTGAAAATATCATCCTGAGTGAGGTAACTTAATCACAAAAGAACACACATGGTATACACTCATTGGTAAGTGGACGTAAGCCCCAAAAGCTGTGAATACTCAAGATACAATCCACAAACCACATGAAGCTCAAGAAGGAAGATCAAAATGTGGATGCTTTAGAACTTCTTTAAAAGGGGAACAAAATATTCACAGGAGGAAATACAGAGACAAATTGTGAAGCAGAGATTGAAGGAAAGGCCATCCAGAGACTGCCCTAGCCAGGGATCCATTCCATATACAGTCACTGAACCCAGACACTATTGTGAATGCCAAGGAGTGCTTGCTGACAGGAGCCTGATGTGGCTGTCTCCTGAAAGGCTCTGCCAGATCCTAAGAAATACAGAGCCACGTGGTCTCAACCAACCACTGGACTGAGAACTGGGTCCCCAATGGAGGAGTTAGAAAAAGGACTCAAGGAGCTGAAGGGGTTTTCAACCCCATAGGAAGAACAACAATATCCACCAACCAGAACCTCCAGAACTCCCAGGGACTAAACCACTGTAAGATGCAAATTGAGTCTTATCTATTTGAGGCTTCCATGAATGTGACGAGAGATCAAGTATTGATGCAAAACCAAGAGGTTTATTTGTCCAGTACACTGGGGTAGCCTACATCCAGAGGACAGGCGACCCGAAAAGGCTGTTACAAACAGTTTTTGTACTTTTTAGGGGTGCAGGTTACATCAGCAAGGTTATAATTTAAATTCATTGGCTAAGCATATTGACCATTAAACCTGTTGGTCAGTGAGCATATTCTTCAGGACCCTAAGTGGGACTCTCTAGAGGGTCAGATGGCTATTGGTCAGCACATTTTACAATTCTCATGGGAATTATTTACTCAAGGAAGTCCCTTAGGCCAAGGCAGGGTGGGCCTTGCTAGGCCATTGTTTCCACATGAGTCAGGGGTAGAGAATTCCTCATTTCTTTCACCACCAACCAAAGAGCACACATGGAGGGACCCATGACTCTAGCCACATATGTAGCAGAGGATGGCTTTATCAGGCATCAAGGAGAGGAGAGGCCCTTGGCCCTGTGAAGGCTCACTGCCCCAGTACAGGGAATGCCAGGGCATGGAGGTATGAGGGAGTGGATAGATTGGTGGGGAACACTCTCATAGAGGCAGGGGTAGGGGGATGGGATAGGGGATTCCGGAGAGAAAACCAAGAAAGGGAATAACATTTGAAATGTAAGTGAAAAAAAAAAATCAAAACATAACAAAAACAAGCAAAAATTAAAACCACCCTTTTGCCCCAGACAACAGGCAGAAGATCTTACTTTAGCTACCACAAAGCCCATGGATACAAACAAAGAGATACTGGTCCATCCATCTCCTTCTGCATCATTCCTTTACCCTGTCCTCCAAGGAGGAAATGAGGAGGATGTTATCTTTCCACCCCCACCTTAGTTAACCCCTCAGACAAGACAGCAGATGCCAAAGGAAGTTATACTGCAGGCAGGAGGGGGATGGGGGACCTCCTGCAGTGACTCCTAAGCCAGTCTGTTGTCCTGCCCTTGTGTGCAGCTAGGCAGTCAATGACCAAGAGAACCAACCTTATCACTAATGGCCCTTTGCCACTAAGTGACCTTTATTGTCAACAACTTTTGCAGTTTCCCTACACCACAGAAGAGAGGGAGAAAATCCACAGCAACTAAGGATCTAGTAATGCTTGCTTTCCCCTAACTCACTCAGACCTGGACTTTAACACTGTTGAAGGTAAGAGGAAAGCACTCTTGGTTTGCTGTCAGGCTCTGCTGGTGGGTCTCGAAGCAGCTGAAAGACAGACAGACCACCAGTCTGGCCAAAGTGTGTGACATTCATCAGGGAGAGCAGTCAGGAGAGTCCAGTAGTCTTTGGTTAGTGCAGTGTCAGGAGAGAAGCAGATGAGAGCACAGAAGCAACAGACTCCTGACCTGGCAAAGAGCCTTTTGGCAGCCATGGCCAAACCAGAAAACCACAGGCGAGGCCTAAACCAGATGGCTTCTGAAGAAAGAGGTAAGGGGAGGCCCTAAGGAGGGAGAATGCTACACTTTAAGAAAGAACCAATGTGCTTATTGTAAGGAGGAGGGGCACTGGGCCAGGGAATATCCTCAAAAGAAGAAGCCTATTCAAACTCTGGCCTTTGAAGATTAAGAATAGAGGGTGTGTGTTTCAGATTCCCTCCCCAAGTCCAGGGTAACCCTAAAAGTAGAGGGGAAACCTACCAGCTTCCTTGTTGATAATTAATAGAGGTCAACATTCTGTCTTGCTTAAACCCAAAGATAAAGTCACTCTGACAGTTTATAAATGACCTCCTGGTGACAGCAAAAATAAAACAAAAAGGTCTAATAGAGACCTGAGACCCCTTAGAGGCCCTGAGAAAGTGAATTATCAAGCCTCCACTAAGAAGGCCCTATTCTGCCAACCGCAGGTGACCTCCCTAGATCTGGGGTATGCATACTCAGATTCTGGGCCTTGGCACCAGCCCCTGGCTTACCTGTCAAAGAAATTAGATCCAGTTGCCAGAAACTGGCACCCTGTTTACACATTATTGCAGCAATGGCCTCCTGGTTTATGTATCATGCCAAAATGACTCATTCCCGGTATCTTAAATGACTCCAGGATAACTTTTCATGCCCCAGCTGTCCTAAGCCCAGCTACCCTGCTTCCTGACCCAGATATCAATGGGTGTTCAGATATTTTGGCCCGTATCCATGAGACCAGACCAGATCTTCAGGATACCCCCTTGATGGATGCAGAAGTAACATGGTTCACCATTGGCAAACAACTTTATCAGGATGGACAGAGGTTTTCTGGGGTAGCAGTGGTCTCAAACACTGATATCATATGGGAGGTGCAGGGATGTCAGCCCAGAAAGCTAAACTGGTATCTCCGACCAAGGTGTTGAGAAAAGACAAGAGACACAGATAGCCAGTGTGCCTTTGCTACTACTCATGTCCATGGGGCTATTTATAGGGAGAGAGGCCTTCTGACGGCAGAAGGAAAAACTATCAAAAATAAAGAGGAAATCCTCTCTACTAAGGGCTCTATGGGGGCTGGCCACTATCACTGCTGGGGACACCAGAAAGAAAAAGACATAGTGTCAGTGGGTAACAGCAAGGCAGATTAAACAGGTCAGTGGATGGCCCTAGAAATCGGGCCCTCTCGTGTCCTTATTTGCTCTGGACCACACTTCCTGACCCACCTACAGAAGATGTACTCTTGTCCAGAGACCTGCCCACATCTCATTGTCATAAGGGATGGTGGAGGGCAGCAGACTGCAAACTAATTGTACCACATAAAATGGGTCTGCAAATACTACAAAAAAAAAAAAAAAAAATTCATTGTTCTTCACACATTGGTGCCCAAAGAATGCAGGACTTAGTCCGACAGTCCCACATCAGAATTAGAGATAACAATTTGAAAATTGATGAAATTGTTAAGAACTGTCAATTGGCCAATGAAGATGCTAGTAAGAAGACCCCTGGTAGTGGACATAGGCACAAAGTCAGGCGTCTATTGGAAAACTGACTTCAAGGAGATAAAACCAGGAAAATTCAGAAACAGATATTTACTGGTGTTCATAGACATCTTTTCAGGATGGACTGAAGTTTTTCCAACTAAACACAAAACTTCACAGACAAGAAACAATTAGAAGAGATTCTTCTACAGTATGGTTTTCCTAGACTTATAGGGTCAGACAATAGGCCTGCATTTGTGTCCCAGGTAAGTCAGAAATTAGCTAACATTCTGGGGATTGACTGGAAGCTTCATTGTGATCACAGACCCCAGAGTTTAGGACAGGTAGAGAAGAGAAATAGAACCCAAAAGAGAGCTTAACTAAACTGACCTTAGAGACTGTTAGTGACTGGGTGACCCTTCTCTCCTTTGCCCTTTATAGAGTACAGAACTCCCCATATCAGATGGGACTCACCCTTTTGAAGTTATGTTTGGTTTATCTCCCCCCACCCTCATTATTCCCAAACTACAGGCAGAGATTACTGCAGAAACAGACGATTGCTAGTTATTGGACAATCTCGAGGGTGTCCAATAGATACACAAACACATTTGACCCAAATTTTGCACTCTCTATGAAACAGGTCCACCTCTGGAGCTCCACCAATTCCAGTCCAGAAATCAGTTCCTAGTCAAGAGACACCACCAGGGGTCACTGGAGCCTCAATGGAAGGACCTCTATGTCATCATTCTGACCACACCTACCATCCTAAAGGTTGACAAATTAAAGTGTGAATTCACCATACTCACGCTCAAGTTGCAGATCAATTTGAAGTTGAGGATATAGGACCAGCAACAAAAGAAGTGGAAGGCTATCAAGAACCCTTCTAATCCTCTCAAGCTCAAGTTGCAGAGCTCCTGATGAGTCTGCGTGTGCTGAAGAACCCGACCACTGCAAGACCCAAAATCTTACCTGGGCCTTCATTAATATGGCCACAGGGAAGATTGTCAATTCTACTTTTTCAGTTAAACCGTTGGGTACCTGGTTCTCCAATCTCCATGTGATCTGGTAGGTAAAGAATGGGATCCCTCATGTCCCCATTTAGAGCAACATCAGAAGAGTACTTGCCAGCTTATGACTAAAACACACATTTGATGCATTGGGAGACTTAACATCAAGCTTCCCAGAGTTATACCCAATGCAACAAATGCAGAGGCCCTGAGGTCATTTTTTGTTCAGGCTGGGGATGTCAATCCACTGGATAGATATACTGGAAGCCCCCCAATAAAGACCTTATCAGATGGCTAGGCTCAATACCCTAGCTGTGGGGAGATATACAGTCCTTTTATTATTAGATTCACAGATGATAGCAAGAAAGATGAATGGGCTATTGGTAAGACTTGGGGACTGAGACTTTATGTTACTAATATGGATCCTGGAGTTCACCATCCTACTCTGTGTTCAGCCAATTGCTCTTGGCCCCAATGTCCTGCTGGCTAAACCCTCACCTATACTATCTCTGTGGGCTTGGATACCAATCCTACCCCAGGATCCATGCCCATCTTTTCCTAGTAAGGCTCTAACCCAAGCCACCAGGACAACACAAAGATTGAGAAATGAGAGCCCTGACTCCCTCTGGAATATGATGGTACAGTCTTTTCAGGTCACCAATGCCTTCAGACCTGAGTTAACTAAATCTTGACAGTTGTGTTATGAGATAAGACCACCCTACTTTAAAGGTATCTTTATGATTGGAAACTTTACCAAAACTTAGAACTATAATGAGGGAAGATGGCAAGAAGGTGAGGCTAGGCTGACCTAATAGGCCATAGAAAGTCAGGGCACTTGTGTAGTGACAGTCCCTAGGGCCTATAGCCACTTTGGTAACCAGACCTACAATTAGATGCTTGCCAGGCTAGAAAAACTCACCCCTACTTGTCATTTCCTATAAAACCTTGTCCCTATGAGTTTTCTAGACTTTTCTCCACCTGAGCTGTCCTGTGGGTTGATGGTGAGTTAAGTCCAAGCTTGAGCTTGTGAATAAAGACTCTGATGTGAATGCATCAAATTGGCTCTTGGTTGGTCCTTTGACGTTCATTAACTCTTCCTTAGTGCTATACTTTCTTTAAGTTTTTTTCATTGTTTTGCCCTGAACTTGCAAAAGGTTTTGGTCTAGAAGAGTCTTGAAGGACCCTAAGAACATCCAGCTTCCTTCTGGAAAACTTTGGGGGTTGAAAACTAACCAGCTTGGAACCATGCCCAACTAATCCCATCCCAGCCAAATCCTCCTGCCATCCCAGTTGGATCTGACTTGGACATAGCCTGTAGGGTAGGGTCTGCCTGAGGAACAGCCAACTGAGCCAGGTACCCAGACCTCCACTGTATGACCCCTGGTTTCACCCACCTTCCAGAGAAGTTCTGCTGCTATCAGGACCATCCAGCCAATACCAGAAAGATTTACATGCCTAATGGAAAAAATAAGAACACAGTCAACAAGACCCAGGGTAATTGGTATCATCTGAGCCCAGCTATCCTACAACAAACCCTGGATATCCTAATGAATCTGAGGCAGTCCAGACTAAGAGATCACAGATGTCAGCCCAAACTACTATATCCAGCACATCTTTCAATCACCATAGATGGAGAAACCAAGATAATCCATGATAAAACCAAATTCAAATAATACCTTTTCTCAGTATCCCAGCCCTACAGAGGATACTAGAAGGAAAACTAGTGAATCTAGCTACATCCCAGTGAAGCTAGCTACACTCATGAAAACTCAAGAAATAAATAATTTCTGTTGGTTTCGATTTTTTCAAAATCTACTTTAATAAAGGTTCTCAAATTCTTCAACTCCCTCCCTTGTAACTCACTGTCCAAAGATAAGGGAGGAAAGGTGGTAAATAGGACAAGGGTATATGAACCTGTTTAGAAGTAGTTCTTTGGGACAATTTTAATCTCTGCTGTCAGAATACCATCAGTCCAGTTCAGTAGTGGCAGGATACCAAAAGTCTAATTTACCAAACAAGAATCAGCACCTGTGGCACAATCCATCAGAAACAACCAGGCCTCTGCTGGATCGGAACAAGTCAGCCAGAAAGCCAGGAGAAGTTCTCATTGAAGTGAAGATCAGCTAGGATACAAGACCAATGAAGCCTCGCATGGCTAGCAAAACAAGTGCCCCATCACTGTCTGTTGGGTTCTATTTATACTGTTTCCATCACATGTCCTCTCATGGATCTGTTTCAACAAAATGTCACATTAATCTTTATCACATGACACAACCCGAAATCTCCACTTCAAATTTCACACTATTAAAACCAGTTGCACACACACACACACACACACACACACACACACACACATTCAACTATCACCAACATCAAAATAACAGGATGTGATAATCATTGGTCATTAATATCTCAACATCAATGGGCCCAGTTCCATAGTAAAAGTAAAAGACACAGGCTAACAGAGTGGATATATAAACAGAATCTATCATTCTGCTGTATACAAGAAACACATCTCAGCAACAATGATAGTTATTATCTCAGTATAAAGGGTTGGAAAACACCTTTCCAAGTAAATGGACTCAAGAAACAAGCTGGAATAGCCATTCAAATATCTGATAAAATAGATTTTTGACTGAAAGTAATCATAACAGACAGGGAAGAACACTTTATGCTCATCGGAGGAAAAATCTACCAAGATGACATTGCAATTCCAAATATCTATGCCTCAAATGTAAGGGCACCCACATTTGTAAAAGAAACATTACTAATGTTTATATCACACATCAAAACCCACATCGTAATAGTGGGAGACCTTAACACTCCATTCTCACCCATGGACAGGTAACTAAGACAGAAACTAAACAGAAATAATGAAACTGACAGAGGTTATTGTTGGGATTCTGTAAACCCTACCCTTCAATTACCTGGCAGTAGCCAGGTATGCTTTGCCCCAGTGACCTGACACTATAAAAGGGGCTGCTTGCCCCCTCCCCTCTCTCTCTCTTGGACTCTCTTGCCTCCTGGCTCTCTTGCTCTCCCAACCTTACCCCTCCTCTTCCCCTTCCCTTCCCCCCTCTCTCTCCACGTGCTCATGGCCAGCCTCTACTCCTCTATTCCTCTCTCTCTCTCTGCCTCTACCAGCCTCTTAACTCTCCCATGACCTGAATGAACTCTATTCTGTACTATATTATTGTGTGGCTGGTTCCTCAGGGGGAAGGGATTCCCAACATGGGCCCCTCAGAGGCATCTCCCTTGCCCCCAAGCCTCGCTGTACCTCCATAGGCCATATGCCCCCCACTCTTTTCATCCTTTTCCTAACATTGGTGCCAAAACCTGGGACGTCATCTTTTCACAACATTGGTGCCCCGTGACTTTTCCTTTCAGTGACTTTTCCTTTCATTGGTGCCTCATCATCTTTTCCTTACAGTTATGTTTCAAATGAACCTAACAGATACCTAAAGAACATTTTACCCAAACACAAAAGAATATACTTTCTCAGCACATTTTGGAAACTTCTCCAAAATTAAACATGTAATCAGTCACAAAGCAAGCCTCAAAGGATACAAGAAGACTGAAATAACCTTTTGCATCTTATAAGATCATCATGGATAAAAGCTGTGCCAAGGACCAGCCTCAGCATGGTCAGGGGTACAGAGGAAGGGAATATTTGGGAGCGGTAAAAAGAAAAACTTGAAATCAGATCAGGGGTACAAGAAGCTGGCATCCTTGTAGTCTGCTTGAGATGGCTCCCTAGACAGCTCTCTGTGGATAGCTCTTGGCTCTGTAGTCTGCCCGAGATAGCTTTGTGCTTGAGACAGTTCTCTCTTGAGACAGCTCTCTCTTGCTAGGAAAGAATTCTAAAAGCTCTCTGGATAGTTCATAAATTTTCTGACCAAAGTCAGAAAAGTTTCTATAAATATATTTTGGATATTTTTAGAAAAAAAATTCTAAAAGAGCTCTGTTCACTCTTCATGCAGTACTCTATGAGTAGATGCAAAAAAAAAAAAAAAAAAGAGGGTTGTGTTCATTCTCTAAGCAGTTGTTTCTGGATAGCTGCTAGAAAAAAGTTCTTAAAAAGCTATTAAAAATTCTAAAAGAGCTTGTGGATGATATGATAGTATATATGATACCAAAAATTTTACAAAAGAACTCCCACAGCTGATAAATACCTCCAGCAAAGTGGCTGGATATAAAATTAACTCAAAGAAATCAGTAGCTCTCTTCTGCACAAGCAATAATTGGGCTAAGAAAGTAGTTAGAGAGACAGTTACCTTCACAATAGCCACAACTAATACAACATTCCTTGGTGTAACTCTAACCAAGCAAGTGAAAGACCTGTATGACAAGAATTTTAAGCCTGTGAAGAAAACAATTGAGGAAGTTATCAGAAGATGGAACAAACTCTTATGTTCATGAATTGGTAGGAATAACAGTGAAAATGACTATTCTATCAAAAACAATCTACAGATTCAATGTAATCCTCATCAAAGTTCCAATAAAAATATTTACATGTCTTGATAGAACAATTTTCAAATTCATATGAAAAACCAAAACTCCCAAGATAACTAAAATGACCCTGAACAATAAAAGAACTTCTAGAGGTAGCTCCATCCCTGCAAGCTGTATTACAGAGCAGTAGTAACAAAAGTAATAAGTAATAAGCAATGGTATTGGTATAGAAACCAATATATAATTGGATCTAATAAATCAAATTAAAGACCCTGAAACAAACCAACGTACATACAGGTACTTGATTTTTGACAAAGAAAGCAAAACTATACAATGGAGAAGGGAGAGCATCTTCAACAAATGATGTTGGTCTAATTGGCTGTCTACCTGTAGAAGAATGCAAATAGGTCTATATTTATGACTTTGCACAAAACTCAAATCCAAATGGACCAAAGACCTCAACATAAAACCAGACAAACTTAGTCTAATAGAACAGAAAGTGGGGAATAGCCTTGAACTTGTCAGTACAGGAGGTAGCTTCCTGAACAGAACACCAATGGCTTAGGCACTAAGGTCAAGAATTAATAAATCAGAACTCATGAAACTGAAAGTCTTCTGTAAGATAAAGGACACTGTCATTAGGACAAAATGACAGCAGCCTATGGATTAGGAAATGATCTTCACTAACCCCACATATGAGAGAGGGCTAATACCCAAAATACACTCAAGATGTTACACATCAGCAATCCAAATAATCCAATTTTAAAATGTGATATAGAGCTAAAAAAAGAATTCTCAACAGAAGAATCTTGAACGGCAGAGAAGCACCTAAAGAAAATAAATGCCCCATGTGCTCCGTTGCCAGGGAAATGCAAATCAAAATGATTCTTAGATTCAACCTTACAACCATCAGAATGGCTAAAATCAAAACCTCAAAGGACAGTATATGTTGGCATGATAGTAGAGCAAAGGGGACACTCTTCTACTGCTAGTGGGAGTGGAAACTTGTACAGCCACTCTGGAAATCAATTCAGCAGTTCCTTGGAAGACTGGGAATAGTTCTACCTCAAGACCTAGCTATACCACACCTGGGCATAACCCAAAAGATGCTCTGCCCCCCCTCAAGGACAGTTGCTCAAATATGTTTATAGCAGTTTTATTCATAATAGCCAGAAACTGGAAATGACCTAAATGTCTTTCAACTGAAGAATGGATAAAGAAAGTATGATTCATTTACACAGTGCAATACTACTCAGCCATTAAAAAGAAGGACTCAAGGGTGTTAGGGGGAGTGGCATCCAGAGGGGGGCTTCTCCTTCTCAAAAGTAAAGGGGAGGGTTGAATGGGAGTAAGACTTTCATGAGGGGTCCTGGGAGGAGAAGAAGAGCTTATACTGGGAAGTGAATGAGTATATAAATGAATTAAAATTTCTTTGTTTATTTTAAGTATGAGCATTCTGTCAGCACACACCTGCATGCCAGAAAAGAGCATCAGATCCCTTTATAGTTGCTGCAGATTGACTACTAGGCTTCTGGAAGAATAGCCAGTGCTCTTTTTTTTTTTTTTAAGATTTTTAAAAAATTGGATATTTTAAATTTACATTTTAAATGTTATCCTCTTTACAGATTTTTCCTCCATAACCCCATCCCGTTGCCTCTCCCCCGCTTCTATGTTTACCCACTCATCCCTTCCTGCCCTCCCCCCTGACATTCCCCTACACTGGGGCATGGAGCCCTTGGCTGGACCAAGGGCTTCTCCTCCCACTGAACACTGATCCATTTCACCACCTGTGTGGTCAGGTATCATAAACTCCCTACTGTGTATCCCAGAGGGTGATTGACAGTTTTCACACACTGGTGACCACTGTCTGTTTGCTTTATGCTCTCCTACCATTGTCTGCTGATTCTTCCAGCCCTTCCTGTCAGCCTAGATCTGAAACTATTAAGAATGTGGTTATAACTAGTGTGTGGGTCAGCTTTTCCTCTCTATGATCAAATACTTGAGCTGAAAGCCTAGGGAAGGAAGGATTTTTTTTTTTTTTTTTTGGGTGGGGGAGAGGGGTTTATGCACAGTTCACTGGTTTCAGCCCACAGTCCTCAGTTTTGGAGAGTCTGAGCCTGGGAAAGAGCTCATGGTGGTGGGAACATGTGGAAGAGGACACTCACCTCATGGCACAGGGAAGCACAGGAGCACATAGAGAGGAGTGGACTGGGGAATAGGTGCAACATTAACAACATCACCCCCTGAATGACTTCCTTTGGGTGTGTGCCACCTTCATAATCTCCCTCCATCTCCAAACATAACACCACCAGCTGAGAGGTGACGGCTCACATCAGAACCTGTGGGAGACACTGCATACTCAAAGTATCAGTTAAACAAGTTAAACAGAGGTCCAAGGTACATGGTATATTCTGAATGCCATATGATTGGTGTCCTTAGAGAGGATGCAGACATGTTATTAAATGGGATTCCCTGTAAAGACCGGCGTTATATGCCACAAGACAGAGGACAGTCTGCAGTCAGAAGAGAGGTTTGAACTACCCCTCTCTGTTCTTTTCAGAGAGATCATGACCTGCTGACACCCTTGACCTTGTAGTTTCTAGACCCATAAAAATATACACTTATTTTGCTCAAACAAAGCATCTCAAGAAATGTGTGTGCCTTTGTTCTCCCTTTGGTTACACAGGACTCTTCACTGTGCCCCAAGCAGGTCACATGTGGTCCTCAAGTCTTCACAGTGGCAGTCCCTCTGCAATCAGCTCTTTGCATGTCCTGCTTTTGAACCACATCCTCATCTCTTCCCAGACTTTCTCTAATCAAGAAGGCAAGCTGCTCTATCTCTCCCTCTTCTTGCTTTGCTGCCCCCCATTTATAACGTAAATTGCTTCTTTCTTTGATACCCTGCTCTTAAAGTAACTCCACTAACTCCAGAACATCCACCCATTGAGTGGTAACAATAGTGAGTGAGTACACAGTGAGCCCTTGTTGAAGCAATGAATAAAATGACATTTTAAACCCCAAAGCTTAGCTTTAGAGTAAACTTAATTTTTCTTTGTTATCTGTTTTCTATTAATTAATTAATTATTTTTCCATTCAGACTGGAGCTTCTCCTCCTTTCTCTTCTCCTAGTCACTCCTTCTCCAGTCCCCTCCTCCTATGCCCTCTCCTTTTCTCCTTAGAGAACTAGAGACATCCCATGGATATCAACCCTAACTTTGGCATATCAAGCTGTATGTAGTAGGACTGGGAACATCTTTTTCCACTGAGGATAGACAAGGCAGTCCAGTTAGAAGAAATGAATCTAAAGGCAAAAACCAGACTCAGAGACAGCCCCTGCTCTTGCTGTTAGAAGTCCCACATGAGGAATAAGCTATAAATCTGTTACATATGTTTACGGGGACTAGGTCCTTCCTATCAACCTCTCTGGTTGGTGGTTTGGTTTCTGTAAGGCCCTATGTGCTCAGGTTAGTTAATGCTGTAGGGTTTCTTGTAGTGTTCTTGACTTCTCTGGCTCTTTCAGTCCTTCCTCCCCAACTCCCACAGGATTCCCCAAGCTCTGCCTAACGTTTGGCTGTGGGTCTCAGCATCTGTTTTCATCATCTGCTTGGTGAAGGCACTCAGATGACTGTTGGGCTAGTCTCTTGTCTGCACGTATAGTAGAATAACATTAATAGTGTCAGGGTTGGGCTTTCTCATGGTATGGGACTCAAGCTGGGCCAGTCATTGGTTGAACATTCCCTTACTTTCTGCTCCCTCTTTATCTCTGCATCTCTTATAGGCTGGAAAAATCATGGGTTTTGTGGCTGGATTGGTATCCTTATCCTAGAGTAAGTTTGAGAGCATACTCTGTTTCAGAGCGAAAGCTATTATTTTTGGCCATGAGGAGCTAACATTGATAGTTAAAATCAAATGTTTTGTCAATATTTAACTTTCATTAAGATTAGTTATGCTCAAAAGTTTAAAATGAGTCTTTAAAAGAAAGACAGTATTTATTACCCACAAAGACCTAATTAGCCCTGGAAGGTAAACAATGCTATACAAGCATTTAATGACCTTCTTCCACTAGAGAAGGAAGTAGAAAGAGTGGAAGAAGATAAATATTCAAGACCACAGAGTGGAATAAAATATTTTCCACATATGCTTCATACAAGGAGCTAATATCCTGAATTGCAAAGAGCTATAGAAATCAAATGAGGAAATAAAACTGCCAGTCAAGAAATGGAGTAGTGAATTGAACAGAAATTTTTCAAAAGAAGAAACACAGATAAGTATTTTCCAAAGAGTTCAACATCTCTAGGAATTATGAAAATTCAAATTAAAACTACTTTGAATAGTTTTAGTTTATCAGCTCAGCCTCATAAAAATGGTATCATTAACAACTATGACAACAGATGTTGGAGAGGATGTAGGGAAATCGAAACCTTTATCCACTGGTGGTGGAATTCAAGCTAACAACCACTGCGAACTCAGGTTAGGGTTCCTGAGAGAATTAAAAATAAACCCACCAGATGCATCTGTAATTCCAGTCCCAAGCATACCCCCAGAGGACTCCAGGCTCTTCTACTATCGAGATACATACACATTCATGTTTACTACTGTTCTTTTCACTATGAAATAGAACCACTCTAGAAGCCCTTCAGTAAATTAATGGGTGATTAAAAAACTTCTACTCTTAAAAACAAGATTTACAGGAAAATGTATAGATTTAGAATGTTATTCAGTCTCAGGAAGAAAAACCCACAGTTCTTCCTCATATACAGATTCTAGTCTACATGTATATAAATGTATATATGTAAAGAGCTGTAAGTGTGGGCACAGTATAACTTTCAATTATGAGACCAAGAAAGAGCAATATTAATTGATGGGGAGGGGCAGAATTCAGGTCAAAGGCCACAGAAGTAGAGAAATGGGATACATAGGTATTTTTATCTGGTTTCAATTCTGCCCTGTTCCCCACTCTCCTAACCCCTCCCCCAACACACAACCCCGGTGGTGGGTAAGTACATAAACCATATAATCAGTAGTGAAAGGGTAAGGCGAGCCTCAGTGTCTTTAGAATGGCCAACCTAACTGTATAGACATTGATTGAGGTGTACAGGGCTGAGGACTGAGCAGATGTTTGAGTGGCCACCTTAATCTAGCTTCTTTGATGTTTTGTGAGCTCATCAGCATAAAGTGACTTTTACTAAAAACCACTGAAGAAGATTAGTTAGCAGAACTAGTGACTCCCTTTTATACCAGCATTAAGTTGATATTAGCTGCGCCCTAAGGACCCTCCAGACCCTCAAGTTTATTGTGGACTCTGAATGAAGAGAAAAGTTTCCACACGGAAGCTACAAGAGCTAGCTCAGGAAGTTAACCAGTTATTTTTAAGTTTTGTTCAGATCCACACCGACTGTGATATGATGTTCAGTTTGATTTTCTGTTTCATGATGGTTTCCCCATTGCTACCCCTAGATTTTATTTTATTGTTTCTGATTTACCATTGGCTTTAGGACCCTCTGTTGAGTTAATTAATATTTATTTAATAAATCCAGGTTCAGGCTATGCTTCCTAACTCAGTGGTCTAGGTTCCCAAATGAACACACACACACACACACACACACACACACACACACACACACACACACACACACAGCCTTTATATTTTAATATGCCTTGGGCAGCACAATAGCTGGACAACCTCCTTGCTGCTAGAATCTACCTCCTACTAATAATTCCGAGTTACTACTTACTAATTCCTATGTCCCATCTTGGGTGCTCTTAACTCCAATTAGTCAGCTGTCTGGGCCATGTTATCTTGGCCCAGAGCCTGCCTACTCCATAGCAGACTCTGTAACTCTTCTCAGTCCACACTCTCCTAAAGCACAGCTAATGTCCCTCCTTTCTCCCGATCTAGGCCTGGGAAATCCTAAAATCCAACCTTGGTCTGTCCTCCCCAGCTATTGGCTGCTGGCATCTTTATTTGCCAATCAGAACCAACTGGGAGCAGGTTCTCGGAAGTTAAATGCAGACCCTCTTGTGTAAGCAGTTATCAGGGAACATAATTAGCGTTTGTAATATAAGCAGTTACGAACTCTGTTTACCTAACAAGAAAACAACACGAAAAAAAAAAAATCTTCCACCAATAGTTTGCTTCTGTTATTAAAAGTAAATTTATTATCAAATTGTAGAACCAAAGGGATATATTACAGAATATTCACAAAACTGAAGGCTGGTGTCTTGGAAGGAAGTCTGGGTCTGGTTCCTCTCATACTATTTGATCTCTTGATTTTCAGTTACCCTGTTCATTTCTTTTACAACAGTAACTCCAAGTACAGCCTTTGGGTCACATGAGTCCTCTTGGTGAGTTACCATCTGTGAGGATAGTTTTGGAAGAGACTGGCTGACAAACTTGAATGTGTAGGTTGACCTTCAGGTGCAGAGAGAGCAGCCCGCTCTTGCTGGCTTAAGCCACAAATATTTATCAGCATGTTCCTAAAACTGTTGCAATTATTGAGAAAGTAGATAGGGCATCTAATAACTATTTATACCTAAGAACTACACTACCTTTGTCAGAATCAGAAGGCTACCAAACCAAAGAATTGCTTGCTATAAAGTCACAGTCTTAATCATGATGCATACAAGGAACTGACTCCCTTTTTCCTCCTTTAACTCTGCCAAGTGAGAAACAGAGTCTGAACAGTATCTGGAACTGTTTCTGGAGGCACACTTTACTTTTACAGACGTTACAGAAGGGAATGAGAGGCCACCACAGCGAGACAATGCACAGTGATGGCATACTGTCATAAAAGATTCTATTAGATTAGATTTGAATTACCTTACCTCTTTAGCAAACTGTAAGATGATTTAGTATGCCGCACCCCCACAACAACTCAATTAAACTCTATTATGTTTAACTTGTCTGATGATTTTCTTTTCTAAGATTGGTACACAAAGTGGAGCTCCACAGGTATGCAGAGGCACGGGTGCTCTAAGGCTCTACCGAAGTTCACTGTGCCCACTGATCCTCGAAGTGACAAGAAATTCCATGGAATTTGAGTTACAGGAGTTCGTATTTTGAATTCTTAGGTTTATAGGAACAGTTCTTAAGCTGGACTGAGTTTAGGGTTAAATTGAATCAAGCAAGTAGGTACCTTGCTGGCTTATTCCAACCCAAGGAACCTGGAATTTCCTCCTTTGGTCTCCAGAGCTCATTTTATGTGTAAGAACTGAAGTGTTAGAATGGGTCATCTTTACGTTGTTAAGATGAAACGTCTAACACATGGGGAAAGACTAAACTTACATGAAATTATTTACTTGCAGAATGGACTAGAAAAAAGATGAGATGAATTTGCAGTTGCTGCAGGTGTAGCAAGAGAAGTTTGCCTCTTTAAAGTACTACCATTGTTTGGAGAGTTAAAACAATCAGACTATGGACTCATCACGGCGGAGTGCAGAGGCGTATACAATGTCTCCGTACTTACTGGCAGGATGGTGGCCTGGGTAGCGACAGTAGAATAGAAAAATCTAAGAAGATTTAAAACATTCCTTATCTTATACCAAGTCCCTTCCTTAAACTTGTAAAAATAGATGGTTGGAAAATGTAGACCCAAATCCTCAAGGTGTTTCTATGAAAATATACATTAGAAACGATTTGTTAATTGTATAATTTGAAAGGTGAAACAAACTATCACCACCAATAGCAACTAATCCCGCCCCCTCAGGTCAACTGCTCTCAGGGTAGAGTGATTGTTTTATTTTTAAAGCTATAAGACAACTTTATTGGTTTAGAAGGAAATCCTAGAGCAGACAAACCGGACATCTGCAGAATCCATGGTTACTAGGTTCGTAGGGGCTGTCAGATTACAGAGTTTGAGAAAAATATTTGTTTGTTTATTTTCTGTATGTAAAAATCATTATCTGCATGTCTATACATGCCTGGTACATGCCTCCTCAGGAGAGGGTGCCAGATTCTCCGGGACTGGAGTTACACATAGGTCAGCCTTCTGGTAGAGCATACAGTGCTTTTAACCACTGAGCCATCTCTCCAGCCCCAGAACAAAATATGTAAAACCAATCTGGATTTTGCATATAAGGAGCATTTTTTTTTCTGTAGAAGCTGAAAAGCATTTCCTGTTGTATTTAAAAATGGAGTAATTTTATTAGTAATTTTATTAGTAATTCGTCAGCCCTCAATGAGAATTTTAAGAAGAGGCTAGCAAGAGAAAACTCAAACGCTAATATTATACCTCAAATTGCAAGCCACGGGACCAAGAGCAAATAGAACAACCCTCTGTTCCTGAAACCGTAACTAAGACTTCATGGAGGACAGCCAGGGCAATCACTCTCTCCCTGAGGCCCAACTGTGTGTCCACTAGAGGGAGCCTGTGAGACAGTAATCGCCAGATTCTCAGGCGGTCTCAGGAACTCAGAGACCCAAACTTTAAAGCATCAACAGGGAACTTCAAATGGTTCCTGTGCGTAGCTTGGCAGGGTTGCCTTCTGTAAGCACCGCTTTAGTAAGCCAAGGCATCCATCAGAGTAAACAGGGCGTTTCTGTACTGAGGGGTTTGAGCCTCAAAATTCCCATTATTTTACCCAGTTGGTCTTGGAACCAGTTCTAGCAAAGCTTTTGACTAAACTGCTTCAGAACCTTGCTTGTGTGAGTTATCTTATCTAGGCTATCTTTTTTTCTCTTTAGAATCAGAAGTAGTCTTGAGACTTCTTGATATACCCAACTCAGCAATGTCGTGTGCTCTATAGGCAGACATTGGTAAGACCAAACCCGGTGCCTGTTTGTGTGCTCCTGACGTCCGGAAATAGGGTTCTTTGTAGGTCTCTTCCCTATATCAGAAGGGTTACAACTGTAAGGTTATAAAAAAATTAAATGGGTCATTCTGAAATTTTAAGTGACCCCAATAGTCACCGAAGCTTGAAGTCTTCAGTGACTTCTCAATGTGAAGGATTACAATGAAACAAATAAATCACGCTGTGTATCGGGGCTTGTCACACTGTCTTCATACAACCTGAGAGTCAAAAAGATGAATCTATGCATTTGTTCAAGAGCGAGAATGGCTGTTGAGATTGTTAAGGCCGTTTCATGTAACGCCAGATCCTACTGTCTTGTCTGACAGGCACACAGATTCACGGCTGAACACACAATCAAAACTACAATGCTTCCGAAAGAAACAAATCATGCAGAAAGTTGAGACAATCACCTCATGACACCCACAGTCTGGGAGGGGGCCACAAAGACAGCCAGTACCAGGACAAAGCTTTCCAGGAGAAAGGAGACAGAAAGGTAGGGATGTCTGATCATCTGGCACCCACAGAGGGGTCTTGTGTCAGTTAACTCCTGGTGTGTTGTGTTCTTGTTTACAGTAAATTACTGTTAGGCTGTAACTAGAACATTGGTAGCCCAGAGCTCAGAGCAGCTCACCTCAAAACCCTGTGCCCTGTCTTTCACTGCTTCTTTCTCTACCCCCAATCATTCAGAAAGATTATTTGAACACATATGCACATGTATGTGCATATGCACAGATACATGCGCTTAAAATGTAAGAAAAAACAACACTGGAGATAAGCCAAGGTGCTCTACTTTGTCACAGAGGTGATCGTGGTGGGGCAACAGTCACCAGAGTATTTGTAAGCTGTAATGAGATGTCAGGCCATGACAAAGTACTTCAAATGTCTATTACATATAACTAAATTAATTATTGTTTCCCTGTGTGTGTGTCTACTGCAAGTGTTCATGCAGCCTTGCATGTACGTAAGTACATGTGTGCATGGGGTTCTGTGTGGAAGCCCAAGGTTGATGTCAGATGTCTTCCTTGATCACTTTCCACCTTAAATATTGAAGCAAGTTCTCTTGTTAAACCCAGGGATTTCCTCTTCTCCTAGTCTAGCCTGACAGACTTCTCTGGGGATTTGGTGACTTATCTCCTATGCATTGGGAATGCAGGTAGGCTGACATGCCCACAGGGATTTTGCATGGATTCTGGGAATCTAAACTAGGCAATAACATGTAAGTGATAAGTACTTTACCTACCGAATCATCTCTGCAGTCCTGGGATATCACTTTTACAAACTAGCTTTACCCAAATAATGCTTCTTATATCATAATGTGAAATTCAGTTATTGAAACTTATATAGTAATATAATTTGATGTTCATGTCATTTCTCTTAAGAAGTGAAGGCTCTGACTCTGGCCAGGGAAGCATGCAGGCTTCACATCTCCCTCCATCCCTTCAAGTCTCATGCCAGTTCTATAGCAGACTTTCTGCAGTGGCTTTCTCCCACTGCCTTCATTATCAGAGGATTGACTAAACACATCTTGATGGAATAACTTGCTTTCATCTCTTGTGAAATTACTTTACATTCCCCCAAACCACTCCTATTCCTAAGTCTCAGCAAGCAGAATACACAGAAACATTTTACCTAGAATCCCCAGTAGCCATGCATATTAGAACATAGAAGATTTTTTTTCTCTACCAGGCAACACACAGCCACCACAACACACTCGTAAGAAACAGAGCAAAAACAGAAACAAAGAAGAAACACACTTTCCAAACAAAGACAAAACCAAATATCAGTATCTAGAATGATAATCTCTTGAGTATTCCAACATAGATGGAGCACAAGAAAAAGATGTTAAAACAGTTTTTATGAATATTATAGGGGGTATTTTCTGAACAAAGCACCAATGGCTTATTCTCTAAGATCAAGAATTGACAAATGAAACCTCATGAAATTACAAAGCTTCTGTAAGGCTAAGGACACTGTTAAGAAGACAAAACCACAGCCAACAAATTGGGAAAGGATCTTTACCAACCCTACATCTGATAGAGTGCTAGTATACAATATATACAAAGAACTCAGAAAACTAGACCCTAAAGAATCAAATAATATTATTATAAATGGGGTACAGAGCTAAACAAAGAATTCTCAGCTGAAGAATATTGAATGGCTGAAAAGTACCTAGTGGAATGCTCAATATCTCTAGTCATCAGGGAAATGCAAATCAAAACAACCCTGAGATTCAATCTTACATCAGATAGAATGGCTACGATCAAAACTCAGATGACAGCAGATGTTGGTGAGGATGCGGAGAAAGAGGAACACTCCTCCACTGTTGGTAGGGTTGTAAGCTGGTACAACCACTCTGAAAATCAGTCTGGCGGTTCCTCAGAAAATTGGAAAACCCAGCTATTCCACTCCTGGGCATATACCCCAAAGATGCTCTAACATATAACAAGGACACATGCTCCACCATGTTTATAGCAGACTTATTTATAATATCCAGAAGCTAGAATGAACCCAGATGTCCTTCAACCAATGAATGGATACAGAAAGTGTGGTACACTTACATAATGGAGTACTACTCAACTATTAGAAACAATGACTTCATGAAATTTTCAGGCAAATGGATGGAACTAGAGAATATCATCCTGAGTGAGGTAACCCAGTCACAAAAGAACACACATGGTATTCGTTCATTGATAAGTGGATAGTAGCCCCAGAAAGCTCTGAATAACAAACAATTCATAGACATTATGAAGCTCAAAAAGAAGGAAGGCCAAATGGGGATGCCTCAGTTCTTCTTAGAAAAGAGAACAAAACACTCACGGGAGGAAATGCAAGGTCAAATAGAGGAATAGGGATTGAAGAAAAAAAATCACTCAGAAGCTGCTTCCTCTGGGGATTCATTACATATGCAGCCACCAAATCCAAGCACTATAGCTGATCCCAAGAAGGACTTACTGGCAGGAACCAGATAGAGATCCCTCCTCAGGAACTATGTTAGAGCCATATAGATACAGCTAAGCATGCTTGCAGCTAACCATCAGTCTGAACTCAGGGACCCCAATGAGGGTGCTAAATAAAAGACCTAAGGAGCTGAAAGGGGTTGCAACCTCATGGGAAGAACAACATTATTAACCAATCAAATCCCCCAAAACTTCCATGGACTAAAACATCAATCTTTATGCACACATTGAGAGAACTATTGATTCAGTTGCATATGTAGCTGAAGATTGCAGTGTCTGGCATCAAGAGAAAAGGCTTTTGGTTCAGGGAGGGCATGTTTTCCCAATGTAGGGGAATGCCTAGGCAATGGGGTAGAGAGGGTGTTTAGCAGGGTGTGTACCTTCGTGAAGGCAAATGGTGGGGGAGGGAAGAAGGGAGTGGCTCGTCTGGGGGGGGGAGAGGGATAACATATCAAATGTAAACACAGAGTATCTAATAAAAATATTATAGAAATCTTGCAGGGGAAAGAAAGAAATTTATTAAGGAAACCAATGAAAACAGTCAAACAGTGGAAGGAAATGAACAAAATAGTTCAAGAGCAGAAACTAGAATAGAATCAATGAAGAAAAGCCAAACAGAGGAAAATCTGGAAATGGAAAAGTTAGGATCTTGAATAGGAACCATAGAGAGAAATCTTTACCAACAGAATACAAGAGATGGAAGACAGAATTTCAGGCATGGAAGACAAAATAGAAGAAATGGATACCTCAGTCAAAGAAAATAATCTTAGACCAGCAAAGTCAAAAGAAGGGAAACTTGTGTGAACACACACACACACAGACACACACAGACACACACACACACACACACACACACACACTTCATTACCACCACAACTACTACCACACCTGTAGCAGCAGCAGCAGCAACAACAACAGTCTAACAGGAATCAATAATCATTGGTAAGTGACATCTCTCAAAATTATCTGTCTCAATTCCTCAATAAAAAGACACAGACTAACAGAATGGATGCAAAAACAGGATCCATCCTCTGTTACACCCAAGAAACACATCTCAACATCAAGGATAGACATCATTTCAAGGTAATGGGCTGAAAAAAATATTATAAGCAAAACTGGTGTAGCCATTTTGATAATACAAAACTAATCAGAAGATATAGGAAAAATATGCTTCATATTTCTCAAAGGAAAAATCCAACAAGAGTACATTGCAATTTTAATAACTATGCCCCAAACACAAGGGAACCAAAGTTTGTAAAAGAAACACTACTAGAGCTTAAATAACAGAAAATACTTGAACTAAACAGTTGGTATGAACCAAATGGACCTAACATATTTACAGAACATTCAGTATATTTCATTCAAAGCACAAAAGAATAGTCTTTCTTTTCATCACCTCATAGAATATTCTCCAAAATTGACCATACAATCAGACACAAAGCATGTCTCAATGGATACAAATAGATTAAAATAACTCTCTGCATTCTATCAGGTCACCACATATTAAAGCTGGTTTTCAACAACAACAGAAACAACAGAAAGCTTACAAACTTATGGAAACTGAGCAACTGATTCTCTTGTTCCTCGGGGCAACCAGGTCTTGGGGGACAATATTTATCATTACAATACATAGCAGAAGACCAAACCTTAGTCCCAGTTGATACATGCACAAAATATTCCTACCTCTAAGGCGCAGGGAACATTGACAAAAAGGAGAATGGATTATAAGATCCAGAGGATCAGGGTTTTGTTGAGATTGTGGCTTCTAGCAACATCAGAAGCTACACTTGTGAAGTCTCACCAACAGGAATGCTCAAATACGAGCTAAACAGCAACAACAACAATAGACATGCCAAACTAGACAAAGAAAAGCCCACAAGGTCCCAACCCTACACAAAGAGCTACAGGCAACTAAATAATACTTGGAGTGGAATAGGTGGTTCTGCCTAGGGGAGAGCACAGCTATTGGTTTTCCAGTGCCAAAGGTTAGTCCTGAAACCATACAGACAGGAAACCATATGACTCAACAAGGTTATATTTGGAATATATGTGTATATACAAATATAAACATTTGCATAGTAACAATTGATGAAAAAATCTGACTTTGAAGGAGATCAGGGAGAGAGATATGGGAAAGTTTGATGGGAAGAAAGGGAAGGAACATGTGTAATCTCAGAACAAACAAAATAGAAGGGAAAGGTTATCTGCTTCAGATATATTGACATAAAACAACACCCATTAATAAAGCAGAAACAGTAAGCAAACAAAAGCCATAAAGTTAAGACGGCAGATGGTGTTATTGTTATAGACTTCTGCTCAGTCTTTATTAATTTTCCTGTTGAGAAAGAATCATCAATGCACCTGCACTACAGCACCCCCTGGGCTCACTGGAGGCAATGTCCAGGACTTAACAACCCTGAAGTTTCTTTACAATTCTACTCTCATTCAATCCATATACAATCTAACATCACCCCCTGTACTTAAGACTACTGAGATTGGCTCAGTGTTCAGCAGTGTTTTATCCATTTGCCTACAAAGGTCACAGATTTCAATGGAAAAAAAATCAGTCTTTAAGGAAAATGTTTCACTACTTAGAACATAACATGACTACTGAGAGATTATAAAGTATTTAGTTTTCCTTGGCCTGCAACCGAATGACAAGTGGTTTTCTAGGAGTCAAAGAACATTTGCAGATCTTAGGTCCTCACTGTTATATCTTCTATCTTGGGAAGATAGCCATAAACTAAAAACTAACCTAACCTAACCTAACCTAACCTAACCTAACCTAACCTAACCTAACCTAACCTAACCTAACCCAACCCAACCCAACCCAACCCAACCCAACCTAACCTAACCTAACCTAACCTAATCTTACTTGCCCTTACAAACCACTATCAACCTGAGGAATTTCAAATTACTAAACTTTCAATCTTGTTTGCTCATGAATGTGTGAAGTATGTGAATGTAGATCGTGTGCGAAGGAATAGCGTGAAATTAGACTCAGTTGCTCAGGCATGTCCTCACTGTTTCAAAAACATACAAGCAGTAGCAGCAGCTGATTTTAGAAATTCAATTTTATTTGCAGATCTCGTATGCTGAGGAAAGTTCTAAATTCCAGTCAAACAGCGGTGTTCACCAAGTAGACTAATAGAAACATGTGTCCTTCTTTGTCTCGCATCTACAATGCTGTAACGTAACCATGTTGTTCCACTACCCCTACCCAATGATGGTAAGCATTGTGATTAGGAATAGTAGTGGTTTGCATTGGTTTGTGTGATGGTCTGTACGATGGTCCTAAGTAATGTTGATTGGCAGGATTTGGAATGACATAGGACATCTGCCTAGAGCCCATCATAAAGTTCTAGGCTATTCCTGTACTTAAAATGCTTTTGATCACATTTTCTTCTAGTGATTTCTAGAGTGTTTTGCTCTTACATAAAGGTTCTTGATCCATTTTGTCTTTTGTGCAGAGTGAGAGATATGAATCTCGTTTCCCTTTATAGTACCCATGACATCCAGTTCACCTGGTACATGTGCTGAAGAGGATGTTCTTCTTCAAGGTATTTTGATCCCTTGTCAAATATCAGGTGAAAGTTAGGTGCACTCAATTATATGACATCATTTATGCGTCTGTTTTGGTTCCAGTACCACAATGTACTTGTAATATAGCTCTATAGTGTAGCCACTCTGAGGGCAGTTTTGTGCTGTTCCAGGATCACTTGGCTACTTCCAGTCTTTTCTGCCTCATATAAATTGTTAGTTCTCTTAGTTTTGTAAAAATGTCACCATTTTTTATTTTTAAAAATGGAGACTTTGTTAAGTTTGTGCATTACATTTAATAGTATATTTTTCCCCACATATTAACTCTACTGATTCACAAGCATGGGAAATATTTCCATCTTCTGGTGTCTTTGCTTATTTTCTTCAGTGTTTTAAAGTTTTTGCTTCCTTGAAATTCAGGGGCAAGTTGTTCAGTAGTGAGCGTATTTAAAGATGAGTGCAGAGCACCTATGCCTCAGGAGGTTCCTGTTCTCTTAGCTGTCCCCATGTATGCACGGAGGAAAAGGGACAGATTCTGTTAACTGCAGTCACCAGACACTGTCTTCTTGACAGTGTCCTTTGCCTTACAGAAGCTTTGCGATTTCATGAGGTCTCATTTATTGATTCTTGATCTTACAGCATAAACCATTGATGTTTGTTTAGGAAATTTCCCTCTGTGTCTATGTGTTCTAATATCTTCCCCACTTTCTGTTCTATTAGTTTCAGCATATCTGGTTTTTTTTTTTTTTTTTTTTTTTTTTTTTTTTTTTTTTTTTTTTTTTTTTTTTTGTGGAGGTCTTTGATCCACTTGGGCTTGAGTTTTGCACAAGGGATAAGAAAAGATCGATTTGCATTCTTCTGTATGCTGACTGCCAGTTGAACCAACACCATTTCTTGAAGAGGCTGTCCTTTTTCCAGTGAACGTTTTTAGCTTTTTGTGTGGAAGATCAAGGTGCATAGGTTCATTTCTGGGTCTTCCATTCTATTCCATTGACCTACCTGCCTATCTCTGTACCAATACCATGCAGTTTTTATCACAGTTGATTTGTAATGCAGATTGAGGTCAGGGATGGTTATCCCCACCCCCCAGAAGTGTTTTTATTGTTGAGAATAGTTTGTATTAGCCTGTTTTTTTATTATTTCAAATAAATTTGCAAATTGTTCTTTTTGACTCTATAAAGAATTGAGTTGGAATTTTTATAGGCATTACATTGAATCTGTAGATTTCCTTAGGCAAGATGACCATGTTTACTATGCTGATCCTTTTAATCCATGAACATGGGAGATCTTTCCAACTTCTGAGGTCTTCTTCAATTCCAGACTTCAGAGATTTTTAAGTTCTTGTCATACAGATCCTTCACTTGCTTGGTTAGGGTCACCCCAAGGTATTTTATATTCATTGTGACTATTGTAAAGGGTGTCAATACTATAATTTCTTTCTCAGCCTGTTTATCCATTGAGTAGAGGAAGCCTACTGATTTGTTCGAGTGAATTTTATATTCAGCCACTTTGTTAAAATTGTTTATCAGTTCTCTGGTGAAATGTTTGAGGTCACTTAAGCATACTATCTTATCATCTGCAAATAGTGATATTTTGACTTCTTCATTTCCAATTTGTATCCCTTTGACCTCTTTTTGTTGTCTGGTTGCTCTGGCTAATACAGTACTATTGTGAATAGGTAGGGAGAGAGAGTGGAAAGCCTTGTCTAATGCCCGATGTTAGTGGGATAGATTCAAGTTTCTCACAATTTAGTTTGATATTGCCTACCAGTTCACTGTATATTGTTATTACTATGTTTAAGTATGGGGCATTAATTCCTGATTTATCCAAGTCTTTTAACATGAAGGGGTGTAGAATTTTGTCAAGTGCTTTGTCAGCATCTAGTGAGATGACCATGTGGTTTTTTTCTTTGAGTTAGTTTATATGGTGGATTATGTTGAAGGATTTCCATATATTAAACCATCCCTGCATCCCAGGGACAAAGCCTACTTGATCATGGTGAATGATCGTTTTGATGTGTTCTTGGATTCAGTTTGCAAAAATTTTGTTGAGTATTTTTACATCAATGTTCATAAGTGAAATTGGTCTGAAGTTCTCCTTCCTTGTAGGGTCATTGTGTGGTTTAGAAACGAGGGTTATTGTGGCCTCAAAAAATGAGTTAGATAGTGTTCCATCTGACTCTATTTTGTGGAATAGTTTGGTGAGTATTGGTATTAGATCATCAATAAATGTATGATAGAATTATGCACTGAACCCATCTGGACCTGGGCTTTTTTTGGTTGGGAGGCTTTTGATGATGGCTTCTATTTCTTTAGGCATTATGGAATTATTTAGATGGTTTACCTGGTCCTGGTTTAACTTTAGTATGTGGTAACTGTCTAGGAATTCATCCATTTCCTCTAGATTTTCTAGCTTTGTTGAATATAGGCTTTTGTAGTAAGATCTGATGATTTCTTGAATTTCCTCAGTTTCAGTTGTTATGTCTCCAATTTCCTTTCTGATTTTGTTAATTTGGATATTCTCTCTTTGCCCTCTAGTTAGTCTGGCTAAGGGATTATCAATCTTGTTAATTTTCTCAAAGAATCAGCTTTTGGTTTTGTTTATTTTTGAATGGTTCTTCTTGTTTCTATTTGGTATATTTCTGCCCTTAACTACGGTTATTTCTTGCTGTCTACTCCTCTTGGGTGTATCTGCTTCCTTTTGTTCTAGAGCTTTCAACTGTGCTGTAAAGTTGCTAGTGCATGCTCTCTCCAATTTCTTCTTGGAAGTACTCAGAGCTATGAGTTTTCCTCTCAGTACTGCTTTCATTGCATCCCATAGGTTTTTTGTGTTTTCATTTTCATTAAATTCTAGAAAATCCTTAATTTCTTTCTTTATTTCTTCTTTGAGCCTGCTATAGTTTAATAGAGCACTGTTTAGTTTCCATGTGTATATGGGCTTTTTGTTGTCGTCCTTGTTATTAAAGACCAGCCTTAGACTATGGTGATCTGAGAGGATGCATGGGAGTATTTCATTCTTCTTATATCTATTAAGGCTTGTTTTGTGATCGATTTTATGGTCAATTTTGAAGAAGGTGCTATTATGTGCTGAGAAGAAGGTTATTCTTTTGTTTTAGGATGAAATGTACTGTAGATATCTATTAATTTCAATTGGTTCATAACCTTTACTAGTTTCACTGCTTCCTTGTTTAGTTTCTGTTTCCATGATCTGTCCATTGATGAAAGTGGGGGGTTGAAGTCTCTCACTATTATTGTGTGGGGTGCAATGTATCTTTTGAGCTTTAGTAGGGTTTCTTTTATGAATATGGGTGCTCTTGTATTTGGAGCATATATGTTAAGGATTGAGAATTCCTCCTGATAAATTTTCCCTGTAATGAGTAAAAAGTCTCCTTCCTTATCTTTTTAGATAACTTTTGGTTGAAAATCTACTTTACTCGACATTAGAATGGCTACTCCAGCTTCTTTCTTGGGAACATTTGCTTCGAAGGTTTTTTTTCCCAACCTTTTACTCTAAGATAGTTTCTGTCTTTGTCTCTGAGATGAGTTTTCTGTATGCAGCAAAACGCTGGATTCTGTTTATGTATCCAGTCTGATAGCCTATGTCTTTTTATTGGGGAATTGAGTCCATTTATTTTAACAGATATTAAGAAATAATGGTTGATGTTTCCTTCTATTTTTGCTTTTAGAGGTAGAATTGTGCCTGTGTGTCTTTCTTCTTTTGGTTTTCTTGCTTAGTTATTTTCTTGTTTTTACTAGGATGTTGTTTCCCTCCTTGTATTGGGGTTTTCACCTATAATTTGTTGTATTGCTGAATTTGTGGTCAGATATTGTGCAAATTTAGTTTTGTCCTGGAATATCTTGGTCTCTCCATCTATGGTGATTGAGAGTTTTGTTGGCAGTCTGGGATGACACTTGTGTTCTCTTAGGGTCTGCATGATGTCTGTCCAGCATCTTCTAGCTTTCATAGTCTCTGTTGAGAAGTCGGGTGTGGTTCTGATTGGTCTGCCTTTATATGTTACATGATATTTTTCCTTTACTGATTTTAGTATTCTTTTTTTGCTTTGGACACTTGGCGTTTCGACTATTATGTGTTGGGAAGAGTTGCTTTTCTGGTCCACTCTATTTGGAGTTCTGTAAGCTTCTTTTATGGTCATGGTCATCTCATTCTTAAGGGTAGGAAAGTTTTCTTCTACAATTTTGTTGAAGATATTTACTGTGTCTTTTAGTTGATATTTTCACCCTCTTCTATTATCCTTAGGTTTGGTCTTCTCATTGTGTCCTGGATCTCCTGGACATTTTGGGTTAGGAGCTTTTTGGCTTTTACATCTTCTCTGCCTGTTTTGTCTGTTTTCAATGTTGTCTTTGCCCCCTGAAATTCTCTCTTTCATCTCTTGTAGTCTGCTGGAGATGTTTGCATCTGTGACTCCTGATTTCTTGTTTAAGTTTTCTACCTCCAGGGTTGTCTCTTTTAGAGTGTTCTTTATTGTTTCCATTTCTGTTTTCCATTCCTTCTTAAATTCCTTCATCTCTTTGGTTCTGTTTTCCTCTAGTTTTTTTATTTCTTTGATTGTTTTCCGTGTTTTCTCTTTAAAAACTTCTATCTCTTTATGTTTTTTTCCCCTTCTTGTTTAAGGATCTCTATCATCATCTTGAGGTATGATTTCAGGTCTGAGTCTTCTTTTTCTGGAGTGTTTGGCATTTTGCTGTTTGCTGTGATGGGAGAGTTGGGTTCTGATGTTGGCAGGTTGTCTTGGTTTCCATCGTGTAAGTTCTTTCGCTTTCCTCTTGCCATCTTGTTTTCTGTGATAATATGTGGTCTTGCTGTTAGTGATTGGTTCCTGTATCTCCCATGTACCTTGCCTATGTCCCTGGATTTCTGCTGTTTTAGGTGGCAAATGCCTTGAGAGTTGGATCTGCATCAAGCGCCTTCCGAGAGGACACTGAGTCCCTACAGCAGGGTTCCTGCTCACCTGGACCAACTGGAGGCCTGCACTTACTGCGTGCTAGCTCTCTGTGCACCAGCTACTCACAGCATAGTCTTGCCAGACCTGTGTCCCTGAATCTTCGCTGTTCCCAGTGGCAAATGGCCTGAGCATTTGGACCACACTCGATGGCTTTCCAGGCAGATAACACATCCCCATTCCAGGGCTCCTGCTCCCCTCAACCAATTGAAGGTGTGGGACCATGCTTTCCACGTGCTCGGCCCCAACCTTTCTGCACCCTGACCACTCACAGCACAGTCTCAATAGGCCTGCATCTCTGGATCTCCCCTGTTCATGTGGCAAATGACTTGAGTGTTTGGTCCACATGCAAGGGCCTTCCGGGTAGACACCGAATTTCTAGGGCAGAGTTCTTGCTCCCCTGAACCAACTGGAGGGCTGGACCTACTGTGAACTAGGCCTAGCCCTCTCTGTGCCCTGGCTACTCACAGTGCAGTCTTGACAGACTTGTGCCCCTGTATCTCCACTGTTCCTGGTGGCAAATGGCCTGAGTGTTTGGTCTGCATGTTGATGGCTTTCTGGAAAATAACAAGTCTCTATTCCAGGGTTCCTGCTCCCCTAAAGTAATCGGGGGTGGGAGGCTGCGCTTTCCGCATGCTCTGCCCTCTCTGCGCCCTGGCCACTCATGGCGCAGTTTTACCAGGTCTGCCTCCCTGGGAGCTCATTGATTTTAAGAGAAATTAAGGAATAGTGATTGTTGTTTCCTGCTGTTTTTATTGTTAGAGGAAGAATAATGTTTTTGTGCTTTTCTTCTTTGGGGTTTGTTGCAAGTACTTTAATTTCTTGCTTTTCCTAGGGTGAACTTTTTCTCTCTGTGGTAGATTTTTCCATCTATCATCCTTTGTAGAGCTGTTTTTGTAGACACATTTTGTCTAAATTTGCTTTTGTCCTGGAATGCCTTTGTTTCTCCACTATGGTACTTAAGAGTTTTTCTGGTTATAATAACCTGGGCTGGCATTTGTTTTCTCTTAGTGTTTGTATGACAGCAGTCCAGGATCTTCTAGCTTTCATAGTCACTGTTGAAAAATCTGGTGTAATTCTGATTGGTCTGCCTTTATATGTTCTCTGTCCTTTTTCTCTTACTGCTTTTAGCATTCTTTCTTTGTTTTTAACATTTGGTGTTTTGACTATTATGTGTCAAGATCCAATCTTTTGGGGGTACTGCAGTATTTTTGTATGTTTATGGTCATCTCTTTTTTTTTAGGTTAGGGAAGTTTTCTTTTACTATTTTGTTGAAGATATTTACTGGGCCGTTTAGTTGGGAATCTTTGCTCTCTTCTTCATTTATTATCCTTAGGTTTGATCTTCTCATTGTGTCCTGGATTTCCTGATGTTTTGGTTTAGAAGCTTTTTAACTTTTGCATTTTCTCTGAGTGTTGTGTCAATGTTTTCTATGGTATCTTCTGTCCATGAGATTCTCTCTTCCATCTCTTTTATTCTGTTGGTGATACTTGAGTATAATGACTTCCAATGTCTTCCCTAGGTTTTTCAATGTCAGGATTGTCTCCTTTTGTGATTTCTTCATTGTTTCTCTTTCTGTTTTCAATTCCTTTACAAGTTTGGTTGCACTTTCCTGTAGCTCTTTAAGAGATTTTCATAAATTTTTTCATTTTTTATTTTTCTGTTTTCTCTTTAAGGACTTCAACTTGTTTGCATGTATTCTCCTGGCTTTCCTGTACTTCTTTAAGTTTGTTATTTATGTACTTCTCCAAGACCTCCATCATCATCATGAAGTATTATTTTTAAGTCTAGATCTTGTTTTTCTTGTGAGTTACGGTATCTACTATTTGCTGTGAGAGAACTGGGTTCTGATGTTGCCAGGTTGTCTTGCTTTCTGTTTCTTAGATTCTTGTATTTGCCTCTTGCCATCTTGTTATTGATGATGTTAGGTGGTCTTGTTGTCTCTGACTGGAGCTTGTCTTGGTCTGTGGGTCCATGGTCTCCAGAGGGAGCTTGCTCTTGGGTGTTTGGCTCTCTGGGTATGCTGTGAGTTCTAATGGCAGTGCCTAGTCCTGATAAAACTGGGCTGGCTCTGGCCTTGGGTCAGATGTTGTATTTTGTTGTTCTTATGTTTCCCCTTCTTCTTTACTTTGGCTTGTAGATTAGATAGATCCACTGCCTGTTACTGTTACTAATGATTGGGATTATGATGGACCTCGGGGTTATTTCCCATCTTGTAAAGAGCATCATTATATTTGTGTTCATATGGGTTTATGTTTTACAAGGTGTCAGAACCACTAATCATATGGGCCTCTTTTCAAGCTATTCTCTAGATTTTTCTGATAAATAGGGTAATGTAACCAAATAGTACCGGATCCTTTTTCTTGGTGGCAGAATGTTTTTACAATGGTTTCACTGTTCTTATATTACTAATTACATTTATAATTTACTTGCTTATAGGAAAGTCATGCATCAAATGGCAGTTAGATTGATCTACAACACCTCAAATCAAGTCTCTGAATATCTTGCTGCTAAAAGTAAAAAAAGGAAGGAGATTTCAGAACATGGTCCAAGAATGGAATCTTATCATAAGACTTTAGTGTTCTTATGAGGAAAAGCCAAGAAAATAAGACGAGAGTCATGTGACCTCACTTTCTAAAAGACAACAACAACGAGAAAACACAGAATAGTTCTTGAAGTATGCTTTTGTGTCCCTTCAAGATGTAGCAGATAGAGTGAGTTTACTTCAGATTATTCATTACAACTGCCTATTGTTATTTGTCTTTATGTATTTATGGTAAAACATGTATGTTTTGTTTTGTGCATGGTTTGAATATCATGTGAAGTTTGCTCTTGTGATTATATAATTTACTCATGTGAGTCTTTTTTTGCACTTTATTGGATATGTTATGTATTTACATTTCAAATGCTATCCCTTTTCTTGGTTCCCCCCTCCCATTCTTCCTCTCCCTGAATCTATGAGGATGCTTCCCCTCCCACTCACCTATTCCTATCTTACCACCCTGACATTATCCTACACTGGAGAAATGAGCATTCTCAGGACCAATGGCTTCTCTTTCTATTGATGTCAGACAATGCCATCCTCTGCTATATATGTGGCTAGAGTACTCTATGTGCATTCTTTTGTTGGTGGTTTAGTCCCTGGGAAGTCTGGGGAGTCTGGTTAGTTGATATTGTTGTTCTTCCTATGGGGTTACAAACCCCTTTAACCCCTTCAGTCCTTTTTCAATCTTCTCTATTGGGGTCCCCGTGCTTACTTCAGTGGTTAGCTGCCAGCATTCTCACCTGTATAAGTAAGGCTCTGGAACAGCTGCTCAGGAGACATCCATATCAGGCTCCTGTTAGCAAGCATTTCTTGACATTACAAATAGTGACTGGGTTTGATGGCTGTATATGGGATGGATCCCCAGGTGGTGCAGTCTCTAGATGGCCTTTCCTTTAGTCTCTGCTCCACTCTGTCTCTGTTTTTCATCCTGTGAGTATTTTGTTCCCCCTTCTAAGAAGGATTGAAGTATACACATTTTAGTCTTCTTCTTGAGCTTCATGTGGTATGTGAATTATATCTTGAATATTTCATGCTTTTGGTCTAATATCCACCTATCAGTGAGTGCTTAACATGTGTGTTCTCTTGTAATTGAGTTACCTCACTCAGGATGATATTTTCTAGTTCCATCCATTTGCCTAAGAATTGCATGAAGTCATTATTTTTAATAGCAGAGTAGTATTCCCTTGTGTAAATATACCACATTTTCTGTATCCATCCCTCAGATGAAGCATATCTAGCATATTTTCAACTTCTGGCTGTTATAAACAAGGCTGCTATGAACATAGTGGAGCATGTGTCCTTCTCTTAAACCTGATAAATAACTTCAGCAAAGTGTCTGAATATAAAATTATCTCAAACAAATAAGTAGCCTTCTTCTACTTAAGGATAAACAGGCTGAGAAACAAATTATGGAAATGTCACACTTCACAATAGTCACAAATAATAGAAAATGTTTTGGTGTGAATCTAACTAACCAAGCAAATGAAAGATATGTATGACAAGAACTTCAATTCTCTAAAGAAAAAAATTGAAGAAGATCTTAGAAGATGGAAAGATCTCCCATGCCTATGGATTAATATAGTAAAAATGGCCAACTTGCCTGAAGTCTACAGATTCAATGCAATCTCCATCAAAATTCCGACTCAATTTTTCATAAAGTTAAAATAAGCAATTTGCAAATTCATTTGGAATAACAAAAATATCCAGGATAGCAAAAACTATTCTCAATAATACATGAACTTCTGGAAGAATCACTATCCCTGACCTCAAGCTATATTACAGAGCAATTGTGATTAAAAAACAAAAAACAAACAAACAAAAAAAAAAACAAACAAAAAAACTGCATGGTATTGGTACAGAGACCGGCAGGTAGATCAATGGAATAGAATTGAAGACGCACTATGATCACTTAATCTTTGAAAAACGATTAAGTGAAATAAACCCACTATGGTCACTTAATCTTTGACAAAGGAGCTAAAACCATCCAGTTGGAAAAACACAGTATTTTAAACCAATGGTCCTGATTTAGCTGGAGGTCCACATGTAGAAGAAAAATTGATCTATTCTTATCATCCTGTGCAAAGCTCAAGTCCAAGTGGATCAAAGACCTCCAGATAAAACCAGATACACTGAAACTAATAGAACAGAAAATGGGGAAGAGCCTCAAAAATATGGGCAAAGGGGAGATTTTTCTCAACAGAACACCAATGACTTATGCTCTAAGATCAAGAATTGAAAAATGTGGGCCTCATACAATTGCATTAGGACAAAACAGTAACCAACAGATCTAGAAAAGATATTTACCCATCCTACATCTGATAGAGGGTTAATATCAAATATATACAAAGAACTCAAGAAGTTAGACTCCAGAGAACCAAATAACCATATTAAAAATGGGGTACATATCTAAACAAAGCACTCTCAGTGAGAAATATCAAATGGCCAAGAAGCACCTAAAGAAAATTTCAATATCTTTAGTCATCAGGGGAATGCGAATCAAAACAACCCTGAGATTCCACCTCACACCAATCAAAATGGCTAAGATCAAAAACTCAAGTGACAGCAGATGCTGGTCAGGCTGTGGAGAAAGAGGAACACTCCTCCATTGTTGATGGTATTGAAAGCTGGTACAATGACTGTTGAAATCAGTCTGGCTATTTCTCATAATATTTGATATAGTAGTACCTGAGGATCCAGCTATTCCACTCCTGGACATATACCCAAAAGCTGCTTCAACATGGCAGTCTTCCTAATCCTCAGAGAACAAATTGTCTGATGCTCTGAATAAAGTTGGCTGTTACATGAGACTTTGGTCTTCATTTTTTTTTTTTTTTTTTTTTTTTTTTTGTTGCTCCATTATACCAGGCCCACCAACCAGAGCAGTAAACAGTGTAAAACCTAAAAGGTGCAAGAGGAGTCAGCTATAAAGTATCTGTAATTTGTACTTCTGTAAATTATGTAGCACTATGGAAGCACAAGTAACGTTTTCTAAGATCTCAATTTTTTTCTTTTTACTTGGAATTAATATATATGACTCTTTTGGTATGCATAGCTTCAGAATTTTAATTTCAAAGAGACCCTGTGACACCACATAAAGCTACAATGTAATTTATAATTGTCAAATTATAACAATTTTTGTAGTAAATGTTCATGAAATTTCCTTAAAATATAAAAAATCTATATACTGTAGTCCATTTTAACTAATTTCCTTGCAGTTTGCAAATAAAGTATAATATGTTGGTTTCAAGAAAAATTATTGAACATTATAAAGCAGCTATAGAACTCTTTACAATAAAATTTAATGTTTTGTTAGTTGATAATTTATCAAAGGGCAAAAAGTAGATCAGAAAGCTATTTTGGCAACTCGATGCTTTAAAGGTACTTTAAAGTTCAGTGAAATTGCTACAGGTGTTTCAGAAACTGGATACATCCTGTCAGCCAAATGGCAGCAACCACCTCTTCAGCAAAATAAAGGATAATTCATTTTAAAATTGTAAGCCTGATACTGTTTGATTTCTTCATAACGACTCTTTTATGAGTTGGGCCAATCTCTCAAAGGCCTAGAACAGAAAAGAGAAAAGAATGGATGTATTAGGATGTTACTTTGCAAACTCTACTTTCAGTCTAGAGATTTAAATAGAATGTCTACCCCAAAGCTGGGATGACTCAGTAAATGGTAAGTTTGACAATAGCGTTCTCTGGGCAGAACACCCTCTGTAGTTTCTATGATAGAGATAGGTATGTACTAGGCTTCTACTTTTCCAGATTTAGTTTTACTAGAACTTTGGTGCATAATTATTAATTTTGTCCACAACATAAATATTTGTGTTTTTATATATTCTCTTATCTGCAAACATAACTTATACAGTTTAGACTGCTTAAGTCTGTTCACATAAAAGGAGTGTGTGCTTGTGGACAGCATATTAATAGAAACAAAGAGAAGACATACAAGGAGCCTGTTGTTATTATACACACAAACACACACACACACATACACACACACACTCACACACACACGCACACACACACACTCACACTCATGAAGTAAAGAAAGGATACTCAGTGAACCTGTTCTCAGCACACATACAGAGACTTCTGAAGGTCAAAGGCAGTGCTTGGGTTATTTTATTTTATTTTATTTTTTTTGATTTCTCTGCACACTTCTTAGAATTTTTTAAAAGCCTTGTTACTTCATTTTTCTTGAAGGAAATAGATCGATGGTTTATGATTTTACTACTCATTTATGTAAGTTCAGGAAACAAAGAGAAAGTATTGCTCCAGAACCTGTTGGGAACCCTCCAGAGTTCGGTCAGTTCTGACCAGTCATTCACAAAGACAACAAACTTAAATCCATCTTAGTCTCATTTGCCCACAATTTCCAAGCAACAAAGCTAAAAGATGTTTAAGTTCATGACTGGTACACCAAAGTCTGTTTTTTTTTGAAGAAACCAAATCATCTCTAATTTAGAAGGTAAACCCAAACATCCCACATCAGAACTAGTGGGCTGTGTGGTTTGGAGAAAGATACTCACCATATCCATTTGGGCTGGAGTAACCAGAGAGAAGGATGCTCTGAAGAAGGAGGTAGGGGCTGAAGTATCGATGAAGAAACCGTTTCCAGGAACAAATAAGACCTGTGAGAGGTTGTCGAAAATAAGCGATTATACCACTGAAGAAAAGCTAAAAGAAAATTTAGGAAGATCTAGTATTACTGTGGGAGGAATAATTCAAATTTAAAAGCTATTAATTAGCCAAGAAATTATAATAGAAAACAAAAATATTATATAAAAATACATATGGCATGCATTAGACAAACCCAAGTACATGAAACCAGAAACAATATTTACCATCAGTATGACCAATGCTATTTCTTCTCCACATATGAAGAATGCATAAAAATGAGAAGAAAACACCAAACTTTAAGCTTAAATGTACAAAAGGTTAGAGGGAAATAGTACAATATAAAGAAGTGGCTAACCCAGCCACAAAAGTAACATGAATACAAGCACTGTGATTCCTAACAACAATTAGATACTGGCCTCATAAAGAGTAGGGACCAGTGTTTTAGGGAGAAGCCTTAAAATGTATAGGTCCTTGGATAGGAGGAAAGTGACATATTTAGAAAAACTGAAAGGATACAGATGTTTAATACATAAAGTGGAGGTTGGTGAGTGTGTTAGGTGTGGTGTTGAGAACAGTGAACTGCTGTTTCCCCCTTCCCTGCCTCTCCATCTCCATCCTATTCCCCCCTTCCTCCTCTCCCTCTCTCTGTCCCCTTCTTCCAGCCTCATGTACACACTGGGCTTGAACCTAGGACATCACCCAGCTTGTGCTCTGCCTCCTGGCACAGATAGCTGTTGAAAATAAATTATACTGTTTTAAGTCTTAAGATTTAGAGTTTATATTTTATATAGCAATTGCAAGGGATCCTTGGAAACATTAAGTAATTGGTTGTTGCTATAATCTGTAAGTCTGGGTATGACTAGTTAAAACAAGATGAGTTTAGACTGGAGAGATACAGGCTACTCTACATAAAAGATTTCAGGTGGAAGATGGGTTTTATTATTCTGATTTATAAAATGTGAAAGCCATCATTTCTCCCAATATAGAGGATATGTTTTGAGATGGACTAGAAGCAAAGACCTGTAAGAGAGGGAGAATGTTGTCAAAGCCTGGACTAAGGGATTTGTGATGTAATTGGGGGACTATTTAGAATAGGTTAAGAAACTCACACTAGGATCTAAAAGCTACAACTAATATAATACACATATGTTCTAGCATATATACATATGTACATATATATGTATATTGTATATGTATACACACATATCTAATAGATGCAGAATTTGGGGAAGACAGTGGATACTATATCTGTCTTCCTTCTTATTATATTGCTTATGGATGCATTCAGACAGTTATCAAAAGTTATTAATAATGATGCCATTGACAGAAAAATCAAACTGAAGATTATATTGAAATAAATTTATTCGAAACAAGCTATTTACATGTATGGATTAAGCACCTGTTGTGTGTAGAAACGAGGTTAACTAGAAGGAGAAAATATGAGTCCTGTCCTCTTGTGAAATGGTCAGAGGGTAGATAATGACCTTGTCTAGTCAGTCTTTCTCTAGATCTAACCATGAAGGGATTTGTCTCTAGTGTACCTGCAGGATCTCTTGCCACTGTCAACCCAAGCTGTTTTTTCTTTTCCTTTCTTTTCTTTTTTTTCTTTCTTTTCTTTCTTTCTTTCTTTCTTTCTTTCTTTCTTTCTTTCTTTCTTTCTTTCTTTCTTTCTTTCTTTCTTTCTTTCTTTTTAGTGCTATAATGTAGACAACAGTGATTCTAGAAACAGACCTTAGGTCTTACAAAGACACTTCATGAACATGATGAGGGAATAAATGGGGAGAAGGAACAGTTTAGTCTGTCAGCGGAAAGGCTACACAGAAAATTTCATTTAGAGTTTTGACTTTACTTTGTGCCTGCCAGTGAAGGCTAAGTGTCAGCATTCCTTTTAGGCTCCACCCAACAGATACCTGGCAATAGCTAGGTAGGCCTGTCTTGCTATAAAAGGGGCTGTTTGTGCTTCCTAGATCTCTCTGATTATCTGCTCTCTCTGATCCCTTTCTCCCCCTCTTTCCTTCCTCTCACCCTCTCTCTCTACATGTTTCTTGCAGGCCTTTTCAATTCTCTCTCTCTCTCTCTCTCTCTCATTCCTTCTCAACTTTGCTTCTCATACTCTAAATAAACTCTATTCTATACTATACCACTTGTACTGATGGTACCTCAGGGAAAAGGGATTCCTCAGCATGGACTCACCAAGGGAACCCTCTCACCTCATCATACCTGGCTCTATCAAACACATTCTTAGCTTCTTTTAATAAAACACAACACTAAGAAAACTTATGATTTCAGTCTGAGAGAGAGACAGACAGACAGACAGAGAGAGAGAGAGAGAGAGAGAGAGAGAGAGAGAGAGAGAGAGAGAGAGAGAGAGAACACCTACGTTATTTAATTTTACTAAAAAATGACCCAAACTTTCTTTGTAATTTTATCCATATAAAATAATTAGTCTAGTCTATGTGTAAGCTCTTCTAGAAAACACAACACAAATGCTCATAAAGTCTGGATAATAATTCGTTTTTGTTACTTTTTAAAATAACAAAATATAGTACTTCTATATTAAGCACTAAGGGTGAGCACCTCCCAAGCATTTACTGTGCACACACCAAACGATCAGGCATTAGTTTGTACACATCATTTAATCACCTTAGCAACTTGATGGAGTGGGAGTCTTATCCTTTGTACATAAGTGAACATGTGTGTGTGTGTGTGTGTGTGTGTGTGTGTGTGTGGTCACTTGATGGAGTGGGAATCTTATCGTTTGTGCATAAGTGAATATGTGTGTGTGCCCAGGGTACACTGTGCATGTTGTGGTTCTCAGACGGGTATGTGGAGTCGTTCTGTTCCTGCATTTTTATGAGTTCCAAGACAGAATTTAGGTCTAACGAGGCTTAGCACAACAAGCACTTTCCTGCCGGTACTCTTACTGGCCCAAGAAAGGGTTCTTGCTGCCTTTATTGATCAATAAATCACAGGGATGGGTAAGAGACCCAGAGCTACATATGTGGTAAAGAGTGACTAGGAAATCAAACCCAAGCAGGATGTCTGATCTGGGATACCAACCCAGTCACTCCATCCATTGAGCCCACTGGAATTGTAACTTCAAAATTTATTATGGTTTTAATAATGAGACAATATAGCCAGCATATTTTAACAATACAAGTGGTTAGGCCACACAAATATCTCTCCATTTTATTAAGAGAAATAGTATGGATCTTCTTTTGGTCATCTCTTCCACCCACTTTCCACTGTTACCTGTTTCTCAATAGCCTTTTTTTCAATCAGTTCTCTTGTGTCAGAGATTCCCTTCACTTTAATCCACAGGAACATGCCAGCTTTGGGGGCATGCCATTCTGCCAAGCCTGTAAAGAAAAGAAGGAAGCACACTCAAGGCATGTCTGATGGTGTCCAGTTCCACAACACAGGCACAGTGATTATCAACAGGCACTTCTAGACAGTTTGCTTTGGTGGAAACATCTCGAAAATATGACTTGATGAGACTCCCAAACTGATGTTCTTAGTGCTGGGTGTAGGAACAGCCACAGTTATTATGATTTCTGTGTTCTGCATTGTCCATTTGAGGCAGTGCCAGGCTAGCCAGATGTGCAAGTACCACTTCTTCACTTTAAAGAAATGCAAGGTCACCTTTAACAAGTATCCCCTAAAGCTAACTGGGTAGTAAGGAATATGGCTTATTGCATAATAAAGAAATAGAAAATAAAAGTCCCCACAGGCTGAGACACTGACAGAGAAGCAGATAGAGGTGAAAGGGGAACAGAAGGGGGACCAGTTGGAGCTGGGAAGTCAGCATTGAGAACTACACAAAGAATGCACCTTTAATGGTGGAGAGGTATGGTTCAGTGAGAGGCTAGCTGGGAGGCTGCCCCAGCAAAAGGCCAACAAATAAGCTTGTAGATATATCTCTGTGTTTTAAGTATTAAATCTCAAGCGGGATCCAAGAAAGCCAGGCAAGAGTTGGGAGAAGAGGATGAGAGAAGGGAGAAGGGAGAATGTGTGCTTTGGTGAATAAAGAGAACCTTCAGCCTTTACTCAGTGTTTCCTTCACAGTTGGACTCTCACCCAACACAAAGGGCTGGTAGAATTTTAACCTTACTTCTTCATTCCTTTGTGGAGCCTCCTTGAGTTTCATAAATTCTATTGTTTATGTAATAGTTTGCATGCCTACATGGATTAATTTCTACAGGAATTTAATTATTTAGGATAAAAGTACTTAAGTCCAAGAACTGCTGATTCATCTTCAAGCTTTATGTGTATTATGATAGAAAAAAAAAAAAACTGAGACGAAAGAACAAATATTTTGCTTAAATTACTTAAAAATATTTGCCATTAATATTTTTTGTCATCATTTCTATACAGAGTGGTAGAAAATCACTTTTATACAGATGAAAATTCTGTTTCTGATGAAGACTTTACAGAGAATGATATATGACAGACACAGTACATCGATATTTTTGACCCATTTGTCTTTACACCAAATGCACTTCCAATAGTATTATTAAAGCTGGGTAATTTATCTTCTTTTTATAATAATAACCATTCCAAATAAAAAACAATAGAAAAAAATCAAACAAATATTTGTGGCTAATGAATAGAAGGCGAAGGATTTTAATGAACTTAAGAATCTTAAATTATACTGAAAGGACTATATAAACCCCATGTGTCTCCATGTAAGAACCCCATTTGTCTTTATTTTGAGGACCAGGCCTGACTTCAAAAAAAGGTCATAAGGCACCAGCTTCAGGAATAGACTAGGACATAGGAGATCAGCTCTAGGAACAGCCCATAAAATCCTAAACAAGATTATAAAATTCTCTCCCAAAGAACAGCCTGGGGATAACCACAAACATGGGGAAATATCTCAGAATGTGCCATCTGCTCTGAGAAACCCTATTTTATCACACGATTGAACATCCGTGGTATAAGAGTGTAGACCACCGACCACACGATTGAGTGTCATGACATAGGGATGTAGACCACTGATCACCTGTGACCCCCCCCCCAGCATCCACCAATAAAATTTTAGATTAAAATCCTTCTAGAGAGTTTTCCCAGTTCCCTATAGGAAGCTCTGCGTGCCTTTGTCTCGGGAAGCCAGATGGTGGTGATGATAGAACTCAAGGGTTGACAAGGTGGTTCTTGTGAGACCATTGTAGGACATCCTTTCCTTGGCAAGAAAGTGCTTACACCCTCTTCTCTCTCCACCAGGACTGAACACATGCTGTGTGTTATCAGCTCCAGAGGTTCCATGGTGACATTAACACCAGATGCTACTCACCACGTAGCCACTTGTCTGCAGCTGCCAACATCAAATCCCTCTGGTTCTTGTAGAAGTCGATTGTTCTAGAAGAAGACAGTGACAAGAATTAGGATCGCTGAGTCCAAAACACTAACCGCAGACACGAGAAAAGCTCTGGACTCCAGGCTGTAAGAATTTGTTTTCTGCTTTAACTGCTTCGAAAGTGAGCACTGCATTGCTTTGAGGTGTGTGCTGAAAACTTAGAAACAAAAACAAAAAGCCTTCCCCCCTTTACTACGAGAGATTAAAGTATAAAAATAAAGCAGGGTTCCTTTCTACATCTACAAGTGACAGACCCTTGTGTTTAGTTGACTGAAGGAATTGTCATTTTTTGGGTAGGAGGACACTTGAGATGAAAGGGAAATGCATTGGGATGCTGAGTCCCTGGTCTGGAAAGAGGTGACCCTATTACAGCTTGTTTGTAAGTGGCCGGGAAAACACATTTACATAAGAAAAATCATTCATGACTGGTTTCACTATATTGACAGAGTTTGCTTTCAGTCATTCCTACTTGAACCAGTTCCCAAACCCTGTGCCCTTAGCTGATTATCAAATAACACGTTTAAATGTGTGGATGGTTTTTCAGCTAACACAGTGAACTCTAGCCTGGGGAACTTGGCTCACTGTGGTGTCCGGGGACTAGAGATCAGTCTATACCTTGAATGATGCTGAAAAGAGTTTCTATGTAAAAAAGCAACTAAAACAAGATGCCTATGTCATTTGTGTGATTTTTGGACATTGAGGAAAGAAAAAGGGCATACAGAGATGGCTCAGGTGCCAAGGACACTTGTTACCCTGGCAGAGGACCAGGATTGGGATTTTAGCACGTACATAACACCTGAAAATCACCTTATAGCTAGTTCACAACAGACTATTAACTCTGGTTCCAGGGAACCAGTGTCCCGTGGAACCAAAGCACCAGCATGTGGCACACAGACACACGTACAGGCCAACACCGATCCACAGGAACTAAAAGTAAGTCTTTAAAACAGAAGAAAGAATAATGCATCAGTATTCTGCATGGTTTGTATTTTGTATTCTGGGCTTCTAATCTGCTCTCAAAAACTTTTAACAACTGACACAATACCTGTCAACATGAGCCAGGAAACCCTCTTCTCCCCACTGGTGTAGAAGCTGTGATATCATGAGCTGAAAGAGACAGAAGGACTCGACGTCATAGCTCCTTTTCAAATCCGAGTTTGTACTTTGTAAACACAGAGGCCATTTGCTTTCGTTCACATGTAAGCACACAGAAAGATGCAACAAGGGCTCTGAGTCCTATCGGTGGCTTCAAACATCTTTCATTAAAAAACCAGGACGACAACAATAGGCAGGCTCAGAGGGCCTGAGTTCACACCCAGGTGTCTTTGCAAAGAGGCCGAGCATGATGCTGCGCACGAATAACTTCAGTGATGGAGGTCAGGGGCATGGAAACTCCTGAGGCTTGCTAGCAAGCAGACTGCAGGTTCAGTGAGAGGATTTGTCTTACAACAAAACAAAACAGCTGATGCTGACCTCTGATCTCGTGCATACAAAAATGCACCACATACACACACACACACACACACACACACACACACACACACAGAGAGAGAGAGAGAGAGAGAGAGAGAGAGAGAGAGAGAGAGAGAGAGAGAAAGCAAAAAGACTCCTTAAACACAAAGCTTTCTTATATGCCAGGATCTACTATAACATATTAACAGATCTGTGTATTTGAACCTTCATAGTGCTTAGGGAATGTTAGTTCTGCACTACTGAGAAACTGAGGGACAAAGGTTAATTTTCTTTCTGTCAAAGAACTGATCACAGAGCTTGGATTCAAGACAGATTTTCCAGCTCCAGAGCTCGTTTAGACTACTGGAGTACAATGCCTCTGTAAACCTGAGAACAGACAACATTTTGTTTTTCTTTCCTTTTGCGGGTGTGAGGGATCAAATCCAGGACTGAATGGCTGTAGCAATGAGTTATAGCCGTAGCCCTCCAGAAGTTTATGGCAGGGATATTCCATATTAAATATGGAGAGATTTTCTATTTAACATGGTGGAGCTCTAAATGATGTAGCAAAAGTTTGCTAATAATATGGGCAAAGTTCCTTATTTGCTTTCATACCGGACATTTATACTTTACAGAATGTGCAGTACAAAAACAAGCATTCCGGCTGAGGATATGGTTCAGTCCGTAAAAAGCTTGTTTGTGTAATTGCAGTGCCAATGATAGTGCCAGTTCAGAGTATCCAGTTTCAAAGCCAGGCACAGCAGCAGGAACTGTTATGCCAGCACTGGAGAAGTGGACAGGTGGATGCATGGGGTTCCCTGGCCAGCCCGTGTAGCCTAACAGGTTCACTGACTATCTGTGTCCTCAAAAATGACATGGAAAGCAATTAGAGAGGACACGTGAAACAGACCTGTGATCTGTACACACATGTGCACTCGTCCACATCCCATCCACACTTACACACACATATGCATGAACACATGCAAGCATGCACACAGGATCTAAATCCTAAGATCACAGTCATTTCCATGTCCAATAGTTTCCAAAGCTTGTGAGGAAATGTACTCAGTCTCCATAGTTAACTTTATTTCAATGAAAATGCGTGCTGACGAATGGCTTTAGGAGCAGCTGAGGATGTGGGGTAGGAAGGCACTAAAGAGCCCCATTTCTTCATAACATTATACATTCCAAACACAGGAAAGTTTGAGTTACTTCATCAAATTCACTTCAATTTTGTTTAACTCTATGATTTTTTTTTTTTTTAAAAAAAAGGTTTATTAATTGGCTGACTGACCTTTATCATTCTCTCCGAGACACAGAGAATGATACACCCTGATCCACAAGGGCTCCGGACAGGCAATGTCAGGACACTAGCTGAAATGGTTTCTCATTTGTTTCTTAGATGGAGCCTCTGCAGCTGCTGATCCACCAATTCTGTCTAGACACGGGGCTTCAGCATTTGATTTTTCTTCCCTGTCAGCTTATGCTAATCTTATTTGCCTAGTGATTCTGATATATATTGTACTTACCTGTGAGAGAGTACAGGGGTGCACTGTTGAGACTTGTGTGTGGAGAACAATCCTCTCTATCAAGGACTTGGGGCCAGTCATAAACCCTACTCTCAACCTATGCAGAGAGAGAAAAGGCATTATTCCAACCCCACATAAACAACTAATGTGAATCACTTTGCTGACTTAACTAGAAGAGAGGTGCCTTGGAGACAAAGATATCTTGATGTCTTACATATTTGAATCAAAGTACTTACTTCTTATTTTAAAACATTTAAATTTAAGTATATATGATAAAAAAACAAGGCAAATATTGTTAAGAATCTCCAAATGTGTTATTTATGGTCTACGTTTCCAGATGTTAATCATCCGCCTACAACTTAGACTTAGCCAAGTATCTCTGAACGCTGGAAAATGATAAAGAAAGTAAGAAACACACATGCCTATTAATGATCAAGTGGATTTTCAGGCAAGTGGAATGCAGGCTTTTTCCATGAGGAGAAGCCCTCGAACTAAGCGTTTTGAGGCTGGCACTGAATTAGGGACACGAGTCTTACCCTGAGGAGATGACTTTTGAAAAGGTGTCAGCTCTGACAACTCTCCCGTCGACATCCATGGAGAGAAAGGTTGGTTCCCAAGGCTGAAAGAGGAAGAAAGCCACTGTTGGTTTGCAAGCTCTGATCACTCTAAGGTTCCTTTGATAGCAGGGCTGAGGGGAAAAGGGCACAGACTGGACACATAGAGCAGTTACATCTTACCCTTCCCTAGGGTCTGAGACCTGTGAAGTGTGTATTCTAATACTAGTGCCTGCCTGACCTCAGGTTTTTTTCCCCAAATATACTCACAAAGGTTTCCTTATTTGTTCAAGATGACATTACTATAAGTTTGGAGAAGCTTCACACAGGCCCTCTTTGCCTCCTCGGGATTAAAATGTAGTATTATTAGAATTGGAGGAAGGACTCAGGAGTGTAAAGATTTATACATTCTAGCTAGCCTGTATAAAACACACACAATCTTGTATTTTACTTACAAGCTATAAGCCTGGATTAGGCAGGTTTGGAGCTGTTCTATCTTATTTCCCAGCCACATGTTCCTTGTTACTTGCTATTTTTCCTGGCCACATGCTCATGTTCCAACTCCTCTCATGGTGGCCTCCTCTGCTCTTCTTGTCCTTTCTTCTCCCTTTGGTCTTTCCTCTCTTGCTCTTCAAGTCCCACCTTTCTCCCTCTTCTGCCCAATCACAGGCTCTAGCCTTTTATTGACAAGTCAAATTGAGAAGCAATGTTTACATAGCATGGCTTGGTGTAGGCGAGAAGGATCTGCTGGTCTGATGGGAAACCAGATCTTGGGAGCCAGTATTTAGCATTTAAATACAAGTAGGGCCAGACCAACCCCCTACACAGCAGAAATGACTTCAGATAAGATGAAAAGTTCTTTCAAGATGACCAGCATCATTTGGGGTTGATCCTTGGAACTGACAAGAAAGATAAAACCTGATGCAAATGCAGGTGAAAAATTTAGTTAATGTTGCATATGGACACTAAGAATTTCTTTGAAAGTAGGGTAAAGTGGAAAAGGGGTTTATGGTCACACTCAGGGTGGGAGGACAGGGCAAATCATGCTTTGCAAAGCTATGCAGCAAAGCAGCAAGTTTTGTGTCTTCCCAGTAGATGTAAAGAGAGGAACTAAAGTTGATTAAGGAGAGATGTCTGTAGTCCCCAGGGGTGTACTAGTACCATTGCCTGCTAGAAACGGTTATCCTAAAATTGTTATCGCATACACATGTGGTGAGGAGGACATAAAATACCCACAATCTTCCAGATAAGGTTCAGAGTACGGAACAGACATGCCAGGCTGTGGCTGAACTGCATTCTCTATCTGTGCAGAGCACTGGGTGAACACAGTCCTACCTCTCCTTCTGCCTGAGTACCAGTCCCCCTTGGCCATTACTAGACTGAAGCTGAAAGACAAGATGAAACCCATGCCATGCTTTTCATTCGATGTCTGAAGTAATATGACGTAGCTTGATTGGTCCTGCTTGTCTAAATGCACATTTCAGAGAACTGGCTACTATCTTGAAAGTAATTTCTAGACCAAGCATTAATACAATAAAAAACGGGAATATGGGAAGACTGAAAAAAATATAGAGAATTCACTATTTATGCAAGTTCACTGTGAGAGCAGATAATGCTGACTCAAGCCAGGTTAGCATCAAATGCAACTAATAACTTAAAACAAATGATCTGTCCCAGTGATGTAAGCATCACATACCTTGTTGAACTGTAGAAAATAGTAAGGATCATCTTCTATTATGAGGAAATCGTATTTTCTTGCAAGCTGAAAGGTTAAAGCCACATATTTATTTCTTAAGAGCTGTCTAAAATGAAGACCATCTAGAATCACAGTTTTGTGTTCTTGTTCCTTTATTAATTCCTGAACTGTTGAGTTTCTCCTATCCCAAACATCAAGAATGGATAGGAATGAGTTACTAAAGACTCCCTTTTTCATGGAAGAAAGATATGAACAAGTCAGTTGGGTAATTAAATATTGCCCAATTAAATAGTGGTCAGTCACATCTGAAGGAAAGTGATAAGATCACTTGCTGGTTAGTCTTCTGTCAATTTGACACAAGTAGAGTTATCTGAAAGGAGAGAACCTCAGTTGAAAAATTTCTCCATTTCTCGACTGTAGATCCAACTGTAAGGCATTTCTTAAACTAGTGAATGCTGTGGAAAGATCCAGTTTATTGTGGGTGGTTACATCCCTGGTCTGGTGGTACTGGGTTGTATAAGAAAGCAGGCTGAGCAAGCCACAGGGAGCAAGCCAGTAAGCAGCACACTCAGTGGCCTCTGGGTTCCTGTCCTGCTTGATTTCCTGCCCTGACTTCCTCTGGTAATGTAGAATTAGGCTTGAAACAAATAAGTCCTTCCTCCCCAAGTTGTTTTGGTCCTGGTGTTTCATCAGCAATAGTAACTTTTACTAAGACTCAGGGCAAACCTTTGTGGAGCGCAGAGTGCAACGGGGTAATGATGTGAGTGATGATGTCATGCTGTCGCACAGTGTAGACAGACAGTGGCATAGGAAGGGAGGCTGGGGGCAATGGAGGAGCAGAAGGACAGACTTAAAAATCTTGACGATGGACTCAACAGGATGGAGTGGAAGTAACAGGGGAGAAGAGAGAATAGAACAAGAAAAATGAAGGTAATTGTTCATGAACATAATTTAGGCCAGAGAGCATGGAGGGGTTCGTTGTACATGAGCGTTTTAGGGCTGGGACTAGGAAAAAGCCAGGAGTTCTATTTGGACCAGGTTAAGTCTGAAATGTTATTGGACATCTATGAGATAGCACAATGTTTTACAAGTTGGAGTTCAGGGAAGAGATGGAACTAACCAAGGCAGAAATCATCTTATGGAAAACAAAATTTTTTAACGTTGGCATTGGATAATGTTGTCTTAGGGGAATGTGTAGATAGTACAAAGAAATCAGGTCAGAACCCTGGTGTGAGCAATTCCTGTGGGCTCCGCCCATCCACCCATCAGTTACCTAGCAACAGCGAACCAGGTGTTAGCCAACTTAGCTGATAAGAAGGATTTCTTGACCTCTCTTCCCTTTCCTCCTCCCTCTCCCCTTCCCTCCCCTCCCTCTCCCTCTTCTGCTTCCACTCCCATTGCTTCTCCTGCCTTCCCTCTCCATCTCTTCATCTCTGTCTCTCAATTTCTCTCTCCCACTTTTCCCTGGCTGGCCTCTTCCTCTCTTCCTCTTCCCTCTCTCTTTCTGTCCTTCTCTGTCCTTTTTCCTCTGCCTCTAGACCTTCTCCATGTCTCCTCCCCTTCCCCCAAATAAACTGCATTTTATACTAGACCTGAGGTACTCCCCTCTGCTGCTTTATAAAATAACACACTGGGCACTATAAAATAGTTTATAAATACCAAAGCAATATCTTGAACATTTATACTTTCCAACTGGTTGAAATCTGGCTGTAATTCCAATTCACACAATTAGGTTTCCCGGTAGTTAAATGGGAGCTTCACACTTTTTTTTTTTTTTTTTTTTAAATATCTTGCAGGGAAAGGTTAGGGACTCATTTAGGTCCAGCACTAAGATTTTACAGAAGGCACATTTGTTATGCTCTTTTTTTCCAGATTTATGTATAGCTCCATATATGCTTTATATTAAAAATGACCAAGATATGGGACACTGTAGGTACCTACAGAGATCTTGGAAATTGTTTTTTTAAAAGATTCTTTGTTGCCTGAAATGACAATGAGTAGCAGATGAACAGAAGCAAGGCTAAAGCTCAGCACAAACACAGGCTTGGAAACCAAATGAGTTCGCATAACAGGCACCCAAGAAAGCCATTTTTATGTATTAAAATACAGATGAAGGAAAAATAAGATTCAGAGACAAAAGACTTGGCAATTTCTTGTGTATTGCTTTAGTAGGAACCCTGACATAGGTGAATGAGTCCTTTTTTATTTAAAGGTATCTTCCCTGAAATTGAAGGGGGTAATAAGAAAAGCAATGTGAATTTAAGACTCTTCAAAAGATAAACAAGAAACCAGAACACACTCTGGTCACCCTCTTGTAATTACCTCATAGATTTCCTTCTTACGGTCACCAGTCAACGAGTTGCCTGTAGGGTTGTTACCATTTGGGACAGTATACAGAAATTTTGGAGACCTTTTTGTGGGATCCTTGGAATCTTCTGGTTTCCACTGGGAAAGTAATTTTTTGAGACCCTCTGGAATAATCCCATGCTCATCACTGGGGACATTAATAATGTTGCCGCCTAGTGGCTTCATCTGTGGAGAATAAAAGAAAGTCCAAGAATGTAGCATGGTTATAAAATGCAAGCCCCGGTTTCTTTTTAAAGTTATATATATTTTTAAAGAACTGTACTGTTCATGCCCTTTAAACATATAAACATGCACTCCGGAAGATTGAGATGTACACTATAATGCTCTTATTCCTCTGAGGTCAGCAACAGCTCCTGTCTACTCCCACAGAATTTGTATTTTCTTGTCTCCTTTATGTTAAACTTGGTCATGCATGTCTTATTCTGATGCACAAAAGGTGAGCAGCAACGATGTGTTCTTTTTATCCAAAGCAGAATACTCGGTTTTCTGGCAATGTTCCAAACACAGGATGCTTCTGTGACTTTGGGACTTGGAAGAAAGATGCCACAGAAAGCTGCAGTAGCCTCATGCTGGGTGTGTAGTAAGAGAGAAATAAGGTTTGGTAGCTGCTGGCACTTGAGACTTGCCCCTACTGCCTGAATTATCTTATAAGAAATACAACCATTTCACCAGCACTTATGGGCAGTTTTGGGCACCTTCATATGCATTTTGCAGTGCAGTGACAAAGCACCAAACAAAAACTAGTTAAAAACTAGTTAAGGAAGGGCAGATTTATGTACAGTCATTCATGGTTACGGAGATTTCTGTTCATTGTGGCAGGGAGAGCGTAGAGGGGAAGAACAACTCACATCATGCTGGTCAGGAAAAGAGAAAGAGGGATAGGGAGAAAGGTAGAGGTAAGGAATAGGGAGGGAAAGAGGGAGACAGAGGAAAGGAGGGAGGGTGGAAGGGAGGGAGAGAGGGAGAGGGAGGGAGGAATAGACATGGGGAACAGTGAAGAAGAGATAAAGGAAGAGAGGGAAAGGGAGGGAAAAAAGAGGAGGGATGGTGGGAGAAAGGGAGGGAAAATGGCATGAAAGTCTATCAAAAGGCTACCTTCTTTGTAAATGTAAGTGCACTTTACAGTATATAACATTCAAATACTGAGCTGCGCCATAAGCATAGACTAGGAAGATAACATCTCTCCTATGAACAATGTCATATTTGAAGTCACCAAGTTCCAAAAAGCACAAATGACAAGTGACTCACAGCACACTCACACACGGTCGTCAATACTTCTATCTGAAATCCAACCACAGCTTTACTTAATAATATATGATTCCAAACTACCCAGATCACATTAAATATATTTCCTCAAAAACAACCCCATTTACTTAAACTTTCTAATTTAAGTTTTTTTTTTAACCTATCCTTCAACCTCTCATTGCCTTCTCCACAACTCCTGTCCTGAATGTTTCAAAGCATATCTTGGAGCTATAGGTGTAAGTGAATTTCCTGCATCACAAATTGACCATTTCTACTTGGTGCTGAGAGATGGAAACACACTCTCTCTCCACTCCTTAAGCTTATGACACTGTATGGTGGTAGCAGCTCTTTGCTGCCAAGAGTAAGCTATCAAAAATATGTACAGGCTACCAAATAACTTCCCTGAGCTGCAGGAAACCAAAGACTCTCGAAAAGCAATTGAGTACAGACTGTATTTATTTCTATTCTATTCCCCCACCTCTGTCTTTGTGTTCTTGTGTGTGTTGCATTGTGGGGTGCAGATTTGTATGTGAGTGCACATATATGTGCATGTAGAGGCCCAAGGTTTATACTGGGGAATCATCCTCCACTGATCTTCCACCTTCTTCATGAAGGCAGGGTGTCTTAATCAAATCCAGAGTTCTCACACGTAGTCTTGATATCTAGCTTGCTCTGGGGATTCCCTGGCTCCACCTTCTAGTCTGGAACTGCAAGTGGGCCTCACCCCCACCAGAACTTCCTTGGATTCTGGGCATTTGAACTCTCATCCTCTCCTTGCAGGAAACAACATTTAAATCACCAGCTCATCTCCCCAGTCCCCTAAACTGCCTTTTAAAAGAGCACCTTTGACCTTAGTGTTTTGATGTTAATATGATTTATAACATATCACACACAGCTGTCACACAAAATCAAGCATGATGTAAATTATAACGAAAGTGACTTTACTATTATAGACAGATTGGAGATCAAACAGCTGTTCATATGGTAATAAACCACACAGGTTTTAAACACATGATACTATCAAGCTTTATTGCAAAGGAAGAAATCTTTTTTAAAAACAGGTCTTTGAGGTGATAGACAGTTTAAAGAATTGTAAGAATTCACTGTTTTGTAAAAATATGTACTTACAGCATAAAGTGTTCCTGGATACATTGGTTCATTGACTAGGATAGTGTCTCCAGGATTGATGAGCATTTCAAATGCCTAACAAAAGAAGCATAGATAAGCTCAGGCAGAATGGCTCCCATTCTTAGGAAATCTTTTCTGTTGTACTTCCAGGATCTAGGGAGGAGTTGGACATTTTTCTATAAGGGCCAGGCAATACCCTCACTGTGAGTCATAGAGTTTCTGTTGCAGCTGCTCCTTTCTGCCTCTATTGTAAGAGAGCAGTCACAGACAATGTATAAATAAACCTGAGTGTCCACAGAACTTTATTTACCAACTTAGCTAATGGTCTGGATTTTGCTGTGGACCAGTTGGTTAGTCTCTATTGTAGGGTACAATAAAAAAAAAAACTGGTTTGGCTCCTAAAATTCATCTGTTCCTTTAACTGCTTCTTGGAAAATGTGTTAGTTATCAATTATGAATCTGACAAGGGAAGAGCACTGGAAATAAAATCTTTGGCAAAATGACAGGGTTCTTACTCTCATGAGGTTGCTGATTCTCTAATTATTCTAAATTCTCTAATAATTATCTAAATAGAGAAGGCAAGATCAGCAGCAAGTGCTGTTGGGGTCAGGTGCCCAACCTGCACATCTCATTGCAGAACTTGAGTGTTCTTAGAACCCAGGAAAGGCTTCCATGAGGAAGTGTTGTCTGGGTTTATATAGGGGTAAGTGACAATTGGAACCTTTTAGCAAACTAACTGGGTGTCTTCTGGAACTTGAGGTGTAATGTGAAGAGGAGGAGGGGAAGGAAAAGGAGGAGGAGAAGCAGGAAGAAGAAGAGAGGAGGAGGGGAGGGAAAGGGAGAAGGAGATAGGAGAAGTAGAGAGGAGAGAATGAGAGAGAGAATGAGAGATAGAGAGAGAGAGAAAGAGAGAGAGAGAGAGAGAGAGAGAGAGAGAGAGAGAGAGAGAGAGAGAGAGAGAGAGAGAGAGAGAGAGAGAGAGAGAGAGGGAGAGAGGGAGGGAGAGGGAGAGAGAGGAGTGTGTATAGGTTTGGACAGAAATTACATCATGTAAGTATTCAGGCCATGAGAAGACTTTAAGGACTAAAGAGCTTTAAGAAAGGAGAGAAAGGGTCCACATTGTTAGGAAGATAATTCTGACTGCAGCTTAAAATAATAAGAGGGGAAAATGCAGACAGTTTGAAGGAGTATTTGAGAGGTGATTGATATTGTCCTAGGGTTAGACACAGGTCAGAGGTGTGACTGAAGGGAAGGCCCGTGAGGTGTTTAGAAAAGAAAAACCAATGGAACATGCTCATTGGCTACAGAGGAGTGAGGAAGAGGAGCTGAAGACTTTTAGTGCCAATCACTTAAACAAAGAGCCAAAAGGTTGCCTGTATATGACTGAGTGGATGAGTTGTTTACATGGGTTTTGTTTGTTTGTTTGTTCATTTTCTGCCTTTAAACAACTTTTTATAGGGTTACATAGAAGAATGAACATTTGGGAAGAGCTTGGAAGTGCTTGAGCAAAGATACCCAGATACATCCTGCAGATCTACTCAAGAAAATCAGAGCTAAGCCAAGGAGGATATTTAAAGGAGACCACACAAGTCTGAAAGAGGAGAGCCACACACTGAGAGAACTGGAGTGTCAATGAAGTGGTCAGCACTGCTAAATAGTATTTAGCAAGACTTGGTGATATGGACTGTGAAGACCCCTGATCTCGTTTGTCATAAGCAGACATCTATATAGTCCAGTATAAGGTCTATTATAACAGAATTGTACACAAGTCACAGAATAATGTCTCTTTACTGCCTGCTAGATCACAGTCCTACTTCAGGTCTTTCCTCCTGTCAGTTTAAGGACCTTGATATCTCTGTCTGTCTGTCTATCTATCTATCTATCTATCTATCTATCTATCTATCTATCTATCTTTCTATCATCTATCTATCTCACTGCCTATTAAATATTAACTAAAAATTAGGACTATTTTTAATTGAGTTAGAAGACTTAACTGTTACCTAACTTGGCCTGATGCTTTATTTCTTTTTCTTTCTGAGCATTTGGCATCTTACAGAAAACATACTCCTCCCAAAAGTTTCTAGTGGACTCTGTCTTTACAAGACATCCTGTCACCAAGGAAATCAGCTGAGGGACTGACATGTGTCTTACCTACAAATAAAAGAAGGAGTTCATCACGTAAATTTTCCATGGTTATTGGAAGGAGGCTACAAAAACCAAGTGTCACAATTGAAAGGGGAAGCTGTACCTCACACGTGGCACTAAATAAAGGGTGGAGATTATAAGGGGGTGAGCTCTCAAGGGGTCACCCTGCATGGAGGAGCTAGTGGCAGTTGACAGCTGCTGGGGAGAGAGGACCATTTTCCTCATGTATTTATCCATTGGTAGTTTCCAATGCTCCAGTGGATGGCTCCTCACCCATGCACACAGAGGTGAATATTAGTTGGACTTAGCGAGTTATTAAGAAAAATAAGAGAATGTGAATTTTGGAGGAAGATGTATTTGTAGGTGTAGGAGAACTGGAGGAAGGAAATACAGGGGTGGGATATGATTGTATATCCTTGTGTTTATGAGATTTCCCCAAGAATAAAAAAGTAAAATAGATGTAAGAGAAATGAAATATTTATTGTTGACACAGCCAGGTAGAAATGCGGTTAATTTGCTTTGAAAAAATATGAAGGAGGCAAATACAAGCAGCTGCATTGAACACATGGAACAAACATTAAATCAAATTATTGTCATGGTCTTGGTAATAAAGTCACATACTCTAACTTCATTTTTCGTTGACTGGAACTCAACGACTGGAATTCAATTCCAATTCAGTTCCAATTCCAATGACTGGAATTATAACAGACGGTGAAGAAACTCTTTTCTGCCTCTTTCCACAAGGAAAGGTCACTGAATGCTTTTTCACAGAAATTCCTATCTTTGAGAGAATTTAAAAGTATGAATCCATAGAATCATACATGTTTCTCTCCTAGCACACACCTACACTGCACAGTAGCTAATTTGTTTCCTGTTTCTAAACATGAAAAAGAAAGATTATTTTTATTTCTAATATCAATAGATTAACCACAGGCCTGTGTACCTGGCTTGTGTGTACAGTCAACCTCCCCCCCATGGCCTTCACCCCTCCCACTCTATCTTTTGACTTTGAGTTTCCAGTTTATTATCCTAGGTAAAGACAAATACAATACAAAACAAACCAAACAAAAAGCCGTTGGTAGCTCACAAGACATGTCCCTGTTGTAGTTCATGGGAAAGGAGCACATTCAGGAGTGTGCTTGACTCTACACAGTTTTCCTTTTCCTTTTGTTCTTACCTTGCAGAGGCCATCTTGGCAGCCGGTTGTGATGCAGATATCCATCTGTCCTTGGCTGGGTGGGTAGTAGGCAGTGGGGGGATTATGCAATTTTATTTGCAACTGTTTTAGCCAGGACAGAAGTTCTGGAATTCTAAAGCATACAATACATTTTAAGATTTATGGTCATAATAATCATAGAAATAGTAGGCAGGGAAGAAATAGTGGCTTAATATCAAGTGCATTATACATTCAATTTAAAAATCCCTCAAATGCCTTTCAGCAATATCAGGATTCTCACTTAAAAAAATGAGACAATAGAGTTCGATGCTAAGAGATTCACATGAATTCAATCAGCCAGAAATTCACATAAAGCCAGTCATTTAATCCATGAGCTAAGCCTGAATCTATATTCTACCTAATTTGAAGCTTGAAGGCTTTGTTTTCCCCAAGGACATTTTTTACATAGTAGTGTCTTTGTTACATCAGGAAGATTACTATAAACTAGATGTTTACCTAATTCATGTGCACATCAATAGTATGACTTCAATAAATTCTTCAAGCAGAACACTTTTTGTTTCTTCATTGTGACTTTATATATATAGCCTAGGCTGGTTTTGAGCTGATACATATTCCATTGTACCTGGCCACAAATACATTTAATAACATATCATATGTAAAGAATTAATACATTAGCCTTTATCATTGGAAGAAGACTACCCAAAGGAAGTCTTGGAGTATATGGTTGAGTTTGCTGTTCAGCAATTAGAATTTATAAAAGTTATGTATTTGTTTAAAAGGAAACATCATGATACCTTTCAGAGAGCCTGATAGGCAGCTAGCAGACTTTCTCAGATCTCTCTCTGTTACCCCAGAATCACCCCCTCAGTCTTGTCTCTAGCGCTGGAACAGATCACTCCTGCAGTTCCCCTCCAATGCCCATGTGTCCTGTGGATCCAACAGGCCATCTCCTCTTAACGGTCCCTTCCCCCACTTATCACTGTCTCCCAACCTTCAGCACCAGCAGGCATTCCATGAGGATATACCAGCTGAGTAGGCCAGTAAAACAGGGAACACACAGCTATCACACTCTAGAATTCAATGAAAATGAACACACAGCATATCCCCAACTTATGGGACACAATGAAAGTAGTGGTAAGAAGAAAGTCTGTAGCTCCAAGTGTCTACATTAAAAAAAAAAAAAAAAAAAAAAAAAAAAAAAAAAAAAACTAGAGAATTATCATTGTAGTAACTTAACAACATACCTAGTATCTCTAGAGCATACTCAAGAGGAGTAGATGGTAAGAAATAATCAAAGTGAAATTAATAAAATAGAAACAATTCAAAGAATCAAAGAAACAAAAAACTGGTTCTTTGAAAAAATCAACAAGATAGACAAACTCTCATTCAAAATAAATAGAAGGGAGAGAGAGAGAGAGAGAGAGAGAGAGAGAGAGAGAGAGAGAGAGAGAGAGAGAGAGAGAGAGAGAGAGAGAATCCGAATTAATAAAACCAGAAATGAAAAGGAGACCTAACAACCAAAACTGAGAAATTTCAGAGAATCATAAGGACATATATAAAAACCCATATGTCACTAAATGTGAAAATCTAAAAGAAATGAATAATTTTCTTGACAAGTACCACTTATCTATGTTAAATCAAGATCTGATGAGCAATTTATGCAGACCTATAACCAACCACATAAAGATCCAACAAAGAAAGAGAATTATGGACTAATTTCCCTTATGAACATAGACATGAAAAAATACCCTATAAAGTACTTTCAAACTGAATCCAAGAATACATTAAAAAATTATCCACTGTGATCAAGTAGGCTTCATCCAAGAGATACAGGGATGGTTCAACGTATGTAAATTGGTAAATGTAATTTATCATATAAATAAACAATGAGAAAAACCACAGGACCATCTCTTTGGATTCTGAAAAAAAAAACCTTTGACAAAAATCTAACACCCTTTTATGGTAAAAGTCCTAGAGAGAGTAGGGATATGGGGGACACACATCAAAATATAAAGGCAGATTTTAGCAAGCTCATAGTCAACATCAACTTAAATGGAAAGAAACTCAATGAAAATCCACGACAGAGACAAAGTTGTCCGTTTTCATATCTGTTCAACGCAGTACTTGAAGTTTTAGAGCAATAACTAAAGAAGATACAAATAAGAAAGGAAGAAGTCAAAATATTATTTGTTGATAATATGATAATATAAGTGACCCCAAAATTCTACCCAGAAAACTCCTACAGCTGATAAGCACTTCCGGCAAAATGGGTGGATACAAGGTTAACTCCAAAAAAAAAAAAAAAAAAAACCTCAAAAGTACAAAAACACAATAGCCTTTCTATATACAAATGACAAACAGACTAAGAAAGAAATCAAGAAACCAACACCTTTTATAATAGCCCCAGATATTATAAATAATCTTTATTTAACTCTAACCAAGCACATGGAAAGGTTTGTGTGATAAAAACATCGAGTTTTGAAAAAGAAATTTGAGGAAGATATCTCTAGATGGAAAGATGTCCTATGTTCAGGGGTCAGTAGGTTAGCACAGTAAAAATGGCTGTTCTATCAGAAAGCAATCAGATTCACCTCAATCCCCATAAAAATTCCAACATAATTCTTCAAAGACCTTGAAAGGACAATTTTCAACTTCATATGGAAAAACAAAAAATAAACAAATAAACAAATAAAACAAAACAAAACCCAGGATAGCGGAACCAATCCTGAACATAAAAGAACTGCTAATGGTACCACCATCCTTGATTTCAAGTTGTACTACAGATTGATAGTAATAAAAACTGTGTGGTATTGGCATAAAAATAGACACTTTGATCAACTGAATTGAACTGAAGACTCAGATGTAAATCTACATATTTACAGATAACTGATTTTTGATTAAAAACCAGAAACACACACTTTTAAAAGCATTTTCAACAAATGGTTCTGGTCAAACATGATGGTTGCATGTAGAAGAATGCAAATAGATCATTAGTTAGTTATCTGTACAGAACTCAAGTCCAAGTGGTTCAAAGCTTTCAACATAAAACCAGATACACTGAGTCTGGTAGAAATGAAAGTGGGGAATAGCCTTGAATGCATAGGCACAGGAGAAGATTTCCTGAACAGAACACAGATTGTGCAGGCACCAAGATCAATAATTAATCAATGAGACCTTATGAAATTGAAAAGCAAAGGACACTAATAATTTGATTAAATGGCAGTCTATAGAGTGGGAAAAGTTTTACTAACTCCATATTTGATAGAGGACTAATATCCAAAGTATATAAAGAATTCAAAAATAGATATCAGAAAAATAAATAAACCAATTAAAAATGGAAATACAGTTCTAGATAGAAAATGCTCAACAGAGGAATCACGGCCACTATGGAAATCAATATTAAAGTTTCTCAGAAGATTTGGAATTGATCTAACTCAAGACCCAGTTATACCACTCTTGGGCAAATACCTAAAAGATATGCCATCCTACCCCAGAGCACTTGCTCAACCATGTTTACTGTGGCTTTATTCATAATAGCCAGGAACTGGGAACAACCTAGAAGTTCTGCAACAGAATAACGGACAAAGGAAATGTGGCACATTTGTACACTGGAGAATCACTCAACTATTAAAAATATTGACATCATGAAATCTGCAGGAAAATGGATGGGATTAGAAAAAAAAATTGAGTGAGTAACCCAGATCCAGAAAGACAAATATGGCATGCAGGTGTATATTCACTTAGAAGTGGATTTTATATATATATATATATATATATATATATATATATATATATATATATATATATATATATATATACATATATGCAATCAATAATCAAGATACAATCCATAGACCTGGACAGGTTATGTAAAGAGAAACTGTCTATGGGATAGCCTGGGAGGGATGCTAACTTTTTGTAGTGGTGGAAAAGGAGTTTTGACAGGTTATGCTTTGTTGCCAGGTGAGGTTTCCAGAGGCAGGACTGGGTTGCATTTAATTGAGTTGTTGGGCAAGGAGACCCCATTGCTGAGGACAACACCCAGACAACTCATTCAACACGGCAATGAAGCTGGTGCCTACATGGGGCCATTATCTCTACATCCCAGTCTCTTCGGTATGGGAAGGTACTCTTCAGAGTACCAAAAGAAATGTGGACACCAATCCAGCCACTAAGTCTGTAGGGCAATGGTGGCACAGAGCTCGTGGGAGTAACTAACCAATCAATGTCTGATTTGACTTCTGACTCACTCCTTGGGAAGGAGCCCAATACCCAACACTGCTTCGGAAACCAGGAACCCAAGACTAGCTAGCTCAAAGACCTAGAGAAAAAAATCAAACACACCTGGTAAAAACAAAAACCAAACCAAAACAATAAAATGGTTGCTAATGATAATCTGGTATAGTCCTAGGTGAATGCTTCATCCAGTTGACATCAGAGAGACCTTTTATGGAAGCAGATGGAAACAGATGCAGAGAGTCATAGCCAGACATTATGCACAGGGAGTGTTAATTGGAGTTTTCCATCAAATCCCCTCCCCCAGGGCTCAGGGGATCTTGAGGAAGAGGTCAATAGACTAAGAGCCAGAGGGACAGAGGACGCCAGGAGAACATGGTTCTCTGAATAATCCAAGAAAGGTGCCTAAGAGCTCACAGAGACTGAAACAGCAAACACAGGGCTTACATGGGTCTGCACCAGGTCCTCTGCATATATTATTGCTATTAGCTTAGTATTTTTATGGGACTCCCGATTGTGAGAATGAATGCGTCTCTTACTCTTTTGCCTGCTCTTGGGACCCTTTCTATCCTGCTGGGTTGCCGTGTCCAGCCTCAGTATCACAGTTTGTGCTTCATCTTGTATTTTATTTTGTCATTTTTTTCTTAGTCGTAATCTCTTAGAAGCCTGTTCTTTAAAGGGAGTGTGGATCCAGAGGGGGGAGGAGGTAGGGAGGAACGGGGGAGTCCTGAGAGGTGAAAGCATATTCAGGATATAATATATAAGAAAATAATTTATTTTCTATATAAAAATAAATCCATGCTTAATTCTTTTATAAAAGGAAACATCATTATTGTCCAAGGACTGTTCTATACGTTGCCTTCACTTCCGGCTGTGATACTATACCTAGCACTGTTTTCAGCATCATACTCAGCTCAAAGGGAATTTCTCCTAGACGTTTCTTTGGCTTTTCCCAGTCATTTAAGGTTGAAAGTTAGTCACTGGGGAGCATGAAGCATCTAATACTGATTTTGCTTTTAATATTTTAAAATTTCTTCTCCCTACCTCCCCAGTTATTGTACACCCCATTAACAAAAGAACCCAGGCACTTTATCAACGGCATCTGAAAATGAGCCAAGATAATTCTACCATCTATTGACCACTTACCCATAGCTTGAAGAGTATTGGAGCGCCCTTTTGATCACCGCATCTTCAAACTGGATGGTGATTCCGTTTTCCACCGTGAAGGCAGCTGACTTAAAGGGGAACATGTTCGGGTTTGGAGATCCGGGAGCCAGGGAGATGAGGGTTTTTGGTGCTTTGCTCATGATCTCCACTATGAGAAACATGAAAAAGAAGAACAAAAATTTGTTCACTGTCCTGTGGTCTGAACTGTTAATATTTCTGACTTGATATGATATATTAAAGATGGGATTAGGGCATAAGAACTGCCCTCAGAAACGGAACTGGTGCTCTTACAAAAGAGGCTGAGCTTCAGCGAGAAGCACCATCTATTAGGATTTGCTCTCACTGGGTACCTGATGTTGGGCATGGCACCCTCCAGAACCGACATGACATTCTTGCTGTTTATTAAAGTACCGCTCCTCGTGTCAAAGCAGCGTACTGGGCTAAGATCGAATGCTAGTCTAAAATAAATACAAAATAACTCTTTTTTAGACTTCCTCTCTGGTGGATGACCAAGAAAAAAGGGAGAGGGCCTCAGTAGCAGAAGGCCTTTCTCCCCATTACCTGTGTGTGTCTCAGCTCCACCCCAGTCCTCATCTTCCCGGTAGAGTAGAGCCGTTGCTAGATGTGCCCCATGCACGTCCTTTTGGCTCATCTCCAACAGCCCAGCCAAAGTACTCACTGCTTTGCTTCGCCTCCAGCCCAAGGTCTTAGAGCACAAAAGTTAAGTAACTCCCCCTTCACTAATGCTCACTGTCTTCACACTTGAATGAATGGGAGCGGCCTATCAGTGACCACTGAAACGGGGCACTGTGCAGAGCTCCAGCAGAGAAAACTCCACTCTCTCAGAGCAGGGCGGGCTCCGGCTTTGTTTTTCACCTGTATTTCTGATGGGGGATGTCTTTCTGGACAGGCTCACTGCAGTGAGGAACCGTGAGTAATTCATGTCTCTGCTGGTCGCGTGAGCAGGACTAGGCAAGCAAGTCACTTAGAAAGGCCTCCCAGGTCACTCAGGCTGCACTGTTAGCTGTGCCGGGGTAGTGCTGCGGAATGCCACCCAATCTGCTTGGCTACCGGCTGCCGCCGGTGTCTGATATCTAAATAGGACCGGGTCAGGCGACAGAAGGGACAAAGTCCCTCCACAGAGGGGCCGTGGCTGACCGGGGTGGACGGCAGTAGGCCACGCCCTCTCCCGCCCCGCGTCCAGGCCTATGGCAGCTGACCGCAGGGAACTCAAGTCACCGTGGGTCAGGGATGGGCTTGGCGAGATGAAAACCGCGAGGCCCGTGCGCGAATTCACACGAAAGCAGCATGAATTCTTGACCTTGCTGCTCAGAGTCTTGAAGCACAGCGTCTGTATTGGCCATGCTTCCCGCACCCCCTACCCCCATCCCTGAAAGGAGACGCTGGAACTAGACTGGAGCTCAGGTCTCAGAATCCTGGTCGTTCAGTACCCTCTGGTGGTGGCATTGTTCCATTGCAGGGGGTACCATAAGAGGCGTTCAGCCCTTATCTATCACATCTCTGTCTCTGTCTCTCTGTCTGTCTGTCTCTCTGTCTCTGTCTCTGTCTCTGTCTCTGTCTCTCTCTCTCTCTCTCTCTCTCTCTCTCTCTCTCTCTCTCTTTCTCCCTCCCGCCTTCCCTCCCTCCCTCCCTTCTGTCTCTGTGTCTCTGTCTCTCTCTTCTCCTCTTCCCTCTCTCATCCCTACCCCCAAATCTTCAAGGGGACCCAGATGAATTTAGGTATCTCTCCAAATTAGAACCCCAGTAGAGTGAGAGGGGAGAGTCATCCACCCCATCCCCCAATTTGAAGACTCAATCTGCAGTCCTCTTGATTCTCAGCTTCTTCTCTCACCGAGTTCCAGAACTTTCACTGTGTAAGAGCTCGGTTGAAAGTGTGTTGGATGTGGTAGAGATAAAGTGATTACACGTATGAAATTACCTGGTTGATAGCCATACAAAGAGAAACAGTCTCAAGTTCACAGTTACTTAACGGAGGACTCGGTGAACGAATCGCTCAGGGAGTTCTTTTGGCAGTCATGGTGCCTGAGCCGGATAGTTAGTGAGTTCCCAAGTTATTAAAGAACGGCTGAAAACACTGGGTTAAAATTTGTCCCGGGAAACGGGACATCTCAGGACCTTTGAGATTCCTGCTTTATTTGACCACGGTAGCTTAAAACAGAAGTGGCGGTGGAGGACCTTCTGCCCAAGAGGTCTGTCCTCGGACTGGTGAGAGGGGCTTTGGAGGTTTTAACAATTATGAGGCTAAAAGAAACACACGCCACAAAATAGCCTGGCTTCTCAGCATTGAAGCTCGGCCTCTAACTGCACATGTACACTCTGAAGGCAGAAGACAAAGCAGAGACTCTGAGACCATCAAATCATGCAGTAAAGATTCTTTAAAAAAGATTTGCTGCGTTTGCTATGCAGACTTCTGTGTTTTAGTTACGTTTAGATATTGTCTTGATAAAACACCCTGACCAAGGCAACTTAGAAAGCACGATCCCATGGCTCCAGCAGCATATGTAGCAGAGGATGGCATTGTTTGGCATCAATAGGAGGAGAAACCCTTGGTCCTTCGAAGTCCCATTTCCCCAGTGTAGGTTAATGCCAGGGTGGTGAGGTGGGAGTAGATGGGCAGGAGGGGGAGCACCTGCATAGGAAGGGGGTTTGGGAGAGGGGGAATGAGGAAAAGGAAATACATTTGTAATGTAAATACATAATTTTCCAACATTAAAAAAAAAGAATCAATACTGAAAACTGTTCTGTTTCCTTAAGTAAGCATGTATATTTCTACGACATACCAAGGTTTCAATAAATATTTACTTGATTACTTGAAGAGCATATTCCAATCAAATATTTAACTGACAACTTTTTTTATACTTCCTATTTAAATAGAAGAAGATTAATGACAAATTCTTCAGAAATGTCAAAGTTACAAGCTATAGGTCTGATAAGAATTTTAAAAGCATAGTAATAATATAGCTGATGAAATATGCTTATGAAAATACAATGAATAAAAATTTAAAACATGTGTTGTTCCAAAATACAATGTAGGGATTTAAAAAATAAAACACTCAGATCCGGGTTCACCATTCTATAGACCACCACTGGCAGCAGACATGTAGGGATGGCACCAGAGCTGCAGCTGCAAGTTTACAATTAGATTCACAGTAAGATGCAGGGAGAGCTCACTGGGGATGATGTGGGGTTTTAAAACCCGGTAGCTTGTTCCAAGGGATATACCTCCTCCAAAAAGGCCCCACCTCCTTACCAACTGGAGACAAAATGTTTAAATATATATGATCCTGTGGAAACCTTTCCCATTCAAACTACCACGTTCTGGAATTAGACAGGCAAATTACCCGAGGTGATGACTGGTTATAAGCTGAATGAATTCAGGCCAGGTAGGGAAGCAAAATGGCCCATCAGTGAAGGTAAAACAATGTGGGTGTGCTGGGGGTTGTGGTCCCAGAAATGCATCATATAACCACAGTCTGTGGGAAAAGGCTGCATAGCAGTTGTTTTTTTTTTTTTTTTCTTGTTGCTGTAACCAAATACCTGTGAAGAAGGCAACTTTAGGACCAGAGGGCCACTCTGGGTTACAGTTAAGGGAGATAATGTTATATTGGTATAGAAGCTCAGAGGCAGGAGAATGAAGTGTCTGGTCACATGACATTTAGCAAGTAAAAGAGAGCTGGGACCAGATTGGGAAACCTCAAGGTCTGCCCCAAGTCAGTCACTTCCTCCAGCAAGGATCCTCATCTAAAGATTTTAGGACTTTCCTAAATAACCTCACTGAAGATTCAAACACGGGAGCTTACAGGAGAGATTTCACACTCGCAGCACCACAGACAGTCAGGAGTTTAGTGGAGAAGAGCTGAGCTGAGCAGTTATTCTGGGCACACTAGTTAAAGGTAAAGCTGATTGTCAGAGAGGAAGGATTTTGGCTTTGTCAAGAGTGCATGCAGGAGTATTGCTCTCCAGGGAACAAGATGAATGTGCAAAGCTCAAGTCTTACAGGTAGGTCTTTGAAGACTTAGTTTAGGATTGCCTGAGGATAGAACCAGGGGGCCCAGATCCCTTATTCAAACATTTAATGAATTCTTACTCTCTGAGAAGGAATGCAGTGAATTTCAAAGGGTGGTAGAGACAATTCATTGCTGAAAAGAGCAGAAGAGGTGAGTGATTTTATATAAGGCAGTGTCTTGCTTGCAAGGTGGATATAAGCTTAAGAAAGGGGCTGAGCATGGGCAGTGTTTTCATTTTCGTTGAATTCTAGAAAATTCTTAATTTCTTTCTTTATTTCTTCTTTGACCCTGCTATCCTTTAACAGAGCGTTGTTTAGTTTCCATGTGTATGTGGGCTTTTTGTTGTCTTTGTTGTTGTTAAAGACCAGCCGTAGACCATGGTGATCTGAGAGGATGCATGGGAGTATTTCAATCTTCTTATATCGATGGAGGCTCGTTCTGTGTCCAATTATGTGGTCAATTTTTGAGAACGTGCCATGGGGTGCTGAGAAGAAGGTGTATTCTTTTACTTTAGGATGGTATGTTCTGTATATATCTATTAATTCTAGTTGGTTCAAAGTCTCTGCTAGTTTTGCAGTGTCCTTGTTCAGTTTCTGTTTCCCTGATCTGTCCATTGGTGAGAGTGGGGTATTAAAGTCTCCCACTATTATTGTGTGGGGGTGAAATGTATTTTTTGAGCTTCATTAGGGTTTCTTTTATGAATGTGGGTGATTTTTTATTTGGAGCATTTATGTTAAGAATTGACAGTTCCTCCTGACAGAATTCCCCGGTAACGAGTAAAAAGTGTCCTTCCTTATCTTTTTTGATAACTTTTGGTTTGAAATTTACTTTAGTCGATATTAGAATAGCCACTCCAGCTTGCTTTTTGGAGCTGTTTTCTTGGAAGTTTTTTTCCCACCCTTTTACTCTGAGATAGTGTCTGTCTCTGCCTCTGAGATGAGTTTCCTGTATGCAGCAAAAGGCTGGGTTTTGTTTATGTATCCAGTCTGATAGTCTATGTCTCTTTATTGGGGAGTTGAGACCATTTATGTTAATAGACATCAAGGAATAGTTGTTTCTGTTTCTTGCCATTATTGCTCTTTTGGTTTGAGTTGTGTCTGTGTTTTTTTCTTCTTATAGTTTTCTTGTTTAGGAGTTTTCTTGTTTTCACTAGTCTGTATTTTCCCTCATTGTATTGGGTTTTCCACCTATAATTCGTTGTAGTGCTGGGTTTGTGGTCAGATATTGTGTGAATTTTGATTTGTCTTAAAATATCTTAGTCTTTCCATCGATGGTGATTGACAGTTTTGCTGGGTATAGCAGCTTGGGCTGGCACTTGTGCTCTCTTAAGGAGTGCATGATGTCTGTCCAGACTCTTCTAGCTTTCATAGTCTCTGTTGAGAAATTGGGTGTGAGTCTGATTGGTCTGCCTTTATATGTTACCTGACCTTTTTCCCTTACTGCTTTTAGTATTCTTTCTTTACTTTGGGCACTTGATGTTTTTACTATTATGTGTCGGGAGGTATTTTTTTTCTGGTCCAACCTATTTGAAGTTCTGAAGGCTTCTTTTATGCTCGTAGTCATCTCATTCTTAAGGATAGGGAAGTTTTCTTCCATGATTTTGTTGAATATGTTTACTGTGCCTCTTAGTTGATACTCTTCTCCCTCTTCTATTCCTATTATCCTTAGGTTCCGTCTTCTCATTGTGTCTTGGATTTCCTGGACATTTTGGGTTAGGAGCTTTTTGTTTTTTGCATCTTCTCTGGCTGTTTTGTCTATGTTTGTAATGTTGTCTTCTGCCCCCGAGATTCTCTCTTTGATCTCTTGTAATCTATTGGAAGTACTTGCTTCTGTGACTCCTGATTTCTTTTTTTGGTGTTCTGACTCAAGGGTTATCTCTTTTAGCGTTTTCTTTATTGTGTCAATTTCTGTTTTAATTTCCCTCTTCCATTCCTTTATTTCTTTGGTTCTGTTTTCCTCTAGTTCTTTGAGTTCTTTGAGTGTTTTTCTTGTTTCTTCTTTAAAAGCTTATGAATCTTTTTGCTTTTCCTCCCTTTCTTGTTTAAGTATCTCTATCAGCGTCTTGACGTATGATTTCAGGTCAGTGTCTTCTTTTTCTGTAGTGTTTGGAATTCTGATGTTTGCTGTTATGGGAGAGTTGGGTTCTGGTGTTGCTAGATTGTCTTGGTTTCCTTGGGATATACTCTTTCTCTTTCCTCTTGCCATTTTGTTGTCTGTGATATGTTCTTGCCTTTCTCTTGTCTCTGGTCTGTGACCCTTGTTCTCCACTGGTCCAGGTGTCAGATGGGCCAAGCCCTGTTTTATGCCTCTGAGTCGTCGGGTGTGAGCAGAATTTCCAACGTTCTGTTTCTGGTTGCTGGATCTGGCAAGGCAGGGCTGGGCAAGGTAGGGTGTGCACTTTCCGTGTGCTCTCCACAGAGATCTCTCTGCTCCCCTGCAGCCTAGGTCTCCCACTCACCAGTTGCTCAGCCTCTATGAGTCGCCGTTCCAGGTGGCAGATGGGCCAGGCTCTGCTCTGCGTTCTGAAGTCGCCAGTTGCTCAGTCTCTATCAAGCCTCTGCTTTCTTGTTCAGGGATCTCTTACCTCTTAATATCTAGCTCTGAGGATTAAATCACTTAATCTTTTGAAGACATTGGAACTCATTTAGCTGTTAAGCTTTTTCTCTACTAAACCTTGGATTTACTCTGTCCACACAAAACAGAGACTAGTTCTCTCAAATGAAGACTTTTCATCTTTCAAAGCCTGCACCACCTCACTCTACTAGTGGGATGTGAAACTGAGATTTCCTCACCACATCACATCTATCGAATCTCTACTACCCTTCCTTTCAACGCCCATTATACCTTTGTTTGGCTCTGCCCTGCACTTTCAGATGCTCTACTTCATCTTTCCTTCTAGCTTCCATTCTAGGTGTATTTTGAGATTTAATATCACTTAGATCCCCATTTCTTTAACATTCTAGTACAAGCATTTAGTATCTGTTCACAATTTGATCTCTCTAGCTTTCTTACCTGCAGCTCTGAACTGCATTGGTGTGTTTGTGTGTGTGTGTGTGTGTGGGGAGGGGGTCCTCCAACTTTCAGGTACATTTAGGTTATGGGACCCTTTACTTTCTCTACCAGCAGCTGCCTTAAACCAGTTCTTTGTGATTCTCAGCTTCAGTATAGACTCTTATTTCCAATATCTTTACTTCTCTTGGTCCATAGATCTCAAATTACATTCATATGGGGGAAATCCAATCATTAATAGGCTTTTATTTTTTATCTTGCACATTAAGTGAGACAGATGTTGGCATTAACCTCATTATAATGATGGCATCTTCTACTGTGGTTCCTGCATACACATTTTATAGATGATAATATCATTTTGCAGTGTCACAAGACTTGGGTCTGTCTTGAGGAGGAATCGTGGCAGCAAGAGTGTGGGATGACTGGTCACATGGCATACAAAGTTAGCTTGCTTTCTCCTTCTTATTCTATCTGCTACCCCAGAACAATGGATGGTGCCACCTATATCTAGAGTGGCTCTTCAATGCACAGTTAAACGTTTCTGAAATCCCCCCTATAGACACACTCTGAGGTACGTTTTCTTGGGGATGTTAAATCAGTCAAGTTCATGAGTAAGATCAATCATGACAAAGTTATTTTTTTTGCCTTGTAATTCTTTTTTATTTGTGCCCCTATGTTACTATTACAAATAGTTTGCAAACATTTGTTGGGTTTTCTGTAGGTTGATATCCAGGCAATACATGATTGGACAGTAGAGAGTAGGCGGGAACAAAGCTTTAGAAAAGCAGAAGAGGAGGAAGAAGCAGGAGATTCACAATGGAGGCAGCAGAAGAGATGTCTTAGATCAAGGTGAATCAGATTGGTTTTATCTTGTTTAGGTGGGAAGTTTATATCTTTATTAATTGGCAGTGAATTTATTGTTTAGATGCATGTAGTTTGAGAATTTAACATATAAATCTGTTTGATAAGTTATTGATTCTTGAGTCATGTTTTACCAGGTTGTGGAGTACAGTGTGTGAAAGCAATGACTAAGAGACTGCTAGTTCTAGCTCTGTTGCCTGCAGGAGGTGAGGGTGCACAGGCCCATGGAACAAGACTTGTGGGCCCAGGGGCAAGCACTTCTACTGCTGAGCCAATTCACTGGTCTTCAAATTAAAGCTTTAAAACTGGGTTTCTGATATATTAGTTAACAAAGATAACAGTCTTGTCAAAATACACACATGTAGTTTATTTTAAATAAATTGTTTTCAACTATGCTTAAAAGAAAACAATTTTTAAAAGGCATCTACCTTTAGTTAGAATGAAAAATGGAGTTACACAGAGGAAAGTAAATTGTACTGAATTGAATGAACTTCTGGCTGTATATTAATTTTTACAAAACCAACTCACAGGGTTTTAACCAGTTTGTTATCCCATGGTTTTATGGGTTGACTGCTCTCAAGGCGTGCCTGTCTCTGAGGAATGTCTGGCCTGTTGCCAGGTGGAGGTGAGGTGTTGAGTAAAGTAAAAGTTTGACTTGGTGGTTACCCAGAGTCACTGCCTGATTGGCAGCTGTGTCCTGAGAACCCCACTGGGGCTGTGGGATGGAGGGCTAGCAGTTAGCTTTTCTTTGGGGACTTGGCATTTTAGTGCTGTCAGGACATTAATGGTTACATCTAACACTGGAACAGAATTGGTGTTCTGGCACTCAGATAATTGAAGGGATCACAGGGAAAAGCTGAGATTCAGTAAAGTAGAAAAATAAAGTTCTCTTGATGGGGGAATGTGAGGTTACATCACAGAAGTGCATACAGGATGCCAATCATTATGAAGTCACTGTGTGGGAGGGATTACCTGCTATAGGATTTAAAAAAGAGTTTGTCACCAAACTGTGACACCCTGAAACATCTGACAGTATTGAGAGTACAGTCCCCTTTGTCCTAGAAAGTGAGACTTTTTCAGACGACATAGTGTTTACTTTTTACTATTCTCACCTAAGGAAAAAATCTTGCCAAGAACCTTTTTTTCTGGGTTCTGGCTTTTCCTGTCACTTTTATTATACCCATTATTGCCTCATACAACATAGTTAACACAAATACTCAGCTCCAGTACAGCAGATGAACTATTCTGCCTTGCTAGAGAATTTTGTAGTAGCATCTATAAAGTTCATATTATGATCCTCACTTATTCTGGGAGAAGCTTAAAGTGTAAGGAGATTCTTCCAAAGTCCTTCCCATTTTCTGGAGCATTTGTAATGTGAAAACCACATCCATAGGCATGATCATTGTATTTATGGTATTTGCTATGTGTTTTAGTGTGATGCCAGTGCAGGCTGATATTTATGGAGTGTTTAAGTATGGGACAGGCAGTGTGTTCAGTGCTTTGTATTTGATTTCATGATGTATATACTATTATAAATGAAGAAGTTTAAGTTCAGAGAAGTAAAATATTTTAACATAGACCATAGATCTAATGTATATTATAATATATGATATATGATGATATACTATATATAGCATATCTAATATACATACATATATATATAATATAAATTATAGAGCCTAAGCATCTCAATCTACTGGATGGACGTAAGAACCTGAATAGTTGCGTGCTCAGTTCACTCTAGAGTTAGATTCAGCCAGAAGTCTACTCCCATTTGAAAACTGGTCAGTGATTCTTCTTGGTGCATGGCTGCATTCATTTTGACTCAGCACAAAAACAAAAAAAAAAAAAACAAAAAAAAAAACAAACAAAAACAAAAAACCCCCCCAAAAAACCCAAAGTCAAAGTAGAAATGATCTCTATCAGTAGCATAAAGTGTTAAATATTTATGGAAGATAACATAATGTGAGAAACTGTGAGGATTCATTGGTCAGCATTGTACACACACACACACAGTACAATGCTGGAGTAGAATGGTCTCATACTTGAAAGGGTTCACCCTGTAATTATTATACATGAACATACTCCATGGATTTTTTTCCTTTTGTGCTACAGAAATCTTTCATGTTGTTCTTCATAAATAAGATTTAGTCTCTAAGAACATTGTCTCTTAGTTTCTTTAATACTTGGTGTGTGTCCTATATTTCCTTGGCATTGAAACATTCTTTCTAGAAGGAAGGAAGGTTATGAGACTCAGGAAGATATGGATACACAAAAGGACCAAGAAGCTCAGAAAGGAGTAAGACTCATAGGGTTATTCAGAAAATAAAGGATGCTGAAAGCAGAAACCTTTCACATGGGGATGCCCATGGGCTGGAAGTGGCAGGGATACAAGCTTTTGTTATTCACGATATGTGCTCAGATGGGCAATTTGGGAAAACAGCTGTGTTTGAGTCTAGAGTATCTGAGAGTAGCGTTCACCTACGTTTCTTTACATAATCTCATTAAAACCGTTGGTTCTTCAAGCTAGACTTGGGTAGAATAGTTTCTTTGATCTGTCATAGGTGTCCTATCTGAGATAAATGTTCAAATGTGTTCATTTACATATCTGGAAAAGTCTTACAATAGGATAGAAACTTGTTCTCTCAAACTTCTTTTTGTAGCACATAGCCTTAACTTGAACTATTGATCTTTGTCACAGAGCCCCTGTGCTTTGGACATCCCCTAACCTATCCACTTAAAGGTCAGACAGTACTGCTTTGTTTAGATGTTGTAAATGTTGCAACTGCACCTGTTTGTTATTTTTCCTATACAAAAGCTGGTTCTGAAGACAGCCTGTCAAAGTGTTGGATTCCAAGTCCTGTCTGTGTCCCTGATTAATCAGTATTGGAGTCTGCATTCACCAAATCACTGATACCTGACTGAGAATGGTGTCTGAGTGGTTTGTGGGGCTATTCCTGGACCCCAATAGAATTCCTGTCTTTGATTTCTAAAAATACCTCTGAGTAGATGGTGACATGTACATATAAGGAAATACAACCAACTAAACACAAATTACCTTGTATTATGGCTCTGTCAAAATGCTTAGAGCATGGCTACACACCTATCCCCACCTGAGAACTTGGCAGCTGTCTTTAATGACAAGTTGGCACATCCTTTCTGACTGTGTAATTGGTAAAAGAGCTCATTTGCATAAGCCAAGATGTCAGGAAAAACATGAGCATCAGATTAAAACAAGAAAAAAAAAAAAAAAAAAAAAAAAAAAAAAAGAAAATCAACAGAACCTGGAATGGGCCATAGACTGTTTTGTTGTTTATGTTGTCAGTTTCTGCTTGTACCACCTGTTTGTAGTATTAAATACTATGGTGTAAGGAGAAAAAACAAAACAAAGAAGAATGGAGTATTCTATAAACCATTTTTATACAGTACACAGCAATAATTCCTGCCCATCACATGTGCCTGAGATATGAGCTGGTGATGCATGTGACAGCAGCCCTTACTGTACTTTCTCAGATGCTGAAGTCTGGTTAAGGGTTGAGTCTACCAACCCTCATTTCTAATAAGGGAAGAGCCCATCACAAATCTGGTATTAATGCTAAGCAGTTACTAGGACTTATTGTGGGCCTTTATCCTGCAGAGATTATAAACCTCGTTCAAATAAAGGAATAGCAAGAGATACCTGAGGCTTACCATTCCTTGGATAGTCTTTCTCTGTTTGTGCCCTCCTTGGTTACAGGTTATTGAATCCGTGTAATAATTGCAACAGACACTCATTCTTTCAGATAGAAGATCTTTGCTCTATCAGATGGGACTCTGGGGGGGAAGCAGATAAAATATTTAAATAGCATCAGTATTCACAAAATAATGGCTTGAGTATGTAGGAATTACCAAGATACTCAGTCCTCTACTCTGCATTCCAGTAGACCTACAGAAAAGAGAAGGGGGTGTGTAAAAAAACCTGCTTGGCAGGGGTTGTCAGCTAGAGTTGATGCCAGCAGAGAAGAAATACAAGAACTAGACAACGAATCTCCCCCCTTTTATTTTTACTTCTTTTCTGGGGCTTACCCTCGAATGTATCCACATGGAAGCCAGTGAAAGGGAGGTTACTGATGGCAAGGGATGAGCCCTGTGATCTTGGACAGAGTGCGGAAGCAAATGAAGAAGAATAGACTTACACAGCAAATGGGAAACACCCATTATGTCTGGATTTCTTTCCTAGTTCTACATGTAAAATTATGAGTATGAAATCCCATTTGAGTGTGACATTATTGAAGTATTTTTAATTTTGTTTTATTTTCATTCAGATATACCCCTGACAGGAACAAAAGGGGACCTATAGGAAGTATATGGAGATCAAGTCTGATAAAAGAATCAGGTAACTTCTGGAACAAAGCTACTCAATGATCTTTTTTTTATTGGATATTTTATGTATTTACATTTCAAATGTTATCTTCTTTCCCCCTACTCCCATCCCCCCTTCCCCAATCACTCACTGACCCTCAACCATTCAACTCTGCCTGTGTTCTTGGAACATCCCAATAAAGATGAAAACAAACCAAAACATCTTTGTTTATAAACCATGACTGACATGTTCGCTGATCTGCCTTTGTTACCCTACCTAACAAATACCTTAATAATGCAGATACCATGGCAGGAGTGTGGAGCTGAGAGGAACTACTCATCTTATGTGCAGGGAGGAGAGCAGAGAGATGGGGCTAGAGATCAACTACTCACTCCCTGTCCTGACCCCAAAGATTCAAAGGTATCTGATGAAGCTCTACCACCTCAAAGCTCTGCTACCTCTCAATAGCACCAATGTAAGGTTCAATACATGGGCCCTTGGGGTACAGGTATGGTTTGAACTGTATTAACATGCATTGGTCCCAAATGAGGAGAAGATGTTCCACTAAGGATGTAGTTTAATTAGAGGAATCAACCAATGTTTTGGTTAACACAATTGGAACCAAAAGTGAGATTTGCTCTTCCTCCAGATCTACCTCAACAGAGAAATACTGATGAATTGAGTTCTGCCTCAGGCTGAGAGAAAAAAAATGAAGGCTTACAACAGAGAATCATGGTTGTGAACCATTTCCTCATGACTTTTAATATCAGTGACATTTTTCCCCTGTGCCCAGTGCTTGTGAAAAGTAGACTGTCACAAGGAGGTTACCTAGTATAGGTATGCTGGTAGGTAACTTAGCTATAGGGTACTTACTTAGCATAGGTAATGCTGAGAGTATAGCTTAGTGCTAGGGTACTTACCTAGCACAGGTGTGCTGTAGTATGTTGGGGTATAGCTTAGTGATTGATCTAGCATCCATGAAGCCCTGGGCTCAATCTGCAGCATCACCTCTAAAATCATGAGAAAAATTGGTTTAAGTGGTGCCATGATGTTACCAATGGATTTAAAAACAGACAAACATCAAAATGGGACCACTCCCCATCTCTATTAGTAGTTTCTCACTACCCTGACAACACTAGCCAAGGCTGGTAAAACAGAGGTTGGCTTTCGCTCATAGTGCATGGTCCCTATGGGTAATAGAGTTAGGAGGTTAATGACTACAATGGTGATAGCCTTGTTAGCAAAGCCTCAAGTACTTAGCTCGTGGGTAGATTTCAGCGACAAGCCAAGCCTGAACTGGTTGTTATGATAGGGGCCACTGACTCATATTACAGACGCATGGGAGAGAGGGAGTTGATGATGGGGTGTTTGTGGTCCATCCTGCATTTGAATGGCACATATTGTGCATAGCATGACATTTTATGTTTTATGTATTCTGAGGTTACTCACTTCTTTTAACACATCTCATATATATATTTTTTATTTATCTTACCACTTTGCGTCTGGTAGAGTCTGCAGCTCTATTTTTAAATTATTAATTTCTTATTCAATCATTTCTAATTGTTCACTCCATTTTTCCTGTGCTAAAAATTCTGGAGACAGCATTTATTTCTATTTCTGGGGATGTGATGGGTCTTTTCCATATTCATGATTCATTCATATGTTTGCTGTATTATTTGACTTTAAAAGTAGGTATTTGGAGCTGGAGAGATGGCTTAGAGGATAAGAGCACTGTTGGTCTTGCAGAAGACCTGAGTTCAGCTCCTAATATCCATATGGCAGCTTCCTGATACTCACAACTCCTATTTCAGGGGATCCAGAAATAGGATTTTTTGACCTCTGTGGGCACCAGGCATGCATTTGGTGCTCATGGATACATGTGGTTGAAATTCTCAGATGTATCAGATAAAATAAATTTCATTTTAATTTTTCTTATACTATGTTACAGCTGAATTTCTTTACCTCTTACTCCATGACAGTTACTTTCCCTGTGTCTTTGACATCTTAGATAAGGAGCTTGGGGGTCTCCTTTCCTGTCACTCTTTCTTCCTTTCTGACTTCCCAGGAACATAGAAGAGATTCTGTCAAGAGTCTTTGAGCCTCATCTTGACAGTTTGTTTTCTATTCTCTGTGCATGGCCTGGGCACTGCACAGTAATGCAGTCAGCTTTATTCTTATTTTATTTTATTTTTGAGATTATAATTTAATTTCAGAATTTCTTTCTCCCCTTTCCACCCATATATCTCTCTCCATGCCTTTAAAAAAAGTTATGACCCCTTTTTTTCATCAACTGCTATTTCATGTGTATATATGCACACACACACACATATATATATATATATATATATATATATATATATATATATATATGTATATATATATATGTATATAACATATATACAGGCACACACATATGCATATATATGTTATATATCCTTCTCATTCAGCATACTACTGTTATTTGTATGTATGCTTTCAGAGATGATGATGTGATATTAGTGATGGTTTGAATAGGAAAGTCCCCATAGGCTCATATATTTGAATGCTTGATTGTTAGGGCATATTGTTACTTCACAGGGATTAGTAAGTGTAGCCTTGTTAGAGTAGGTGTGTCCTTGTGGGAGGAAGTGTGTCACTACCAGTGGGCTTTGGGGTTTCAAATTCTCAAGCCTGGCACAGTGTCTCTCCCTGGTGTCCAGGGATCCAGTGTAGAAATGTCAAACTGCTTCTTCAGTACCATGCCTGCCTGTGTACAGTCATGGTTCCCTCTGTGATGACAATGGACTAAACCTTTCAAACTGCAAGCCAGCCTCAATTGTTTTTCTAGTTAATTGTGTCTCTTCACAGTAGCATAAGATTTAGTAAGTCAGTATTAGATAATCAACTGGAGTCTTTTTCCCTGGGGAAGATCACATTTTCTGCACTTAGCTTTTTTTGGTTGCATATACTTCTTTATCCCCCCCTCTTAGTGTGTGTGTGTGTGTGTGTGTGTGTGTGTGTGTGTGTGTGTGTGTGTGTGTAAGGTTGAGGAGTCATGTGCTTTTTCCTGACCACTTTGGCATGTCCACTGATGTCATCCCTTTTCAGCTCATGTCAGGTAGTCATATTGGTGAAATTTTATGGGTATAGCTTTTGACCTTACCGGGAGACATTTCAGAATAAACTCTTACAACCTGTCCACAATGCTCCCTAACCCTTAGGTGCAGAAGTTGTTGATATTTCCTTGGAACTGAGATTACTTTTAACCCACTAATTGGCAAGATGCCTCTTGGTAGCGTTATCCTCACGAAACCTAGCCACTAAAAACCTTTCTTAACATGAAGAGTTTTACTTTCAGACTTTCAATTCTTCTTCATGATAATTTTGAGTCTTAGCATCCTTCTGATTTTGTAAGCATGTCTTAGACGAGCAGACATGATAAAGATTGCTGCTCAGATACACAAATCTGTTTCCACATCTGCTGGATCATTTGACTCCTGGTTCCATAAATTCCAAGGTAGGCTTTTTTTTTTTTTGCTCAGCTTTGTCTTTTTTTAAATAAATATTTAGTGTCTCATTCTTGAGACAAAGATGGAAGAAATAATGGAATAGTTGTTTTTCATAAAATTAATTTTGGAAGCTATGTAGAAGCTTTAAGTAATGCTTCTATATGTATATGCACGAATGTATTTGTGGGTAATTTGCACATATGACAAATATTTTCTAGCTGTACACATGACTTTCACACTTCTCCTCTTCCTCCATTTAAAAAAATCAAATTTATTCTGTGACAGTTTTATATAACACACACACACACACACACACACACACACACACACACACACACACATTTACAGTGCATTCTGATTATATTTACCTTACTCTCAGCTCTATTCTCCTTTCATTCTTGTCAAATCAACTCTCTCTCTTTCTCTCTCTCTCTCTCTCTCTCTCTCTCTCTCTCTCTCTCTCTCTCTCTCTCTCTCTGTCTGTCTGTCTGTCTCTCATCTATGTGCACATGTGTGTAGAGCTATTCCCCGAAGCATGGGGCACTTATCAGTAGCTATCCTACTGAAGCCAATGATTTCCCTCCCTGCAGCACCCACCAACAGCTGAAGTTCCCCATAGAGGGGTAGGGGTGTAATGAGCTTTTACTTGTTCATCAGTGGATGTTGACATGCCCAGTCTTGTGTATAGAGCTTCCGTTCTAGCTCTAGCTGCAGCTGCTGTGGACTCATGGTTGCTCAGAAGACAGCATTTTACATTTCCCCATCTCATCTAGCTTTCTTGTTATTTTTCATTCACTCTTCCATATTTTTCTGAGTGTAGACTGTGTGTGTGTGTGTGTGTGTGTGTGTGTGTGTGTGTGTGACAGAGAGAGAGAGAGAGAGAGAGAGAGAGAGAGAGAGAGAGAGACAGACAGACAGAGAGAGAGAGGCAGACAGAGAGAATGTATGTATGTGTGTGCGTGTGTATATGTGTGTTTGTGTGTGTGAGAAAGAGAGAGAAAATGTGTATGTATGAGTGTGTATATGTGTGAATGTGTGTATGTGTGTGTGTTTGTGTGATATAAATGTTCTGCTTAGAACTGAGCACTACTTAAGCAGCAGAAAGCCAGAATTCACTGTAATTTTTAGCAGAAAGATGCTTTTCTGGTAACTGTTGTAAGCAACACTGGTTTGGCAGTGTCTCCTCATGAGTTTGCCTAGTAGGAATTTTTGAATAAAGATAAATCAATGCAAAACTAACCTAACTGTAACAGATAGAAAAAAACCTGCTGGTAGTAAGCAAAAGATTAAAAAGTCAAGAAATCTAAGTGGTCTACTAAAATATTACAGGCTAAGGGTTAATGCTGAACAGAAGGTTAAAATGGAAACAGACCACTTAACTATGCATGTGTCGATCCGGTGTGACAGAAAGGGGAAACTGAACCAGAAGTTTGGGTTTTGTGTTGGTTTGCTTATTTGTTTTTTGTCTTTGGTTTTAATGTTGAAGTGGAGTAAGAAAGGCTCTACCAAGATTGTACTGATCTCACAATTTTCAGTCTTATATTTTTGAAAAAGCCTAAGAAGGTCATCTGACACCCATGTCTTCTACTAAACAACCATCATCTATCTGTGTAGCTTTGAGTCTGCACCAATTGAACTCACAGCACGTAAATGGGGGTGGAGTAGGGCTGGGTGAGGCTGAACCAGAGGGAAGCCATGTCTGGAACATGGACACCTTATAAAGGAACAAAGACTAGTTTAGAGAACTCTGGAGTACCTAGAAAATGGCTTTCTCTGTAGATGCTGTCATGAGGAGGGAAATTATGGAAAACAATGATTATAGTCAACTGGAATAAACAAGAGGAGACCTGTATCCACAACAACAAAACTAAATTACTCAGAAGATATTTATATGCTGTTCAGTTTACCTTGCTTTAGCAGAAGAAAATATAATGTGCTAATGAGGAGAGTTTTGCAATGTATTTGGAAGAATGACTTATAGTGTTATCATTTTATAAAAGATCTGGCCTAGTCTTATTGACTTGCAGTATTTGACAGAGGTTTTTAAATTCTGTTTTGGAGACGTTTGCTTCGTTAAGGTAAGACAAGATACAAAACAGTGGAATATGTTGTTATAAAAGAAGGTGCTTTTAACATTGTAGACAAAAATATGCTTTGTGAATTTTATTGCTGAAAAATAATAAAAAGACACTTTGCTTGTGTTTTGGCCACATCTTCTCAGTCGGTTTGTGTGGGATCAAATGGAGAAATTGTAACCGAGAATGAAGCATTCTTCTATGTGAATAGACTGAACCCATATCTCAATGCAAGTAGCTGAACCATCAGAAGTTATCTTCCTTGCATGGTTCACTGTGTGGGCAATGTGAGAAATGGCTTCCCCAACATATTGCTTTGGTTTCCAGGTTTGACCAGTAGGGTACTGAGTGTTCCTTTCTTTCCAAGTGTATTCTTTTTCTCATATTGTACTCTCGTCTGTTCATGGTTTGTTTAGAAAATCATGTAAAGTATGTGCTGAGGAGACTGGATGTTCCTTTTGCACAGCAAAGTTTACCTTGTGGTGTGGCTTTGTGTAGGGCTTATCTTGAGATGAATGAGGATTTTAGTTTGGGCTCGGTTGCATTCTGTGCTGTGGTATTGGGAATTCTATATAGTGTTAGAGCCCTTACAGAAGCCATAGACTTTCAACAGCAGAGTACTTGCCTAGGACAGGACCTGCTAGGGAATAACATTAAACCCTGTAATATAATGGAGGCAATTGGTTGCACAGACTAGGTAGGCTAGCAGTGAATAGGAGGAAGGCAGAGATGATTACATGAGACGAAAAGGAAGCATGTGTCCAAAAGCAACCCAGAAAAGTAACTATTGTAACAAAGGTACATTCACAGTAACTGATCTCAAAGTTCACTTATCTCACTTAACTTTTCCATGAAAGGATTTTCAAGGAAACCCACTATTTTCAATTTTTATCCAGTGTTCATTTTTTTTTTCTTTTCCTTTTGCTTTTGAGATACAGTCTCATGAACTCTATGCTGGACTGGAAATTTGCTGTGTGGCAGAGGATTCTGAATAAGTAGGAAGAGCACAAAGCGTTTATTTTGCTGCCCCTAGAATCACAGACATGTCCCACCATGCTTAGGTACCCTGTGCACCAATCTACTTTTTCCCCATTTTTTAAAAAATTGAAGCAGAAGTACATCACTTTCCTGCCTTCCTCCTTCTACTCTGTTTATTCCTTCCTAGGGACCCTCCCTTCCTCACTCCCTCCACTTTCAAGCTGATAGCTTCTTTACCTCAAGGGGGAAAACCAAGGACACAGTTTTAATCAGATCAAAACAAAAAGTGTAAGAATGTAAATCTCAATGTCAGACTTCTCAGACTCACAATCTTCTTGACTTCAAAGGCTTGGCATGTACACCAGCAAGTACATATCATGGGCTCAGGCCAGCTCCACTCCATGCCTGTTCTTTCCTTGGTTAATCTCATGTTTTTGGCATGTCCAGAACTCTTGAGTCCCTCCTACAGCTGGGATGAGCCTTCACTTATAGCCTCTCCTGGGCTTTCTTTTGGGACACAAATCCTGCTACAAAGTGCCAAGTCTCAGCTGTTCTTCATGACCCTTTCAGAAACCAGAAGCAGCTGGGTGGCTCTCACACTTTATCAATTTATGGGCAGCACAAGGGCAGCCTTGCCTCTGAAGGAAGCCACTGCTTATTTCTTTTTTAAAGTACGTTGCTTTACTTAGTTTCCTGAACATTTGGGGTATTTTACAGATATTTCTCCAGTAAAGAGATACTCTAGATATTTTATACTTGTTGAGCAGTTAAGTATTGTAGAACCCCACCATAGAGAAAATTAGAAGCTGGAGAGAGACATATGGTAAGAATTAGGGTGTCTACAGATCAAGAAGATCACAGGGAATGAATAGTTTTGGTCTGGTGCTAGCATGGACAGACTTTGGAACTTCATGTGACATAAGTGAATTCTCTTTTCTAAAATGAGAGAACATCACTTGTAAAGAAATACTAAATGTGCTACTTGCACAGGGATATAAAATATATGTTAGTGCAAATTTGAAAGCTGTTAGATGTAGCTTTATTGGTAGCAAGTGTATGCTGAAGTGTGTGTGGGGGGGCAGGAGTCAGCAGTTAGTGAATGAGTTTGAAGCTATAGGAAAACTGCTGTCCAGTGAAGGGTGATGGGGAGATTACCTGGAAGATTTTCCTTTTCACTGTTTTTCTCATGATGAAATGACAGTTTCAGCCTTGTAGGTGAAGAATACAGGGAGCTTCTGCAGTATGGGAGATAGTTCTGGGTTTAATGGTAAGTTAAAGCACATCACATCTAGTATGAGAATGAAGGATTTATCTGCACTGATAAGAGAATGATAAAAAAATAGCCATCTTGAGTTTATGTTTCCCACATGTCTTCTGAGATGTCCCTCTTTTATAAACTATAGTGATAAACATTGTCATGGTTTGACTCTGACATGTTCATGGTCGGCTTGCAAAGCATTGCTGTTTTAGAGGATGTGCGAAGCTACCCAGCAGAAGTATGTCACTCCAGTCAGGTCCTTGGTGATGCCTCTCTTGATCTTCTTCCTGGGCCTGGGTGAAGTGGACCATTTCTGTTCCATATTCCCATGAACAGGAGCCACTTCTCTTGGTCTTCCCACCATGATGTGCTGAAACCTGAGTATAAATGAATGCAAAAAGCATCCTGTACGATGCTTGGGTCAGGTACTATAGTTATAGTGATGCAAGGCAAAATCCATCAAAACAGAGGAAACAGCAAACTGGTGGTGACAGCTTCCTGATTGGCAAGAACAATACAGAATGCTGACTGGGGCTGGGATATCCAGGGCACACATTCTCCAATGGCTTATGTGCTTGAATACTTGGTCCCTAGATTATAGTACATCCTGGGGATGATTGGGAAGTAGACTATAGTAGAGGGATAGGCCATTAGGGATGGGTCTTTGAAGCTTACATCCTCTTCCATTTCTGAGTGTCTAGCCAGTGTGAAGCCTCATGGTTCCATTGTTAAAGATGCAGATGTTTTGCCTGACACAGTTTTCTGGCCACAAAGTTCTGCAGATATCTGAAGTTTAATGAGACCAAATAAATCACTAATTTTAAGATGCTTCTGTTGAGCATTTTATCACAGTGATAATAAAAATAGCTAATAGGATATTGTTAGACTATGCTCTAGGCTCTAATAGGGGCTGGAGAAAGGAGATTCATGCACAAGGAGAAGGCGAGGGGTGGGACAAATATCATAAAGGATGCTTGATAAAGCTTCATAGAATCACATTTTATATTTACTTAATATATATATATATATATATATATATATATATATATATATATATAAAATCTATTTATCTCTCTATCATCTACCTATCTTTCTATTATCTATATCTATACCTATACCTACATCTATCTAATCTCTAGCTCTATATCTATCATCTATATTATCTATGTGTCTGTCTATATATGTATATATGTATGTATGTATTTATGCATGTATGTATGTATGTATGTATCTATCTATCTATCTATCTACCTATATAATCTTAAAGTAATATCTGATATTGCTTTCCACAAGAGCCATAGTCTAACAAATACCCCAGTACCAGGAATGAGAAGCTTACGGTTGAGTTGTTGGTTAGGGTAGTCTAAGTGACTCCTTAAATATTATTGCTGGTACCTTGGTTGCTGACTCCTCAGAAATTGAAGACATCACACACTTCAGACACAAACTCAGAGAATTAGAACTGGATCTGACCTAAAAACCTTCTTTCACAGGACCAGAACATACCATGTATGCTGCCAAGCAGGAAAGAAATCAGCAGTGCTATCCACTTGTGATACCTTTGAACTATGACAATGACCAGCATGACAAGATCCCTATGAAGATGAATATTGACTCATATAATGGTGGTGATAAGGCCCACCCGATGAGAGGGAAATTATGCCTGGTATTTGAAACCTAGCCAACTACCCAGGGAGAGTGAAATCATGGAAGTTAGAAGATAATCTACAACTGACACTTTATCACACCACCTTAATTCCTGAGCACATTCTAACACTTATCCTTTTACAAAGAGAGAAGTGTAGCTTTTAACCCCTCGAAGTGAAAGCTTCTCTTTACAGTGACCATTAAAGGAAACCATGGTAGCACACAATTCAGAGATTCTTGAGTCATGTGGAGACTAGCCTCAATGGACAGACATATTTACAACACAATCCCTCTGCCTAAGGCTCAGGAATATTGAAGGAGAGAGAGGGCAGAAAGATAATAAGAACCAGAGAACCAGGAGGAGGATTGTGACTTCCAGAAATGACAAGGAAACTTCAACCCATGATATGTCAATAATGTATCTGCCTGAATAAGACCAGTACAATGTTCACATCAGTAGACATGCTAACAGTGAAAGAGAAATTTCATGGGACCCCACCTCTAGGGAAAAAACTATGGGGAACTATTGACTGCTGAGACAGAATTAGCCTCTCTTAAGGAAGAATTCTCCAGCTGATTATCTAATACAAAGTGGTCAGTCCTGAAATCATATAAAACGATCCACATTCAACTCAGCAGCTTGTATTTTTATATTCATGCATAGATAATATAATATATTTATTACTCAAAAGAGATCGTCGATTTGAGAGGAGTGAGAGGGAGATATGGGAGGAGAAGAAGGGAGGACAGGAAAAAGGAAGTGATACAGTTCTATCTTAATTAATTGTCTCTCAATTCAAAAGAAGGAATTGTCACAGGAAAACCAGCTTCCTCTAAGGTTGTTGCTTTTCCTCATGGGCTTGAGAATCTGAGAAACCTAAGCAGGAGAGCAGAATTACCAGGTGACTGTGGTCTGGTGTTTCACAGTTTTCTGGGCTAAAGAATTTTATTATCATGATTCAATTATCTGTGGCATCTCAAACTTGTTTTGGAGGCAGGCATCTGGTAAGTCACTCATTGTCTTAGTCACTGTGCTTTGCTGTGAAGAGACACCATGACTGGGGAATCTCTTACAAAGGGGGCATTTAATCGGGGCTGGCTTACACTTTCAGAGGGTTAGTTAGGGATCATGGAAAGGATCATGGTGTCAGGCAGGCAGACATGTTGCTGGAGATGTTGACAGTTCCATATCCCGACTTACAAGCAGCAGAGAGACTCTGGACCTGGCTTGGGATTTTGAAACCTCAAAGCACCACTCTCTGGTAGTGACACATTTCTTTCAACAAGGCCACATCTCAAATAGCACCACTGTCTGATGACCAAGCATTCAAATGACGGAGCCTGTGTGAAGGGAGGGCATTAAAAAAAAACATTGTATCTCTTTTAATTGGATTTTAAATTTACATTTCAAATGTTATCCCCTTTTCCTATTTCCCCTCCATAAACCCCTTATCCCATCCCCCACCCCTGCTTCTATGAGGGTGCTCGCCTACCCTCCACCTCCTCCTGTCTCCCGGCCCTGACATTCCTCTATACTGGGGCATCTAGCTTTGGTAGGACCAAAGGCTTCTCCTTCCATTGATGTCCAACAAGGCCATCCTCTGCTAGATATACACCTGGAGCCATGGGTCCTTCCATGTGTACTCTCTGGATAGTGGCTGATTCTCTGGAAGCTCTGGTTGGTTGATATTGTTGTTCTTCCTATGGGGTTGCAATCCCCCTCAGCTCCTTCCGTTCTTTCTCTAACTCCTCCTTTGGGGACCCCATTCTCAGTTCAATGGTTGGCTGTGAGCATCTGCCTCTGAATTTGTCAGGCTCTAGCATTCTTATTCCAACTCCCACACACATACTCCAAGTTTCAGTTTCTATGTAGAATTTCGGTGTGCTTCCTGATTGGCAGGCCTTCTGCAAGGCTTGGAGTTAATACTTCTGACATCACCAGTCCAGTACTTAGTACATACAAGAAATTCACCTGGGGAGGTGGCACCGCTGACTAAGTGTGCAGTTGTGGGGTCCCAAGTCTGGAGCTGTTAAACCCACATCAGGAAATAATCTGACTGTTGCACTGTGTCTGTTATCCCCGAATTGGAGGGGTGGAGACAGGGTATTTCTGGATCTCACCAGTCACCACGTCTAGCTGGATTAATGAGCTCAAGGTTAAAAACTAGGGTGGAGAGTAACCAAGGAAACATGACTTGACTCCTGGTCCTCATAAACACACACACACATGTATTAGACCACACATGCACTTGTGCACACATGAATGTGTACACACAATAATACCATATACATAGAAATTCAGGAATTAGTAGCATTTTTCTTAGTTTTGAAAGACTAAGTCAGCCTGGACCATGCTTCTTGCTTTAAGAACCCCGTATTGCTGTTGTTCTTGTCTGAAATTGAGTCTCACTCTGTAGTCCTGTCCTGGAACTTTCTTTGTAGACCAGGCTAGCCTTGAACACCCAGAGCTCCATCCAAAGCCGGGATTAAGGGCCGGTGTCACCTTCCCTGGCTAACACTTCATCTTAACTTCAGTGACAGCAGCACAGAGGCATTGCTACCTGTCCCCTGGATACAAGAAAACAGTTTGAAAAGACCACATGGATTTGAAGTGAGCTGTCCGGCAGGGAAACGCTTATAGACAGCAAGCTGGCCTTCTGAGTTCTAATCCTGAATGCATTCTTGTTTTAGCGTTCGTCTACCAAGATTTCTCTTTTAAAACCAGTTTGCTTATATCTAAAACCCCTGGGTGGATCACAAGATTGAGTGGGTTCTAGTGTCAGCAGAAACTTCCTTGACAGTCAGGCCCGGGAGGGAAGATGCGTTTACACTTTTGAACACTAGATGTCTCTCCCGGACTGGCTTTCAGCCTCGAGAGTCAGGGATGGCGTTTCTGGCTTCGACCTGGCTCTTGATTGACTGTTTCCCGGGCGCTCACTCATTCTCCTCCTGCCTGCTTCTAGTAATCCTCACTCTTTTCCTAAGCCTCATTCTCTTTCCTAGGATCTCTGCTTTATTAAGAACAGCCTCTTTGAATCTCTCCTCTTCACTGCTTTGTGAACCCCGGGGGTTTTTGCTCTGCTTTTCTGCGAAGCCTCTCACAGTATACAGTATCTCATTTCTAGTTCTATTCAGAATACCTTATATACAGTGTGGCGAGTCACCGATTTATTTGCCGAACAAAAGGTTGTTACATTTCTATTTTGTGTGCTATAAAGGCTTGCATTCTGAGGTGAAAACTCAAGGTTTTGCCTCCACTTCATTTAGAAGAACTCTCCGGATTAAACTGAAGTTTCTCTAGTCCTTCTTTACCCAATAGAGTGTGTAGTACAGAGAGTTTTTCTAAAAACCATGTGTTCTTTATCTAAAAAAAATAATAACTGTGTCCATTGCTGCTGATCCTCTGGGGAGGGACACGGTGGTGTCCGCTGTGATGAGAAGCTGAGGGAATGAGAGGGAATTGAGAGGAAGGACACAAAGCTACTAAGAGGACGAAGGAGAAGTAGGCAGATGGGTGAGCTTGGCTGAGCAGCCCCACATTCGTACCTCTGATGGATGAAGACAGGTTTTCCTGTGGCTCAGGGATGCCCCAGCTAAGCCAGATATCCCAGAAGAGCAGTCATCACCGTCCTCAAATAGACACGTAGGTGCTCATCATTTAAAACTCTCAGCTGTTAACATCGACTAGTATGCTGACTGAATATTACTAGCAACATCACTCTCTTTACACTTGGAGCTGACACGGGTTTCGGCTCACACAGACTTCTTTTGCTGGACAATGCTATCAGGAAACAGCTTGAGTGACCCCTGGGCATCTAGTGGGTAGGGCATTGGCAGGAGGTGTTTTGGCCAGAGCACTGTGACCCCTGGAAAGGCAAGCAGTAAGTGCCGCTGTATTTCAGATGAAGCTGTGGGAGAGACATCATAAAGAAATATGGATGGGATTTTGTTCTCTTGCTCCTACTACCTCTTTATGTGTCTTTTGGGGTGGGGGGTGGTGGTGGTGGTGCAGATAACATAGGCTGGTTTTCAACTCAAGATACTCCTGCCAACACCTTCATGGAGCTGAGACCACTGGCAGGTATCACCACATTGGTAGTCTGATTTCTATATACAGGGAAGAATGGATGTTGTGGGTTGATGTTAAAGTCAGAAATGAAATACATTGGGAAAAGTATTTTCATTTGAACATACTTGAAACAGGAGATTCATTCAAGATAGAGTTATCCATCTTAAGATAGGTAAGATAGAGTTCAAATATATTTAGATGAAAGCAACGTAAGGGAAACTGGTCCACAGTTCAAGGCACACCATTATATTGGGCAATCCAAGCCAGTGGGGGCTTGAAGAAGCTAGATACACTGCTTCCACAATCAGGAAACAGAATGGGGTGAATACATTCTGTGATCCAGGTACTTCTTGTATTTGTGTAGTTCAGTTTCCCAGCTAGAGAATGGTGCTACCCACAGTGGACAAATATTTCTTTCCACTTCATCAAGACAGTGAAGCTAGTCCCTCATAAGTGTGCACATAGGCCCATCTCTTACTCAATTTTACATTCTGTCAAGCTGACAAATAATTCAAAGTCTCACAATCACTTAACTCAGATCTAGGTTCATGTTTAGTTCCCAAGGTGTCTTGACAGAAAACTAGCCAGTACACAAGAGTTCCGAGCCAAGCTGAGCTGGACATAATGGACCCTCAGAGGTACTGGTGGGCCTTAGGTGTCAGAAACCATATCATATTGTTTTTTTAAAAAAAGCTCAACACATTACAAAAAGTAAACAAAACAAGAAACTGATGTCAACCATAAAGTAGGAGACATTTTCTAGGAATTTTTGTGAAATAAATATTAATGCTGTATGCCAGGAGATGGAAGTCTCACAGAAGGCTTCAAACCAGACAAAATCCCAGCATGAAGAAAGCAAAGTGGACGCAAAGTTCTCCCCCTAACTAAGGAACTATTTGTGACTGATACCTGCTGGGAAAGGTAAAACTCAGTTTCTTCAATGCACTGTCACTGGGTATATTAGCTCTATTCTAGGGCAGACTGCTATATCTTCCCAACCTTGGCTGCTTCTCACTAGAAGTGAATGGAACCTGAGAGCAGTTTTGGTTTGCCCCCACCCCCACCTATTTTATGAATAAGAATGGCTGTCATTTCCCACGGACTTACAGTGAACTGTAAATCTTTTGGGAGAGGGAGCACCTTCATTTGAGGCAATGGGAGGGGGAAGGGAGATGGGCTTGTGGGAAAAAATAACATCAGAAATATAAATGCAGAGAATTTCTCTTACCACTTGTTGATTGGATGATTTGTGTTTTTCAGTTTTTAACTTTTAAGTTGTTAACATACAATTTCTGGTTACATGACTGATTACAAACACTAACATAAATTTTATAACTCATTTTTATTCATAAAAAATACCTTTGGGAAAGGAATTGATATTAACCTGTTTTCCCCTTTTCTTTGCTTCATACTTTATTCAGTCTTATAAAGGATGCTCAGTGAAGATCCTATAGTGGTCTTCCCTGTGTATTCTAGGCATAGAACTATCAGAAGTCATGCTTTCCTTACAGATGTGAAGCCTTCACTGCTATAAGGTCCCTTTCTCAGCTAAGGTTCTTCTTGCAGGCAGTAGGGGCAAAGAACAGTGCCTGAACCAAATGTGATGGAAAGGAGGAATGAATGAACGTATGATGAGGTAATGCCTTCTGGGGACTGTAAAATATCCCTCTAAGGCCATGTGCAACCAGAGTCATAGGGTTTCACAGACAGAAAGTGAACTCCTGCCTGATGGCTGTGGCTTCCTTGGTAAAGCAAGCTAATGGTGGGTCATAGGAAGCTCAGTTGGGGGATTTGTTCAGATCAAATAGGGTTAGCCTGATTTTTAGAATTCATTTGGCTTTTAGGTGGGAACTCAATGGTCATTAGCTCAGCTAACAAAACTGGCATCCAACATCAGTCACCACAGTATTGGCAGGTGTTTTAACTCTGTGTACCCCAAGGAAGCAATGACCAGAATGAAACCGTTGGAGGAATAGATCTTCATTTCTCAGAATGTAGAGGTTGGTCTCCTAGACAGATATTTAGATTAGTTAAGTTCCTAGTTAATGGAGGGGTTGCATTCCCTCTAAAGACAGGACCAGCAGACCTTGAGCCAGTTGATGCTTAAATTGTGACTCAGAAAAGTGACTCAATAGTTACTGATTAACTTTCTTCTGATGCAACAAATGATGGTCAAACTATTAACTAATCAGAAAAATAGGGATTTGACTATGCATTTATCCAGATTTGTGGAATAATTTGCATAATTCCCTAATTATCTATTTGCCCGTGAATCAAGAGAAATGAATATATAAGCCCTCACTGGCTGCCTGTTCATTCCGAAGCCAGCATTATCTTCACTGGTATCTCAATGTAGCAGTTTACAGAGACATTTTTTTTTTTTTTTTTGTTAATGTCCTTACTGCTACTGGTGTGCAGCTCACAATAGTTATCTTTCAAACTGAATTTTTTTTCTGTCTCTGAAAGCCCAAATTGGATGGAACAAAGATCAATAAAGTATCCAACTAATACATTATAGTACAAATGAAATGAATCACAGGAAATGAAATGACTTCTGACAAATGCAGAGATGATTGCAGCTGCACAAGACTTCAGGTTGTCATTTGAAATTGATATTGCATAGTAGCTACTCGCAACATGAACTTTGATATCCAACTCTTCCATGTTGCAGGTGTTCATTAATTTTATTTCTAAAGATGCTGGGCACTGAGAAATAGACTGTCCATTTCTCACTCAGTTACTAGTTCAGAATTTTCTTATTGTAACTCACACAAAGTGACTAAGAAAAAAAGATATTTATTCCAGGAGTCTGTCTCATTTTTATCTCATTGACTAACCAGAGTTAGAGATCTAATCTTTTCTTCCTGCTTTTCTTACACAAAAGTGATATAGTTTGAAAGTTCTGGATAGAATTTAAAAGCAACCCTTTCAGGATGAGATTAAGTTGAAGGCTTTATGGTAAAAGAATTCTTTCAGATATTGATGGGTTTATGATGGTGTTAATAACCCACCATAATTGAAATTAGTGTAAGTTAGTGGTACAGTTCACCTGCAGTACTTGTGGAGTCCAGTACAGAAGCACAAGTGTTTACCTCTGTCATCATGGGGCTGGCTGGAAACTCTGGTTTCCCAGTGTATAGCATGGTATTATATTGCTTATCATCAGCATAGAAAAACGAAAATGCAAAATCTGAGGTATGATTTCCACTGAAAGCATCTCCTGTTTGCAACATCTTAACTCTGAAAAATTCTACACCAAATCATCAAAAGTCGGCGAGGCTCTCTGTCTTTTTGCCATGTGTGTTATAAATGCATTAAATAATTTAAGGGACAGCAGCAAGTAGAGTCACCTTCTACACTTTAGAAGTTCACAGAGTTGTAACATGCTTTAGTAGACAGTCCCTGGGAGGGATAAAGACAAATGGAAAATTTCACGAAGATCAGATTTTCACAAGGATTTGTATGAAATAGGATAAAAATGCTCATAGATAGTATACTTTAAAAAGCTTTATTGAAGAATAATTGACTAATAAAAACTTCCCACCATGTACATGTACTCTGTGGGTTATATAAAAGAAGAAAAGAAATGATGTTGGGCAGGAGATGTGTTGGGTTTTAGGGAAAGATGGAGAGAGTGGAGAGTGGAAATTATTAACATGCATTATATGAAACATTTGAAGAGTAAGTTAAAATGCTGTTTTTAAACATAAAAGGCAGTATGATATCGATGTAGTCAAGGCTATGACATCACCACACCTCAGCCTCTGCACATATACATTCTCCTCAGGTGTGAGAAGGCTTTGGCCATTACCAAAGCTTTATGCAAGCTGTTAATCCTCTTGCTTTCCTCCTCTCTTCTGAAAGCTGGTTTACTTTTTGGAACTACAGATTACACAAGTTTTTTTTAAAAAAAAAACATTCCTTTTTTGTTCTTTTGTCTTGTTTTATGTCTTTTCAGATTCCTTCTTCTACTTCAGTAAGTCAGCTGCTGACGCTGTCTTGAAGCTTAAAATTTTAATTCATTGTGTTCCTCAGCTTTAAAATTTTTTTGCTCAGTTTTAATTAATTAATTAATTAATTAATTAATAATTAGAGACAGTATATCAGCGTGTAGCCCTGGCTGGCCTGGAACTTGCTAAATAGATGAGGTTGGCTTCCTGTCTGTTTCTGCTTCCTGAATGCTGCTATTAAAAGTGTGTGCCTCCAAACTTTCTAAAAAGCATATTTTGACTTCTTTTTGAAGCAGTCTGTAGTTCTTTGTCTTTGAGTTTCTTACTACACACTCTCCTCTGGTGGTGTTGTATTGCTAATTTTGCATATCTTTTGTTGTCTTGTGTTGAAGTGTGTGCATTTTCTGTGATTAATAGTCTTGCCCAGATATTGTTGGATGGCATTGGAGGCAAAGACTCTCATCTTAGGCATTGGAGATGGAATTACAGTGGTTCTGGCTCCAATCAGGTGCCAGTGCATGCTCTCTTTATAGCCCAGTCATCTGAAGTCAGCATCAGTGAGTATTTCAGATATCCTTAGCAACTGATATGTGAGAATCAGTATAGCAATGGGGGAATATTGGGATTCTCAGTAGTAAATTCTGCTAGAATCTTCTTGGCCTTTTTTTCTCTGACCTGGGAAGTACATGTGAGAAAATCCTTGCTACTAGCAGACTGGCTTGTGAATGCATTTTTTGTGGTGCTGGTAGTATGATGTACCACAGTAGGGAACATGCCAGGAAGCTAGAATCTCAAGCTGTTAGGATTGACAGCAGCCATGGACACCCTCCTGAGGAATGTAGGCATGCTTAGAATCTCTAGCTTCAGGTTCTATGGTTCCTAGCTTTCAAAGACAGTGCTTTCACCATCTGAAGAATGAGCAGACATAAGGCATCCAGGACACTGAGGTCTGGAGTACCGGCCGGAGATAAAAATCAGATCTGTCAGTTGGGAAGTGAGATAGTCACCGAAGGCTGTGTGGTTCATACACCTTAGGTATGCATGACCAAGTTTAGATATTATAAATGTATTTTTACATTTATAATGGTTATTATTGTTGTCTGTGTTGGGAGTGGTAAATACATGAGAGTAAGGTCTGAGAACAGCTTTGTGGAGTCAGTTTTCTCATTCCACATTTACATAGGTTTTGGAGACCTTAGGTCAGTCTTCAGACTTGGTTTGACTTGTTGAACCACCTCACTAGTATGTCATGGATATTTTTGATCAATTTCCCCGGGGAAAGTGTCAAAATGATAAGGTTATAGATCAACAAAATTAAAACAATATTCATAAACATATCTAATGATGTCACATGGTTTTTGGATGTTAACACAAATTACAGTTCAATTGGAGGGACCGTAGCATAAGGAGGAGATGTTTGAATTGTTTGGGGGAAAATGTGAATGTTTGAGAATTCAGCAAATGAAGGAATTTTAAGTCCGTATTCTTCCTGAGTTGTTCTTTTGAGATGAAACCTTTAAAAAAGTTTCAGCTGACTTCACATGTTCAAAGGTCGGGGAATCACTGGGGAGGAAGACCTTTTCATTCATTTTAAATTCAAGGATAAATCCAGAAATTCAGACAATATTCAGAGCTGTAGTGCTGAAGCAAGCATGCACCTGGAGCCATTCTTCTGTGGCTACCTGTCTGGTACAAATGTGTCCATCTGCCAGTTCTTGGCAATGTCTCATCAGATGTAACTGTGAGTATGAATGAGCATAAAGTTTGGGCTGAATTTTTTTTTTACCATGTTTTATGTTTTGTCAGGTCAATGATCCCAATCCTAATGAGTTTTTTTTTTTTTTCATGTCGATGAGCTATCAGCAGATGATAGGAAGTTATTCCCTTTAAAAGAGACAAAATCTTCTCAGCCACTTGGTATTTGCTGGACCAAAGGCCTCTCCTCCCATTGATGCCAGAGAATGCTATTCTGTGCTATATATGCACCTGGGGCCATAGGTTTCTCCATGTGAACTCATTGGTTGGTATTTTAGTCCCTGGGAGCTGTGGTGGGTTTGGTTAGTTAATAATTTTGTTCTTTCCATGGGGTTGCCGACACTTTCAGCTCCTTCAGTCCTTTCTCTATCTTCCTATGAATTATTTGTTGGAATATATCAAATTGTTTTTGTCTCCAGGTACCTAGAAGCACTATTGCTTGAGCATGTATAGGTTGCCTCTGAATCTCATGACTTTGCTCCACTTATTTTATTTTGTAGTATTTTAAAACAAGCCCTAATTTGTCCACATTGTTTTTCATATGCTAACTGTGGTGATTTGAGTAGGTATGGTCCCTGAAGATTTATGTTTGAATACTTGGTCAATATAGAGTGACACTCTTAGGAAGTGTGACCTTTTTGGATTGAGCGTGGCCTTGTTGGAGGAAGTGTGACACCAGGAGGTGGGTTTTGAGGTCTACTATGCTCAAGCTATGCCTAGAGAGGCACACGCATTAACTATTATTTTAGCATGGATTTCAAATTTTATTTATTTATTTTTAAGGAAGAGAAGGGGAAATGATATAACTGTCGTTCCTTTTTTAATAAAAATACTTTTATGCTATATATTTTGATCATGGTTTTCTATCCTCAGTCACCTACTGGATCCTCCAACCTTCGCAGCTAACACCTCCTTTCTCTTCCTAGAAAGCAAACTAGAGAAAAGGAAAAACAAACCCAATCAGAATAAAAAAGCAAAACAAAGAAAAAGCACAAATATTATTTTTTTTTAAAATGGCATTCGTCTCTTATATAACATGGGTGCAGATTAAAATTTTTGTAGAAGTGTTGAAGTTCAGATGGCCCTTCTGTAGCAGCGCACAGAATTTCCTAATGGCATCTTATTTCTCATTGAACTGTCATGGTTTTAAATAGGGACTGATTTGAAGGGGTAATAATGGGTAGGCAGGAGAGGGAGGTGGTTAGGCTCTCAGTCGGTGAAGCAGATTGTGGAGGTGGGGATGTGGGTTCTACAACTTGCTATTATTATCTCTCTGATCATGCAGCCTCATCTTCAACTATAGCAATTACCCTTAGGCTGACATGCACTTTGAAAGGGAAGCACTAACTTTGCTTCAGCTTTTTTACTTTTTCTTTACTTCCCGGGAGTAAATGGGTTTTAAGTTACAGGTGCATTTGCTGCCAAGGAAGAAAGAAGACAGTTGCTATAATATCATAAAACAGGCAACGTACTTAATCTCTGGAGCCACTTCCAGTTTTCGTATCTCTGAGCAATATTGCAATGAACACACCCATGAGTAGAGCTTGTCCTTCCCTTTGGCTTTCAGATGGTTTTCTCCAAATGGAATTACAGGTCACAAGGCATAGTATTTTATGTGGTGGGGTAGGATCTTTCCAAAGTCATGTCTTAACTGTTTGCCAAAATGTTTGTCAATTTCACTGCTTTCAGTCTGTCTTAGCTCACCAGCTTCATGTGGCTGGTGACAATGTAGTTTCTCATTTGAAAAATAATTATATATGCTTTATAAATAGACTTTTATTTCTGCATCAAATGGATTATTAGCAGAATTGAATATTTTCTTATGTTTAGTGCATCTTTCCTTTTGAAAATGAATAAGAAAAGCGGAAAGGAAAATTTCAAATGGAAATTTTGTGAGAAAGGGGACCAGAGGAAAATTCTCAGTGTTGGATTTCAGTATCAGGGCAAGATTATAAATTATTATGAATATTATGATTTTAATTATGATATCCTATAATATGTTCCTATGACAGACAGTGTGATTCCCACAGTGGGAGAATTATTTCCATTCACAGGGTTTGAGACACTGTAGTACAGCATATCAGACATGAAACTGAGCATAGAAGAACCAGCTTTGAGAAAGGCACAAGGTCTGTGAATTGTTTCTTGGGTATTCAGAGCTTTCTTGGACTAGTATGCACTTATCAGTGAGTGCATATCATGTGTGTTCTTTTGTGACTGGGTTACCTCACTCAGGATGATAGTTTCTAGTTGCATCTATTTGCCTAGGAATTTCATAAAGTCATTGTTTCTAATATCTGAGTAGTGCTCCATTGTGTAAATGTATCATATTTTCTGTATCCATTCCTCTGTTGAAAGACATCTTGTTTCTTTCCAGTTTCTGGATATTATAAAGAAATCTACTGTGAACATGGTGGGGCATGTGTCCTTGTTAAATGTTGATGCTTCTTTTGGGCATATGCCCAGGAGTGGTATAGCTCGGTCGTCAGGTAGTACAGTGTCCAATTATCTGAGGAACCCCAGACTGATTTCCAGAGTAGTTGCACCAGCTTACAATTATAGCAACAATAGAGGAGTGTTTCTTTTTCTTCATATCTTTGCCAGCATCTGCTATCATCTGAGTTTTTGATCTTAGCCATTCTGACCGGTGTGGTGTGAGGTGGAATCTCAGGGTTGTTTTGATTACATTTTCCTGATGACTAGGGATGTTGAGCATTTCTTTAGGTGATTATAGGCCATTCAGTATTTCTCAGTTGAGAATTCTTTGTTAAGCTCTGTACCCCATTTTATAGTAAGATTATTTGACTCTCTGGAGTCTAACTTTTTGAGTTCTTTGTATATATTGAATATTATCCCTCTATCAGATGTAGGATTGATAAAGATACTTTCCACAATCTGTTGGTTACAGTTTTGTCCTTTTGACAGTGTCCTTAGCTTTACAGAAACTTTGCAATTTCATGAGGCATTTGTTGATTCTTGATCTTAGAGCATAAGCCATTGGTGTTCTGTTTAGGAAATTTTCTCCTGTGCCTATGTGTTCTAAGCTTTTCCTTACCTTCTCTTCTAATAGTTTGAGTGTACGTTGCTTTATGTGGAGGTCTTTAATCCACTTAAACTTGAGCTTTGTAAAAGGAGATAAGAAAGGATCGATTTGCATTCTTCTACATGCTGACTGCCAGTTAAACCAGCACCATTTGTTGAAGAGACTATCCTTTTTCCATAGAATGTTTTTACCTCGTTTGTCAAAGATCAAGTGACCATAGGTATGTGGCTTCATTTCTGGGTCTTCATTTCTGTTACATTGATCTACCTGCTTATCTCTGTACCAATACCATGCTGTTTTTTATCACAATTGATTTGTAATACAGCTTGTGGTTAGTGATGATGATTCTCCTGGAAGTTCTTTTTTTCTTGAGAATAGTTTTTGCTATCTTAGGTTTATTAATATTTGAAATAAATTTTCAAATTGCTTTTTACAACTCTATGAAGAATTGAGTTGGAATTTTGATGGGGATTGCCTTGAATTTGTAGATTGCTTTCTGCAAGGTGGTCATTTTTTCAATGTTGATCCTTCTAATCCATGAACGTGGGAGATTTTTCCACCTTCTGAGGTGTTCTTCAATTTCCTTCTTCAGAGATTTGATGTTCTCATCATACAAATCTTTCACTTGCTTAGTTAGGGTACACCAAAGTATTTCATATTGTTTGTGATTATTGTGAAGGGTGTCTTTCCCCTAATTTCTTTCTCAGCATGTTTAGTCTTTGAGGAGACGAAGGCTACTGATTTGTTTGAGTTAATTTTATAACTAGCCCCTTTGCTTAAGTTGTTAATCAGCAGTAGAAGTCTCTGGTAGAATTTTTGGGGTCACTTAATTATACTATGGTATCATCTGCAAACAGTGATATTTTGAATTTTCCTTGCCAACTTGTATCCCTTTGATTTCCTTTTGCTGTCTAATTGCTCTGTATTGACTAGCACTATATTGACTAGGTAGGGGGAGAGTGGGCAGCCTTGTCTAGTCCCTGATTTTAGTGTGATTGCTTCAAGTTCCTCTTCGTTTAGTTTGATGTTAGCTAATGGTTTGATGTATATTGCTTTTACTATGTTTAGGTATGGGCCATTGATTTCTGCTCTTTTTAAGACTTTTAATATGCAGGGGTGTTGAATTTTGTCAAATGCTCTCTCAGCATCTAGTGAGATGATCATGTGGCTTTTTTTCTTTGAGGTAGTTTATATGATGAATTATATTCAATATATTGAACAGTCCCTGCATCCCTGGGATGAAACATGTTTAATCATCGTGAATGATCATTTTGATGTATTCTTGGATTCGGCATGTAAGAATTTTATTGAGTATTTTTGCATCAATATTCATGAGGAAAATTGTTGTGAACTTATTTTTCTTTGTAGGTTCTTTGTGTGGTTTAGTTATGAGCATAATTGTGTCTTTAAAGAACAAGTTGTGTAGTGTTCCTTCTGTTTCTATTTTGTGGAATAGTTTGGAGAGCATTGGTATTAGCTTCTATGAAAGTCTGATAGAATTCTGCACTGAACCCACCTGGTCCTGGGCTTTTTTTGTCTGAATACTTTTGATAAATCCTTCTATTTCTTTGGAGGTTATGGGACAGTTTAGATGGTTTACCTGATCCTGATTTAACTTTGGTACCTGATCTATGTCTAAAAAATTATCCACTTCCTCTGATTTTTTTTTTTTTTTTTTTTTTTTTTTTTTTTTTAGTATAGGCATTTTTAGTAGGATTTGATGATTTCTAGAATTTCATCAGCCTCTGTTGTTATATCTCCACTTTCATTTCTGATTTTATCAATTTGGATACTCTCTGTACCCTCCAGTTTGTCTGTCTAAAGGATTATCAATCTTGTTCATTTTCTCCAAGAACCAGCTCCCAGTTTTGTTGATTCTTTGTGTAGTACTCTTTGTTTCTCCTTGGTTGTTTTCAGCTCTGAGTTTGATTATTTCCCATGGTCTACTTCTCTTGGGTATATCTGCTTCTTTATTTTTCAAACAATTTTATTTAAAAAAGAGAGATATATGTACAGATTTTTAAAAGCATTTTGGCATAACACTATATGAATATATTTTTGACAGTACTTACTTCTTTTAGAGGTTTGATAGCATGCATTGAAATCCCACTAGTTACCATAAGCATAAAGTACATGTAGAACAGAATGTAACATGGAAACTGGCAGAGATTTCCTGGTGTGTATAGATTAAACATAATTATCGTTGAATACGAAAATTTGCCACAAGGCTATATTCCCAGATCTTGGATCATTAATGATTTAAGGTCTATGTGTACCATACTCTGAGATGGTTCTATACACTTATTTTTTTTCTAAGAAGAACTGAGTCTTTCACATTTTGGCCTTTGATTTTCTTGAGCTTCATATGGCCTGTGAGTTGTTTCTGGGGTATTCAGAGCTTTCTGGGGCTAGTATCCAATTATCAGTGACTGCATAAACAACAACTTTATGAAATTCCTAGGAAAATGAATGTGTCTAGATAATATCATCCTGAGTAAGGTAACCCAGTCACAAAAGAACAGACATAATACCTGCTTCTTTTTGTTTTAGAGCTTTCATGTGTTTTGTTAAGGTGTTAATAAATGTTCTCTCCAGTTTCTTTTTGGAGGCAATCAGAACTATGAGTTTTCCTTGTAGTTCTGCTTTCATTGTATCCCATAAGTTTTGGTATGCTGTGCCTTTATTTTCATTATATTTAAAAAAATCTTTAATTTCTCTGTTTATTTCTTTCTTGACTATGTTATCATTAAGTCGAGCAGTGTTCAGCTTCCATGTGTATTTGGGCTTTTTGTTGTTTTTATTGTTATTAAGACCAGACTTAGTCCATGGGGATCTGATAGAAATCATGGAAGTATTTTATCTTCTTATCTCTGTTGAGGTTTGCTTTATACTGAGTATATGATCAGTTTTGGAGAAGGTACCATGAGGTGCTGAGAAAAAGGTATATTATTTTGTTTTAGGATGTAATGGTTTATACATTTAACAGTTAAATCCAATTGGTTCATAACCTCTGCTAGTTCCTCTGTATCCGTGTTCGGTTTCTGCTTCCATGATCTGTCTATTAATGAGAGTGGGGTATTAAAGTCTCCTTTAATATATGTGTGTTGCAATATATGCTTTGAACTTCAGTAGAGTTTCTTTTTTAAACATGTGTGTGCCCTTGTATTTAAAGCTTAGTTGTTCAGGATTAAGAGTTTGTCTTAATGGATTTTTTTCTGTAATGAGTAAAAAGTGTTCTTTCTCTTCTTTTTTGATAACTTTTGGTTTTAAAATTTATTTTATTCAATACTAGAATGGTTACTTCTGCTTCTTTCTATGAACCATTTGTTTGGAAGATTTTTTCTTTACCTTTTACTCAGAAGTAGTGTTTGTCTTTATCTCTGAGATGAGTTTCCTGTATATAGCAAAATGCTGGATCCTGTTTACATATCCAGTCTAATAGTCTATGTATTTTTACTAAGGAATTGAGTTTATTGATGTTAAGAGATATTTAGGAATAATGATTGTTTTCCCTTATATTTTTGTTGTTAGAGGTAGACTTATGTCTGTGTGCTTTTCTTCTTTTGATTTTTTTTTTGCAAGATTATTCACTTGCTTTTCTTAGAGTGTAGCTTCCTTCCTTGTGTTGGAGTTTTCCATCTATTATCCTTTGTAGGGCTGGATTTGTGGACAGATGTTGTGTAAATTTGGTTTTGTCCTGGAATATCTTGGTTTCTCCTCTTATGGTAATTGAGAATTTTGCTAGATATAGTAACCTGGGCTGACACTTGTGTTCTATTAGAGTCTGTATGATGTTTGTCCATGTTCTTCTAGCTTTCATAGTCTCTGTTGAGAAGTCTGGTGCAATTTTTATTGGTCTGTCTTTATATATTGCCTATCTTTTTTTCCTTACTGCTTTTAGTATTCTTTCTTTGTTTTGAACATTCAGTGTTTTGACTATTTTGTGTTGGGAGGTGTTTCTTTTCTGGTCCATCTTATTTGGAGTTCTGTAGGCTTCTTGTATATTCATGGTCATCTCATTCTTAAGATTAGGGAAGTTTTCTTCTATGATATTTTGAAGATATTTACTGGGCTACTTATTTGCGAGTCTTCTCCCTCTTCTCCACCTATTATCCTTAAATTTGGTGTTCTCATTGTGTCCTGATATCCTGGATGTTTCAGGTTAGAAGCCTTTTGTTTTTTTCATTTTCTCTGACTGTTGTGTCAATGTTTTCTATATTATCTTCTGTCCCTGTGTTTCTCTCTTCCATCTCTTGTAGTCTGGTGCTTGTGCTTTTATCTATGACTCCTGATTTTTTTCCCTTAGGTTTTCTATCTCCACTGTTGTTACCTTTTTTAATTTTATTATTGTTTCTATTTCCATTTTCAATTCCTTCACCTTTTTGGTTATATTTTTATATAGCTCTTTAAGTGATTTTTGTGTTTCCTCTTTACGGGCTTCTAGTTGTTTATGTGTGTTCTCTTGTAATTCTTTAAGGGAGTTAAAAAATTCATGCACTTCTTAAGGACCTCCGTCATCATCATTAAGGATGATTTTAAGTCCATATATTGTTTTTCTGGTGTTTAGGGAATTCCACTACTTGCTGTGGTGGGAGAACTGGGTTCTGATGCTGCCAGGTTGTCTTGGTTTCCATTACTTAGGTTCTTACACTTTGTTCTTGCCATCTTGTTATCTGCCATGTTAGGTGATATTTTTGTCTCTGAGTGGAGCTTGTCTCTCCTGTGGGTCTGAGGGCCTGTGGACTCAGCAGGGAATTTGCTCCTGGGTGTTCATTTTTTTTGTGCATAGGCAGTGAGTTCTGATGGTGGTGACTGGTTTCTGTCTCCGTGGCCTTGAGTGGGAGAGAGCTTCTGAGGCTCTTCTGGGTGCTCAGCAGTCTCAAGGCAGGCCCTGAATGGTGGTGATCCGGCTCTTTCTCTTGGCTGGGATGAACTCATTCACAAAGAGCACCATGCTACCGCACCTCGAGAGTTCCCAGTGGTCTTTCCCTGGTTGTTCAGAGCCCTGGATCACCCATGGACTCAGGTGGGAGAGCATTTGTGAGGCTCTTCTGGGTGTTCCGCAGTCTGCGGGCAGGCCCTGAGTCCTGATGGCTGTGACCCGATTCTCTCGCTAAGGCAATGCTTTTACTGTGATCTTTCTATACAATATTTTTCTGTAAGCTTCTAGTAAGTGCTAACTAATCTTACTAGCCACTTCACATTAACTTCTAAAATACGAATATGTATATTGTTTGATTGCCTGGTAGGATTTTAGAGCCCTGCCAATCATATTTGATGAGGAAGTGTGTGAGCCAATACAAGACTTCTAAAATTTATGTGGAAACACATTTAAAGATTGATGGTGTGCTATAAACCACGTTCTCCTTAGAATTTACAGCTCACATGGGATCCTAAGGTCAAGACCACCTAGTTATTTCTTGGAATGGCAGTTTATTGCCTTGACAGATATTTTAACGACTATTTTGTACCATAAATCTTTGATAAGAAAGATCCTTCATGTTTTACTACCTGAACATGATTCACAAATTACAGAGCAAAAAGCATAGTATCTGTCAATATTTCAATGTCCCATTTTCTACCACCTAAGTATTTGTTGATAATACATTCTCTGAAAAATTTGGGAAATTTAAAAAATTAAAATTGATCCTCATTTAAAGGAGCTAGGGTTGATAAAAAATGAAAAGTTATGGTTTACAATTAGCATAATTATAGCATAATAATACTAATCTCTATATTTAATGAGGTACTATTCTTTTACTATTTTGACTGCCAAATATAATTTTTAAACCTATACTATGAGGTGCCTAATTGAAAGTGGCATGCCAGCTGTAGATTCTTAGATGTAGAACTTGAAATGTATTTGAGGTCTGGGTAGCAAGTGGAAACAAGTGTGTGAGTAGAAAGCAGTTTTGAGGAAAGATGCCGTAAGACATTTATAAAGGATAATCAAGATAATATATAATTTAAATAGACTGTTATTAAAATATACTTGTGTAACTGTGCTGTACAGATTAGAAATTCTCAGATGTGGAAGAATAAAATTAGATTCTTGAGGTTTTCTGATTTTACACTTAGTCTTTTAATAGGTTACTCTCTACTGGAATTGCTTCTCACGTGCAGGTCAGATAAACACATTGTCTTCGTGTGTCGTCTCCATTGGAGCCAAAGTGGATACCCACAGTGTTAAGGTGTGGGTCAGAAATTCTCGAGGAATATTATTTGACAGCCCTCCATTTGGAATCAGCATTTATAGTTTGAACATTGAGGTACAGCAGGAGTCATGATTCTGTATGTTCCTGCCTCTTTATCAGCACTACAGGGTAGAACAGACATAGTGTATGGCTCGCATTAATTACTTCTCTCTTTTATGTGACAAGGTACCTAAGAGGACACAGTCAGGGAGAGATTATTTATTTGTGATTTCTGAAAGTCTAGTTCCCAGTCTTTTGTTCTGTGCTTCCAGGACCTTTGTGAAACAGAACAATGCTGTGACTGACATGTGCAAGGAGAAGCCTGTAAAGCAGAAAACTGTGGTGGTAGGCATGTGCAAGGAGAAGCCTGCTAATGGCAGACATGAAGCCTAGAAAAAAGTGTGCAGAAGAAGTCGGGCAGGATATTGTCTCCCGAGATATGACCTCTGTGACTTATTTCCTTCAACTAGGCTCCAACTCTTGCTTTTCAACACTTACTGATGATGTCATCACATAAATTCATCAAGCGATTAGTCCATTCACTACTCAGGACCATCATGATCTGATTATGTCTGCCTTCACAGACAGAATCTAAAATATAATTTACAGTCTCCTAGGTGACTCGTGATCCAAGCAGACAGCTCAAATCAGTCAGCACAAGGGCAGAATGCTCACTCTGCAGAAAGAAGTCTGCATGGACTCTGGTTTGGTTTTGGTTTTGTTATTCGTTTTTTAACTGTGAGTTTTCTAAAATGGCCCATAAAAGTATTGTTCTTCCAACTCCTTCACATGAGGTTTGTCGAAAAATGAGTGGAAAGATTGTTACCAGTCAGAGGATCAGGACATCTGCCCTAAATAGTACAAGAACACTTCATTCATGATACCGCAACATGGGCTGTCTTAAAAGACTCAAATAAAGACATCATGCTAATATAGAAAGAGGAAATCTCACAGGGCCCCACCTCTAGGCAAAGAACCATAAGCAATAATAAATGTTGAGAGTAGGAGAAATATTCTTTCTGAGAATCTCCTTATTGATCATCCAACACTAAGTAGTCAGCCATGAAATCTCATATGTACAAGTAATACTAAATATATTAAACAAGTAGTATTTATATCTTATGAACACACACACACACACACACACACACACACACACACACACACACACACACACGAGGTCATGAATTCCAGAGGAAACAAGATGAGGTTACATGGGTAAAGTTGGAGGATAGAATAAAAAGGTGGAGAGTAATGTAGTTGTCTCTTAATTTAAAAAAAAAAAACGAAAACATAAATCTTGTGTTACTGGTCACTGTGTTTGTCCATCATTGTAATAGGTAACACTGCAGATCATGGTATTCAGTTGTATCTAAATCTTAGCTTATCGGCTGAGTCAATTTTGAAAACAACTGTGGTTGACATGTGCCAGGAAACATTTGTGAATCCCAAAAAGACCACTAAGGAATCAGATGCAATCACATTAGGGTCTCTTTATTCCAGTTCAATCTTGAGTCACACCACTATCTGTGATTCAGGGGAACGGGAAGGGGCAGTCCTAAGCTTAGATTCAAGCAAGCATTTATAGAAACAAAAAAGGGATATCTAGCCTGCCACACATGGAGAGGGGCGTTACAGCTTTTAAAATAATTGGCTGGTGTTTGGAGCCAAACCATCATATTCACTTCTGCTTTGGTGAATCATTTTCTACTGATTGGTGGTTGTTAGGAAGTGAAGTGGCAGGGGCAGGCTTGTAATCTGGGGGTGCAGATTTGTTGGGGAGTAACCTGGATACATGTTAGACACAGGTCTTGTTGGGAGTTAGCCTTGAAACTGATGCCAGGTATAGGTCTGATCGTTAACCTAAATTCAACCTTAGGTCAGGTTCTCTAAGATAGAGTCTGAATCCAAAGTATTTGGTCTCTCAGACAGGCCTTCTTCTCCCTGATACTTGTTTTCCTCTCCTGAACAATGGTAATAATAACTATATGTCAAGTGTAGGGGATTTGAGATGAAATGATCTACACACTATTTTTCCATCTGCTTGTACGGATCTACCTGAGAGCAGATCACTTTTTAGATTAACAGGGACATGTTGCAGTGTCATCTTACAGACTTCTTAATGATGTCATCATTTTCAAGATGTCCCCTCAATATTTACCTAGAATTAAAGTGTCACTGTAGTTTCACATGTTGATTAATTTTCTTTTCATTTTACTTTTCTATGCTAATTAGTCTTCTTTTACTATTAATTTTATAAACACTTTTTGGTTTTTGCTACAGGGTCTTGGTGTGCAGTCTAGGCTTCCCTCAAACTCATCATCTGTGGCCTTTGTCTCATGCTGGAATTACAGGTGATCAGCCCACCCACAAAAGTCACCAGCATATAGTAATACATCAGATTAAGTTCGGGCAAAAGATTGAGTTAGAGCAAAGAGGTCATTGCTATGATTTTGATGAGCTGTCTAGATATGATATAATTATTATTTGTAATCACCTACAGATTATTTTATTTTAGGATTATTCTTTCTTTGTATTTGAAATCATAACATTTAGTTAGTATGAAGACAGTTTAAAAAGATATGGTATTATTTGTGATTGCTTAGACTTTAGGATTTCTAGATGGTTAGGATATGATAATTTTCATCAAGAGAATATTCAGATTCCTTTTTTAGTTAAATAGATTTCAAATGCCCTAAATCACTGTTTTGTTTTTCATCTGTTCCTGTTTATTTTCATTTAGGATTGACATGATTTCATTGGCAGGGGTGAGCCCTCAGAGTTATGTTGATTGGCTTGCCTTTTAAGATTCTATTCTGAGAAATTTGAATCCTACATTTGTCTTTCTGGGGATGGCCAGCCACTGTGATGTTAGAACAAACGCAATCATATTTTCCTTGTTTATGGTGGTAAGACCCACCTTTTGATTCTTTCTTGAATTGTGTGTTTGATAACCTCAATATTGGTGTCATATGACTTTTGGCCCATACTTCATTTTGTCTTCATCAGCAGAATATATGTCAGGTATGGTATGTTTGGAATGTGAGATGTTACCCACAGTATCATGTGTTTAAACATTTGAGCTGGTGGCATTGTTTTGGGAAGTTGACTAACCTTTGTGAGCTGGAACTCAGCTGGAGAACTTGAGTCACTGTGGCATGGGATTTTAGGTTTGTATCTCAGCCCTGTTTCTAGGAGGATTTCTGTTTCCTGTCCATATAAGGCAACAATGACCTCAAGCTTCCCACCAGCAAGGAGCCTTATGTTCCAATGACTTCTCCATCATGCTGGGTCACATACCTTCAAACCTCATGAACAAAATAGACCCTTGCTTGATTAAGTCACTTCTTGTCCATTATTTGGTCACAGCAGTGAGTAAAATAATGAATACAGGCCATTAATAACATCACTGAGTGTATAGAGAAGTGCACTCTATTTTTAGTTTTCAATATGAGGCATCTCAAGTTGTAAAACAGAAAGTCTAACTCTCTTCTATTAATATTATGCATAGTGAACACTCTCCCCTTCTGGCATGTTTCTTCAATTTTGAAGCCACAGTTCAACTGACAGAGTTCACAAAACTGATATCTATGCTGAGGCATG